>NC_141296.1:2947500-3547500 GCF_037954325.1 Fistularia commersonii
TCCATCCATCCATCTGTCAAGTAATTAACCTACCTACCTACCTACCTACCTACTTACCTACCTACCTACTTACCTACCCGTCCGTCCATCCATCCATCCATCTATCTGTCAAGTAATTAACCTACCTACCTACCTACTTACCTACCCGTCCGTCCTTCCATCCATCCATCCATCCATCCATCTATCTGTCAAGTAATTAACCTACCTACCTACCTACCTACCTACTTACCTACCCGTCCGTCCGTCCGTCCGTCCGTCCATCCATCCATCCATCCATCCATCTATCTGTCAAGTAATTAACCTACCTACCTACCTACCTACCCGTCCGTCCGTCCGTCCGTCCGTCCGTCCGTCCGTCCGTCCGTCCATCCATCCATCCATCCATCCATCCATCCATCTGTCAAGTAATTAACCTACCTACCTACCTACCTACCTACCTACCTACTTACCTACCTACCTACTTACCTACCCGTCCGTCCATCCATCCATCCATCTATCTGTCAAGTAATTAACCTACCTACCTACCTACCTACCCGTCCGTCCGTCCGTCCGTCCGTCCGTCCGTCCATCCATCCATCCATCCATCCATCCATCCATCCATCTGTCAAGTAATTAACCTACCTACCTACCTACCTACCTACTTACCTACCTACCTACTTACCTACCCGTCCGTCCATCCATCCATCCATCTATCTGTCAAGTAATTAACCTACCTACCTACCTACCTACCTACCTACCTACCTACCTACTTACCTACCCGTCCGTCCTTCCATCCATCCATCCATCCATCCATCTATCTGTCAAGTAATTAACCTACCTACCTACCTACCTACCTACTTACCTACCCGTCCGTCCGTCCGTCCGTCCGTCCGTCCGTCCGTCCATCCATCCATCCATCTATCTGTCAAGTAATTAACCTACCTACCTACCTACCTACCCGTCCGTCCGTCCGTCCGTCCGTCCGTCCGTCCATCCATCCATCCATCCATCCATCCATCCATCTGTCAAGTAATTAACCTACCTACCTACCTACCTACCTACCTACCTACTTACCTACCTACCTACTTACCTACCCGTCCGTCCATCCATCCATCCATCTATCTGTCAAGTAATTAACCTACCTACCTACCTACCTACCTACCTACCTACCTACTTACCTACCCGTCTGTCCTTCCATCCATCCATCCATCCATCCATCCATCCATCCATCTGTCAAGTAATTAGCCTACCTACCTACCTACCTACCTACTTACCTACCCGTCCGTCCGTCCGTCCGTCCGTCCGTCCGTCCATCCATCCATCCATCCATCTATCTGTCAAGTAATTAACCTACCTACCTACCTACCTACCTACTTACCTACCCGTCCGTCCTTCCATCCATCCATCCATCCATCCATCCATCCATCCATCTATCTGTCAAGTAATTAACCTACCTACCTACCTACCTACCCATCCATCCATCCATCCATCCATCCATCCTGTGCCTGCCTCTCGCCCGATGGGGACAGATACATACAGACAGACGTTCACTCCATCTCTCATTTGGGGCAATTTTCCCATGTATTTCCAATTAACCTTTACGGACTGTGGGAGGAAACCCACTCAGTGTGATGCCGAAGCGCTAACCACTGCGCCACCGCGCCGCCACTTTATCCGGGTGTGGTCCTTGACAAGCGACTGTCGTTCTCAGCGAACGTCGCAGCAGTCGCACGTTCCTGCGGATTCCTCCTTCCCAACATCCTCAGGGAGGATACAGTGCAGTTACTCATCCGGGCTCTAGTCGTATCTCGTCTGGACGACTGCAACTCCCTCCCTGCCGGCGCCCCGGCGGTGACCATCAGGCCTCTGGAGCTTATTCAGAAAGTGGCAACCAGTCTAGCATTCAACCGTCCCAAATTCTCCCACGCAACTCCCCTTCTTATGTCCCTTCACCGGCTCTCGGTAGCCACCAACATCAAGATCAAGACCCTGGTGCTCGCCTACCGGGCGGTGGATGGGACAGCCATGTCTTACCTCCAGGATATGGTCAAGCTACATGTCCCTACCCGTCCCCTCCGATCTGCCACCTCTTGGCGACCGTCCACCCCGTCGCTCAGAGCCCCCGGCTGCCGATCAAACTGGTCTCGGCTCTTCTGGGTCTCGGCTCCTCAGTTGTGGAAGGGACTCCCGAAAAAGGTCAGAAAAGCGGGGTCGCTGCCCGTCTTCCACCGTGAGCTGAAAACATACCTCTTCACAAGCACTACCCCACTAATCGCGCTTACCACCCCCCCCCCCCAAAAAAAAAAAAAATGAGGAAATGAATGGATGTATGTATATGGTTTTGAGATGGCTATTTGGTCGAGTGGTGACTTCTGAATAACGACTACTGGTACTATGGATCTTCGGTTATTGAATTGCAATTTTTGTAAATCGCTTTGGGAAAAAGCGTCTGCTAAATGACTGGAATGTAATATAATGTTATGTTTACAATGCTTTGACTGGCAAAAAGTTTATTCTGATAAGCTTTGATAGAGTGCTTACTTTGTTAGCCTGCAGGCCTTGCGCTCCCTCTGGCTAATGTATCCTGTGATCACCTAACGTTGATATCCTCGGGGTGGTCTGGGTTAGTCAGGTGGCTGACTGAGTGCCATGCTCTCCCTGGGTTCTCTCTGGATTGAGGCACCGACTTCATCACAATCAGATTTACAAATATACAAACCCTACTGGGTAGCTTATTCACCGAATGAGCGAATGAATCGCGAGGAAGAATCCCTGGAAGCAGGAGCACCCCCTGCAGTGAGGCAGAGGAACTGCATGCCTCACTTAGTGGCTCTACGCAGCAAGAAAGTAGTAACACGCATACAGTTGTTGACAAAAAAACAAACAAAAAAAAAACAGTTAGGAAAAACATACACATGCCCTGCCTAGTTAGGGTGCTGGATCAAAAAATGTTCGACTTAGTTGAGTTTTGTAAAAATACGCACACCCAAAAAATGTGAGAGTAAGTGTTTCGTGTTATATGTAAAATAAAATATCTTCTTCTTTTGGGTGTTTGGATTTTTTTCAAACCCCTACTAAGACGAAAAAAATGAAACACTGTTCACTGGAAATTTAGTTCATATAGCAAAACAGTTTAAATATTTTAATAGCGACATACTGAGAGACGGCAATGCGGCAGTCAGCCGCCATTGAGGCTCAACAGTCGTGAGCCTCGCCGCACGTCTCTTGGTATTTGAACAGTAAATGTGAAAATCCAGCCATTTTGAATAAAAATAAAGTCAAATGAAAAACACCTCTATAGTGCAAATCACTGCTAAATATGACCATTTAATTCCACTTTTTCTTTTCCAGTTTTTTTTCTTTCCAAAATTGGCAGGTGAGGCAATTATAATTGGCAGTCCTGCCCGCACGTCAAAATGGTCAGTAGGTATGAACCAGAGAACGAAAGGGTGGATATGTCGCCACATGTGGACGGACGATTGAGCCGGGCCGCACCTGGCATAATGGAAAGAAAAAAAATGTAAAATGAAAAAATAAATTGAATGGTCCTATTTACTCAGTGATTTGTACTATAAAGTTATTTTCCACCTAACTTCACAATTTTTAGTTATTTTTTCACATCTAGCGTTTAAATATAAAGAAGAGACGTGCGGTGACACGGCGGCGGAGCCCGCTATGGATTGCGCAATGATTCTGCTAACTGCGCTGCCATGCTATGCGGCTGAGACCGTATTACTGTCTCTGTGGATGCCACTATTAAAATTTTCAAACACTTTAAGCACAAATATATGAACTAAATTTCCATACTTAAACTGATTTGTATAATTTTTTTCGTCAACAACTGCGACGTGTGTCTTGTGCCGAGCGATTGTAAAGCAGCAGCAGCTAAGTGAGGCACGCAGTGACGGTGCCTCATGCTAGGGGGCACCGCTGATCCCAGGGAGCCTTTTTACTACTCGGATAAAGAATAATAGAATTAGCAATAGCAAGCTACTGTAAACAGTTAGCAAGTCAAGTGCAGCCACCCAGTTATTTTTTTTTCCTCTTGCTTGGCTTTATTTCCAAAATGGAGGATTACACAGCGAAACTGAAAGTATTTTCTAAACTGGACTTTCAGTCTAAGCAGGAGATAATAAGTCAGGGAAGACCGACGCCGGCGCTAACGGATTTGCTTCAGACTACTAGACAGAAGACTCGGTCTGTTCAAATGTAGCGGTACGCACAAAAAGGCTGGCTTTGTGGATGTCCAGTAAGAAAGCGCCTTTTCTGCTTTTCCTGCATTCTTTTCTCAACTTCTGACAATCAAACATGAGCGGTCGGCCGCTCGCATTCAAAGTCAAATCGCGCTAAAAACATTCGGGATGTCCAGGATAGATTTGGCTTTGAATGAACAGCAAAGACTCGACATCAGCATCCAGAATGCTAAGCTAAAGGAAAACCGCTCGGCGCTGCTAAGCGGCGCATGGACTTCATTTCTAAGTAAAGGTAAGAGATAATAATGTTTTTTTTTTTAATGTGCTTTTTCTATGAGACAGTTGCTACAGTTCTATACAGTTCTATGTTACCGTTGTAAAGAAAGCTGATATGATATTTTAAACAAAACACGTTAGCTGCTGCCAATAAAATGGTGAATAAGCTAATCCGTAGGGTTCACATGTTTGTAAATCTGACCGATGACGTCGATGCCTCACCAGCCGTGAACCTCCGCGCACGTCACCGCAGGCGACATCACCCCGGCCGCCTTGGATGGCGAATAAGCGGTCGACATCATAAATGAATAAATGCATGAATCCCAAGCTGACGGAGAGAAGCAACATGCTTCATATTCACCGGCAAAACGGCCTGGACGGATGACACCGTACTCAAATTATTTTCCGGAAGGATGAGAGAGGGAGAGAGTAAATGAAATAAGATAAATTAAATAGGACCGGGTAGGAAAAGGCCAGAAGGACGCAGAGTGACAGTCCATTTTTCAGTCACTTTAAGTCATCTTTTGTCACAAGCTTTGGGTCACGACTGACAGAACGAGAGAGCTAATTGAAGTGGATGAAATTTGTTTCTCCGAGAGTCTGCGGCCCCGGGTCAACGCTCCCCGCCGCTCCTTCTCAATCACTCCCACGTTGTAAAAGAGCTTCGCAGAGACCGAAAATATAATTCCTTAGCGCTACACGAACGCTATTTCCCGACGAGACGGTCCGGTCCCGGCTTCCGTCTGTCATTTATCCTCGACCCCGTGAGCCGATCAATGCCGCGGCGAGAAGGGAGGCTGAACTCCGGTCAATCGCACAACGGACGTTCTGACACGGAGAAACAACAAGAACGCGCTTTCGTCGACACCTGCTTGGAAGCTCGATAACCCGCAGACGTCCCGCGTACAAAGCAGCAATTACGGTAAACAACGATTCCCCGTGTTTCACCGACCGGTTCGGTGACCTTATTGTTCGACCCGTGACTACGATATTCATATTTCACTACTTTCTGTTTTTCCAAGCGCGTCTTGTTGTTAGTTGGCAGGGATTTTGATGGGTGACATTTATGTTCATTTAAAATATCTTTATTGTTATTGCTCCCTTGTATTTATAAGTTGGCCTTTTTAATGGGTTTTATTTGGAATTGCTTCGTTTGCATATAGTTAACGCTCGCGTAAGTTAAATTAAGGTGTAGCATAAAATGAGCTGTTAAATGAAATACCCTATCTGGCTCCGCAAAAGAACCGATTGATTTGATTGCTTTTCGAAAACAGATGTTCACAAAAAACACAAAAAACATTGATTCGTTTAAAAAGTTTTCTCTACAGTTAACCCGTGTCAAAAACAAATGTCATTATCAAACCAAGATAACGGTTAAATAATAACCATTTCCTCTTAAATCAGCCCAGATTAAACCCGATAACGTTCCATATCGTCCATTTCTTCTGTGTTGTTTTGAAAAGAATAAAACATGTTTCCTATTTCGTCTCTACGAGATGACATTTTGATATTAACGTCACAAAGTCAGACCACAATAAATGCAATTTTTGACTCCAATGCATTCTTTCTACTACACTGAACAAAGACATTTACCAAAAGGTCAGTGTTACAATATCTGTGCTTTATACATTTTCTTTTTTCAGTAATGCGCTTTTGTATCCAGAACAACTTTTGTGCCTGCAAACGGTTTCAGTCCCCTGTGAAGGGACGTTACCGGACAGAAATACTCACTTTTACATTGATACGTATTTAAATACATTTTACAAGATTATGGATAAAAGAATTCTCCACTTTCACTTGTGTTCTCACTCACTGTTCTTTTTTTTTTTTGCACATTTTATACAATTATAATAATTAAATTATAAATAATTATCATATAATTCCGTGAGGCCGAATGCAATTATCTAACCGTGATAGAGTTACGATCAGCGCCAACAATAATCTTGATTATATTGTTATAAAACGGTAATTATTATTCTTGTGTGACACTAATTCTCAGGTTTCAGTTTCAAACCTGTCAGTGAGTCATCCAAAGAAGACTTCTGTAAATTCACGTCGACTGAAATTGGCGGTTTTTGTCCGTTTGGCTCGATTCTGAAAAGTTTCGTGTCGGTGAGCAGCATGTTAGCGTAACGCTATTTCCTACTTCTTGTCGTCATAATCAGAGTGATATTATGCAAAGCTGGTCGCGTTTAATCATTTTAATAGGTCAAGGTGCTGGGCTTTGAAAAACAAACAAAAAAAAAAATAACCCAAAAACACCTCAAAAGTTTCGTTACTCGACCAGAACCAGCTGGAAACTTTTAAAAAAACAATGTGTCCCATTTTCAGCGCTCTTTCCTCCGCGCTAAAACTATAATTAATATACCAATATTACAAAAGAAAGCTTTAAGCTGCATCGACTCTGTTTTGTTTCTTTGTTTCCACAACTGTGAATGTGATGAAAAAGGGCTACTTGACAGCTTGAGGGTTCTCAGCTTTTTTTCGAGTTTTTTTTATTTTTTTTTATTTTCTAATGCGTATTTCATGCTGTGTGACTTTTTAAAAATGTTATTGTTTTATTTTGACAGCAATGAGCTTTTGATTATCGTTGCAGCCCACATCGGGAGCTGCCAATTGCTCAACTGTATCTACACAGCGGTTTAATGAGTATAATTGGACTTATCTGGGAAAACAAGACTATTAATAATCACGTAGAGAAAACGATTCTTTCAAGTAAATTTACAGACATTTAGAAATGATTAGATATTCAGTATAGGGGTTTTTAAATGCAGGAAAGCAATGTTCTATAATTATACATTCATGCTCGTGAATTGAACGTCGATGATGGCGCCTGTGCGCAGTTTATGCAATGACTTGCATGGGCACAATGAGAATTTCAGAATGGGCGATAAAAATATAATTTTGCAAATATTCTGTTTGGCTTGGAACAGAAACATTAAATTCTATTTGTTTGTGCACTTTTAATGTTAAGGCTCTCTCTCTCTCTCTCTCTCTCTCTCTCTCTCTCTATATATATATATATATATGTATATATATATATATATATATATATAATATATACATAATGATATATACATATAATATAACAATATACCATATAATATATACGTACACATAACACACATTTATATATACATATTAATATATAATGTATATACATGTATATATCTATATTACAATTATATTATCCGCTTATATCCTTATGTATGTATATAAATATGTATTAATTGAATATATATATATATATACATAAATATATAAAAAATACTTATATGTTATATGATAAAAAATATATATAATATATATATTTTTTTTACATTTATATACACATTATTTATATGTATGTTTTAATTATATATATCATATAATATATATATGTTATATAATACATATATAATTATACATATATTACATATATTATACATTACAATTATATTATTTGTGTATATATATATATATATATATTAATATGTTATTATATCATATATATTATATACATTGTTATATATTACATGTCTGCAAAATGTTTTTGGGTGACACCAATATACTAATATCTATTTTAATTTCTTTTGGTCTTTGTTATTGATTGTTACTTGCTTCAAATGAAAGCAGACTCTCACTTTCCGTCGGCCGAAAACAAAAATGAAACCAAACCAAATTCCCCAAACAGGAGCAGATTAAGTTTGCAGGTCGTCCGAGGTTAATGTCGAAGCACCGATAGATTATCACGGAATCGTTCCGTTACAACAGCTGTTTCTCCCCGGGCGCTGCTTTATTTCGTCCGTTAAGAGGCAGGTTGGATTGATGGAAACTCTAAATGATATAGTTTCCAGCAGGAGAAGGTGTTGTTTTTCAAAAGGTCTTTTGCAACGGTGAGCTCAGAGTCTCGCTATTTCGGTTCACCGTTAGCAACGCGGTAAAAATCGACTCTGCAATTACATCAGTAGTTGTTCATTAATGCGGAATTTGACAAAGCCGCGTGAAACAAATTGTATATTTTCCGCTAATTGAATGATATATACAGCTCCAGAAGTGCCTCCAGCTCTAAGTGCCGTCTCTCTTTGCGGTTGATTACAAGCGTCGGATCGGACGTGCAGGTGTGCCGGCATCGGCTGGCGAACTCCAACCGGGATTGCAAATAATGCAACACCGGGTCTTGCATAAATGTACACACAGCCCGTTGCGCGCTGGCAGGTATTTTAAATTCTTCGCAGCTCATCCCGGTCTCGCCTGCGGGTTCATCCGGTTCAGCTCCTGTCACTGACTTTCAACATGACAACCGCGTGAAAAGAGAACCCAAACATGGACGAAACCGGCTTTTAAAAACTGTCTTCTGCTATAAACGGGGCGGTAAGATGGTAGTACGACTTCCCCCGGTCTCAGGATTCAACCGAACAGCGAGTTTGTGTGTAAATCCGGGCTCCTTTTACAACCAAAAAGACTCTTTGCCGTTCCTTCTTCAATAGATAATGCTTTGTTCAAATGTGTTGTCTGTGTCTGCATGTGGGTTCACCATTCTGGTCCGCATAATACAAACACACAAAGAATCACGCTGACAAACACACACCTTTGCAGAGGAACAAAGCATGGCAAGGTGATTATCACAAAGCGAAGCGGTGAAAGATTAGCCTTCTTAGGCTGGCAAATTGGACAACAGAAAATCAATTCAAGCACAAAGAGAACATTTCCTCATGAAAAATGGATTGCCGTGTGTGCTTTTATGTGTGGCCCATTGAATGGAAATGTGAAAGAAAAGAAAAGCGACGCCGCGAGATATAAGCAAAAGTCACCCTCGCAACATACTAACACACATGATGTCACTCGGCCATTTCCTCGAGAACAATTAAAGGTTAATATATTATTATTACGTTGCGGGTAAAAATGAATTTTTTTTGAAAATTGGTAAACGTGATCCCGGCGTGTCGACAAAGACGGCTCTCAAACAAGCATCGGGTTAAACACTGCACGGTGAATCTCTTCCCCACCAGGCGCTTTGCTACTGAGGTGTGTGTTCTGTATCTCCTTCCAACACGTATGCGGAGAAGGATTGTCAGTTCGCTACGTCGGCCTCCTCAAAGGATTTAACAGGTTCGAATGGTGTTCCTTTAACCGCCTCTCCAGCGGAGGTCAAAAAGTCGATGCAATTTGCCAGAATTTTTCCAAAGCTAAACAAAAAGCAATTCTCGGTGGCTCCTTCAAGCTACTCCCACATCATGGTTTCCACCCAGGCTGCCGCTTTGCCAGCCTTCTGCCGCTTTAGTTTGAAAAAGAAAAAAAAAACGCACGCGCGTCCGCTGCTCCCCGGTTAGGGATGGGTGCCGGATCAAAAAAAAAATTTTAATTCAGTAGAGTTTGGAAAAAAATCTGCAAAAATATGCTCAAAAAAAAAGATGATTTATTTTACTTATAATACAAAACACATGCATGACGTTTCAAGCAAAGAATTAGGAGGTTTTATTGTGATGCCATTTTTCAAGAAAAGAGGAAGATCATGTGCTTGATTTCTTCCTTTTTATTTATTTATTTGTTTATTTATTTATTTATCATTTTATTTTATTTTATTTTATTTCATTATTTTATTTTTCCTCACGCCTCTTGTTGGATATTCGATGTCCTTTTAACAAACAAGAGGCGCCAGAGGAAAAAAATGGAGGGAATCGATCACATGAGAAAAGTGTATTTAGTATTTTAAAAAAAACAAATTTGAGGAAGAGCCATTTTTTTTGGCTCGAAATGAGAATAAGTTTTGTTTTATATGTAAAATATATTTTATTTTTCTTTTTGGAGCATTTTTTTGATTTGCAGATTTTTGCAGAATTGGGAAGCGCATACGTGTGTGTTTTTTTTTATTTATGGCTTATGGTGACTGTTGGATGTATTAGGACCGAATAATTAGGTCCTTTTAACAAACAAGAGGCACCAGAAAAAAAGGAGGGAATTAATCGTGAGTTTATAAAGAAAAAAAACACAAATTTCCGGTAAGTATTTGAGGAAGAGACATTTTTTTTTTTCCTGAAACATCAAGCATGCGAGAAAAAGTGTTGTGTGTTATATGTAAAATAAATCATTTTTTTCTTTTTGGAGCATTTTTTTGGTGTGCAAATTTGGTCCAAACTCTAGCAAGCCTTCTGCCACTGATGGTGTCTCAGTTTTCTACAATGACCGACAGGGATAAACATCTGTGGAGGCTCCAGGAAAGCGCTCATGCGGTTTCTCCAGTATCATCTCGGATTCAGGAGAAAGGATGTAAAACTTAAAGGAGATGCATAAACCCCCCTCTTGCAGGTATTCTGCAACCTGTTGCAGAACTGCTGGTTAATCCACTCCGGTAATCCACTAACCTACCAATGTAACTTATTAACAACAACACCATTGTCTTGCATTTCATTCTCATACCAAGGAGTGCAGTAAACAAGTAAACAGAGAACACTATTTTCATATCACTTACATGCCATATTGGGTGAAGAATTATAATAGTATTATATTATTATATATGATATTATTAATTATAATATAATAATATATAATATAATTAATTATAATATTTCAACCCATCAGTAAATTTTATTTATTTAAGGTATAAACACCACTGTGCAGTAATGAATATTCATTTGAATCCACTCTCAAATGAATAAAGTGAACTGCATGAGCAAAAATTCTGCCTGCCATCATTAGAGGATGTTGAAGGGAAAAACACAAAATAGATAAACAATTTTAAAAAAACCACACACACAACCCGAATCAACCCATGAATTTGAAAACTGATTGAACACAAATTTTCCAACTCCACAGAAACGATACGGTTGATATTTCTCACGGATCTACCAAAATTCAGCTATTTTCTCTTTGTTTCTTTCCTGTGGATATTTTGCGTTTGACCTCTTTTCCTCAAGAAAGCACAAAAATCAGCAAAGTTGTAGAAAACTGTTAAATCTGAGTCTTTCATAGCTGCGGTGCAAACACCTCAGCTGCAGCCATAACAATGATGATATTACAGTGTTTTATTTACCTCTGTGATGAATCTGCAACTTTGTCATATTGGACTGCCTTGTGGTCGGACAGATACTCTGTGTGCACAAGAAAAAGAGGTAAAATAAAACATATGATAATACACAATGTCCTTGAGCAAGTTAAGGATGAAGAAAAAAAAAAAAAGAGTCGAAACAATATATCAAATCTGACGTGGGCTTAGTTTTCACATTTGCTCCCTGCATAGCTGCAACTACATGAAGGCAGATGCATTCACATACAAAGCTAGAATGTTATTTTTTGGAGTATGAATAATTTTTAAAATATTTGGATGAAAAATGTGCACTCTGTAAATTATTATTATTATTATTATTATTATCATTATTGTTGTAATAGTAATTATTATTATTTGATAAGTAATTTTATTTGATATTAATTATTGATAATGCAAATATTTTTTTATTATTGTTAGTGTTACTGTTAATATTGTTATTTAACAATTACTATTATTTGATATTCATTATTAAAAATGCAATACTTTTTATTATTTATTATTATCATTACTATAATTATTATTGTATTAGTATTTTAATAATAATAATAATAATAATAATACTTCTACTACTACTACTACTAATAATAATAATAATACAATAATGATAACAAGAAGAAGAAGAAGAAGAAGAAGAAGAAGAAGAATGATAAGGATCTTCATAATGATTTTTTTGTCTTTTAATATTTCATATTTTCTGTTTTTCTGTGGTGTCAATAAAGTTCAATAACGCTTATTTTTGTTGTTTTACCGCACATTTCATTGATATTGTGTCAAACCTGATACCACTGGTATACCCTCCTACCTTACAGCTGGAGTTTGCAAAGTGCAGTGCTGATCAGACACCGGTCAACGGACGTAGTAATTCATGTTTTGGCATTCTATCGATTCCAATGGATCATTTGTACTTAGAATTTATTTGTTTTTGTGTATTTGACCAAAAAACCACACCAAACTGTCCTTTTATATCGGGAACGGTGAATTTATGCGTCCCAGCCATTGTGAAGAGAACCCCGGGGAACTCTGGTCATGTTAAATCACTGCTCACAGTTTTTTTGTGGACTCCCAGATTCAGATGTTGAAAATCCTCTACAGTAATTCCGTCAGGGTCACAGAGGAGCTTGAAAACATTTCCAGAGGGCCTGCTGTAAATACTGATTTGGTTGCAACTCTGATTAAAAACCCTCTCCAGGGGTATAAGTTGGGAGGTTTTGAGCAGTGCTGTGAATAATCAATTACATCAACAGCACCCACTTAGACAGATAGCTTGTCTGTTAAGAGATGAACACTTCCAGATTTGACATGTCAAGTAGGTTCTTCAACATCTCCTCCGCCATCGAGGCGCAGCTTCATTAACTCCACTTACTTTTAGTTCTTTTTTTTTTTTTCCGCTCATCTTGACCAAAAAAGGAAGCGCTTGACTAAAATGGACGGATCTCCTTGTTCTGTCCCAGGTTATGGCCTCATTGTAATTCCAATAATGCCTTCGCGGGAGTTTTCTTTCTCTTAACGGAATTCGTCATGTCAAAGTGGCGGAGCTTCACTCATTTGGACATTTAACAAGCCCTAAAGGGAGACCTTACATTTGTAATTTGTGGCAGAAATTTTTTCAAAAAGGTAAACAACATTAATCAGTCTCAAAAACTCCTCTTGTGGGTTTCAGTGATAAATCCCGGGATTACTCGATTATATCGCGCCGTGCTTTTTGAAAGTGGATCATTTTCACGGACGTTTGTAACGGAAGATTAATAAAAAAAAAAAAAAAAAAAAAAAAACAGAAAATTAAAAAGCCAGGGGGGAAAGATGGATGCTGAATGTTTTTTGACAATTTTTCAAGCATTGTTGTTGCACAGTTTGTTTATCAAAAGCAGGACTGTGACTTTTCTCAGTGCAGCAGTTCCCTCCTGCAAGCAAATATAGCACCTGGTCATATAGATCAAGATAAATATGAGCAGAAACCCCTGCGGCTTGTGAGCCTGCAGTATCTTATATGCACCCAAATGAGTGCCTCGGAGCAACGTCATACTATTGAAATCCCCAGCATTTTTCTTTTTCCTTGTGATGCAGTGAAGTCAAATCATACCTTGTTGAGCCGCATTTTGTAATAACAGTGCATTTTGTAATGAACGTCCAAAATGTAATCACTTTTTCATTTCATTTTGTACTAAAGCCGCATTTTGTAATAAACTGCCCCAGCGCATTTTGTAATAAATTTTTGCCGCATTATGTAATAAGTTATTACATATTGAGAAGATTATTACAAAATGCACTTGCATCTTTTTTATTTTCTAGGAAATGTAATAACACGGTGCATTATGTAATAACAATTCTAAAGCATAAGTTTGTTAATTGTATTTCATTTTACTTAAAAGTATTTGTAAAAGCTAGGACTATTATTTGTATCACTGTATTAGCCTAGTAGCAGTACTTAGCAATTACTATCAGTTCACTATTCAAAGGTTGCATTAACAGAGAATATTCTATAGATTCCATGTTATTCCATGTCATTTCCTAGAGAATAAAAAAGTTGCAAGTGCATTTTGTAATAATCTTCTCAATATGTAATAACTTATTACATAATGCGGCAAAATTTATTACAAAATGCGTTGGGGCAATTTATTACAAAATGCGGCAGTTTATTACAAAATGCGGCAGTTTATTACAAAATGCGGCTTTATTACAAAATGAAATGAAAAAGTTATTACATTTTGGACGTTTATTACAAAATGCACCGTTATTACAAAATGCGGCTCAACATACCTTAAACCAAAATCAGCTGAATATTTCATCAGCGCTTTTTTTTTTTTTTTTTTAACCATCACATTTCAACAAGATGTTGAAGTGCATGTTAGAATAACAGAGCTACTGATCAGCATTTTCATAACGCCCTCTAATTCTGTGCATGTCAAGTAAAACAGACATGCATTTGCTGTCATTTCTTTTCTGTCGCTTCCAAAAGCGCAGCCGTGGCCAAAGTCCGGCCGGCGGGCCAAATGTGGCCCGTGTTCAAATTTACACCGGCCCACGGCCACAAAGTCATAAAAGTCATAAAATTAATAATATGGTATAGTTTTTAGTCAGGGAAACAATGAGTGTTTAACCCTAATATTATGTTAAGGGTCAATCTGACCCATTTCACCCATTGACCCAATGGGTCAAATTGACCCTTAAAATAATATGAGGGTTAATGAGCAACAGCTGTCGTTGGTCACAGCCACGCCACACGAGCCGGCAATTTAATTACCGTATTTTCCGCACTATAAGGCGCACCTAAAAGCCCATCATTTTCTCAAAAACCCACAGTGCACCTTATAATCCGATGTGCCTCATGTATGGAACAATATTGGTTTATTGTGGCTACCGGAGTCAGGAGGCGTCGCCGAAGTAGCAGTGGTAAAAACGGTAAAGGTGAATTCCAGTCCCACAACACTTGGGTGTGTATAAAGACTCCAAAATGGCGACATTCAAGAGACATACTTACGATGCAGAGTTTAAACTCAAGGCAATCGGTCACGCAGTAGAACAAGGGAATAAAGCAGCAGTGAGAGAATTCAATATTAATGAATCAATGGTACGGAAGTGGAGGAAGCGACAAGATGACCAGCGGCAAGTAAAGAAGACTAAACAGAGTTTTCCAGGAAACAAAGCAAGACGGTCACAGTTGGAGGACAAACTGGAACAACGGGTTGTCGAACAGAGAGCGGCAAGTAGAAGCGTCTCTACAGTCACTATTCAGATGAAGGCAACAGCACTAGCTAGCGACATGAACATCAATGATCTTAGAGGCGGTCCTTCTTGGTGCTTTCATTTTATGAAACGCTTTGAAGTGTGACAAATGGAGTTGGAAAAACATTGTTTTCAAAGAAGGCAGCACAAATACCGGTACGTACGGTACCTTATTGTGAATGCACTAACTTGTTTTTGGGAGTGAACGGAGTTGTCAGAACTTTGGTTTGTATTCTATTAATGAAGTTTGTCTGACTGACTTATCTGATTGTTTTGTTGACGTTCCTTTTAGCGCAGCTTCATCTAGTGAATGCATAACGCAACCCCAGCCACTACAGTAGTCTCTATTCTATGCGTGTTATAATGCGGTGCGCCTTACATATGAAAACAGTTTTAAAAAATGGCCACTCATTGGAGGTGCGTCTTATAATCCAATGCGCCTTATAGTGCGGAAAAGTGGAAATTGGAGTTTGTTTTTTTTCACCGAAATACAAAACAACTGTGTCCATCTAATATGCCAGGAGACTGTTTTCAAGGAATTCAGCATGAAGATGAGCTACCAGACAAAAGACAAACTACAACAAGCTAACTGGGAACAGACATGGAGAAAAATTCAAGCAACTGGAAGCTGTTTTAACAGGCACAGCAGCGCTTTTTTTTAAATTTTATTTTACAAAAATCAAATGAAAATGCCACAAAGGCAAGCTACGAGGTAGCGACGATGATTTGCCAAGCACTTTTACCCGGGGTGAATTTAGTAAACGCTACGTGACGGAAACGGTGGAGAAAATTTGTCCTGAGAAGAAGCAAGACTTTGCTATTATTTCCCTGGGTCGTAACACCTTCCCAAAATGTTTCATCTGACATTAAGAGACAATTAGAGGCAAAAGGACCAGACCTTTTTTTTTTTTTTTTTTGGGACACCCCTGACTTAGCATGTCTTCCATCAGCTTGCTAATCATGGAAAAAAAAAGAATTATTCAAAGCAATATTACTAAGTGCTTCACCATAGAAACACAAACTAGTGCAGCTTTACTGCAAAAACTGGCTGTGTTTCATGGATATGAAGATGCCTTTGTTTATTTTATTAGACCGAAAAATTCGAAAGGGGGTTTGATGCGCCTTTTTGTTTGTGTCCGGCGTCCGTATGGGAAAAAGGATAAATGAATAAAAGGCCGTACATTACTCTGTAAACATACTGATGTATAAATAATAATTACATTTGCAGTGAGACCGATCCCCACGACATTCAGAATTTTTATTCGTCCTTTCTGAAGACGGTACTTTCTTCCTGTTTTGAAATACTGACCTTGACCCTGTTGCCGTTTTTGAAGGCTTATTTTCTGCAATATAAGGGACTAAGAGACGCAGAAAGAGAGAAAGCTCTCAGAGGCAGCTGCCATGCATGCGTGGTCACCACTGGGCATCGTAGCAGTATTAGCATTAGGCCCCATCTGGCTTTATTTTAATGATAACGGCTGAAACTCCAGTTGGGAAATGCTGTATCTCATTCATGCATGCCTTCCCAGCTCTGAAAATCTGCTTTAGTTATGAATATTAGAGAATAAAAACTATTTTGAGTCACAGCGGCCACTGGCTACATTCAGAAAGGAGGGCAGACAATGCAAGGATTCAGTACAACATATTTGCCCATTTCTTTCCCCTTTTCCCAAAATAATATTGAGCTTTTCTAGATCCAGGAAGTAGTCAATCCGTCATGACAATCATACTAAGTTAAACATTTGTGCAAAGCGTGATACTGATTTATTGGATAGGATGTACTTTATTGATCCCCATAGGGTAAGGCACAGAAATGTAAAAGTTATAGTATCAATAAATATGAATATAAATATAAATAGAGAGAAAATTATAAAGATAGCAAAAGATATACACGGACAAATAGATAGTAGAGTGAACAAGAATAGACAGCAGGATGGGAAAAACGCTATATTATTCAACCAAATAATATTGAAAAAAATAAGGGGAGCACTAATATAACATATCCTAGATCTGAATAAATGAAATATTCTTCTTAAATACTTTTTTCTTTACCTAGTTGAATGTGCTGACAATAAAATCATGCAAAAATGTTCCATGGAAATCAAATGAATGAACCCATGGAGGTCTGGATTTGGAGTCACACTCCATATTAAGGAATAAAAACTCTAAAACAAGTTTGTTTGTTTTTGTAGGACAGTGTACAAATACATTAAGCACAGAGGCAGAGATGTTTGTACCAGATTATAGCTCATAGCTAATTTCCATCTGTAGTCCTGGATAACACAAATATAAAACTGAATAAAATAGACAATATATATAAAATATACAGATAGGCAATAAAATAACCACACAATATATAAACAGGCAATAAAATATGTATTTTGCAAGTTGAAAGTGCTATTGTTGTGATATTGTTGGGATATTGTTACTTTGATCATCTGGGGGCCATCAGTCAAAATGAATCACCGTTACTATGTAGAAGCGGGATTGACTTGTTGTCACATTATATTGTTAAGTGTTTTTTGAGCTTTGCATATACTACACTGCTCAAAAAAATAAAGGGAACACTTGAAAAACACATCCTAGATCTAAATGAATGAAATATTCTTATGAAATACTTTGCTCTTGACACAGTTGAATGTGCTGACAACAGAATCACACAAAAATGATCAATGGAAATCAATTGTATCACTCCATGGAGGTCTGGATTAGGAATCACACTCAAAATTAAAGTGTAAAAACAAACTCCAGGCTGATCCAACTTTGATGTAATGTCCTTAAAACAAGTCAAAATGAATCAGTGTTGCTTCCTGAGTGGACACTATGATTTCACAGAAGGGTGATTGACTTGGAGTTACATTGTGTTGTTCAAGTGTTCCCTTTATTTTTTTGAGCAGTATATATAAAGCTATATAAAGCTACATTAAGGAATTCTTTCCACATCCACCATGGATAATTTTACCACAAAGAAACTGAGGGACTAACATATAAGCTGGGAGTCCTTCAGGATCCCCCCGGGAGCAGTTATACGGCGTGGCTTAGTTTAGATCCTAGAATAATCATCAGAAAACAGGTTGATGGGTGAACGAACGCACACAGAGCGAAAACGGACGACAGAAAGAATCAAAACCGTCTCCCGGCATCGAGATTTACCCAGGAATGCGGCAAATACTGAACGATAATGTCATTTTCACTCCACCTCATCAGTGTCCATTATCAAAACGGCACCGTAACTTCGGTCCTGAAGAGGCGGACGGTTTCGCCGTCTCCAGACGAGTGTTTGCGCGCTCGCTATTCATTGTTTACTTTATATCCCACTCTCTACTTAAGGCTTCCCCGGAGTCTGGTTTTTTCACGGAGATACGAACGGGGAGTTTAACTCTTTACCGCTGTCAAGGAAAGCCGAGAGATAAATATTTCCGTATCAACATATAAATGTGTGTGTTTCTCTTTCATGCATTGCTGCACGCTCGTGTGGCGTCCTGCAGCTCCGAAGCTGTGTCTGTCCTCTGTATGTATCAAAGAGATAGAGAGCCTGTCTCCGCCAAGTCCTTCGACGGGGATTAGACATTGTCATCTTTTATCAGCGGTCGTTTCCATGCCAAGCTGTGACAGTCTCTCTCGCGGCAGCTGCCATTTGCTCCAACTTATTTCTATGGTATTAGTCTGTGTATGGCCCCATGTGGATTTTGCATCTTCATGCCCAGTCCTGCTTTCTGTAGGATGATATCCCCAAAGCAGCTTTTGACACGTCGAGATGATATCCCCATCCCACGGGGTCATAACAGCTTTCTGAACATTTTAATTCCATCTGTTTATTTATGTGAAAAAAAAATAGTGGGAAAGTAATGCAAAGGGTGCGAGAAGTGAAATTTAGACCAGTTTTGATTTGATTTTTGCTGAATGGTGATCCCTCGCTATAACACAACTTTGTTGCTCACATAGGTGTTTTTCAGATCCGGAAAGAAAATGCAAAGTTTTTTTTTTTTTTTGTCTTTTTCAGTTAAATGAAGGATAAATGCCACTTCTGAGTTAATTTCAGCTGGCACTGGCTCCAGGAGTAAAAAACTGAATAAGAATAAGACTTCCCTTTTGGTTGAATATGGTCTTTAAATGCACTTTAAATGCAGCGCTGCACATGGAACTACTGTCGTTTAAACTGTACTCACCTCACTGTTCATATTTATAAAAATGTCTGCACTATTTATTTACAGTGATCCCTCGCTGTAACGTGGTTTACTTTTCACGGTTTCGCTACTTCACGGATTTGCATCGTGCATCGTGTTCTGCATTCTGATTGGCTAAAAAGTCACTCCGCCTCTTCTCTACCTGTGCGTCAGTAACATTGCAGTTTAATATGTACACGTACGTAAAACAGCTTGACAAATTTACAGTAAGTACGTGCAAATTCTCTTGCAATTTTGAGTTTCTCTAAAACCCATAATGTTGACAAAACGCTCTGGAGCGACGAAAGGGCCCAAAAGGCAGCGGAAGATGCTATCTATGGCAGATAAAGTTAAACTTCTGGACATGCTAAGGGAAGCTAAAAGCTATGCGGCTGTAGGTCGACATTACGGAATGAATGAATCTTCCGTTCGTTCCATAAAGAAGGAAGAAAAAAACATAAAGACGAAAGCGGCGATAAGTTTCGCAGCACCGATGAGGTCGCGGTGCTAATCTCCGCAATTTGAAGCCTTCTGTTCACATTGATGATTAAAATTATTATTTGACAGTACAGTACAGAAGTTATTTGTTGAAAAAAAGGTTTCTAAAGTACAGTACTTTTATTCGTGAAACAAATGATTGAGCCTGTAAAATGGTTTGTTCTTTCTTTTCAATGTGTAATAGAGTATTTAATAGTATAATAATTGTAAAAAAAAAAATAAAGGTTTCTACTTCACGGATTTTCACCTATCGCGGATTCTTTTTGGAACGTAACCCCCCACGAAAAACAAGGGTATACTGTATTTTTTTTTTTTTATTCGCCCCGTGACAATGATTTACAAGCTGTAATGTGTTCATGTATGGCACATACCGAACCCCTTTCATTGAGTTTCCCGGGCTGTTAAAGAATCCCGCTAACTTCCGGAAGTGACTGATAACAGCAGATGGAAACACCTACCATGATTAATTTATTCATTGTGCTGGCTCACCCTGGGCGGGTGTTAGTTGCAGCAGACTGAATTAGTCAATCCAGCGATGCACTCTAGGTCTTCCCGAGGAACTCGAAGGCATCCCATAGTCAGACGGGAACATATAAGCCCTCCAGCTCCGGGTTAACCACTTGACCTCCTACCAGGTGGACTTTCCTTCTTCTAATGGGAGGCGGTGAGGAGCAATCCTTATCAGATGCTCGAGTGACCTCGTCGTACTCTTCCGGACGAGATGCGGCGGCTCTACTCTGCGCTCCCCTGAGATATCTCCACCCTGCAGGGGAAAGTCATTTCAGCAGCTTGTTTCTGACACCTTACTGTTTTGGTCATGATCCCAAAGCGAGAGCTGGAACGTCAGGCTGTAAGGTAAACCGACGGCCTTCTTCACGACACCGATCGAGTCCTTCACTTGTGCTGCGAACTCCCTTTGAACCTGGAGTGGATAATTAGCCTGGTTAGCGGGACAGAACCACACGGTCTGCTGATTTTATTCTGGACAGCTTCAGATGATGCTGCTAACCGCTCCAGTGTGACCACCCTGCGGTTCGGTATGTCTCCGGTCGTCCTGTCCCGAAGGTCCCTGACCTCCACGCGACACGGAAAAGCCTTATCAGCTAAGACAACCCCCAACATGTCCAATGCCTACAATAGAGCTGGATGAATTTCTTCTACAACTCATATCTTGCCACAGAGGAGCTTCTTGACAACCCCAATAACCTCTTTAAGGGACGTGGAAGATTTACTCCAGAGGTTTCCACAGCTTCCTCGTCCACAGAAGGCTTCAGGGTTCCCCAAAGGGCTCTTTCAGCGGATTGACAATATCTCCATTCAAGTAAACAATTCACCTCCTCCGCTGTAAACGCCGGGGACCGACCCCGAGTTCCTTTCCGAAATCGTCCGACAGTTTTCTTGAACCTCTTCACAGCCGACGGAAAGTCCTTCTTCATCGTATCTCCAAACCCTTCCCAGCCCAGAGTTCCTGCTTCCCCTTAATTCCCTGAATTAAAGACGTTGCAGGACGTGTCCTCTGACGGATCTTCATCTGATCCGACTGCGTTGGGCTGTTTGGGTGTCCAGAGTCCATCCAACAGATGTCCAGATTTCATGTGGGCTGGATTATTTTAGCATTCTAGCTTGACGCATTTTATCTCTTCAATGCATTGTTTTATGTTCTTGTCGGCTACAGTAATATAGAAGTTTTCTGCCATTATTCTACTGACGGGCAGACAGCCATACATCCATCACAGTTAAACAGGATTTCTATAATGACTAAGCTGTTAGTGTCGTCAACAAAGGCTCAACGCTGTTACATTGCGCAAAAACAATTCCAGAGAAATGCAGTGCACGTGGGACCGTACCACCAATGCTTGGTTTCACCAGAAAATCCCCCCCACGGGGATCAATAAAGTACTATCTTAAATAACGTGACGGTATTGTATTGTAGATTCAAGCATTCCTTTTTGATCTGAACAAACAGCTGGGGGTACTAGCGTGTACAGTTAGCGCCCGGCTATGGACGGGTTTGTTGCTGCGGTCTGCGGTCGAAAGGATAGCGTATTTTAATCGAACTTACGGTCCCCTGGGAGGATCGTGTTGAACGTAAAAAAAAGAAAAGATAGGTAAGCTGAGATGGAAGCAGAGGCAGGGCAGGGAGGTTTGCCGGCTCGGGTTGAGGCTAAGGAGGAAGCTAAAGAGATTGCTAAGAAAGTATGCTAGCTTTTTGATCAGCTATGTAGCATGGAGGGGGATGTTTCCAAGGTGATGGATTTCACTGTCAAGCCTTCTAACTCGACACACACGATATGCTCGCTAGTTAGCTAGCAAAAAAAAAACAAAAAACTGTGCAATATTTCATTTCACTGTGCAATATTTCATTTCATAACAGCTACACTACAATTTTTCCTTTTATCATACTATTGTGCACTCCTTACCTCACTTGTTACTAAGACACTTATAATTTTATCACTTGTTTACTAAGACACTTTATAGTTTATAGTTTATTTTCATTTCTGATTCTGCCTTTTTCCTTTTATTATTTATTACTGTTATATTTTCTGTAACTCTGGCACAACAGTTTCCTTCGGGATTAATAAAGTTGTTCTTATCTTATCTTATCTTATCTTATCTTAGGTAAGTGGTGTCTGGCTGGTGGGTTGTTAGCTTGCTAGCTTGTTTGGTTTGTTGTCTAAAGTCCAGATTGGGCCTCTCGGTGTGTTTTTATCTAGGATTTTGGCGCAAGGGACAGTAACACCTTATCCTGTGTATCAATGAATGAATCTTTTTCTTGTTTTGCATTGCAGACTTCTTTTGTTTATATGTTGTAAATCTAGGGTTCTGTCGCCACATAAAGCACGCCTCCCCCTATTCTTTCTGGCATGCATTTTGGTGACGAGAGAATTCACATAAAATCAATAGATCTGACTAATATTTATGTATAACATTAACCTTTGCAGTTCGACTAAACCCGAATTTCAGTTTTCCTCTCAGCTAGGAAAGATTGGAAGCATACCGTTTAAGCTGCTCTTGATATTTGCGTGCATTTTCCCAGGTTGCATTAAAAGCTTTCTGTTTCTTTGCCCTGGAATTTGACGGAGATTATTTTACACCCTCTAAGGATGCTCCAGAGAGCAATCGCTTGTGTAATTGTTTCACTATCATCTGCATCCAGTGCAAGTGGTTCCAGCTAGCGGTTTACTTGTGCGGTTATGTCATTTTCTTTTTACGCATTCTCTACGTTGTCACTCGGACCATGACGGCCGTTTAAACTGTGAAGTAAATACAAGAAAAGCGTAATAAATATACACAATACATTGGAATTAGCCTTTAAGATCTATGTTTTAGAGCTGCAGATTTACTGGGTCGGTGGAAAAAAAAAAAACAGACGTTCATATCAGGAGGCAGTAAAAAGCTACAGATTTAAAGTCAATAGGGATTAAAAACATCCGTGTCGTGAAGTTACTGTCCCTCGAAAAGTACACTTCCATGAACTCCCCCTCTTTGTGCCTTGTCGTCTA
This sequence comes from Fistularia commersonii, assembly GCF_037954325.1. Lineage (NCBI taxonomy): Eukaryota > Metazoa > Chordata > Actinopteri > Syngnathiformes > Fistulariidae > Fistularia > Fistularia commersonii. The sequence goes on from NC_141296.1 coordinate 2,970,866, forward strand.
AATATGCTCGGAACACAGGCCGTAAACACTGTGGATGTGTAAATGTGTGTGTTGCTGACTCCGTATTTGTGTCAGAGGTAAATTGCTATTGCTTCAGCTGATGTGGGAGGCAGCGCGCAGAAGAAGAGTACACACACAAGCATTGTTCCTGCGCTGTGTGCGTCATGCTTGCTTTGTCTGTGGCAGCAGAGTCAGCACTATAAAGAAACCTGTTTCTCAAAGCATCTGTGCACACACACACACACACACACACACACACACACGATACGACTACAGTGGCGAGCCATGTCTTGGTCGCACCTGCTTACTGAATTTACTCATCATTGTGAGAGTAAATTATAACGTGCATCTTTCTGAGGAAGAGTCTAAATAGGCCATTTTATTTGTTTGTTTGAACTGTAAGGAATCATAAAAATAAGTGTATTGGCCAAATAGTATATTTCTGCAATTTTAGTCAGGAAAAAAACGAAATATTAAAAAAAGGTTCAAGTCTAAGTCGGTAGAATGTTGTTGAGCCGCATTTTGTAATAACACTGCATTTTTTAATAAACGTCCAAAATATAATAACTTTTTCATTTCATTTTGTAATAAAGCCGCATTTTGTAATAAACTGACGCATTTTGTAATAAATTTTGCCGCATTATGAACTAAATTATTACATATTGAGAAGATTATTACAAAATGCACTTGCAACTTTTTTATTCCCTAGGAAATGTAGTAACATGGTACATTATGTAATAACAATTCTAAAGCATAGTTGATTTGTTTGTTAATTATATTTTATTTTACTTTAAAGTATTTGTAAAAGCTAGGCCTACTATCAGTATCACTGTATTAGCCTAGTGGCAGTACTTAGCAATTACTATCAGTACACTATTCAAAGGTTGCATTAACAAAGAATATTCTATAAATTCCATGTTAATACATTTCCCAGAGAATAAAAAAGTTGCAAATGCATTTTGTAATAATCTTCTCAAAATGTAATAACTTATAACATAATGCAGCAAACTTTAGTACAAAATGCGTTGGGGCTGTTTGTTACAAAATGCAGCTTTATCACAAAATGAAATGAAAAAGTTATTACATTTTGGACGTTTATTACAAAATGCACAGTGTTGATGCGCGTGTGCATTCATAACTATACAAAATTAAATCATTGTCAATCTGGCTTGCAAAGCTGCATGCATTTGGAAGAGTGTGTGAGAGACTAACGCGACCGATAGAGCGCTTAGAAGAAAACCAGCGAAATCAATCGAATATGTAATCGCAGATAAGTGTGTTGTTAGCCGATACGAGCTTGATGACATCATCAGAATCTTAGCCAATACAACAGGTTCATAATTTGCGTTTGACTCTGCCTGCACTGAAAATATCGACGTTTGATTTTTTGACAGCATTTGTATAAATAACATGCATGGCAGATATCGCTTGATAATCAATGATAAGCAATGATAAGCAATCACAACAAAATGCAATATCTTCCCTTATTATTGGCCTCACCCATTATTAGCACTGTGCATCATATAAATTACAGCTATTGGTTGCTACAAGTGGTCAAAATATGGTGAGATTTATCATGCTTTTTTTTTTTTTTTTGCTTCAGTAAGGAAATTTGAGGGCCGGCTGGAAGCTGATGAGTAAATAAAGCCACATAAAATAAACAATACTGCACGGATAGCAAGGTTTAAAAAAAAAAAAAAAAAAAAAGAGAAATCAGACATAAAAAGCTAGCGTCCAAAGCGATTATATTTATAAAAAGTTTCATTTTGATTCACACCCCTTTGCCCCTCAAAGTTGCGTGACTCTTCTTATTCCAATAATCCTTGTGGCCTTTTACTGTAGGACAAAAATAAAAAACTCCATCTTGAATAAACTATAAGAAAACAACGTTTCCCTTCCCTCCCTTATGTAACACGGCTGTTTTTTTTGTTTTTTTTTCTCAATTACATCTCAGACATACATTGAATTAACCGAAGCGCGTGTGTGTGTGTTGTTCTGCGTTCTTCTTCAACATGGAAAATGGAGGATAGTCTCAGCATGAAGTAAGTCACAGAAAGCATGGAGAGTAACATGGATTTGGAGGCATTAAGAATATTAGCGCATAAATCATGACAATAATAAAACACATGTCTGGGCTCTCTGAGGCAATGCAGTGCATAACCGTCAGCATACTAATGAGAGTTGATATCGCAGAATGAAATGCCAAGGTATGAGCAAAATTCATTCTTTGGGGCATAGTTTTTAAAGATATGTCAAAATGAATGTCAATGTTCTCATACTAGATGGGAAGTCTGAGGATCTGCATAATCACTTTGATACAACGGATTGAAATATTCCATGAATCAGGCATGTTTCTAAAAAACTCGGCAATATTATGGAAGAGCTCTACATTAGTTATTCCTGAAAAGTATCTTGTTCCCGGGCTTGATTTAAACTCATCCAAGTTAAAAAAAAAAAAAACAAAAAAAAAACACTAAAATCATCATCAAACATCAAGAAACTGTTTTTTTATGTACTCAAGAAGGTTTTTAGCTTTAGCTTTTCAGTTCCGAGGGGAGAAATAATGTATTGCGCACGCCGCCTGTAACATAAGTCCCAAAATAGGCGGTTGGAAAAAACAATCAATAGGAGATTGATATTTCTAAACCACGAGGGCTGCAATATACATGTGTGTGAGCTTGAAAAAAGAAGGAAAATGAGGAATTAAAAGGGAAAATAAAGCCTTCAGTCTACCTTACAGAGCTCAAGAGACAGTGGATTAAAACAACAAGCATTCACTCCACAGAGAAGATAAAGCTTTTGTAATAAGGCAATAAGGGATAAGTATTTTTTTTTTTGGTCTTTTGTTTTATTTATCTGCGGGACAGAAAAGACTGCTTTGCATGTTTAAAATTGATCAGGGTAGAAAACCAGAGGTGCTCTTTTTGCCTGTTCAATCAGAGAAAGACAGATATGGCCGAGGGGAACATTGATTTTTATTTATTTTTTTTCTCTCTCTTTTCTTTCTTTTAACCTTCCTCATTCATGAAAGTGGAAAAAAAAATAAGGGGGAGAGAAAAAAAAAAAAACATTCATTTATTTTGGTGACATTAGTATTTCTCACGCCTCTGTGTTTGCATCACCTTCGTTTTTCTTCACTCTGTTTAGCTCCGCATTTTAATATTTATCGGAGAGCTCGCTCGCTTACTGGAATTTTTATTAAAGAAGCATTGCTCGGAGAAATCAGTCGGGTTGATCCAAAGGAAAACTGTTTATGCGTGGAGTAGAACTGTCGGTGCATTTCTGCACTTGAGATTAAGAAACAATGAACGGAAAAATACGCAACGCTATTACCCATCCCCTACCGCTCGCACACACCTACACATCCAGAGGCACGGGTGGAGTGGAGACGTTTTATTTAGTTTTTTAAAGTTCTGCCAGCGCTAAAAGTTTGTTCCTTAGCTCTGACCCAGATCAGATTCTCAATTGTGTTTCGTGCTTTATAGAGTAGCGTATTTGTAGCAGTATGACAAAGAATGGAATTTGCCATTTTGCACAACCAACCACGATCGCCCTGATCTCACTTTATTTTCCGCTTTTTTAATAACATGTCTGTTTATCACTGTCAACCAGGAAATTCCTAGGAGTTGTAAAATTACTTTGCTAATAAAGCAATTCTGATTGTGATTTTGATAAATCTTTGCAGGCCATGAGGAGATCTATGTGAGGACTGCAGTGACGTGCGGTCAGGGGAGGCAGGGGAGGCTGCTGCCTCACTTGCCAATCTTGTAAAGAGAAAAAAAAATAGAAAATGAAAAAAAAATGAAATGGTTATATTTATTTTCGGTATTTTCACTACACTTCACCAGTTTTGGATTGTTTTTGTATTAAAAAAAAAAAAAAAAAAAAAAAAAAAAAAAAAATCGCTGGATTTTTCACATTTCCTGCTCAAATACTGAGAAGAGATGTGAGGTAGGGCCGCCGACTGTTGAGCCTCAACATAGATTGAGCAATGCTCTGCGCTAAGACCGTAATGCTGTCGCTATTAAAATATTTAAACACTTTTGCTGAATGAACTACATTTCCAATGTAGTGTTTTTTGTAAACAACTGTATGTGCATTTTTGTTTTGTTGTGCAAAGCATTCATAAAACAGCTGCAAAGAACCACAAAGTGAGGCACGCAGTTCTACTGCCTCATGATAGGAAAAAAGGTACCATTTAGTGATTCTATCATTCAGAAGTTTGACTTTGTGAAGGCTTTTGTGATAATACAGTCATTTTTACTTTGCAACATATTCTTGCATATATATATAAAGACACACACATTTATACACATATGCACACACAAACACACGTATATACATATAGCATAGATATATACACACACACATATATATATATACATATACAAAATTATACTTTAACATAGATATATACATTTATTACATACACACACACATGCACATATATTATGTGTGTATATATATATATGTATATATATACACACACGCACACACACATATAGACAAATAAACATATATACAGACACACACAGGCAGGTAAAATACATATTGTTTTTTAATGATAAAATAATGGATGCTTGCTAAATTAAGCCAAACTCAATTATAATGTTAAAGGCCAGAATAATGAAGAAAAAAAAATATTTGTAAAATAATGAAATAAATGGTGAAAATTTAAATCATGAAATAATGGCGGGATGAATTGAAGAAATGAACCGAGGACCGAGGAAAACATTTTTACTTCTGCTTGAGCTCAATCCGGTTTTCCCTCAAAAGAAAAAAAACTGCAAACAGGCAGCACCTCACCGGCGCATCACCAAGCACCGCGCTCAATATGGGATGGATTCAAAGTGTCAGAATTGCAAGAAATTGCAAATTGTTTTCAAAGTACAATATTTTCTGCGCCCCATTCCTCACTCATTTACTGCTTTCAAGAATCCCTCCCCTCATTAATGCCTCCTCCCAGCTCATCAATGCAAATATATGGATTCAATTACAGCAAATGTAGCTTCTTTATCAGCCCACTTGCCCCTTTTACCATCAAGCAAAATTAGCACACACACACACACACACACACACAGAAAAGGCTAAATTCCATGTTGATTCATGTCCCATTGTCTCTTTCTCAGTATCAAGGGAGTGGATTACTGGTTTCATTTGCATTTTGTGTCTGGTCAAGTTGAACTGGACTGCAAAAATTGAGTTAAAAGCAGTGTGTGTGTTAATGGACCACTGATTAGAGCAGAATCCGAGTCAATGATTTGGTGTGTGTGTGTGTGTGTGTGTGAGAATCACTTCATCTGCTCCACACATCTAATATTTAGTGGAACCTGTCTGTTTATGTGAACGAAATGCTGCCTGTCAATCCTAAAGCTGGAGACATGAATACTGGATGGAATCCAGATGAGCTCCACCACCGCAAAGTAAACTCCATCTCTTATTAACATCCTCTCCGTCTGTCTCCCGTCTTCATCTTTACAGCCCAACTTATCTTCTTTCTTTCCTCAAAATAACGTCACTCGTCATTTTCACCCTGTTTCTTCTCTGCAAAAATGTTACGTCCCCATTTCTTTGCTCGTTTAAATTGTGTTCTCGTCGGGCTCGTCGTCCTGCGATCTATAATGCGCTTCATTTTTTTTTTTTGAAATGAGAAAAACGGGTTTTCACGAGGCTTAATGAAACATATTAGAATTAACGGCGCTATTCTCTTTGAATATTTTCAATTACTATTGAATTTAGAAACTCCTTATTTTTGTATGGACGATTACATACTAAATTATATCAGTACATTTATATGGTCATTGAGGATTTTAAAATTGAAATAAAATGCCCAAAAAAATTGCAATTTTGCAATTTAAATTGTGCAAAATTGCCTAGTTGGCCCGCGCATTAAAAATGAAATAAGAAATGTGGCCCCCCTTCATTTTGAGGAGCCTTCCCGATAAAAGAATATCCTTTGAGATTAATAAAGATTATTTAGTTACGTCTAAATATGTAAAAAATAATAAAATTATCATTGCACATTCTATACTGAAACTATGAAATTATTTCCTTTCATTAGTTAAAAAAGAATAAAACATTTTATGATTAAAGTTACCTCAAGCACGTCTATCACAGATAAGTACACACACACCAAACGGTGAGATTTTACTGTTTTACTCACTTGTCAGCAAAGTGTCACAAAATTATGCATCATTTAATCAGATTCTTGGTAATTTTCTCTGCTCGGTCATGCGCTGTGTGTCATACATATGCTATCACATATGCAATTATCAATGACCTAATTACATTTTTCTTATCTCTATTTCCCTCCGTTCCTCCTCTTTTTCCCACAGCAATTATGTAAAATTTGAATTATTAATTCGCATTTTTTTTACACTTCGATCATTGTATTGATATTCGCGGCAGGATCTTGACAAACCTAATGTACGTGTCGCAGCAGGGATGTTGTCATAAGAAATCGCTGCAGAGCTGCAGTTTTAAATTATTCAAACGCGCAGCATCGTACTGTCCGAGATTAGAGTCATTAAAAATTTCTGTTATACACAATCAAAGCATGAAATATTTAAAAGTGAAGATTCTCATGGTGGGTTAGTGCTGATTTTAGTGAATAAGTTCTTCTGCAGAAAAGTAAAGTGAGAAAGTAACTTGGATTCATTTGTCTTTTTTTTGTTTTGTTTTCGACTTATTGACAAGGACTTATAAATGAATAAGTCAGTCAAATTATCTTTAAAAGTACAACACCGTAGGAAATAATAATATGATTAAAATCAAAAAAATCAAAAATAAATAAGCTAAAAGGAACTCTAAAATAACCCATGCTAGAAATTCTTTTGTCACAGAAACATAATAGTTATAGTATCAATAAATATGAATATAGATATAAATAGAGAGACAATTAAAAAGATTTACACAAATAAATAGACAGCAGAGCGAATGACAACATAAAGGATAAGAATAGACAGCAGGATGAGAAAAATGCTATATTATTCAACCAAATAATATTGAAAAAAAATAAAGGGAACACAAAAATAAACCATCCTCGATCTGAATTAATGAAATATTCTTCTTAAATACTTTGCCCTTTTAATAGTTGAATGTGCTGACAACAAAATCAAACAAAAATGATCAATGGAAATCAAATGAACCCACGGAGGTCTGGATTCGGAGTCACACTTCAAATTAAAGTGTAAAAACACACGACAGGCTGGTCCAACGTCAATAAAATGTCCTTAAAACAAGTCAAAATGAATCCGTGTTGCTTCCTAAGATTAGATTTCACACAAGTGTGATTGACTTGGGGTTACATCGTGTTGTTTAAATGTTCGTGTGTTTTCAAGATGGACTACCTCTTCCACTCCCACAGAACCAGGCTGGAGTGGATTATACTTCATCGGTTGACATCAGAAAGAAAAATGTTCAGTGTTACTTTTGATCGGTAGTAAATTCTTTGAGGTACTCTGTAAACTTTGCACACATCCATCCATCTTCTGACGTTCCTCCTGCATTCAGGGTTGCACAAATATTCGCTATTTTCCCCTATTTTTTTTTTCCCAATTCACCTGCAGCATTTGTTTGGACTGCGGGCGGAAACCGTCGACATGCAAACCCCACACACAGAAAGGTCACCCCGACAGCTGGACGTTATATTTGGAAAAACTCCCCGTAGAAGTGAAGAAGCGTCTTCAAACGTCTTCAAGTGAAGAAATTCAAGCGCGGTCGCAGAGAGAAGAGGATTTGGACGAGATTCGCCGTGACCTGGATGACTTGGGCGTATGGCTGCATACGGTATCATGCATACGGGGTATGTTGAGATGCATTTTGTAATAAAGCCGCATTTTGTAATAAACTGCCCCGAAGCATTTTGTAATAACTTATTACATTTTGAGAAGATTATTACAAAATGCGCATGGAATTTTTTTATTCTCTAGGAGATGTAATAACATGGAATTTATAGAATATTCTCTGTTAATGCAACCTTTGAATAGTGTACTGATAGTAATTGCTAAGTACTGCTACTAGGCTAATGATACTAATAATAGGCCTAGCTTTTACAAATACTTTAAAGTAAAATAAAATACAATGAACAAACAAATAAACTATGCTTGTTATTACATAATGCACCATGTTATTACATTTCTCAGAGAATAAAAAAGTTGCAAGTGCATTTTGTAATAATCTTCTCAAAATGTAATAGCTTATCACATAATGCGGCAAAAATTATTACAAAATGCGTCAGTTTATTACAAAATGCGGCTTTATTACAAAATGAAATGAAAAACTTATTACATTTTGGACGTTTATTACAAAATGCATCGTTATTACAGAATGCGGCTCAACAGGGTAGCACACGGTATCAGAGGCAGGACAGTGATGCATATCTGGTGTGAATTTGCATCAATATAAACACGAATGCAGCCGCGAGAAAAGAATAGGGTTAGATGGAGGCGGCTGATTTGTTGTGGTGACCAGCCGAAGATGGACGTCCACGTCTCGTAATTACAACGGGCGATTTTGTGGGATAAACTTAAGGTTGTTTCAAGGGCATTTCAATTTTTCCTGGCACACAAAAAAAATAGATGGTTGCAATAGTCTTGCCCACTCAAGTGTCCCAAGGCCAACAAAATTATTGGTCCTGGAGAGAAAAGAATAAATTGGTCAATATTTTCTCCTGGGGATGTGTGTCTGGAACTTAAATTCAAGGTTAGTTTGCTTCTTGTCCCTTCACTACACACACACACACACACACACACACACTGGCTGTGGACATTTTATTGCCTGTACCTTCAAAAGACTTCGCAGAGGGCAATGTCCGTGAAAAACAAAATGTACATTTGGTCATTACGGATTTTGAACAAATGTGTTGCGAGAGTTGATAGAAATGCACAAATTATCTCACACTTCAATGAAAGCACAAGGTTAAAAAATAAGTTGTGCAAAGTTTGAAAATTCACATAATATGAATCCCATTGGAATCAATTATTTTTAAATGAAGGTATCTGGTGTTCACTATCTATCTATCTATCTATCTATCTATCTATCTATCTATCTATCTATCTATCTATCTATCTATCTATCTATCTAAATAGATTATGTGTATATTATATATAATAAACAGATAATATACAGGACTGTCTCAGAAAATTAGAATATTGTGATAAAGTTCTTTATCTTCTTTAATACAATTAAAAAAAACAAAAATGTCATACATTCAGGATTCAATGTAAATCGAGTGAAATATTGCAAGCCCTTTTTTATTGTAATATTGCTGATTATGGCTTAGATTTTAAGAAAACTCAAAAATCCTATCTCAAAATATTAGAATATCATGAAAAAGGTTTTTTTTTTTTATTGCATTACAGAAGATAAAGAACTTTATCACAATATTCTAATTTTCTGAGACAGTTCTGTATATAAATATATATTTTTTCCCCACACAGTAAGTGAAATTTGAATCCATTAGATCATGAATGGTTGAAAATAAAAAGGAAGCTATAGTTTGGAGTTTCTTAAGGTTATTTTTTTAGAAACCTTGGAGCAAAGTCAAATCTGACAATATATGCTGACGAGGTAGCAAAGAAGTTTCTCCATTCATTGACAGTAAAGCAACTAAATGTAAAATAAAATCAAGTTCTTTCCGCAGTCATGAACTTTTAGACATAGTTTTGTACTTGGAAGGAAAGTTTGGGATATTATTGAGATGTGAGGACAGTTATCTTAAAATGCATTATAAATGTCACATGGATTTTTAAAGAACAAAGTTTGTTTTTTGGGGAGCTTTCTTTTTCGTGTGTTGTCATGTTTGGTCAATCTAAAAGTAGCTATTACACATTATTTTTTCCGTAAAAATCAGTCCAACCTTCTCTCATTGGGGGGTTTAAATGATTTAGTAAACATAAATTTTTTAATATTGATTTCAGGGGGGAAGAACTCATTGGAAGCACAGACCTTGGATTTGTGACGTGTTTATCCCCGTGATATATATATATATATATATATATATCACGTACAAGCCATTTAAAGTTGTAAGCATATTCAATATTTTTAATTTAAATAAAGCATTTGCCATGTGTCATTAACGTACAGTCAGTGGCTTCTGTAACCAGTAGAAATACTTGAAAAAATATTGGTTTTGTTTCATTTCCTTATGTATAATATGAGTCGCGCCTGACATTAAATCTCAGACTTGTATTTAGGCATTATAAAACCTAAATACCTAAATGGAAATACCTAAATACCTAAATAAAACCTAAATAGATAGAAAGATGAGCAGTGAGGTTCACAGTAGTTGAGGTGCGCCTACTATGAGGCAGGAGAACTGCGTGCCTCACTTAGTGGCTCTTCCCAGCCTGATCACTCAGCACAAGAAGCTAGTAACACACATACAGTTGCTGCCAAAAAAATAAATAAATCAACACTGTACATTGAAAAGGTAGTTCATATTGCAAAAGTGTTTAACCATTTTAATAGCGACTGCAATACGGTCTTACGGTCATGCCGGCAGTCAGCCCTCATTGAGGCTCAAGAGTCCGCAGCCTCACCGCGCATCTCTTTTCACTATTTGAACAGAAGATGTGAAAATCCAGTGATTTTGAATTAAATAATAAAACTGGTGAAGTTGAAAAAAACCTTTATAGTGCAAATCACTGATAAATATAATTATATAATTCTTTTCTTTAATTTGATGTTTTTTCTTTCCAAGATAAGCAAGTGAGGCACAGCCTCTTCCGCCTCCCCTGACTGCACGCCACTGATCACGATAACTACCCAATGAAGGTTTCTTAGGTCTAATTTAGTCAAAGGGGAGCAAAGTAAGAAAGAAAGGAGCAGGGAAAGAAATCTATGTTGTTTCTTTTTCCACAGATTACTTGACACAGTATTAACTAATTAGCATACGGTACACATCCTGGATAGTACATGCAGTGTTGATATGTGCGGTTGGATGTCTATGCATTTAAAACAAAAGCTCGCTATGGCAACAGTGAAATGTCCCATGGGTTAATTACTTGCCACTCACAGCTTCCCCAACTTCTCTTGACCTATCTTTATACTCCGACTCTAAAAAGGGAATAACTGCTTTAAATGAGCCATAACCCCAGCGAGAGGAATATTTTTTTACATCCGCGGTATATAATTGCCCAAAGCTTTGTGGGAAGATAAAGAAAAAAAAAATGTTTTTAGTTATACATTTTATTCAGTATGTCTAATAACACTGCCAGATAGTTTATGAATTATAATGTTTTCCTTGCACGTTTATTATTATAAGGACAGGACTGTTGACAAATCCAATATTCATTCTTTTTACAACTGTCATGATCTGTGCTATGTTTATTTTTATTTTTTTTTTAAAAAAACAACAGTACCACTGTAAAAGGCTGGATATTTTTTCTGGTTTGTTCAATTACATGAACCTGTTCTGTTCTGCTGGTATACATGATTTCATTATTTGTCTCCGAGCGGGCATTTCTTAATGTAAATAGCAAAATTGGCCTTGCATAGTATTCATTTCAGGGGGTGTAATTCATTAAAATGGCAGCACCTTATTTACCAGAGCTTATCTTCTCTGTGTTGATTTGTTGCTGAGAGAGAAGCCAATATACCAGAATCTTAATTTCCTCCATTCTTTACACCTTTTTTTCTCGTCGTATCCCTGCGCGGCGTTTTTCTAAAAGTTGAATACTTCTAACTTCCATGGTTTCTTTTCACTTCATGAATTTAAGCTGTCAAATGAGCGCATTTAATCTAGACATCTGGCACATTGAGTTCATCAGATAAAAATGACATGATGCTATTTCTTGCATGCGTGCACGTGTACGTGCGCTTTCTCCTCCTGTCGTCCGGGGTAGAATAACATCCTCGGCAAATGGTGCAACTTTTATCCTTGAACTCCACATCTTTTTCTTTAGAATTATATTTAAAATGTAATGGGTGATCATTTGAATTTGTCATTTTAATATTAATATGATATGCAATGTGAAAAAATCGACAGAGTAGAGCAAGGTTTCTTCTCTCGATGCAAAAGCGGGAATTTTTTTTTTGGGCAAACCACTGGAAGCAGCCAAAGAGAGGATTATTATTCTATATTCTGTGTGGGAAGAGTCTGAAAATGCTTTATTTTTGAAGTCAACTATATTTGCTTTTTGAAAGCTGGTGGGTGTTTGATGCACGAACGCAAGAAACTCCCACAGTGGAAGCAGCGTTCTAAACACCGCTTTTGTTTATTGCTACCATGTTCAAAGCAGCGCTTACTTTTATTTGCTATTTGTTTGTCTTATCTCTGTTTGTTCCTACTTACAGATAAAAGTGTGGTTTGACCCACATATTACTTTTCAACACAAGAACTTATATCGGCGTTTTTATTTGCATTCTCACCGAGGTAGGCTAAAATTCTCACTTGCGTAGCTTAAAATGGCAAAGAAATGCTTCGGAAATTGAAATTTTTTGAGAGAACCTGTCAGAGAACCTCTCCATCCGCGACAGAATTGGATTTGCGAGCCTTACTTTGAGTGATTTGAAATAATCTATAATAAATTATTATAGTGATTATAAGTACACAAATGCTATTAACATTATTCACATTAAATTGGGCATTTTTTTTTATTTCAGGCCAAAACATCCAAAACATAATTCACATGCAATTTCAGAATAGAATTGGCACATGTTTAAATGTTTTTTTTTTTTTTCCCTGCAAGGAGTTCCTGAACCCAAAAGATTGGAGAAAATTCTGTGCTAAAGATTAAAAATAAAATGTTTGAGTGTTAAAACTCTAATCCCTCTCCCTCCCTGACCAACAACTATTAAGGCTTTCAACCGCTCAGCTTTATATCTCTTATTTAGCTACTATATATCCTCTTTATTAAATGTTATAAGTCCACTTGGAATGAGCAATTGAATACATAAAGACTAGATTTTTTTAACTTTAGTTTTTCTTTACATCAATGACAGGTACATATGATAAAAAATAATAATAACAATAATGATAATACACTCCACATTGGTAATCTAAAAGGATATGAAGTCTAACTTTATTGTATTAGGAATGAAATAGCAAGAGCCCGTTGTTCAGTTAGATAATAAATACATCATTTGCTCCATGAAAAGCACTTTGAGGGCGTCAAAAACCTCCTTCCAAAATAAACTTAGCTTGGGGGCGAAGCCAAAATATATGTGAATGGTTGAAAATATATTTTTATTTAAAAAGACCAGATTTTAATACAGAAAACCGTGATTGAACCCACCTTTACTCCTGCAAGATGTGTAAAAAGAGTCCTATTTAACAGGAATAAAACCTGTTTTTGTGCATAAGTCACTCATTGTTGCAGAGGTTATAAGAGAGAGCCAGTATTGAGAGGTACAGGAAGTAATTCATGTGTATGTGCAGGCTGTGACTTTAACAGCCAGTGATGATTTAACTTCCTAATTCACCCGGCGTCTTTATTTATGAGCTGGCGATGCTTTTTAGTGAGCACTGATGGATCTCTTTACACTTTATTCTACACTCTTGAAGACTTGGCAGAAGCATAAAAACTGAAATGAAGCAAAGAACGCGCTGGAGGAAAAAAAAAAAAAAAAAAAAAAAAAAAAAGGGGGGAACCAAATTGTTCAGCAGTGGTGTGACAAGGTCGCTGCTTGTTGCTGAGCCACAAAGACTATAAATAATTTTTTTTTTTTTTTTTTCCGCTCTGGCAAGTTTTCTTCGGCCCTTGTTCGCAGCCGGTCGTCCAATTCTGCCTTTTACACGCCGTATCCATTCTCAAACATGCCCTCTCTCATCATGTAGTGTCTTTCTTATCCGAAAGTTATCCTCTCCGCAAGTAATCTGTCTTTCTACAAAGCCCTCACACACACACACACACACACACACACATATGCTTCTGCCCACTCCCTTCCCCGTATGTTATTATCCACCCACGTGCACTCATGGCCTGAAGGCCACTGTGATCTTCACTTTTTGTTCATCACATCACTTCAAGAGCTGGAGTTTCTGGATCCAACAGGCACTTTGTAAATACACTTGAGTGGCGCTTTTCTGAAAACACGATGAGTGAAATTATATCAATGCTTTTTTTATCTTGATAAATATCTTTCGAGTCATTATCTTTCACCGACTAAAGTGGCACAGCGGTGACTGAGGCGCATTTGCTGTGAAAGACGAAATCCGCTGGGCGTTTGTGGCCAAAAATAAAGATAAAATTAATCTGGTGTCACCGCCGACTCTCTTGAAAATCATCAAATATTTGTTTGTTAGAAAACTTCAAAAATCAACCCCCTACAAACCGATATGAAGCTCATCTTAGTTTGATAGCAGTTTAAACCAGTGAAAAAATGAATGATTAAATCAAGAGCTGCAGCAGAAAATATGGTTGCACACAAATGTGGGAAATATTTTCCAATTCCTGTTTTTTTTTTAATCTCATGTAACCGAACTAGGCTGTTCTTCTATTTTAAACCAGCAGCTTTGCTCCCCGACCATATATATAAATATATATACACAGTATATATGACATTTATTGGCTGCGAGCTACTAAAAAAAAAAAGTAAGAAAGCAAAGAAGACAGAGAAAGTGGATCCGGATGTTGTCGTTTGCAGGGGGATAAAATCCATGGCTGTTCCAGGCGGCGTCCTTGAGGAGCAGCAACGACATCGTTGTCCTCGTCGCAAATGCACTTTTAGCGCCTCTCGTCACGATCTATCTCCGATAGATTTTCTATTTTATCCTTTCTGGTCTCGGCTCATTTGCATCCTGATTATTTTTGTTTATTTATTTCACTTTTGTCATTGCAATAGTCACGCTGTTTATGTTGTTGTTTTGGTTGTCTATTTTCCCCCTTACTGTCCTTTCCCCCCCTCCCATTTTGTTTTTTTCTCTGCTGTTTATTTACTCGTAGATGTATTTTGCTATTTTCTAACTGTCATCTAATTGTCTATTAATATTTACGTCATATTTATCGACACTATACCTGTTACACTGCTGTGACAAAAGAATTTCCCCTATGGAGATCAATAAAGAATATGTAATCTTGAATATAATCTTAATATAATCTTATTTTATAATCTTATGTTATAGGCCTGACACTGGCTGGATGCAGGTATTAGCTCATTTAGCAAACCATTCAGGTCACATCTTTTAGCAGTTTTCAAATGCATATTTTCAAGCACCAATTGCATCTGATCAATCAATCATTATTATTATTATCATTATTGTTATTGTTATTGTTGTTGTTGTTATTATTATTATCAACAACAGCAACAAAAAATAATAATAACAACAACAACAATAATAATAATAATAAATAATAATATTATATTATGTCAGGCGTGAGTCACACATAGAACTTGACAGTCATAAGGTGTGTTTCAAAGCCGTGGACATTAGAATATCCCATTGCATCATTTCATTTGATTATTTTATTGTAGTGAAGGTACTTAAACAATGATACACAAATAAAATAAAAATAAGAAATAAATTTAAAAAAAAAAAAACCAATGCTTTGACTAGTTAATTACTTTAAGATATCAGAATGTTATCAGCGTATATAGACATAGTCATCGCTATTGTTAATAAATTATGTATTTGTAGTTACAGAACTATGCTTCGAGTCTTTGGCATTTAAATCAATGTAAAAGCCTGTTTTGATTCAGAACATCTCAGCCGAACGTCACAGGTAATGACTTTTTGTGACATCGGTAATAACCATTAAAATCAAGGTGGTAAAAAGTGTAGAGAACACTAACAGAGCGACCGAAAAACCTGATGGAAGATTAAAATGTGACGAGATCTGTTCATGTGCAGAGACACACTTTATTAAGCACAGTATGCTACTCTCAGTAATGTGCACCATTTTCCCTTTTCTTGTGTCTCATCACCAACAGGTTTGGCTTTTTTTGGACCTTGCCAGCTGAGTAGTGGACTCTTTTAATCTACAATAGCCAAATGTATATGAATTTGCGGTGACTTTTGATTTAATATCATAGTGTGGCAACCAGGAGGGGTCGTCTGGGATGTGATCGGCCAAAACGGAGACGTTGTCTACAAATCGAATGTGCTTTTGTTGTTGTCCTGCGTTCGGTGTTTGGCTTTGCCAAAAAGCAAAATTCACAGCTCACAATCACAGCCTTCTGGAATTGAATTGAAATAAATGGATGGGTTTTATTTAATGATGTTTAATGCGGGTGATTGAAGCTAAATATACATATACGGCAACGGCGTCCTCATCGGGTCATTACATCACGACGCCGTTGAAAGATAAACTCAAGTCTTTTGGTTGAATTACATCCTCAGGCTGACTCGCCTTGCACACAGATAAATGAGCCAAACTAAGATTTAATTTTACTCTCCATTAACAACCCCCTCTTTTCCATTTTATTCATTCCATCTTAACATTTTTTTTTTTTTTTTTTTTTGCTCCATATAGATCCCATCACACAATCGAGTCTCATTTTATATGAGATCCTGCCGTTATCAAGGAAACAAACCCGAATCAATTGTCCTGTGTTTGGTTTATGGCTGTTCTTGTAAATTTGAACGATGCAGGCAATTTGATCTGGAAGTGCAAACCAACGGACCGGCAGTACGTCAGTTTTGTTTTGTCACTTTGCAAAGGGGAACTTTTAACCAATAAGAGTCAAAACCATTTTAGAAGACTGCATATAGGATGAGTTACGATATACGTCTTTGTTTCAGTTGATCATCATCAAATTGACCGGTAGACTGTCATCATATCGTACAGGTACGCTTTCCTTTTATTCTTTTCTCTGTAAACAACGTTTATCTCTATTATTTACTGGGTTGGGTCTCCCTGCAGCACCGTGCTCTTATTGCCCGACCGGGATGAACAGAAACTAACTTCAGTTTGCAATCCTACCACGACCAGCCATGCAAAATTGATGATAAAAACTATAAACTTGCTCGGAAAATTAGAATATTGCGATGCAATTAAAAAAACAAAAATTACTTTTTTACTCTAATATTTTGAGATAGGATTTTTGAGTTTTCGTAGGATGTAAGCCACAATCAGCAATATTAACCCTCATATTATGTTAAGGGTCAATTTCACCCATTGGGTCAATGGGTGCAATTGACCCTTAACATAATATGAGGGTTAAAATAATAAAAGGCTTGCAATAATTCAGTTGATTTGCAATGAATCCAGAATGTATGACATTTTTGTTTTTGTGATTGCATTACAAAAAATAAAGAATTTTATCACAATATTCAAATTTTCGGAGACAATCCCGTTTTTATGAAAACTATCGAAATTATATAAACGAAAGAAAATCATATCTGTGTGCAGAATTATGTTTTCTTGATGTGCATTAATCCTGTAGTGGAGGGAGTTTTCAACAATACAGGTGTGGAGATTTAAACAATATCATTTGTTATGTCAGTGACCTCATCTGATATCCGCCTCCAGCGGCGACGCCATTCATCTCGTCCCGCAAAACGATATGAAGTCTGCAGCGATCTGATGCGTGCTTGAAACAGCCATGGGGCAAGAACAGCTGTCTGCAAGATACCGCCGGACGGCAACTTATCTCTCATCACACACACACGTATATAGATCTGTCAGTCGCTTTTTCTTTTTTATTTATTAACTCTTATTGATTATGTCTTGCGCAACTTTCACCGAAACCTATAATACCCTCTAACTGCGAGCACGTAGATAATGAAAATTCTTCGGGATGCTTTCCATAGGATTTGTAATTAATTATCGGAGAAACTATAAAAAAATAAATAAAAAAATGTTAAATAATTTAGATGACAAATCGGAATCTAGCAATCGATTCATCTCTACCTATTCGAAACTCTGATAGCGTCTCTTTGACCTGGAGCTCAAAAATGTAATGTTTCACTGATTTAAAAGTCAAAATTCATTTATATAAATTCAGGAAAAGTTCAAAATGCATCTAATATAAGAACCTTATGTGTTTGTTTTTTCCCAACATGGGTTATTCTAAATGACAAAATGATTCAGTTGTACGACAAGAAAGGAAAATAATAAGGCATTTTAAAAGGAGGTGAAATTTTTAAAAGTGCGTGAATCATATATTTTACCACACCAGTTGACTTGGCTGCTGTAAAAAGAGCAAACAATATGCGAGGAAAAGAGTTGCCTCTCTACATCCTCCTAATAAAATCCTTCTAATAAAATATTTGGACTGCTTTCCAAAGGATTTGTTATTTTGTTATGCAGTCCTCTGCATGGTAGGCAACGATTTGGTCAAAATAATGCGGTTTTATATCCAACTGGAAATTAATTGAACTCATTATTAAAACAGAATTTAGCAATCAATTCATTTATACCTATTCTAAACCCTGGTAGCGTCTCTTTGACCTGGAGGTTAAAAAATGTAATGTTTCTGTAATTTAAAAGTCAAAATTGTCTTGTACATTATTTCTGTCACGTGTGACCAAAGAAATGCAACGATTAGAGTTCACATATTCAGGAAAAGTTCAAAATGCATCTCATATAAAAACCTTATGTGTTTGTTTTTTTTCCAAAACATCTTCCTGTATAATTCAAAATCCATTTTTTCTCACAAAAGTCTTGATAAAAATGAATACTATGAACATATCCAATCAAAACTAGTTAGACAAAAGCATAAAATACATGAAATGTGGCCGTATTATGTAGATGGAGAAAGAACTAAAGTATGTATAGGAGAAAGAAATCCAAAATGCTCAAAATGTCATTATTGTTGCATTAACTTGTACACTTTGAGGAGAAATGTCAGCCAGTATTGGTTATTAACCAAACAGATAAATAATTATTCCGGCTGAATGTGCCAAATAAGAAATTATTGATGCATCTCATGTTTCAGCGGTTATTCGAAATGACAAAATGATCCAGTCATCCAACTAATAAGGCGTTTTAAATGGACGTGAAATTATTAAAACTGCGTGAATCATATACTTTACCACACCGGTGGACTCGGCTGCTGTAAAAAGAACAAAATATATGCGAAAAAAAAACGTTGCCTCTCTGCATCCTTTTAATTAAATCTGTCCAAACGGTCTTGCGATTCCCCCGTTTTATTTATCTGACATTTTTTTTCCAGTTTGACTCTAGTTTTTGAGATTCGGGGCATCGATGATTCAAATGAAATAAATGTTGGTGTTCATTGGCAGTACCAGGAGGCAAATACAGGCGTCGATGTGTGCGTGCACGGGCGTGCACGGGCGTGCACGGGCGTGCACATTTGTGCCTTGGGTACCAGGGAGGAATGAGGGAAATGAACTAGTCTGCCTGCTGCAACGTGTGTGTCCTGAATTTGTAAATGTTCTGCCTCGACACTTTTTTTATTTTTTTTTGTTTTTTTTTTTGCCACATAGCCATTCCACAGCAGATACTTTGACTGAATGAAGAAAAGACACAGTTATAGATAATAACACTAATGAAGTCTCTTCTCCATTTAGTATCCTCGACAGATATGCCGGTGAGTGAGCGCGTACACCAACAACACTGGAATTACCTTTCCTAAACTGGAAGCTGCCATTATTTATGTAATTAATTACTCCTGTGTGTTCCTTATTTGACAAGTAAAGATGCGTGCCATTTACAAGTATCAATAAACGTACAGACTCCAAGAATATGGTTGTGGATTTGATGATATCAAGAGGGTCAGGCCATGAATAATAACGCTGTAGTGAGGAAACCATTTGCAAATGAGAGACGGCTGGACGGTGGATACACGGAATGAATGATGACGATGAAAACAAAACCAACAGGGGAGGGAGGCAGAATGTCGAATAAATACTTTAAATACTATCGGATTTGTGAGAGGAAGCATTTCTGTTTTGGATGTAAAACTGTATTGTTGTCAAAGGAATCACAAAGAGGAAGAAACCCGAGCAAGGAAGGAAATAAATGATGCAAAACGAGAGATTGAAATTCGGGGGAATAGTACGCTGTGATCGTAAGTCATTTTCGCCGAGGGCCACATCAGGATAATGGTTGCCCTCAAAGGGCCACATGTAATGCTAACTATAAATGTAACACCTCCTTTATGTTAAATAACTCTGAATCTATTAGTCATTCAAGTCCAAAATGCAACATAATGCATTTGCATAGATGTAAAGAAATTATGTTTACTTTCGTGAACACATTCTGCCGCCGTCGTAGTTTGGCTTTTAATTCTTGGACAATTTGTTGTTTTTCTGGAAGTCTAACTTTAGCATACTTAGCTCCGTGTTTGGTGTCAAAACGCCGTCAGAGATTGGACTCTTTGACAATCGACCCATTTCGTGGGTCATGTGATCGGCAGTTGGGAAATATAGTTCATGCTCAATGCATGTGCTTGACTTATTTATTTTAAGACAAGTCCGCATAGAATAACACGGCGGGCCACATTTGGCCCGCGGGCCTTGAGTTTGACACGTGATGCAGTGTTTTAATAAAGGAGAGATTGCTAACAAAGATACATTTTTTTTTTTACATGCTGCCAAATTAGTTATAGAATAATAATACCACTGATAAAAATCATTAAAATGATAATAATCATCATCATTAAAATGATAATAATAATAATATTAATTTTAAGAAAAATAATTCAGGCATGTTTCTCATTCAAATGCTAAAATATGCAGAATCTTGGAGCTTGTAACAAAACCTTGATAATAACCAGTGGACATGCATCTGCATGGTTGTAATATTAAAATGCATGCAAAAACCCCAAAGAACACATGAAGTGAGTTTAAACAACAAAAAGAAAAATAAATTGCCCAAAATCTATTTTTTTCTTTTTTCCAGTTGAAATAAGCCACATGTGAAGTCTGACTCAGAAGTGATGGTTCACCATGAGAATGAAAAAAAAGCAATACTTCTACTTATTTTAGGCTATTTTGCCTGTACCTGCAGGCAACACCAGCAGCAAATGTAACTGCAACAAATCTAAAAATGTCCAAATACTGCCAAATTTGTTATATAGTAATGACGATAATAACCATAATGAGTTAACAATAATAATATGCGTCTGAAGGTTCTCGGTCATCAAGGTCATGGTCAGTTATTTCAAATCTAATCCTAACAACTGGAGTTTGTTTCTTCAGTTGCAACAGAACTCAGATAGAGTTCAGAATATATCTCAATATGTCCTATCCTATGTAAATTTACAATATAGTGAAGTGATTCGGGAGCTGACACAAAGCTAAGACTTCCACAACAACAATATACTGTATAATTTAGAAAAGTATTTTGTCATATTTCAAAACCGCAGCATTTCATAGGGGTAGGAAAAAAATATGAAATGTGTTTACATAGCACTATAACTCCACAAGAAGACATATTTACTGAAACCATGAGCGCCTGCATAGAATAAAAGCATTTATTTATAACCTTTGCCACAAGTATACTCAAACAGAGCTGGCAGTGCAAAAATAAACAACCATGAAGTTAAATTGCTGAGACAATAGCTGTAAACAGTCTCATGGAGTTTGTTATCTATTTTTAGCTCACTCCAAGGATTGTAATTGGACGGCTACACGGGAGTCAGGAGTGGCTCCATGCAGCCTCACGCTTTAAGAGCCTCAGGTTCCCACAGTTGTGACTTTATAAGACACACTTGGATTGTGACTCCGGTAAAAGATATCTTAGGTCATTCCCAACTTTGCCATTGAATGCTATATTTTGGTGTACCCTATTTTCACGACTATAAGGCGCACATATAAGTCTTAGATTTTCTTCAAAATGTGCGGCGCGCCTTATAGTGCAGTGCGCCTTGTGTGTGTTGTTGCTGTAAATAACCACCTGAAATGTTTATTATTTTAGGTAAGTTGTTTGATTGAGTTTTCCGAATTTGATATTTTATTTTGGTAAGAGGATTTTATTTTCTTACTTCCGCCGGAAAAATGGTTGTATTGCGATAGCGCTTACTAGAGAAAGTTAGGGCATCCTCTATGTGAAGTTTTATTTTTCTACTTTTGATATGAACCCGTAATAGGGCGCAAGCTCTTACGGTGGTTGTCGTTTTTACGTTTTGTTTTTCAATGGTTGCAAATAAAACTTTAAAACTACACCAGCAGTCAAGATCTGTGCCGCCACAAAATTACGGGGATCATTACAGTTGCTGTTGTTGTAAGGCGGACGTAGTAGAGAACACCATGAGAACGTTAAAGGGGGAAGTGTGGTTGTATATAAAAGAACGGGTGCGTTTCGTTATGCAGAACATCGTTGTTATGACAACCCTGAAAACATGGCCGACAAACACATCCAGCCCGGCCACGTCACCAACATGGACAAGGTGCCGCTCGCTTTGACATCCCGGTAAGTCGCACTGTGGAGAAGAAGGGGACCAGCAAGGCAGCGAGATGCACAACGGGGTTCGAAAAGTCTTCTTGGAGACCACGGTTTCACTAAGAGCGGAAGGCAGCGCCGGGCGAGTTACGCCACAATTTGCAAATGGATTGTAGCTTCTTAGGCTAACGTGTCCGCTAGCACTGTTGTTCCATCATTTCCGAGGAAAGCGACTCTTACAGTGAAGAAAGTGAACATGGCATGTTTGACGGCGATTTAGTGCAACTGTTCAAATCAGAAACAGAAGATGAGGACTTCCATGGGTTCGATTGATTACGATTACCGGTTAAAAAAAAAAAAAAAAGTGTGAATATCAAACTCAGTTTCTCTCCCGCTCTATTTTTAAATACGCAAACTTGTATGCTTGTGTGTGTGTTGTTGTTGTAAGCCGGACTTAGTAGAAGACGCCATGAGAACGTTAAAGGGGGAAGTGTGTTGTATATAAAACCCGCGCCCTATAATCAGGTGCGCCTTATATGTGTGTTAAATACAGTAATGCCACACATAACTGAGACTGCACCTTTTACTGCGGCGCGCCTTATGGTCCTGAAAATACGGTAATTTTTATTGGTGTCATAACAAATACATGAAACTCATGATCCTGCAGAAATGCTTAATTTCCCCTGATTTGTGTCATCTCTTCTGCGCCAACTTATATCCAAGGAAAAAAGGAAAACGTACAGTTTCTTTCTTGCAGTCGGACAGCGCGGTAGACAAATTCATTTTTACGGATTCCGGAGATGTTTCTTATTCAAATGCTAAAATATGCAGAATCTTGGTGCTTTTAACAAAACCTTGATAATCACCATTGGACATGCATCTGCATGGCTACCGTTTTTAAAATGCATAGAAAAAGCAGAAAGAATCCATGAGGTGAGTTAAACCACAAAAGGGAAATAACTACCCAAATCTAAAAATATTAGGTTTGTATACCTTAATACTATGTATATATTAAATCAAAGTTTGTTTGTTTTTAGCGTTTAAAATAAGCCGCATGAGAATTCTGACTCAGAATAATTCTGACAATAAAAAAAACAAACATAGTTCTGAGTTTAATGCAGGAATCTCCATGGACCTTGACGTTTGCAGATGACACTGTGATGTGAGAAAACACTAGAGAGGCGGAGGTATGCGCTGGAAAGGAGAGGGGAGTCAGTCGCAGGAAGGCAGAATGTGTGTGTGTGCGTGTGTGTGTGTGTGAATGAGAGGAACCCGGGTGGAACGGTGAGGCTACAGGGAGTGGAGATCAAGATTTCAAGTACACTGCACAAAAAAAAAATGAAGGAAACGCTAAAATAACACATCCTAGATCTGAACGCCTGAAATGTTCTCATTAAATTCTTTCTTCTTTACATAGTTGAATGTGCTGACAACAAAATCTCACAAAAATGATCAGTGGATATCAAATGTATGGACCCATAGAGGTCTGGATTTGGAGTCGCACTCCAAAACATTGATCCAACGTTGATGTAATGTCCTTAAAAAAAGTCAAAATGAATCAGCGTTGCTTCCTAAGAGACACAAATGTGATTGACTTGGAGGTGCATTGTGTTGTTTAAGTGTTCCCTTTAATTTTTTGAGTAGTACATGAGCAGTTTACTCAGGGTCAGCACTTCAGAGGAGAGAAGGTAAAGGAACGGGTTCAAGTATGTTGGAATGGGTGAAGAAAATTGTCAGGGGTACTATGGGATGGAAGACTATCAACAAGAATGAAAGGAAAAATGGGCAAGGCGGTGGTGAGAGCAGCGATGCTGTATGAACTAGAAACAGCAATGATGACGAAAAGACAGCAGGCAGAACATGAGGTTGCAGAGATGAAGATGTTGAGGGTCTCTTTGGGAGGGACCAGGATGGAGAGGATCAGGAACGAGTCTATCATGTTAGATTTTTTTTGGAGAGAAGGTGGACGGATGCTGGAATTAGAGGTCTAGAGGAAGATCAAAGAGAAGAATAGGGTTTGATGGAGAAGGTTGCTATGGCAACCCCTGAAGGGAAAGGCCTTATTTTTATATATTAATATATATATATATACACACACACACACACACACACACATATATATATATAAACATCTACATATACAGGACTGTCTCAGAAAATTAGAATATTGTGATAAAGTTATTTATCTTCTGTAATGCAATTAAAAAAACAAAAATTACATTTTCATGATATTCTAATATTTTGAGATAGGATTTTTTAGTTGTCTTAAGATGTAAGCTATAATCAGCAATATTAAAATAATAAAAGGCTTGCAATATTTCAGTTGATTTGTAATGAATCCAGAATGTATGACATTTTTGTTTTTGTAATTGTAATTTTGTAATTTTGTAACTGCCTTACAGAAGATAAACAACTTTATCACAATATTCTAATTTTCTAAGACAGTCCTGTATACATACATATACATAAATATATACACACACACACACATATATATATATATATATATATATATATGCACATATGTATATATATATATGCACATATATATATATATGCACACACACATATATAGACAATCACACCGATACATATATACATATACACACACATATATATATATATGTGTGTGTGTGTGTTTAAATATATATACATACACATTAAATCAAAAATTCACCATCATATCTATTTATTCAATGTTTAATGTATTAAGAGTAACGCGCCCAGCTGTGCTTGAGTCGGAGCCCCTCAGCAGTTTAATTGGCATTATCATCTCCACGTTGCACCTCGATCCTCACGCTCATCTACCGATTAACGCGCTTTGAATTCATTTCCAGACAATTTTCAGAGTCCTGGAAGTGACTTCACAATGGCAGGAAGTTAAAGCATCTTAGATCTTTGACGGCGAGGACACCAGCCAGCTGGCTGGCTTTCAACGCCGCCGTGTTAATTAGTCGTGGTTTTTTTTCACCCCTTTTTTTTTCTTTTACACTTTTTCCTCATCCTGTTTTTTTTTCTGAAGTCACATTTAAGAGTGTATCAAAAATGACGAGAAATAATAGATAGGTGTTCTGTCACAGCTCTTGTGCAAACTGTACAAAACCAAATCAGGGATGATCCTCTACTGGCGGCGCAAGTTTAGATTTGTCAAATGTTGCTCTTTGGTTTTTCTGCTGTCTATTTATTTGTGGATTTCTTTTACTATCTTCTTAATGTCTCTGTTTATATTTATATTCATATTTGTTGATATTATAGCTTATATATATAGCTTCGCTTATAGGGATCAATAAAGTTTCTTATTCTTTCAGAGTGATATCGTCGAAATCTTCTCGTCATGGAAACGGGTTTTGAATTTCTTCACATGAAGATGTTTCAGCCCCTCGCCTGAGAGGCTTCTTCAGCTCTAAGAAGTTTCCCAATATGAAGGTTAGGGATTTGGTCGAGGTTCCGGTGGTTTGTTGTGTGAATGGATGGGTAGAAACGATGTGAAAAGGTTGTTATGCTAATACGGCTGTCGTTTGTTGGGATATCGGAGCAACTTTTGTGGGATTAGATTGATTAAAATGTGAAAAGGAATTCTTGTCAACATCTACTAGGACTTGATGATCCGTGTGGAGTTTCCAAATATAACCGCCAGGGTTCTGGGCGAGTCCAGGTTAAGCTGGGATCGAGATGGATCTGCACACACGGACCGGGACCTTAGGACCACGAGATCCAACACCTTTCACTCCTTTATTCAGCTTTACCTTTTCACCTTCCAATCCAACTGATCCCAAAAAGTTGCTCTTTTGTCCCCAACAAACGTCACCCCCATTAGCATAACGATCACCTTCGACTGAGTTTCTGCCCGTCAACTCTTCCATTTACACAATAAGCCACCCTAATCTAGACCCGCCCGAAACCCTGGCATTTATATTCGGAAACTCCCCGTGGGTCACTGGAAGTGAAGAAGCCTCTCGGATGAGGGCCGAAACATCTTCAAGCGAAGAAATTCAAGGCCAGTTGCCAAAACAAGAATTCACCATGAACTGGATGACTGAGAACCTCAACAGACTAAACATAGGAGTGAAATCTGTTGGATATCATCAGCTGAGGCTCCTGTGAAAGTTCCCGGGAGCTGGTTCTGGTTCTTTCCGGGTTGTTTGGAGGGTGCAGAAGGTCCTGGTACGTGTGTGCAAATCCATCCTGGTCTTGACGGTATTATAAAGATGTGAAACAGTCACTCCTCACTTGACGACATACTCGGTTTACAAAAACTCTGTTACGATGGCCATTACGACTTTGACCAATATTCATTTGACGAAAATATCTCGAAGTTGCGACGTCAATGTTAACGCGCCGAGCACAGCGGCAGCGCAGGCCAGTACCAGAACTTAGCTGAGTACGATAAGTTGGGCTCAGGCTACTCGCATCTTCGTCACTAAGTCTCATTCAGCCACCAGTACGGGAGTGGACTTGAATTATTACAGTACAAGGAGTGCAAGGACACGCCCGCAGACAGGACCTCTCCAGGGCTGCTGAGAACGGGAGCCAGCGGCTGTGGTTGGAGAGAAAAGATCCAACTTGGGCCTTCAAGTGAGCTGATGGCATCTAGGGAGTGAACCTGGGATGCTGGGATTCACTAGTGAACCCTCCGGAGATGTCGTGGGCCAATCAGCCGAACGTCCATGAAGGAGGCCGCTCACTTGACAACCCCAAGGAAGCCATCGCCCACTTGAACCCCACAGAGTCTCATCGGTGCCTTCGGTATGCTTTTATCGAGGGATATCAACACACAGTCCTAAACAACAGATCCTCCGATTTTTCGACGGTACTTTCGATACCTTTTGTCCCCTGAAGATGTCGGAAACAAAAAGGCCACTGGTCTTGCTTCCACCAAGAAGCAAAGGAGAGCCACTGATTAAGAAATGAAGCTTAAAATCATCAAGCAACATAAGGAAGGTAGTAAAGTCCAACCACTCGCTAGCAACATGGGTAGGCTAGCCTAGCATAAGGCTATGCAGCACACTACTTGTATATGACGATTTGAGTTGATATAAAGGGAATCCTTCGCTTAACTATGAAGTCGTCGGGACGGATCGGCGTCATATAAATATTCATCCAGCTCAAACTTTTTAAAGTGAACTTCTTAAAATTCTGGTTTTTTGATTTATGATAACATTTTATCGGTCACATGGAAGCTGGGAGAGATTTCGGGTTTCAAATCGGAATGCCACGATTTAAAAAAAAAAAAAGACAAGAAGGCAGTTTCCTCTGTGACTGCCTGTTCTGAAGGTAGAAACATTTTCCCATGCTCGTATCACTGTCAAATTAGTCAATCATAATCATAATTAACTTGTCATTATATTGGAGTTAATGTGTGGTCATGTACAATAATGACGTGCGGAGGTGCATTCGATTAAATCGACCACTCGTATTTGGCCTCCACCGTCCACCTGTCCTCTCCAGATCATCAATGCCAGATGTTAGGAATTACCAGGGTTTGACCATGTCAGCTGGGAGTCTTACGCTGCATTGGTCCTTGGCAGGTTTATGACTTGAAAATGACCCAGGAGTCTCCATAGTGACCAGAGAGACGTCTTCCTGTTCAGTGGTAATTTATGGGCCTCAACGAAAAAATTGGGGCTATTAAAAGGCACCTGGGCTGGTTTTAAGGGCTCGTCCTCGACCGGGAGGCAAGTGATGTCCACGTTAGGTAAATGGTTTGGATTTTGTGGAAGGGCCCTCCTCGCTTCCCCACTCTTACAAACCTCAAGGCGTAAATGCCACCTGGTTGAGCAGCTGATAGCTCAGCTGGACACCAGCCGGAGAAACTGGATGTATCTTCCCCTTGGGGGCGAAAAGCCCTCCATCATAATCCGAAGATCTAGGACCGACGCTGGCGACAGATTTAAGAACATGTTAGCTTCTTTCTTCTCTTTGGGTCGGCTGCCTCTGCACTTTGGACTCCCCTTGTGACATGAAATACATACAATATCATGTCTGTGGAGGTTCTCCATGATCCGGGTCACGGTGAGTTCTTGTCGAAATCTTCTCGTCGTGGCAACTGGACTTGAGTTTCTTCATCTGAACGCATTTCAGCCCTCATCCAAGATGGCTTCTTTAGTCCTTTGACAAAGATGGCTTCATTGACCTCTTTGAATGAGTCCAAGAAGTCATTTTTGTCAAATCAGAAAAAAAAACCTCTGAACGGGGGGGGCAAGATAGATTTGCAGACATGGACCTGGACCTTCTGCTCCCTCCAAACAACCACGAAAGACTCACCACCAGGAACCAAGGAACTGGTAACGTCCACATGAGCCTCCGCTCATGGGATCCAACAGGTTTCACTTCTTTGTTGAGCTTTACCTTTTCATGCTCCAATCCAAGTAGTCCCACAAAAGTTGCTCCTTCGTCCACAACGAACGATACCACCGTTGGCATAAAAACCACCTTCGACCGAGTTTCTGCCCGTCGACGCGCCCAAAACCCTGGCAGTTATTTTTGGGAAACTCCCCACAGGTCATTAGAACTCAAGAAACTTCTCAGGTGAAACGTTTTAAGTCAAGTAATACAAGTCCAGTTGCCAAGATGGGAAGATCTGGACAAGAGCTGACCTGCGGGGAGTGTCCCGTCCCTCTCCAAACCCTGGTAGTTATATTCGGGAATAACGCCACCGTATCAGAAGTACGACTGTATCCGATCGTCTTCGAACCTCCGACTTCGTTCTTAATTAATTAATTAAAACGTTCTTGCAAACGTCGGTCCAAGAACTCCACCTCTTGTGTCAGAATTCAAAAGACCCCCGGCTGTCCTTCTCAATCACGGCCCCCGGTTTCCAATTCCATTAGTCCTAGCAGCGGGATTCAGGCGAACGGGCCTGCTTTGAACGCTAATTTTTTCAAAGTGAACGTTTCCGACCGGCCGGTCATCTCGCTGGGCTTCGAGAAACTCTGCGTTTGGCGGAAACGCCGTCACCGTGACGACACGCAAATCTAGGTTATGGTGGCTTGTTGGGTAAAAGGGAGGTTGTTATGCTAATGTTGTTAGCAACAACGACCCCTCTTAGACTTCGTTTCTGCAGAACATACCATAAACGCACTGACGTGAGTTTACACATGCAAACATGTTGACATTCAGCATAAGAAATGAGTCAGTAGTCAGGAAGTTTCACACTCTCAAATATAATTTTCCCCCTGAGTGGTTTTTCCTCATTTCACATCCGAATCAATATAACCGACTGCAACCCATGTAAATATCCTGCAGTTACAAAAAAATGACAAAAGGAGCTATAATCAACAGGAATAGTCTTTTTCTTGGGACTATTTGTATAATAACGCCTCAAATAAATTGACAGAGATGTAGGAAGATTTAAACAAAAAGTCAATCAAGGGCAAATGATAAAATTGTTGACCTCGCCTCTCGATCTGTTGCTTTGCACTCCACTTTTCTTGACAACGTAAAAATCACTGAAGTTCAGTTCGACTAAATAATTGCCTCTTAAAATCTGCCGAACAGCCTCTGAATTCACAAACGTCTCCCGTCTTTAAAAGGATGTGTTTTCATCATTATTATACCTCTTTTTTTCTCCAATTTCTTGTCTCACTCACTACAACGATAAGAATACCGCATCGTTAAACAGTTAGTTTTTTTTGACAAAATATAATATATTCATGAGTCTTTTATAACGCTACAATGGGTGCGACTGATTTTCACAGCTAGCTTTTCGTCACACTTTGCTGCCGGTTATAATATGCTGCTTTTATTTGAATTAATTGATTTCTGAATTCGCGCCGATAGTTATCTGGCAATCGTTCTATCTCGGCAAAAAAAAAATATATATATATATCACTTACCGAGGCTTCAATCCATGCAGTTTTTTTTTGTTTTTTTTTAAAAGCCAATTGAATTAACCGGGCTGTAATTACAACAACAATGACTGGAGCACTTCAGGAACACACAGATTTATATTTTAAACCATTAAGAACAATTTTGAAATGACTGCTCTGCCATTTGAACCTGCTCTATTAGTCTCTATAATTTTTTTAAATCACCGACATTCATATCTAAATGTAATGATCCACGAATGTCGGCTTCATTCTCTCGGTCGTAGGCCTCCATTATTTTGTTTTGGAGAATAAAAGGAGGATTTTAAATCAATACCAGGCGTTATTGTAATCTATACCTACGGTTAGTCATTTAAAAATAAGCTCAACATGAAAAGCCTCACAGTAACATCACACACACACACAAACACACACTTCTGAGTGCATGGATACCCCGTGCAAGGTATAAATACACTTCTGCATGCACATTACTGAGCACCCTTCTGCTTGGTTGGGTTTACGAGATACAAGATGAAAAGGAAGCGAAAGACAAAGAGAAAGCTCTACCTCCTGTGACATATTTATTGGCGCGGTATGCATATTTAAACTGCAGCGGCAATGATTTTGGCTTGCTCGCCGAGAGTGACACTTCTAAAGAATGAAGGTACCGACAGAAATACTGCCTCGGATTTTAATGTCGCAGTTTCACAATGCGGACGTGGAAACAAGTTGGACGGCGACGGAAAAAAAAAAAAAAAATGTCCCCGTTCACTTCACCGTTTGACCCTCGCTTTTAATTATTTGTTCCGGGGACATTTATTTCTGGGTGTTTCTTTAAGCAGAGTTGGTCGACATGGAGGTTAGCAGGGTCCCCTGGAAAAGCTCTTGCTTAAATATACCAATGTGATTTCCAAATAATTGCACACATCATTAAATATATCCCAAGATCTCCTCCGACTGACACTAATTAAGAGAAATATCTCCCGCTAACTATTTCCACGTTTACGTTAAGATTGCATCCACAACCTTCCTGAACCGTTCTTTCTCATTGTGCTTGTTAGTCTTTTAGTCTCTTCCGTTTCTGCCGCCAAAGCCGTCGCATGAATGTTGATTCGTCGCTGCCGAAAAAGTTGTTCCCGGTTTTACGAATTAAAAGTTAAAAACGAGTTTAAAAAAAAGACATTTCACTTGCCGTTGTGAAAGTCATATTAACAAAAATTAACAACTGCAAATATTTACAATATAGTCTCCTAGTACTACAGACAAAATTTGCCAAACGTGTAATATTTATTTTTTATTATTAATTTAATTCTATTAATTTTCAATAAACCTTTATCTAAATAAACATTAAGGTTAATTTAATGTCCTCGATAAAATGAATCAAGTTTATTGATTGCAATGAAAAAACGGATTTCATATCAACATAAATAAGAGTGATGATAATAATAATAACAATTATTAGTAATAATAATAATAATAATAATAATAATAATAATAACAATTGTTATTATTATTATTATTGTTATTATTATTATTATTATTATTATTATTATAGTAAAATTATTATAGTTATTCTAAGAATATTTTAGGAATGGTAATATTATAATAGTAATAATAATAATAATAATAACAATAATAATTATTATTAATGTTGTTGTTATTATTATTACAATTATCACTATGATAATAAAAATAATAATAATGATATATATATATATATATGATATTAATATTAATAATAATGTGATAATGACAATAAAAATGGTAATTGTGTCAAATTTAAAATGTATCACATTACTGCAGGACTGCAACATTAGTTTCGCACTCAGAATTTCAGAGGTAAAATGTCTTTTGCAGTTAGAAATAAATACCTTGAATTTTTCTATTTGTCCTTCTTCATTTTTACACTTGTTTCATGATAGCTGAGTTCCTCCCCTCCAAATTTTATATTCATTCAGAACTGAAAAAAAAAAAAAAAAATGACAGTATGAGATGAATCCACGGAGACTGTTGTCACATCTAACCTAGAAAACAATGTCATTAGGAGGAATCTGGATAAAACAATAATTCATCCTGATTTATGCAGAACTTTGCTTTACTTGCTGGTCTGTATCTTCAGTTTTTTTTTCCCCTAAAGCCTCATCCTATATTCATTACTTGTTTACATTTCTACTCCTCCATTCCTCATTAATAAATACGACTGTCGCACTGTATTCTTCCATTGCTTGTCACTTTGTTTGCAACAAGACATGATTGTGTGCAGGAGCAGATTTTAATAAAACCCCAAAAGAAAAGGAGAGAAATGTGCCATCTTTCTGTCTTCCTCCAAACAAGATGTGATACATTCACAACTTGACAGAGAGACATTTCCTTGCAGAATAGTATCAAGTAGTTTGTGCAGCCGTAGCCAAGAGGTTACATGAAGGACACGGATTTTAATTGGGATGTGATTGAGAAAGCATCTCTGGGAAAAAAAAAAAGGTGAGTGTTTATTCTAAGCGCAGCGGGAAAAAAAAAAAAAAAAAAAAAAAACAAACTTGTCCTTATTACTTCAAAGGTAGGATTTACATAAGTTTCTATTATTTCTCTTTGGAGCGCTCTGGGGTTTGATTGTTTCCCCCAAACTAAATAATATCTAAGGCTATGAGCGAGAAAAGAAACAAAAAAACAAACAAAAAACACACACTGTTTCCCGTTTCGTGCCAAATACCATTAAACATTCGATATGTGCAGGATTTTGTCGACAATCTCATCTCGGTTTAATCGGGGATCTGTTTTTATCAACTATTTAAATTTAAAAAAAAAAATGTAAATATTCAAAGATTCAAAAGTGTTTATTGTTTTTGTCCAGTGTGGAAAATAGGCACAGTAAAATTTTTACTTTGCTATCCACAGTGCATTTGGATTTGTTTTGACGATAGAGTATACCCTTGTTTTTCGTGGGGGTTACGTTCCAAAAACCTTTAGAAACCTTTATTTTTTTTTTTACAATTATTATAAAATTAAATACTCTATTATACGTTGCTGCTGTCGTCCTTATGTTTTTTTCTTCCTTCTTTATGAACGAACAGAAGATTAATTAATTCCGTAACGCCGACCTACAGCCGCATAGCTTTTACCTTCCCTTAGCATGTCCAGAAGTTTAACTTTATCTGCGATAGATAGCATCTTCCGCTGCCTTTTGGGCCCTGCAAGGTGCTTTTGTCGATCCAGAGCGTTTTGTAAACATTATGGGTTTAAGAGAAACTCGAATTTGAAGGTACGTAATGTAAATTTGTCAATCTGTTTTACGTACATGTACATATTAAACTGCAATGTTATTGACGCACAGGTAGAGAAGAGGCGGAGTGACTTTTTAGCCAATCAGAATGCAGAACGCAATGCACCATGCAAATCCAGGAAGTAGCGAAACTGTGAAAAGTAAATCGAGCTATGGCAAGGAATCACTGTAAATAAATAGTGCAGACATTTTTATAAATATGAACAGTGAGGTGAGTACAGTTTAAACGACAGTAGTTCCATGTGCAGCGCTGCATTTAAAGTGCATTTAAAGACCAAATTAAACCGACAGGAAAGTCTTATTCTTATTTAATTTTTCACTCCTGGAGCCAGTGCCAGCTGAAATTAACTCAGAAGTGGCGTTTATCCTTTATTTAACTGAAAAAGACAAAAAAAAAAAAAAAAAAAAAGCTTTGCATTTTCTTTCTGGGTCTGAAAAACACCTATGTGAGCAACAAAGTTGTGTTGTTGGATACAACACTGTTAGCCAGACATTAAATTAAACTCAGTTACCTATTGTACTCAAAAACAGCACCTTTTTGGAGGAAAGATGTAAATTGCTTAATTATACCTTACTTGTATGGATGATTTTGCATTTCAGTTTTATTGCTCATTATTTAGGGTGCCCTTTGAAGTGTCACTCTTCTGTAGTTCTTTTAGTGCCATGAAAGCGTGTCCTTCATTGTGCGCTGGTTTGTTGGCAGCTAAAAAGCACTTTAGGATGAGATAAGATGAGATAATGATGATGAGCTGGAAAATAGGACAGAAAATAGTGAACTCAAACTCTGTTCTATGAGTCAGGGTTGAATGTTCGAAAGGTCTGCGGGGGAAAAAAGTTTAAAAAAAAAGAAAAGAGAGAAAACCAGGACTGCCAGTCCGGCTCGAAACGTTTGCAGGGTGAATGAAGATGACGGAAAAATGAAAGATAAGTTATGAGTTCTTCCCGAAACAGTTTGGATTTGCAGCGTTCTGCACGCTCTGTCTCACCACGGTTTGAAGCATCGATCCACTCTACGTTTATTCGAAAACGCTTCATGCTACGCTAGCCTTATGGTCACGTGACATGGGATTCGTCTTTGTTTCGCGCGCTAAGACGGAGTTATCTTTTTTGGATTTCAGCCACTCGAACTCTGCTGAACGTGAAACAGAGGGGAAACGGCACTTTAGAACGACATCCTGAGGGACTGAACTTTGCAGAAGTTACAAACATTTCCTGGCGCCGACCTGAACGGAAAGCCAAGGCGAACTATCGAGTTTACGACGCTTACAACCCTCAACCTGGTGATGTTCAGTATGTTTTCATCTGTAGGCCAGGGGTGCCCACACTTTTGCGCCCTGTGAGCTACTTTTCTACCGCCACCAAAAATGCTGAATATATATTTATTTGCATGTCTACTGACTTAACACAATAAATGTTTGTGGATCTTGTATAACTGCATGAACCCTTATGGGACACTACAACAGGGTACTTTTTTGGTAAATACCTTATTCTGATGACTTGAATGGAATAAGCAGCATAGTTGAAGTTAGCTTAGAGAAAAATGGCCGCTGTCCTGACAGATGGGATTTTAGTTCCTTCACCTTTCTGCTTCTCAACTCACTTTTCAGAGGGAAGTCGGCGCTGTAGTTTTTATGAACGGTTTGAAGATGCCGTTCTACATTTCCCTTTTTTGGTAAAGCAACAACAGACCGGCAGATGAGGCGAACCCACTTTGAAAATGACATGGTAAAAAAAAAAAAAAAGTCCACCTCCCATTCCGAATGGAAGTGATACGTTTTGGTCTTTTTACTTGGTCCAGCTCCCACACACATTTTTTTACCCATAAGGGTGTCTGGCTTCTCTGACCTTCTCTCCAAAACATCTAACATGTGCTGTTCCTCTGCTAGACTCATTCCTGATCCTATCCATCCTGGTCACTCCCAAAGAGAACCTCAACATCTTCATCTCTGCGACCTCTAGTTCTGCCTCCTGTCTTTTCGTAATTGTAACAGTTTCTAGTCCATACATCATCGCTGGTCTCACCACTGTCTTGTACACCTTTCCTTTCATTCTGGCCGATAGTCTTCTATCACATAGTACCCCTGACACTTTTCTCCACCCATTCCAACCTGCTTGGACCCGTCTCTGCACCTCTTTTCCACACTCTCTGTTGCTCTGGATTGTTGACCCTAAGTACCTGAAATCCTCCAGCTTCTTGATCTCCACTCCCTGTAGCTTCAGCGTTCCACCCGAGTTCCTCCCATTCACACACATATATTCTGTCTTCCTGCGACAAACTTTCTTACCAGAGCATACCTCCAACTCTAAATTTTCCTCTACCTGTTCTCTGCTCACTACAGATCACAATGTCATCTGCAAACATCACGGTCCATGGGGATTCCTGTCTAACCTCATCTGTCAGCCTGTCCATCACCATTATGAACAAGAAGGGGCTCAGAGCTGATCCCTGATGGAGTCCCACCTCCACCTTGAACTTCTGTTACCCCTATAGCACACCGTACCAGTGTCTCACAGCTAGCATACATGTCTTGCACCAGTTTAACATACTTCTCTGCCACTCCAGACTTCCTCATACAATACCAGAGTTCCTCCCTTGGTACCCTTTCATATGCTTTTTCTAGGTCTACAAAAACACAATGCAGCTCCCTCCGGCTTTGGGACGTGGTCAGTATCACAATCTTTCAACAAGCGCTATGAGCCGTGCCTCTGCTGTCTGCTGCATCGCCAAAACAGGAACATGACTTGCACATGTTTGTGCGCCACCGGATGTATCGGTCTGAATATTTTTTCTTAAATTCCATGTTGAAGTCATTTTGGATTAAACTGCTTGCACCTCACATCAGGCCTGACCTATTCTGATATACAAACTCCATAATGCCTGAAAAATAATTTAAAGGCGCAAACAAATGAGGGGAAAACATACATCTGCAGACTGGAAACAGCTAATGCCTGTGGTAACAGATTTTCATGAATTTTCTAGCACTTGACATTAGAATCCAAAGACCATTATATAAATGCACAGCTATCTTTTGCTATCTTTTAATTGTCTCTCTATTTATATTCATATTTCTTGATACGATAACTGTAACACTGCTGTGACAAAAAGAATTTCCCTTATGGGGATCAATCAAATATATCTTATTTTGAATAATTTCAATAAAAGATAGATCCCATACTCATATTGAGGTACAGTTTGGTATCACAGTGTGAAGAAATATCCTTTTTTAGACAAAAAGAAAAGCACAAAGAGCATTCCTCTCACACATTAAGAATTGACGTGTCCCTTTGTTTCAATAAGTCATGTTTTCTTTCACCTTCTGGCACAAGAACATCGATCTAGGCAGGGCAAATTGTCGAGTCTTCCTCCTAATAAGTGCACTGTCATAACACTGTCAGAAGCCTAACTTGCTGAAACACCTGCTTCTCAAAGGGAACGAGCGCTGACCATCGAGCTTGTTAGTATTTTACACAAAAACAACCAAAAACCTACCCATAAATTTAAGTTTAAGATTCCACTTTGAACCGCGCAGAGTTGCGATATATGACACCATCACAAAACAATATTTGCTACAAATCTTGACTTCTTGCACTGCCGACACTGTTCATATTTTAATGTTTACGATCGTTATTTCCTATTAATACATATCCAAATGCACCGCGGGCAGCAAAGTAGGATTTTCACTGTACAGGGAAACACTTCTACACTTGCGCATGTGACAATAAATGTTTTGAATCTTTATGAAAACCTCCTTAATAGGCCACTTTGCTGCACTGCAGATTCTGAAAACAGGAGCTCTTTTCTTGACATTGAACTTGACATTGGAGGAAAATAATCAAACCATGATAAACACGAGCGGTGAGTTTTATTGCGTATCCAACATTTGGAGTCCGTCTTCACGCCTCCTTCGCATTGTGACTTTTCCGGTAAGTGGGCCAAACTTTGAAATCCAGCGTTTGTCCAATATCTGAAATTGGGTTAAATGCCCATCAATGCTCTTTCGGGCTTGTTTGCCCCCAGACACATGGGTTCTGATCAAGTAAAAACAGCAATTTGGTTGTAAGGCAAGAAAAACCTGTAACATAGGCGTGGGAGATGGTTGGCGTAAGAGGTACAGAGCAAGAGGGTAACAAAACATGGGAAGGACATGTGCTGTCATGCAGAGCCTCAACAAACATAGGATTAGCAATTAGACTCAAATTAGCTAGTGCTGCTATGTATACTGAAAGTTAGAAATAAAAGGTCTGTTTGACATTTGTTCAGTGCTTAATTAGCAAGGTGAACATGAAGGTCAGTCACAGCAAGATGGGATAAATGTGTGTGAATAAGAGGAACTCGAGTGGAACGGTGAGGCTACAGCATCATGGTTGCCCTCAAAGGGTCACATGTAACAGCAGAAATATGACCAAAGGTAACCAAATGTAATGTAAAATAAATGCAACTACTCCTTAATGTTAAAGAACTCATTCAAATCCAAAATGTTACATATGCATTCCCATCTTTCTTGAAACATCCTTCCATCTGCATCAACTTTTCTCTTCCTGGACATTTAGGGATCATTTGTATTTCTCAATTCCACTTGTTGAAAATGGCATTGATGTGGATACACTGCAAGAAATGTAGTTTATGGTCAATGCACGCATTTGATTTATTTATTTTAAGACAATCAGACCTTATTAAGACGTTCTTGCGGGTCACATAAAATGATGCGGCGGGCCACATTTGGCCCGCGCGCCTTGATTTTGGCACATGTAGGCTACAGGGAGTGGAGGTCAAGACTTTGGAGGATTTCAAACACTTAAGGTCAACAATCCAGAGAAACGGAGAGTGTAGAAAAGAGTTAAAGAAACGGGCTCAAGCAGGTTGGAATGGGTGGAGAAAAATGTCTGGGGTACTAAGTGATAGAGGACTTGTATGCTCTAGAAGCAGTGACAACGACCAAAAGACATGAGGCAGAGCTGGAGGTGGCAGAGATGAAGATGTTGAGGTTCTCTTTGGGAGTGACCAGGATGGAGAGGATCAGGAATGAGTCCATCATGTTAGATGTTTTGAAGAGAAGGTCGGAGAAGCCAAACTGAGATGGTTGGCTCATGTACAGAGGAGGGATAGTGAATGCATTGGTAGCGTGTCTGTGGAGGTTCTCAGTCATCACGTTCATGGTGAATTCTTGTCGAAATCTTCTGATCTTGGCAACTAGACTTGAATTTCTTCACTTTCAGCCCTCATCCGAGAGGCTACTTTGGTTCCAATGACCTATGGGATGTTTCTGAATGTAATTACGTTACGGTGGAGGAGTTGATCTGCAGAAACTGTAGCACCAGGAAAGACCCATCACCAGATGCAGCCCCTGGTATCGTCCACATGAGCCTCAGTTCATGGGATCCAACAAATTTCATTTCTTTTGTTCAGCTTTTCCTTTTCATGTTCCAATCCAGGTAATCCCACTAAGTTGCTCCTTTGTTCCAACAAATTACACCCATTAGCATAGCAACCCCCTTACACTTTACGCTTCTGTAGATGTACTCTTCCACTTAGACAACAAGCCACCATGACATAGACCCGCCCAAAAATCATGGCAGTTATCTTGTGAAACTCCCAATGGATCATTGGAAGTGAAGAAGCCTCTTGGTCGAGGGCTGAAACGTCTTCAAGTGAAAAACTTCAAGTCCAGTCGCTACGATAGGAAGATTTCGACAAGATATTGCGAGACAGATGCTAGAATTGGAGGTCTCGATGAAGACCAAAGAGAAGATTTATGGACGCCGTGAGGGAGGATATGAAGGTCGTTGGTGTGAGAGGAGTTGGATAGAGAAGGTCGATTTTCTGTGGTGACCCCTGAAGGGAAAAACCCAAAGGAAAAGAAGAAAAATTAGCAAGGTCAAACAGAGAGTCAAAATCGGTATGGATTTGATATAATAAGTCAATCTATAACTGGTATTTCTAAATCCACCTGAGATTAGCTTCTATAGGACGCCTTATTTACCTGCTACCAAGAATGACCAGCGAATCCGTATGAAATAAAACTAAATATGTATCTACGTTAGATCTTTTTTGGCTGCAGGATCGTCGACAGAGACGTTTGGATTTGTCCAACCAGCGCACAAGTAATAGTACAATTTAAAGGAACATGTGTTGCCAAACTTTATTTAACGGTCACTTCTATTTGGGTATTTTTTCCCTGAGAAAAGTTTTTTTTTTTTTTTTGATATTCAGTATTCGACTCACCACCGAGCACTGAATGTCTTCAGTCAAGGTCAGGAAAGAGGTCTGGAGATGACAAGTCAGATATTATTGACTGATGGTGTTTTTCCCCCTTTTTTTTAAGCTTTGTCTTCCTCGCTGGTCGTTTTATATTTAGCTCCAATGTACATTTTGTACTCTACTGTCATCTGAGAGGAGTAATGATGGGTGTGCGTGTCTTGTTTTGCTATTAAAATGGAATTTCAGCAAATGGACAGACATTTTAAAGCCTTGCACACGTTGCAAGAAGCTTTAAAATAAAGGTGGATTTCCAACTTTTGTAGTTGTACCGATAACATGTAAGATTAAATTTTGCATGTACTTTTTTCTGAGCGTCACCGAAAACATGCCTATCGATCTATTTCATCTGCTGCAAGGCTACATCCGCATCATGAATGAGCTTCGAGAAGAAAAATATTCATATATTATGAAAATGCGACACATCCAATACAAATAAATGTTATGTTAAGGGTCAATTTGACCCTTAACATAATATGAGGGTCAATAAAGCCATTTCCATTCCTTCCAGACCAACTTTAGAGGTTGTTAAACGTGTTAAAATAAAATAATTTTTCCTGCATTGAATCGGTAAAAACTTATCAAATGTAACAAACAAAAAAAACACCGAACGATATTTTACCAAAGCACACCGGCTCGCCATCTTGATAACCACATAATTAGTTTTTTTTTTTTGGTCGCGCACGATCAGAAGCAACTGTAATTACAGTAGGTGTTTAGTTCTGTGTACAAGCAATGGACGCACAGCAGTTGAGACAAATGTTTAATTACACGGGTTCAAAGACAGTCTGTTGTAAAAGAGCAAACCGAATGGGAGAGAGAGAGAGGAAAAAAAAAATAAAAATTTAGTCTGAACATAATCTGTCCCCCTGTGAACGCTGTGCAGCTGTCGGGCTTTAGTTGCAAGGACAAATTTAATTTCGTCCGTTAGTCGGTCCATTCAATGGCTGACTTTTGTGAGTGTCTACTTTTAGCATCGTGAGCTGATGAAGAAGAGCTGAACCATCCAGTTCAGTCACCTCTCCTGCTTTCATTTCGACACTTAATTAACTTTTAAAATTGTTCATTTTTAAAAGTTTTTAATGTCCTCACGGGTTCACATGACCCCCCCCCCCCCCCCCTTCCCGTAAACTCATCATTTGTAGGATTTAAATAGGGTTATACATTTTAATGCACATGAATGGCGATGATGGTTATTTAGAGATGAACAGAAAGGCAAGTTAGAACTAATATGAAATATATATATATATATATATATATATATATATCTTTGTTCTCCCCTCAGCCGCAGGGAATCTCAAAATCTTTGTACTTAAGACCTTAAAACACTTTATAGCCTTGACTTTGACACTTTATAGTTTTATTTGTATTTCTTATTCTCCCCCCCTTTTTTTTACTCTTTATACAATTTCTTACTATTGTTTATTATTGTTATGTTTTACTTGAAACTCTGGCACTACAATTTCCTTCAGAATAAATAAAGCTGCTCTTATTCTTATTCTCATACATATATATAAAATATTATTATATATATTATACATATGTTATATATTATATAATATCAATTTATATATATTAATATCATATAATACATAACATATGTATATTATATAATATATTAATAATATATTTAATAATATTTTGTACATATATATGTATAATATATATCACGGTCTTATATATATGTCATATGTTATTATATATTATATTATTATTATCATTATATATATAATGTTATTATATATGTTATATACATGTTATATATAATAGAATATTCATATATATATATATATATATACACTGCTCAAAAAAATAAAGGGAACACTTAAAAAAACACATCCTAGATCTGAATGAATGAAATATTCTTATGAAATACTTTGTTCTTTACACAGTTGAATGTGCTGACAACAAAATCACACAAAAATGATCAATGGAAATCAATTGTATCAACCCATGGAGGTCTGGATTAGGAATCACACTCAAAATTAAAGTGTAAAAACAAACTCCAGGCTGATCCAACTTTGATGTAATGTCCTTAAAACAAGTCAAAATGAATCTGTGTTACTGCCTGAGTGGACACTATGATTTCACACAAGTGTGATTGACTTGGAGTTACATTGTATTGTTTAAGTGTTCCCTTTATTTTTTTGAGCAGTATATATATATATATATATACTTAAACTGTGTGGTTTTTACTTAAACCACACAAGTCGGTTCCTCACGTGATATTCGTGAAGCTCCATTGCAAAGTGTATTGATATTATACCCTGACCGTTTTCCCGGGACTTCCCGTATGCCAAGTAAAGATTATAACATTATGAATATACAGTACGTCTTGAGGCGCCTCTGTGAGAGAATGTTTTAGAAGCATGTTTTATAAATGATTTTATGATCTAGCGGTGGTATCTCTAGATCGCCTCATCGCCCGAGGGTTCCTGGTTCGATTCCAGCTGTTGCTTCTCTTTGTGCAGTTTGCATTTTCTCCCCGTGTCTGTGTGGATTTTCTCCAGCTTCTCCAGTTTTTCCTTAATTCCAAAACATGCAGCAGGTTAAATGAAGACTAAATTGCCCAGATGTGTGAACGGGAGAGGAAGTGGTTGTTTGTCTCAATACACGGCCCTGTGAGCAACTGACAGTGAATGCATGAATCATAATCTAGTATTTCTAAAAGAGTATTTTGTTTTTTGTTTTTTTTTTCCCCCGGAAATTACCATGAGACGGAAGCTGAGCCGTAGACAATTCTAGTCAATAAAAATGAGATATTTTGCAAATTCATGGGCTGATTTTTCCTGGGAAAATAAAAAAATAAATAAAGATATTGTAATCAATAGATACATTTCAAAAAAAAAAATCTGTTTTTATTAGTTTGTATTGGTGAGACATGAAATAGTGCCGACTTCAATAGGATGTTTAACAAGTTAATGGTATATCCTGAATTTTACAATCAGTAGTCGTATTTTTTTTTTCTTTTAAATCATAGCACTCGATACTATCTTTCTTTAAATTTTACATTACATGACACGCGCACATACGAACATGTAATTTCAATTACATGTTACAATTTAAACATACATAATATCTTGTCAAACTTGATGAACTAAATCACTAAAAAAACACTCCAAAGAAGTTTCACCGTGTTGCCACGATCGTTATCAAACTGTAATGAATAATTTTTCTCAGAAGGATTTATTCATTTGTTCTCTTTATTTCTTAAATATAAGCTTAGAAGAGCAGGTCCGTTTTCTATTATCTCTGAATAAGAAAATGGTTTACCTCTGATTAGAAACAAGAAACAATTTTTGGGAGCAGCTATGTTTTTCTCAGGGGAAGCGACTGCATAACAACTCCCATTTTATCTGCCTGCCGCAAATTAATTCTAACAGCGGAAAGAATGGGTATAGGCAGCATTCGCATCCATCTCATTCGAATTTGATGAAGAAACTGAGTTAAACCCCGAGTCTGACAGGTGGGAAGTGAAACAGAGTCAGCTAATTAAATGTCATTGAACGTCAAAAGAAAATCTACAACATTAAACTCTTGTCCTTTCAGCAGAAACCAACTGCAGTGAGATGACTGAAAAACTATTTTGTGAGACTGTTGAGACAAAAAGCAAGGAAATCAAAAGACAGCTGGAAGGGAAAAAAAAAAACAAAAAAACTTTGATTTGAGTTTGACGTGAGAGAGTGAGGCAAATGTTTAACAATTTTACCCCTGAATGAAAAACGTGTTCCTAACCGTGTCAGCCACGCATTGGTCATGTATGAAATGATAATGTATTAATTTTCTGGGCCATTTCCCAAATTGCAGCTCCTTTTTGTTTCTCTGCTAAGGAAAGGTTGGACCCAAGTTGCTTAATATATATATATTTTTTTGCAGTTTTAATTTTGACTGTATTTCCTTCCATAGAAAATTGTCACCG
This sequence comes from Fistularia commersonii, assembly GCF_037954325.1. Lineage (NCBI taxonomy): Eukaryota > Metazoa > Chordata > Actinopteri > Syngnathiformes > Fistulariidae > Fistularia > Fistularia commersonii. The sequence goes on from NC_141296.1 coordinate 3,014,358, forward strand.
TGTTACAAGAATGTGAAATAAATCTTTAATATACCGATTTGGTGGACCCATTGCGAGTAGATAACAGGGCTACACATAGATGCAAACAAACATCAGTTCTCTCATTTACACCTATAAACAGCTACAATATTACAAAAAAAAAAAACTCCACATAGGTAATCTAAGAGGATAATTATAAAGCTTATGTCTGACCTTATTGTATTAGTACAAAAAACTTTATTTGTCCCCAAGGGGCAATTGGGGGCACGTGGGTTGGTACCATCAAAATTTGGAAAATCAAGAATAAACTAAAAATAGATAAATAAGCAATTTATATATATATATATATGAATTGCTTATTTAAAAGTAGAATAAATAAAAAAATTGAATAAAAAAATAGAATAAATAAAAAAATAGATTAAGCAAAAAGAAAACAAGGTGGATTTTACAATTTAACAGAGATTTTCATGGAGAAGTACATGCATGTAGCAAAGACAACAAATTTTCAGGTTTAAAATAAATAAATAAATAATCAGATGACACTATCAGGAATAAGAAATTGTTTTGAGTTCTTACAAATAATAATTATCGTTCCAAAGGAAGTCTGATACGTAAATGCCTCAGATTCAATTCCTCTCTGAGTTCAATGTTGACTTAACTAATTAGCCAATGCAGAGACATTAACACTTACTTAGACAATATGTGTTCTGCTAATATTGATCTGGGGAACATTCTGGCAATAATGGCATGAACCCTTGTCTAAATCTAAGTTTGAGGAAAGAGGAGATGAATTGAATGGAGAGACATTGTTTGTTAGCGATAATACAGGACTGTCTCAGAAAATTAGAATATGGTGATAAAGCTCCTATCTTCTGTAATGTAATAAAAAAAAAAAATTACTTCTTCATGACATTCTAATATTTTGAGATAGGATTTTTGAGTTTTCTTAAGATGTAAGCCATAATCAGCAATATCAAAATAATAAAAGGCTTGCGATATTTTTAATTGATTTGTAATGAATCCAGAATGTATGACATTTTTGTTTTTTGTAATTGCATTCCAGAAGATAAAGAACTTTATCGCAATATTCTAATTTTCTAAGACAGTCCCGTATGTGACGTTATCAGATAAAGCACCCGTGACACTCTGGATAATAGATTCTTTGTGCTGGTTTTGTGTGCGCGTCCGTCTTAGCGCATGTATTTTCTTATATTACCTAGTAGAAAAAGGAAGGGCTGCTGGAGGTTGTCTCGCATCCAACCCGGCAGTTTATCGATCAGAGACAACAGATATAAAAGACATGAGGAGCCGGGGGATTAGGGAGACCGCGGGGAAAGAGAAAGACCAGATAAATAAAATAAGAGGGAAAAAGGGGAATATGAACCAATTTCACATATGACCTACATATGTGATCAACAGCTCGGAAGCCCGCACTAAATGGAGATGTATCACAAAAACATCTACTCTCGGTTACTCCGTGTGATCAGGAAGTAAGATGGATACCGGCAATGAGGATTTGCAGGATTTTTTTTTTTCTTTTTCCCCCCCGTGAGAAGGAAAAAGAAAGCGCAAAAAGAAAAGTGTGTGCTCCCATCACATCTCCACATAGCAACACACACTAAGATGCTGTTACAGTGAAATGAACAATGAGGTTTGCAGAGGAAATGCAGGAAAAATCCAGGTTACGTATAAACCGGTTTAGAGAACATCCACCGCAATTAGAAAAAAATGTGAATAACTTAAAATTTCAAGCCACTTGTAGTAATTCTGTGTATTGTGTTGAAACCTCGAAAGAATAAACCACCAACTCCAAGACCTTCTGCTCCGCATCTTAATAGTGTGAAGTTGCATAAGAAGAATGAATATATCGCCTGCTTTTAACATTGGCTATAATTGACGGTGAGTGACATGCATAATCTATTTTTCTTTGACAAATATCTACCGGTCCTTCTTTCTAATACCAGGAATCACTGGAAGCTGCGCGATGTACAACAATACCTTCCACGGAAAATGTTTTGACGCTTTCAAATGTTTGCTATCAAAAATTAGCGCACTCTGTTGGACTGTTTTTCTCTTAAATCCAAATATAAGCCTTTATATATTAAAAGTTTACCATAAGTATCGTCCCAGGATTTCATCATTTCTCTACAACCGTCATTTCTTTTGCTTACCAAGTGAATTACAAAAATTTTGTAGGTTTCTTTTCATTTTAAGCATTTATCCTCTCTACAGGACTGTCTTAGAAAATTAGAATATTGTGATAAAGTTCTTTATCTTCTGTAATGCAATTAAAAAAACAAAAATGACTTTTTCATGATATTCTTATATTTTGAGATAGGATTTTTGAGTTTTCTTAAGATGTAAGCCATAATTAGCAATATTAAAATAATAAAAGGCTTGCAATATCAGTTGATTTGTAATGAATCCAGAACGTATAACATTTTTGTTTTGTAATTGCATTACAGAAGATAAAGAACTTTATCACAATAACTCTAATTTTCTGAGACAGTCCTGTATATAGTTTTCTAATTAAAACACTTTTTACCTACTTATACTAGTTATGAAGTAGGCCAAGAAAAACACCAATGTGGTAACAGACTTGCTTGTAAGTTGCCCCAGATATACAAAAATTAACTTTAATATTCTCCTTTTTTTAATAAGTGGGATTTATTTCCTTTTTTTTTTTTTTTACATGCATATCCAATGAAAATGTGTCCTCAATTCAAGGCATATCAACAATTTACTTCTCAATTAAGAAGTGCACCAGAGTAAAATAGAAATAATTTATATCTGCAGTCTTGCTTCTGGCCTTAAAAACAAGGATTGTGATAAAAGCATGTGATGGCAAGTTTTAAGATAAAATTAAGATAAAAAAAAAACTGTATTGATTGAAATTCCTTCGTCACAGCTAACGGTTATAGCGTCAATAAATATAAATAGAGACAATTAGAAAATAGCAAAAGGTATCCACAAATAAATAAAAAGAAAAAAGAAAAAAAAAGACCAAAAGGTTGAAATTAAAAAAATTGAAATGAAAAATGACAACATAAGCAGGATGCGAATGGGCTGAGACCATAAGGATAAAATGGAAAACACAGTTAGGCCATGACATGCATGAATGGGTGAGGTAGTGAAATTCTAGTGCTGTAGATATCAAACCGGTGGTTCCCATCATCAATCTCCAGGATGGATTAGGATTGCAGTCCGAGCTTTTCCCCGAAGTTGCCCCTTTTGACTCGATTTGAACATTTCCACTCTCATCTCGTCTTCATTGTTTTTGACCTGTGTCACTTTTGTCACCTTTTGGTCTCCTCCAGTCTTCTTCCCATCTCCTCGAGTCCACGACCTTCCTTGATTTCCTCAAGTCCCCTCCTGACACCCGTCTCGGCCCTCCATGTGTTCATCCCATTTTAAAAAACTCCGCTCGCTTTTCTCACATTGTTCATTCCATTGCCGACTGCACCCAAAAAAAAAAAAAAAAAATTAAATTAAGAAAAAAAAAAAAATCCCCTCAGAATCTTACTAAGAAAAAAAAAAAAAATTAAATAATAAATAAATAAAGAAAATGATAAATATTAATTTCCACGACGAGCTGAACACGGCGCACATATTTTCACCATGTTGTAGTGTCGTAGCAGATGGGAAGAAAGAAATGGAAAAAAAAGGATGTGTCTATAGAAACCACAGGCTGTCATGACAAACAACATGGAAAAATGAAAGAGGGAAGGTCATGGGAAATGAGACCAAGAGAAAGCGGTCGAGGAATGATAAGTGGCATCTGTAGCCCGAGATTACCAACAGAATGCCCAAGTAGCACAAAGAGAAATTCATATTATTCAGGAGGAAACAGTAGAATGACCATGGAGAAGACTGAAATGGCAGCGCAAAGGACGGGAGAGGCGAAGCTGAAGGGGACTGAAATAAAATTTTAAAAAGTTGCGGATGAAAAGGCTAGTATGCTACTTCTCCCTAACCGCCATCGGAAGAATAATATGTAAGAAGCGAAGCCGCTTAACATGCCGCACGTGCAAGCACACGTTGCGGCCGATAATCTCGACTCTTCCGTCGCTGTGTAACAAATACTTTTATACCTTCTTGATTTAATGAAATCGTAATAATTAATGCAACACCGTATATCGGATATTATCGCCTTTTGAATTTAATTTGATTCGGAGCCGCGAAAAACCTTATCGGTACCTTTTCTTGTCGATCCTTCGCTAAGCTCCTATCTAAAATACACGATCAATATATTTATTAAAACACTAAATTATAAGACGTTGTGGGTGAAGGATGTCGGTGCTCATCGTAATGAAACCACCAAGAGCTGTCAATCAACTTAGCACTTCCTCTTAAATGTGACCTTCGACCTAACAGAGCTGGAGGGAAGAATTGTAGACGTACATTTATCAGGTCGCCCGAAGTCACGGTCGGAATTTAATTAGCGCGTGGGTCAAAATTTAACGCCGCTCTCCGCAGCCTTCAAGTCAACTATGGTTGCCATGGTAATTTATGTATTGAAGCCAGTCCAAAATCCATCTGGTTTTTTTGACCAGCATCCTGCTTGACAAATTGAGGGTTGGATGTGCAACAACTGGAGGACGATCTATCATTGAGGCGACTGCACGGAACAGTCCTCCCATGCTTACTTCAAATCATCACTTTTGCAGTGAGTTATAGTTATAAAGTTTGATCGTAAGAGAGAAAAAGGCCAGGAGGCGAAGGAGAGATAGCGGTTATTTCGATCGGAACGCTGGCTGCGCGGTCATTTGTGTCGAGAAAGAGATGAAACTGGATAGACTCAGATTCACAAATATGAAATAGGAATGCAATCGCAATATTAGTAATAATAAACAACAATTGGAACAATTGTCATCTTCACATTAAACCAGTGGTTCTTAACCCGGCAAGGTTCTTTATTGCTTTTTTTATTGGAAAAAGAAATATTTTTTTCAAATTCAAGACCTGGGTATATGTTTTACCGGTGCGCAAAATGAACCTTTGCATCAACGTCACCGCCTTCAAAGAACAAAACCGGCAAAACGTGATTTTCGCACGATAGCAAAAACATAATAATGAACACGTACTGCAAATCAGTGTGACTTGCCTTTGGGAGGCCAGTTCATTTTCACAATTATCTTCCTCTTTTTTTTACTTGACATAATTAGCATGAAGGAATTAAAACGTAATAATCAATAAATAGATTGAGCCATTGTGGTTTTGGTCCTGGCCGTGGACCGGCTCTACGGCCTCGGCAGGATCCTCAAGGGGTTTGTGCGGAAGGCGCTCCGCGTTTTTGGGGTGCCGAACCCCGTCTTACTGGCTGTTCGGCCCCTGTAGGATCGCCGTCGGATCTTGGTTCGCATTGCCGGGTGTAAATTGCGCCCGTTTCCCGTGAGAAATCACCAAATCTGGTGTTGGAATGCCCACTCCGGATCGAGGAAGAGTTCAAATATGAGCCAAAAAGGCGAAGCTCTCAATTTATCGGTGGATCTAGAACGAGATGGCGGCCACGAGCGGACAAAATTAGTGTTCTCCGCAGTCCGGACTGGGAGGTATTCCGGGCATGTCCATCTGAGAGGAGACCACGGGGGCCTCACTGCTCCGGGCCCATCCATCATGGACGGGATTCAAGTATTAAGAACGAAATCACACCACGTACCATCTTGACAGTCACAACTTAACGCACCAAAATCCAGATAGGCTAAGCTATGTAGCGTGATCAGCAGTAGCTGATGTGTCATCGCAAATTATATGAGTCGGTTTTGGGTCTTGACCTCCAACGAACACCTTGGGGTTCTATCGAACCCGGGTTAAGAAGCAATGCCTCTTACGCAATGACAGCTAAGATATGCTCAAACCCAACTTCAGGATTAGAGATATAGATAATGAATGAATTAAAATCACAGTTATAATCATAACAAAATGAATAATACATTTATTTATAAGAATTTTTTTCTTATAGAATTTTTTTTTTTTTCTTTTTTTCTTTTTTTCTCAAATTGTGGTTTAAATAAGAGGAAATAAGAATAAGGCAAGAAAGCTAAAAAAAAACAAAAAAAAAACAACACTTGGGGTTCAATCAAACCCGGGTTAAGAAGCCATGTCTTACGCAATGAAAGCTAAGATAAGCTCAAACCCAACTGCAGGATAAGAGATATAGATATTTAATGAATTAAAATCACAGTTATAATCATAACAAAATGAATAATACATTTATTTATAAGAATTTTTTTCTTATAGAAAAAAAATATTTTTTTTTCTTTTTTTCTTTTTTTCTCAAATTGTGGTATAAATAAGAGGAAATAAGAATAAGGCAAGAAAGCTAAAAAAAAAAAAAAAACAACACTTGGGGTTCAATCAAACCCGGGTTAAGAAGCGATGCCTCTCACGCAATGACAGCTAAGATAAGCTCAAACCCGACTTCAGGATTAGAGATATAGATAATGAATGAATTAAAATCACAGTTATAATCATAACAAAATGAATAATACATTTATTTATAAAAAAAAATTTCTATAAGAATTTTTTTTTTATTTCTATAAAAAAAAATTCTATTTCTATTATTTCTATTTTTTTTTTATTTCTATAAGAATTTTTTTTTTCTTTTTTTCTCAAATTGTGGTATAAATAAGAGGAAATAAGAATAAGGCAAGAAAGCTAAAAAAAAAAAAAAAACATTTGGGGTTCAATCGCACCCGGGTCAAGAAGCCATGTCTCTTACACAATGACAGCTAAGATAAGCTCAAACCCGACTTCAGAATTAGAGGTGTAGATAATGAATTAAAATCACAGTTATAACCATAACAAAATGAATAATACATTTATTTATAAGATTTTTTTTACATCAAATTGGGGTATAAATAAGAGGAAATAAGAATAAGGCAAGAAAGCTAAAAAAAAAAAAAAAAAAAGTTAATTTATTCTGCTGTCAGGGTCACGGTAAGAGGTCTCCAATTAACCGACTGAAACCCACGCAGTCGAGGGCAACGAACAAGGAACTTTCTAGAAGTAAGGCGGCGGCGCTAACCACGCCACCCTTAATCACAAAAAAAACAAAAAAAAAAAACAACAATAACACATTAAAACTCAACAGCGAACAAGTGGGTCTTCAATTTAGCTCTACTAACATCGCCAGAGGAGGCGCAAACTGTTCCAAAGCGTCCGGCCTCGAAAAAGAAAAGGCTTTTTCGACAAAATAGTCTTTTTACAGACCCGCGGGAACACATAAAAAAGGTTAGAACCCGCGGAGCACCGTGCACGCCCAGGCACGCAGGACTTCACCAATTCAGATCAATTTGATGGTGCAATACCAATGACTATTTTATTCATGGGGAGCAACGCCTTAAAGTCTGCTCTCGGTCCAACAGTCGCCGTAATAAATCTTTGAAACTTATACTTTTTTTTTTTTATCCTGGTTTCCTTTGTCAAATGAATGAAAGCTGGGCTCAGGGTCATTGGAAAAGCCTCGCTGGTAAATCAATAGAAGCGACAGCTGTCACTTTATCATGGCCATGATATTATCATTATTGTTTTTTTATTTTTTAAACACTTCTGTTCTGTTGCATAGAATTGTCAATACAGGTTTGAAATTGCAAAAAATTACAAAAAATTAAATAAAACCTAAAACGGGGCTTATTGGATATTATTCATTTAGCTCTTATGTGCAAGTAATATCATTATATGAGACGCACATCAAACAAGCAATTACAATTTTTATTTTTTGAAAATACAGGGGATCTTTGCTACTTTGCAGTTCAGCTCTCGCACCTTCGGATTTTTTTATGATTCGGTTCTCATAATTTATTATTTAGCTTTTTTAAATTTTTTTTTTGCAGAATTTGATTTTTTTTTGTGATGAAATAGTAGAAAGACAGTAAAAAAAATAGCAAAATTAAACTGAAATTTATTTTATAAAATAAGCTAAATATGTCCCCATGCAAGATCTCATGCAGAATAACATTAGCCATGTAGATCAATGTCCTGGTCCATTTCGCTGCACCGTGAGAACCCTAGAAAATGATTTATTCAAAATATAAAATTGGATTTCTTCCCATAAATAATTTCTATTTACTTTACATTGAATGATTTTAAATTGACTAATTTACTGTATATTTTGCATTATATTTCAATATTTATTGTACGTTACAATTATCCAAAAGTAGTGTACTACATACAGGACTGTCTCAGAAAATTAGAACATTGTTAAAAAGAAATGGAAATAAATCCCTCTTATAAAATGGAAATATGAAAGTTAATTTTTTAATCAATAAAGTTTTTTATCTTAAAACTTGCCATCACATACTTTCATCACAATCCTTGTTTTTAAGGCCAGAAGCAAGACTGCAGATATAAATTATTTCTATTTTACTCCTGTGCACTTCTTAATTGAGAAGTAAATTGTTGATATGCCTTGAATTGAGGACACATTTTCATTGGATATGCATGAAAAAAAAAAAAAAAAAAAAAAAGGAAAAAGGAAATAAATCCCCCTATAAAATGGAAAATATTAAAGTTAATTTTTGTATATCTGGAGCGACTTACAAGCAAGACTGTTACTACATTGGTGTTTTTCTTGGCCTACTTAATAACTAGTGTAACTAGCTAGAAAGTGTTTTAATTAGAAAACTAATACAGGACTGTCTCAGAAAATTAGAACATTGTGAAAAAAAATGGAAATAAATCCCTCATATAAAACGGAAATATTAAAGTTAATTTTTGGATATCTGGGGCGACTTACAAGCAAGACTGTTACCACATTGGTGTTTTTCTTGGCCTACTTCATAACTAGTGTAACTGGATAAAAAGTGTTTTATTTAGAAAACTATATACAGGACTGTCTCAGAAAATTTTAATATTTTGATAAAGTTCTTTATCTTCTGTAATACAATTACAAAATTACCAAAACAAAATGTCACACATTCTGGATTCATTACAAATCAACTGAAATAGTGCAAGGTTTTAATTATTTTAATATTGCTGATTATGTCTTACATCTTAAGAAAACTCAAAAATCCTATCACAAAATATTGGAATATCATGAAAAAGTAATTTTTGCTGTTTTTTAATTGCATTATCACAATATTCAAATGTTCTGAGACAATCCTTTAAGCGTGTGAGAAGCGGAATACAGTTGATGGTGGGTTGATAACATTTTGCGGTTATTTTTGAGGGTTTATTTATCCGTAAATACCATCAAAATGATCACGTCTCAAACTTCACGGAAATTCGCTTTTCACTTGGAACGTTTTTTGTTTTTTTTTCTTTAAAATGAATTTATACAAATTGTTTTTTTTACATGTCTGTGGAATTAAATCATATAAAACTGCTTGTGAACGCTACAATTTGTCTTTGGCACTTCTCTGCCTTACCTGCTCTTCTGCCCTCATTTGAATTCAAGCATTGAGCCGAGACCCTCTCACCTCCAGCCAGCCACTCACATCATTTCATTCCAAGTCTGCACAATGCATAATCTTGAATTAGCTCACCCTGCCATCATCTAAAGGATTTTGCAAAAATTCCCAAAGCCTGCAACAATCCATGGCGGAACAATCTGGTCGCGCTACGGACTCATTCTGCATTTAAATCTTAAAATCAACAACACGTTATTCATACATTATTGACTGCAAAAAAAAAAAAAAAAAAAAAGGAGTCATAACAAACAGAACAACACAATCTACATGAAAATGATCATTTCGACTCGCCGTGATTTTGAAAATTTAATACAACTAAAAACATGAATACTGTGATAATATTGTGCCTCCAATGTGACTGTGTGTGTTTCCCTTTAATTACTCCAAAGGGAAGGGCTAAGTATTCTCTTCCCCTTTCTTACCGCTTCAGATGAACAACAACAATTATAATAAAATTAAAAAAAATTAAAAAATTAAAAAAACATTGATACTCGCATCTCGTCCGAATACTTTAATAAATCATGAGGCCGCCATTTAACGATAAGATAAGAAACTTTATTGATCCCCATGGGGGAAATTCCTTTGTCGTAGCAGCGTAACAGTTATGTGGGGAAATAAAAAAGTAAAATAAATATGAATATAAATAGAGAGACAGAAGATGGCGAGACATCCACCAATAAATAAACAGCAGCAACAACATCATCAGGGATAATAATGGACAACAGAAAGAAACAGTACGGGTGAAAAATACACAACCAGAACTTATATAAACGACAGTATAAATAGAGCGACAATAGCAATGACAAGAATGAAAGAAATAAACTAAAATAGGCAGGATGTGTGCAGGCTGGGACCAACAAGGATAAGAAAGACAGCAGATTTCGGTTGAGGTTGTGAGATTTCCAAATATTACTAAGATATAATATAAATGAGGAAATGTAATCATGAACTGCGGCAGCTTTTTCACTATTAAAAAGCACTAAGCCATCCAAACTATCTTTGTGCATTTATATTTTATAAGACAGTTTTTGTTAATCCTATAAAATTCAGCTTTCACGCTCAAACTCCTAAAACACTTTGTGTTTTAGTGTCTAGTCAAAGCGACCCCAGAGGCTTTTTAAATGCTGCCTTTGCAGAAGCACATTGTCCATTAGAAACCAAAAAAACAAGGTATTATTAGAGTGATCTATAAATGTAATTCAAATTTCCACTTATGGGGTGTGAAATGTGATAAATCAACAATAACAAAAATAGGCTGATTTTTTTTTTTTTTTTTTAATTCTTTGTTGTTGCAGTTTGCAAAAAAATAAAAAATAAAAAAATAATAAAAAAAATCATAATAAAAAAATTGAAAGAAAATAGAAAAAAATAAAAAAAGTATGACTTTCTTTCTTCCTTGATTTGAGGCAGCATTTCACATTTCAGTGCCGGGCTTTTCCATTGGGTTGCATTTTACTGTGAACTACTTGCTGCTAATGCCTGCATAAAAATGATTCAGCACCACGGACAGAGATTATCAGTCTTCAAACCTTTTGGCTCCTGACACGGCTGCTTGCATAATTCAGCCGTCTATTGTTTCGACAAGGGTAGACTAGAGGTTCTTTCAGTTTTTTCACCCCAAAGCCGAATCCGCTAAAATTTTTATCAAGGCACTCACTCTGACACCATGTGAGCTAATGTGAGTGTCTTCATATTTAATGCAGCGGCGCATTGCTGTTCGTCCTGCAGGTAGACGTCGCGGAAAACCCGATACGGACGATCAAAACCGTTGTAGTTCTAGATAATTTAGGACTCCCTTTTCACCTTACGGTGTTGTCACATTTGACAAGATAGTCACTTTTGGTTAAATCTAACACATGGTGTTGTAAAAAAAAAAAAAAAAAAAAAAAATTACAAAACAGACTTTGTCTATTTTCTTGTAGAAGAATTTAAACTGTATGAAAATAATAAATAAAAAAAATGATTTTTTTTTTTTTATTTTTTGTTTTTATGGTCAAATGTACAGACTTCGATATATAATCGCGCATGAAAACATGGACGTCTTTGTATTGTTACATCAACCTGCTTTCCAATAAAAGCACGGCGGTGTAATCATAAATCATCAAAATAGAGCCAACATTGCTCGTGTTTATCGGTTGCACTTATGGATATGATTCTTTATTGATTACCTCAGCATCTCATCGTCCTGCACTGCACACTTGCTGCCTGAACTGACAGTCTATCACTATTTTTTGGTTTATTTTTTCCAATTCTATCCAAAATCTTCCGATAGATAGACGGATAGAATTAGTTTTCTGAAACTACTTTTGAGATATTCGGTCCGGTTATCATAATTGTGTTACGCCGCAAAGCTGTTCGGTACACGGGATCAATCTTCAAGCCGTAATGAGTTGAAGGTCACCTCGTCCGCCAAGTGTGCGACATCATCACTGTCACTGTCTTCTACTGGACAGCCTGCAGGGTGACTGATGGAGAGCGGCGCCGCTTTTTGCTTCTCACCGGTAGATTTATGAATGGTTTATAGTTTTTTGTTTTTTTTTTTCCCCGATGCGCTTCTCTGAAAAATGAGCAGAGACTTATTTGTTCTCACCTCATTTGGAATGGAGACCAGAAACATGTTTGTCAGACACAAAAATAATGACCAAATCAAGTAAAGTAGCTTTGTTTGTTTCGGTGTCTCCCGGTTTAAATCTTCTATCTAAGACACGTGTCAAACGCAAGGCCCGCGGCCCAACTGTGGCCCGCAAGAACATCTTAAAAGGTCTTATTTTCTTAAAATAAATACGTCAAACATATGCATGGACCGTAAACTACACATGATCCCTAAATGTCCAGAAAGGGAAATGCTGATGCAGATTTCAAGAAAAGATGGGAATGTTACATTTTGGATTTGAATGAGTAATCAATTCAGAGATATTTAACATTAAGGAGTAGTTACATTTATTTTAGGATTTTTTTATTCTTGCGGCCCTTTGACAAAAATGTGAACTTTTTGAGGGAACGGCTAAGAATACAGTCAATTATTAATGTTCAAATGCCAAAATTGACTGTTTTCATGGTTATTTTAATCAGATGGCTTTTCTTTTATTTTATTGTATTTTTTTTTTCGCCCGTCAATAGAAACAACACTTCTAAAGGTATGCAGCGACGTTTTAATGGATTTAAAATCAGTTTGTTTTGTTAACTTTTGTGTCGCCCATTGTTTGACTGCAAGCTACCAAGCTGTGATTGGACCAAACAAAGAAGGTTTGTATTTTTGTGTTGATTAATTGTATTGTTTACCTCCCAGAAAAAAACTATAGGCATGAAATAAAGCATCAAAAGGTATTTTTCCTGAAAGCCATTACATTGTCCCACAATACATTTAGCAGAAGAAAGAGAATAATGACTTTTTGCGTCTGCAGGAACAATAAATACAGGAAGCTGATTGAACGCTGCTGCTCGATGCTCTGAACCTGGTACTAGATTTTTTTTTTCCTGACATCCTCCAGTGTTGGACTAAAGAAGTCCGCTCTCGTTGACTGATGGCTTTCACGTAGTTGTACACTTTGTTTTGGTTTTTTTTCTTTTCATTTTGTGGCATCAAAAATTGATTATTTTCCAGTGTCAAGTGTAAATGTCACCCTTTGATTTATCAATTTACTCGTTCATTTTACGCCATCTATCTGGGTACACAAACATTATTGCTTTCTATTCGTGGGCGCCTTGCTATCTTCCATCTTTAAAATATATTATATATCTTATATATTTTATTATATATTTTAAATATATATATATACATTTTTTATTTTTTATTTTTTTTTAATTTGTATTTTTTATTCTCCCTCCTTATCTCCTCCCTTATCTATTATTGTTATGTTTTACTTGAAAGTCTGGCACGACAATTTCCTTCGGGATTAGTAAAGTTGTTCTTATTCTTATTCTTGTATTTAAAATATATTCACGTTTATTTTCCTTTTTTTTTCCACATAAATGTGGGGATCAATAAAGTTTCTTATCTTAAATGCGATGCAATGAACTTTACTTGAACTCTATAACAAGAGGTATTTTTATCGCCTCCTGCTCCTTCTCATTTATTCCTCCAATCACCCAAAAAACATGCACAAAGTTTGAATTGACTAGTTTGATCGAACACCAGGGTGTTTTTAGTGCCACACATGGTTTCTAACGGAGGTATAGGCAAAAAAGGACCTTCAAAATGCCCAATTATCTGTACGTAAAACTGAATTAAAACACAAGAGAGTCGTCATAACCAACTACAAGTCACTACAAGTCACCAAGTTGTTATAACTAGGATTTTAAATCCATCTTAAGGGTATTTTATTACTATGGCATCAACATTCAGCTGTTGGGCTATGGTAAAGAGGCCCACAAAAACTAAAAGTTTTTGCACATTTGAAATAAATATAGCATATGCACAAGAGTAAAAACAGTGCTACAGTCTATATAAAGTAATAGGTCTATAAATGTTATCACATTGAGAATTATCTTTGATTTGATGCCATTTTATATAACGCCATGCATATAAAATCCCAAAGATTCAACCCGGATTCACTCATTCAACTTCTAGTGCTGCACTAAAATCACAGCAATCACATCGAATTTGCACCAAAGCGAAAAAAAAAAAAAAAAAAAAAAGAGGGAAAGGCAACAATAGATACTAACGAGAAGAAAAGTCTGGACAGACCAAACCTGGAGGAGATGGAGAGCCAGAAACAGAACGCCAGTCAACAGTTACGTCTGCAAGTGGTGAATACCAATGAGACCGCAAACAGAAAAGAGAGGAACTTATGGGATGCTGTTATTACTGAGGATTAAATATCTTCTTTTTCTGCCTTTTTCCCCACCTTTTTATGTAATCCCTTTCTCCTCCTAGATGTCCGTCTCGTGTTTGAATCTTTTTGCATGACAGACATCTGACTCACTGCCATCTGCATAAACCTGAATGCTGAGTAAATGATCCTCCATTTAACATGGAGACGGACAAAAACTGATGATGTCTTGATTTTTAAATCGTTTTCAGGCCTAGGGTGACCGGTGAAAGATGGGGTTAGTTGTTTTTTTTTTTCCCCTTTTTAATTTTACTTTTGAGGGGGTTGGGAGTGTTTTTTTTTTTTGGTTGAACAATCATATATAGAAATAATGGAAGCTTGACATTATGCTTTGTATTCACTTCTCTATTCATGTTCACAGAAAATCGAATGCGTTTGTCATAAAACGCATTAATGTATGCGCCTACAGGTAGGTGTTTTAGCATTTATACATGCACCTGAAGCCGTTTTGTTTAATTGCGCTTTTTAAGGTCGTTTTTGCTGTGATGACTAAATTTATGACAGTCATAGGCCAGTATTATTTTATTTGCGGCACCAATCCTTCCAGTCACACTTTCATCTTCTTCCTTGCCATCAATAACGCTCCCTTACCAGTTTATGTGTGTTAGTGTGCCCGTCGTAAACTGAAATTGGCTCCAACGTCCCTTTGACCTCGTCTACAGGATCAGTAGTATAGATATAAAATCAATCAATATATTCATTGTTCTTGTTTGGATTGATTGGATTTTTTCCCCTCTCCCTGGTTGAAAACACTTTTGTGTTGTTTATTTGAAATGTTTTCCTGACTTAGCCCCTGTGTGTTGGATAAACCACCTGATTTTTGTATTTTTGGAATGCAGCGTGCCCTTGCTACTTGGCAGATTTTTTTTTCGGAATTCGGCTCTCGTGATTTATCGTTTTTTCGCGGTATTTTGCGGTATTTGAGTTTTTCGTGATAAAATAGCCATATCCTAGCCGAAGGAAAAAAAAAAAAGAAAAATTAAACTAAAATGCATTTTATAAAATATGAAATCTGCTTTGCTGAACTCTTACTCCCACCATTGCTAAGTATTACAATATTTTCGAGGTAGATCCGTTGTTGGCTTGCTATTGGCTGATTGAGCATGTTGTTCCATTCTGCAATTTTTTGCATCATTTGAAAAATCCGTTTTGTGATGAAATAGCCATATTCTAGCCTAAGAAGAAAAACCGTAAAATAAATAAATAAATGAAAAACACAGTAAAATTAAACTAAAATTCATTTTGTAAAATAAATAAAATACAAGATCTCCTTTGCTAAACAAACCTAGCATTGCAAATTCTTGCTCCTACCATTGCACCCACGCGAGGTCTCATAGGGAATAGCATTGGCTGAGTAGATCCGTGTTATTGGCTCATTTAGCATGTTGTTCCATTTTGCGTTTATTTTGCAATATTTGAAGACCTGTTTAATGATGAAATTGTAATACTGTAGCCTAAGAAGAAAAATAGTTAAAAAAAATAAAAATAAAAAAAAACAGTAAAATTAAACTAAAATGCATTTTATAAAATATGAGATCTCCTTTGCTAAACTCTTCCTCCTACCATTGTACCCACAAAAGATCTCAACCAAACTACAATTCATTTTTTAAAATAAATAAAATTCGAGATCTCCTTTGCTAAACAAACCCAGCATTGCGAATTCTTGCTCCTACTGATGTAACCATGCAAGATCTCATACGGAATAGCATTGGCTAAGTAAATCCGTTCTTGGCATGTTATTAGCTCATTTAGCATGTTGTTCCATTCCAAGTTTATTTCGCAATATTTGAAAACTTGTTTAATGATGAAATAGCCATACTGTAGCCTAAGAAGAAATGGTTAAAAAAAAAAGGAAAATCAAACTAAAATTCATTTTATAGAATAAAGAATAAATAATGATAGATCCGTTCCTGGCTTGCTATTGGCTGATGGAGCATGTTGTTCCATTCCTCATGTTGATTGGTTCATGGAGAGAAGCAGGTTTTGCCCAGCATACAATATCCTGGTCCACTTTGCTGTCCATTTTGTGCGATTTAGTTTGTCAGAGTGTCAATTTTTTTTTTGTGCAATACCCCACACTATGATTTACTGTACATGTATTGTATTTCAATAGTTATTGCACGTTACAATTACCCAAAAGTGTTTAGTGTACCGTTAAAGAGTGAGGGAAGCGTAATAGAGTCGTTGGTGGGTTTGTAAAGGGTTGAATGAGGTTCATTGAAGGTTGTTACATCTGTAACCACCATCACAATTATCACGGCTCTATTTCACGGAAATTTCCTTTCGCGGGGGGCCTTGGAAAGTGAAAAGTGAGGGTCCACTGTATTTTTTTTTTGTCAGCTTGGATTTTCATGCATTGAAAAGAATGCTGACTAGAATTTTTTTTCCCCTCAAAATTGTACAAAGTTCATAATCAATTAGACAGTAGCTGACTATATCAATATATAAACATTGTTCCAAAAATGGCTGGTTGTTATTTGATCTGACTGCAGCAATATACAGAAATCCACTTAAATGGCATAACTGTATAAAAGTCTTTTCTGTCGCTCAGTTCTCAGCAACCAGGGGGTTGTTAGCAACTTATAATCACACAAAGCCATAGTTACATCTGTCACTGAAGAGAATAAAATAACTAAAATTAAAACTGACATGTAACGACCGAAACTGTTCCGCACTTCCAGACACGGAAATGCAGGTTTCAACAGAAAGTTGTCTTAGTTTCACTGTATAAAAGAGGTCATGAAAGTATTGCAACCATTTGAATAAGCAATGTGAGAGAATTGGAGCAGAGATCTGTGGCACCAAAGTAACCCAGCAACAGTGATTTCAATTTATCACACTCGAGCCGCAACTTCAGAGGTGGAGTACAGCTGTCAGACGAGATCTATTTTTGCTAGTTTCATGTTTATTATATGAATTACAGCATCAGATGAAGAACAAAAAAAAAAAAAAAAAAAAAAAAAAAAATGAATAAGTCTATATATGCAATATAAGGTGCATTCAGAATGACTTTCCCCTTATATGACTGGTTGGACCTGTTGCATTTCGTAATGTTTTTCAAGTCTAAGTAAACCTACAGGAAGCTCAGCTATTCTTGGTTCTAGTAAAAATTTAGTAAAATTTCATGAATTAAAATTCACCGTATGTTTTCACCTCTTTCCAGCATCAACTTTTTTTTTTTTTTTTTTTTTCGGGATAAACGGTCCCTTTTCTCTTTCCATTTTCTCTCACTGATCTTATGTCAGATCTGCACAGACTATGGCGCGATGCCAGTCTCGCAGTTTGTACTTTGGGGAGCTGCTGCTACCGGAGATACTGATTTTTTTCTCTTCTTATGTTTTACCGGAATAGTAACTTTGTTTCGCTTGGTCTCTGCTGCTCTTTACATTTCATCCTTGACTGGGGAATTTTCAGAATTTTACCTCAGATCCACAAGGTATTCATTGTCTTTGGTCCACTGCACTGGTTCAGGTGGTTGTTGGAAAGTACCTCCATCTTCCATCACCCTCCCTACAGGTATCCATCCATCCGTTCTGTGATCCAAATTTTTTTTATTCCCCCCCTTGGCTGGCCGACATAGGAGCCGAGGTTGGAGCCGATATCTCACCGCACCCAAGTGGGCTATCTTGTCAAAATCTTTAGCAACAAAAATACATGAGATGATAACTTAAGACCCACAGGTTACAAACGTCCGACTAAAAATGCATTTTTTTCAGCACGCCAGGGACGGGCTTTCTGCTGCTGTCTCGCGGTTTAGCTTTAGCATTTTCATAAGTGAGATATGAAATGTGTAAACGGGTCGGATCTGATTTGTTTTGCGATTACGGGCTTCTTTATTTGTTTCTTACTCGTGGACAGTGGAAAAATTCAGTCTGAGGTTATACTATAGATCAAGGGTGTCAAACTTATTTTATCTAAGTGCCAAAGAAAAGAAAATCTCTCTAGAAGTGTGCCAGATGGATAAAATCTTTGCATAATATCAACAGTTTGCACTCTGTCAACAACACTCTTATTTATATATATATATAGGACTATTCTATAATATATAACATATATATATATATATATATATATATATATATATATATATATACACACACACATATATATAATTTAATATAATAATAATATATGACATATATATATAAGAGTGTGATATATTATATATATGCAAAATACTATTAAATATATTATATCATATATATGTTATATATGATATAATATTAATATATATATAAATTGATAGTATATAATGTATAACATATGTATAATAATATTTTTATATATATATATATATATATATATATATATATGAGAACAACTTTATTTATCATGAAGGAAATTGTAGTGCCAGAGTTTCAAGTAAAACATAACAATAATAAATAATAGTAGGAAATTGTATAAACAGTAAAAAAAAGGGGGGAGAATAAGAAATACAAATAAAACTATAAAAAGTGTCAAAGTCAAGGCTATAAAGTGTTTTAAGGTCTTAAGTACAAAGATTTTGAGATTCCCTGCGGCTGAAGGGAGAACAAAGTATATGTATATATATATATATATATATATATATATATATATATATATATATATATGACAGTGTTAACTGAAAAAAAATATATACATATATACAGTTTACAGTGTAAAATATATATATATATATATATATTTTATTTATCTATTTTTTTTTCTGTTTACCCTGTCTATTTTTAGTTTTCCATTCTTTTTTTTATAGCTTTTCTTGCGCCGTCGTCCTTTTTCTGCTGTCAGTGGTTGAAATTTCCCCAGTGTGGGAAGGTTGAAGCGATATTCTATTGAACTGAAGAAACCTCTCGGATGAGGGGGTGAAACGTCTCCCAGTGAAAAAAAAACGTAAGATTTCGACAAGAATTCACCATGAACTGGATGACCGAGAACCTCCACAGACACGTCTCTTCTCGATTTTACTTATCGAAACATCGCAGCCCATTTTTTATGCTTTGCAAAATAATTCAAAAACACATTTGACACCCCTGCTATAGATGGTTGCTGCTGTCCATCTGTCAGATCAGACAGCGGCGCTATTGATTTTGCCGAAGTTTCTTGACTCATTTTTTATTTCAAAACTTGCTTTTCTCCTCGACACTCACAATGGTCATTACTGACCCTTTCTTATACAATTTTTTTTTTCCCCCGTCAGGTATATAAATAACGCAGGTTAGGAATTTGATGCTCTGAACTCCCTCGAAATGGGCAACCCAATAGCATCACACTGTAAAAACAGGATCTCGGCTACAAACAGCAGAAACAAGGAGGTTGAAAATTGGATCCTCCCGGCTGTGTTTTGAAAATTTCACCCGTTAAAACACGACATCAAATGCTAAATTACGCTGCCATTACTGACGATTAATCCAGACATTTCTTATTTCTCCTGCTCGCTTTCTAAGTAGGTCCTCCCTCTTTTCCTATAACCCTCTAATCATGTTTATATTACTCACTTCTGAAGCCCATTTGGCAGCTGTAATATAAATTAGATGTCAGAGTTATTGGTCTGTTGCTACTGGTTTCTCGCCAGGTTTTCTGATTTGAATCAACAGCTCTTCCTCTTGTACATTAGATAGTCAAACAATCTTGAGTTCTCTTTAACCTAAATGTTACATCATGGAAGAAAATACCAAATGTTTTCCTGGAATGCTGGTTTGGCTCCAGGCCTGGCTTTCAACGTCACTTATTAAATTAAATGGTTCGAGTTTTCCGGCCCAGACTATTTTCTTTGGAAATATTCAAATCAATACTAAATTTAGAAACAAATTTTTTTCCGTTGGTTTAATTTTTTTTTTTATGGATGATTACATATAAAATAATATTGGCACATTTGTATGATCATTGATTTTAAAATCATATAAATGTGCCATTATTATTTTATATGTAATCATCCATACAAAATTAAACCAACAGAAAGAAAATTAGTTTTAAAATGAATTTTATTTCAATCATTGATTTTAAAATTGAAATAAAATGCCCAAAAATTTAAATTATAATTTTCATTTTGTTTAATTTATATGATATTTAGTTGGCCCACGCATAAAAATTTAAGAAATGTAGCCCGCCAGCCCAAATAATTGCCCATCTCTGCTCTAGACCTCCAATTCCAACATCCGTCTACCGATATATTCACAATCCTTCAACTGTTCGCCGACGACACCGCCGTCTTCGGACTCATTGCAAATGTAGTATAGGAACGAGGTAAAACATCACGGTGTGATAGCAACAACTTGGTCCTGAAAATCAGAAAGACCAAAGGAAATCACGGTGGACTTCAGCTAAAAAACAAACCCAGAAGCTATAGACCTCTCCCCATCAGGTCATCAGAGTTCCTTGTGTGGTTTTCAAGCTCCACAAAGGCCATCTGGATTAGTACCATCGACACCACATGCTGTCTGAGGAGAACATCCTGCTCATCAGCGGTTCCACCTGCTGCCCTCAGCTAGAAGGTACAGGTCCATACAGTCCCAAACAAAAAGACTTGCCAACAGCCTGTACCCTCAGGACTTAAGCCTGCTAAAGTCAAGAGAAGGACCTCCGATAAATGCTCGAACGGCTTAAAACTGCTTAAATATTTACACTGGGGTTGTTGATGGGGGCTTGTTTATGTATTTATGGGAATTGTTGGGGTCAAGACACCGGTGGCACTTTGTTTGTTCTATTATACCACAGCACTTTAATTCAGGAAGCAAACTACGCAGTGTTGTTCTACATATCATTTCATTGCCTTTTGGACAAAGACAATAAATCTTGAATCTCTGTGTACACGAGCCAACCATCTCGGTGTGGCTTCTCTGACCTCCTCTCCAAAACATCTAACATGTGCCGTCCCTCCGATGGACTCGTTCCTGATCCTATCCATCCTGGTCACTCCCAAAGAGGACCTCAATATTTACATCTCTGCTCCTGGACTGTTGACCCTGAGTACATGAAAACCTTCAACTTCTTGATCTCCACTTCCTGTAGCCTCACCGGTCCACCTGGGTTCGGGGACTAACCTTCATGTTCACCTTGCAAATGAAGCACTGAAATGTCAAACACATCTTTTATTTCTAACTTTCAGGTAAGTAGCCTCACTAGCTTACTTGTGTCTAATTGCAACAACTATGTTTGTTGAGGCTCTGGATGGCAGCATATGTCCTTGCCATGTTGTTTGTTGCCCTCTTGCTCTGTACCTCTTACTCCAACCATGTCCCATGTCTACATTGCATGAGGTTTTTCGTGCCTTACAGCCAAATTGTTGTTTTGCTTGATCAGTACCCATGTGTCCGGGGGCAAACAAGCCCTAAAGAGCACTGATGGCCATTTAACCAAATTTCAAATATTGGACAAACAGTGGATTTCAAATTTTGTCCCACTTATGTCTGTCTCTTCGTACTTCTGGCACTCTTCTTCACCCTTTCCAACCTGCTTGAACCCGTCTCTTCAGCTCTTTTCCAAACTACCCGTTGTTCTAGACCAGGGGTGGGCAAACTTTTTGGCTCAAGGGCCGCATTGATTTTTAAATTTGATCAGCACAAGATACGATACATTTAAAAAAAAAACAAAAAAAAAAACACATTAGTTAACAGTACATATCAGACTTGTCTGACATTTCCTTTGAAAGTAAAACCAGCTTGGTTTTGAAGGCTCTGACGTTTGCTTGCATTTCATGCACAAACCGATTTTTTCCTTTTAGCTTTACATCCAAATCATTCATGTGTGTCAGTGTGTCCGCAGTAAAGGCTAAATCACAATCTGTGTCATTCAGGAAAATTCTCAAGCAGCTCCAAAAATGAAATAATCTCCTGTTTGAGCTCCCACATTCATTCATCCAATCATTCACATCAAGTATAAATTCTGCGCCAATCTTGGCGGGCCGGATGAAAAAGACCAACGGGCCGGATGTGGCCCGCGGGCCGTAGTTTGCCCACCCCTGTTCTGGACTGTTGACCCAAAGTACTTGAAATCCTCCAACTTCCTGATCTCCACTCCCGGTAGCCTCACCGATCCACCCGGGTTCCTCTCATTCACACCCATCAGGTTTTTCATTATCTACATATAAAAATAAACACGGATAATAAACTTCCTTTTACCTCTTGATCCGCTCCACTTTAATTTATGTGGTTACTTGATCATTAATTTACTGTAATTTCTGGACTATAAGCCGCGTCTCCCCCTTCCCACAACCTTTGAACACTGCAGCTTAAATGAAGATGCGACTAATTTACGGATTTTTTCGGGTTCACAAGCTTCATGCCGCCAAAACATTTAACCTCGTCACGTCAGACCAATGACATCACCGAGAAATTCTGAGGACGTTAAATTCCGACACAGAAGATGACGATTAATGATTTTAGTGTGCAGGACTTTTCCTTGTGTTATTATTTATCTTTTTCATCAACCATGTGATAGGCGCTATTCAGAAAAAGGCATTTTCAGGATGGATATTTGGATTTCACCAGTATTTATCTCATTAAAAGATTAAAAAAAAAAAGTTTGTGTAAATATCTCAAGCTACAATGTGGACCTATATTGAGTGAAGCCTATATTTGTACACATATATTTATTTTTGGACGATGCGGCTTATATTCAGATGCGCAGTGTAGTACGCAAACAACAGTAATTTATATCCTCAGAAAATTCAATCATTAACATTGATTACTGGCTTTACCTTGTGAAATACAGCCAAATTAGACTTAATTACTTACTTTCTTTGACTCACTCCACTTACAGTTATGAAATATACAATGTTGACGTGTGATAATGTTTGTATCATTCGCAGAGGTCAAACCCTTCCTTGTCGAACGCTGTAGATTAGGGTTTTTGAAAAATAAAGCAATTTTGTTTTGAGCAGGAAGGTACCGGTCTAGTTTCCCCAAATTGATCCCCAGAAAATAACATGAGGAAAGGAAAGTAGATTTTGGACGAAGCAACTGAGCCACAAATATATTGTTTTATTAGGTATTTACATGACTCTTAGCATAGCTTCAAAATTTCAAATGTTTTATTTATTGTTCTGCATGAAATGTAATTTTGCATAGAATTATATTTATGCAACTGAGTTGAAAAGCCTCCAGCCACCTATTGCAAGTAGATTTACCGTTTAGTGGATATATTTTTAAACCAAAATAATCATGTTGCAAAACACCCGGCAGGCTGCTTTAGGGAAAATTTTAGTCCCTCGATTGACACTTTCTCAGTTTGTGTTTTAAGTGCATCTAAACAGTGTAAGAAAACTGTAGGAGTGCTCCAGATGCAGAGGAGCTCCTGCCAATGGCAGAATCATATATAGCCAACGGTGCACTCTGCAGTCAACTGTACATGGACATAATTATGCAATATGTCCTAGCCATTGGTGAAGCTTTGTTTATTTGCACAAAATCAATGTTTGCACAGAGATGGGCATTAAACCATTAAGCCGTGTCAGCGATTTGTATCGCCGGCTTACCCAAGTGATATCCTTTCCTTTGTTTGGCTGCTATTAAATACCTGTAATTTTTATTTTATCAACAGCTGCTTCCCCAACTTGGAAGGCTGCGCTATGATATTTCAGAACTCTGCATCCCTTCCGTTGGGAAGCGGTGTGAGCCATTTAGCTCATCTTCATGGCGCAGTTCATCTGAAGATTTGATTTGGTCATGTGGCTGTAAGGGATTTTGTTAGATAGCTGACTAAATTTCACAGTGTCTGACTCACAGAGCTGCAAAGACTCCCGATTAAAAACCATATCTTCCTAAAAGCATATCAGTTCTGTGCTTTTACATACAATATGTGATGTAGGATTGCAGTAGAGTTTGCTCATTCTCATCACAACTGCAAATTTAACCTCTTGACTCTTATATATATACACACACACACACACACAGGTATATATATATATATATATATATGTATATATATGTATGTATATACACACACACACACACACATTTATACATATATATGTGTGTATCTATGTATACATGGATTTATATAGAGATTTATACATATATGTATATATACATAAATCTATATATTCACACATATACATACATATATACACACACACACATATATATACGTATACATATGTACAAAACATAGCATGTATATATATACATACACACACATACTTTATATATATATATATATATATATACACATATACATATATTTTTTTTTTAAAACAGGATTATATTATGCGAAGCAGACAATAAATGTGAAACAATACGATGGTCAACATTGCAAGTGTGTGTTTGGGTCTTTGTCACAAAGATTGTGGCTGACAATGTGGAAAACAGTGTGAAAAAAAAAAAATTATACTTCTGTACTGCCAAAAAAAATAAAAGAGAACACTGAAATAACAGCCTTGATCTGAGTGAATGAAATATTCTTATTAAATACTTTATTCTCTACATAGTTGAATGTGCTGACAACAAAATCACTCAAAAATTTTCAATGAAAATGATTGACTTGGAGTTACATTGTGTTGTTTAAGTGTTCCCTTTATTTTATTTTTTTTGAGCTCCAGATATCTCTTGCACTGCATGAGAATTAGATAACTAATACACATGCAAATGGTCTGTCCTTGGGTGCCGGCGCAAAGTCATCTAACAAGAACTGCCATTACGTAGGTTTCTTATTGTGCTTGGACACTGCAAAAAAAGAATTACAAAGTTTTGGCAAAAAATAAAACACTGACATTGCTATGCATTTTACTAAGTGTAAAATTAACATGGAATCAATTTGACAGTCAAATGTAAAGGTTTTCTTAACAGTTACTGATCAGTTTCATTGACAGACTGGTATGCTAAACCTCTTTTTTAACGTTATACTGGGTTTATACGCAGGCGGTTGCTGAAACATGCACTTTCCATGCATTGATCAGAGGGAAAATGTTGCGTTGTTGATTGTTTTCCAGCATTTGACATTCTGATTGATCCTTACACCGTGGCAAAACACTGCTTTGGCTGCTCAACTGTAATGTGTACTCTGGCACTTCTACTGCACACAATGATGGAGGTCCAGTAAACACTTGATAAGTGGGCTCTGCTGCACAAATAATGTGGTGCAACATTCCTAAATGAGCCCAAATAGTGAACTATTTAGACTTTCTTGAAGTTAAATTCATCATTTTAATGCTTAAAGTTTTCACTTCCATGCAGAATAACTAATATTACTGTTAAAGGTCAACAATATCCAACCGCTCTGCTCGGCTACAAAAGCCCAGCATCCAAAATGAGTTACAATGTGGAAATTATTACCTATATTGCTTTTGAGCTCTTTTTTTTTCCCCTTATTTGCAAAAGTCCTCACGAGACAGACATCATGATGGATGAGAACGCGGTTAACCTTCCAGTCCTCTGATTATTACAGTCACCACTGATAAATAAAACATGTGTTTGTCAATGTCCATGCCAATAATACCGAAAACATTTCAAAGTGCAAGCTTTGTCTTTTGTGCTCATTTTTGTATTTGTTTAAGTCGTTCTCCTTGTTTAAAAGGATACGGGATAGTAAATTCATTATTCATTCTGATGAAATTTTAAATCCCCCCCCCCCCCCCTCCACTTCCACTTTATATGATAGATAAAAGTTGTTCTCGAAACTCTGTTATTTATTTGGTGTGAAAGGTGAAACAGAAATGAGCAATAAAAAAGGGAATATGATCACAAAGGACAGCTTTATATCCTTGTAATCGCTTTGAAAGGAGTCGATGACATCAGGCCAAAGTCGGGGGAAATACTTTGGAGATGAGCGTACTTAAATATTAATGGGGTTCCAGTGAAGGAAAGGTCATTCCTCATACTCGCACTGAATTATAACGAGTAATAAGAGAATAAAAATTACGAGCGTCTGAACCTTGCAACAAACACAACCCCTGTTAGAATCCTCGTCTGGTTCGGATTCAGCGCGAGTACACAAATCATTTGATCAAATTCCATTTATGTCGCACCTTTTCAAAAAGGTTAATGCTATCCAGACTGCTTTTCAGCCCCGACTCACAATCCTATCAGAAGACAGCACAATGAGAGCAGTAATTCTTTTAAAATGGCTTGATATTCAATTATCCAAGAAAGGGAGAAAATATTGAACACACACATGGATCAAAAAAAAATTATAATAAAGGGAACACAAAGTAACTCCAAGTCATCCACACCTCTGAAGCAGCACATTCATATTAAATTAACGTTGAATCAGCCTGTAGTGTGTTTTTCCACTTTAATTTGGAGTGCGACTCCAAATCCAGACCTCCATGTGTTAATAAATTTGATTTCCATCCATGATTTGTGTTTTCAGCACTTCAGCCATGTAAAGAACAAAACATTTCATTCATTATTTCAGTGTTCCCTTTATTTTTGAGCAATACACACACACACACACAGAAAAAAAAAAAAGGAAATGTCCAGATGGCACACTACAAATAATGAAAATTCTGTGAAAGGTGAATCTTTTATAGTTTCTAATTTCCTGTCCCAAAATATGAATTAACATCACTTTAAGTCAAACTTCATTGTTATTATGAATGATAGCAGAAGTAAAGGCATGGAAAATCTGCAGAGAAATTCACCGAACAGCCGGCCGACTGCGTTCCATCACTCGTGAAACGCATCACACTCCGTCTGTAACTCTTCCATCCCCTGTAATTGTCCCTCAGTGTTCGGAGGATTACATGTCACATAAATTAAAGCTATCAGGATTAACAAGCCATTTTGGTTTGTTTGTGTCTGTGCTCGTGACAGATATCAGGCCCCTCTCACGGCACAGCGACCACGGGATCTCGCTGACAGTTTTATTGCTTGATGGTACAAACGGACAGGTTTAGATAACTTAAGTCCAAACGGCATGAGTTACCAAGCGAGCCGGAGAGGGGAGAGGGAAAAAAAAGTGTGTGAGTCAGGCTCCGAACAAAGAGATCAGGTAGAAGAAACACCAGAAAGGGTCGCATCGCAGAGAAACTCCAGCCACATCTCAAAAAAAAAAAAAAAAAAAAAATCATAAAAATGTTTTCCTTTGGTAGGAAGTGACTCCATATTATCTAGATTTTATTACAAATGGCATAAAATATTTCAAGCCTTTAATTTCTTGAAATTTCATGATGGCTTTCAGATAATGAAATGTAATATTCAGTGTCTACAACAGGGGTCTCAGACTCGCGGCCCTCAGAACAATATTTTGTGGCCCCCTGCTTGAAATCAAATCTTTGTGTTTAGTGCGGCCTCGCATTTTTTCTCACATGCATCTGGGTTTTTTTTGTTTTTTTTTTTAAAAAGGCAATAACTTTGCAATGTATTTTTTGCTTCAAAATTTGAAAACAGAATGATTTTTTGATGAAAAAAAAAAACGTCTAGTGACTTTGTTCAAAAGATCTTTTATTATTTCTATTTAAAAAAAAATTACAAAAATGATAGGGAAAACAGGCAAAATTAAAAAGATTGATTTAATAACCAGAATAGCCTTGTAAACATTATACCTATTATACATGCCACCAATCTATTTTCTAATAGATTCTCGTGGCAAATTTTCTCTTTTAACTAAACATATTTTAAGGGTGTAATTTCATAAATTCTTTTACCATTAATTTTTAATATCAGGTATTTTTTTTAGAGGAACAGTATATTACACATAAAGATTTTTATAATTCACCCGTCTACCTCCTTTACCCTAAATCAAAAAAACAAATTTGAACTTAGTGTTACTTCTAAGTAATGATTTTACTGGTCCGGCCCTTTGAACATTTGAAGATTATGGCAAACTTGTATTATCTGAAGAAAAAAAAATTTAAATATTTTTGTCGCTCTTAATAAACGACTGCATGTGCCAGGGAAAGAATGACCACACAGAGAGAGAACAGCATTTATGGTTTGCTGCCGGTGGATAATTTACGTTCTTCTTTTTTGCCCCCCATTAATACAAGATGGACTCAAAAAGTAACCATCAACCAAACATCTCTTTTCCAGAGTTCAAAACGTTTGTTGCATGTAGAAATGTTTGTTTGTTTTCATTGCAACACATTTTGTTTAAACATTCAAAAGCGTCACATGCACGGTGTAGAAATGCGTTTCCCTGTACAGTGAAATTCCTACTTTGCTGTACACAGTGCATTTGGATACACGGCATAAAGGCAAAAAATAAATAAAATATATACAATTTTTTTTTTAATTAATTAGAATTATTATTTCTTTTTTTTTTTTTTTTTTTTTTTTTTTAATGCCATGTTAATTCATTTTAAATGGGTTGTGTGGCTCTCTGTGTCGTCTTTACTGTGGGGAAACGGGTCCAAAATGGCTTTTTGAGTGTTAAAGGTTGCCGACCCCTGATCTTCACGATACTGGCCTACAAGACCGTTGACAAATGTCCAGAAGACCATCACGGACGCCCTCCACCGGGAGGATATACCACAAAAGGTTGTTGCAAAAGTTGCTGGTTATTCAGAGAGCTCTGTGTCCAAATGCAGTCATTGAAAGAGTGGAAGGAAATAATGTGGTAGGAAAAGATGCACCAGCAAAAAGGCAAAACCGGAGAGGATTGGAAATCCATTCAAGAATTTGGGGGAGCTTCACAAGGAATGGACTGAAGGTTGAGTCAGCGCGTCTAGAGCCACGACGGAGAACAGACCAATCCGATACAAATGTCAAGCCGCTCCTGAACCGACATCAAAATAGCGTCTTACCTGGGCTGTGGAGAAAATGGGCTCTTTTCAGATGAAAGTAGATTTTGGACGTCAGTTGAAAATCAGCGTCCTGGAGCCTGAAGGACGAGTGCAGACGCACAAAATCCAGTGAGTTTCCAAAGTCAACACAGCAACCAGGAATTCTTCCAGTGCTTCTTCCTGCTGATATTATTTTCCAGCACTTCACTGACAAAGATACCAAAGGCTGGTTCAATATATTGAATTTTTTCCATGATATTCACATTTTTTGAGATGCAACTAACTGAGATGACTGACAATCTCGCACCACGGTGAGTCTGAGGTTTGGTCAAGCTGGTCCTGATTGCTGATGATCTGGTTTGTGCAATCAGGTGCACCAGAATAACATGTCAGGGTAAAAACCATGCTAAATGCACTCAGGCCCAAACATAACCAAAGGGTTCTACAACCATTTTGAATCATTTGAAGCAGTTTGTATCTAGCAGTAATATGATGACGTGCATGCCTTCTTTTTTTTTCTATTGATCCTTGTAGACAAATGCTAGTATTTTCAAAAATAGAAGTCATTGATACAACCCAGGAAATCCAATTTATGTATAAAATACTTTCAGCAATTAATTAGCACTTCATGAATGAAAAGGCTGGTATTGAAACAGTTGAGGCCACAAATAAAAACAAAGAATAAATTAAAAAAAATATATGTTTTACGAACAAATATTCCATTGGGAATATTTGATTAATATAAATAACGTAAATTTATTTTTTTAATCAAATATATATATATACATATATATACATATATGTATATACGTATATGTCAATATATATATGTATATATATAGACATATATACATATACGTGTGTGTGTGTGTTATTTAGATTATTTATATATATTTGTTATATGATTTATATTATTTATATATCTTTTATCAAACATATATTTTTTGTACATATTTGTTTTATCAATCAAATGTTCAATTTTGAATATTTGATTGTAAAACATAGGGTCATTTGGATGTATATTTAACAGAAAGGGAGGATACTATCATAAGTCCTTATATTTTAACCGGTATTAAATTAAAGAGACCCCACTCTCTAAAGGAAATCAAAATCAGAAAAAAACGGGGAGCAAATAGGGTAGCAGCATCGACGAATAAAATAAAAAGATAATTCATGAAAAAAAAATTATATATATATATATATATATATATATATATATATATATACATTACTGTATAAGGTGCTGCTCACCCTCCATACACCCTTTGGCAGGTTAGCCAATTAAACAGTAGAAAAACCAAGTAAAATAGACTGTAGTGTTAGTAAATATCTGGGCAAATCTGGACCAAGGAGAATTTTTGAGGGTATGCGTTTGGTTATACTTGTGCTGAAATACATTTTACAAGAATAAATGTTTTATCTAAAACTGCAAAAACTAACTTAAATGAGTCCAGTGTGGGTTTTAAACTCTGTGGTGTGCAAGAATCATATTCAATTTTTTAAAATTAATTTCTTTTAATGTTCCCAGTGCATTGAATTTGATCTAATTAAAAAAAAAAAAAAAGGAATCGGTGACTAGCTGATTGGAGCTTTTGAGACTCACATAAAAAAAACAAAAAAAAAAAAAGTTGTCTTTATCACAGCAAATAAAATATACATCTACAATAGTGAAATACACAAAAAAAAAAAAAAAATGCAATATTGCTTTACATTTCATCAGGGCCTCTTGAAATTGCATTGCATTCTATTTTAAAGATTGAGGGCAGACTGTCCCACTTTTGCCCTGCTCGAAAGAAGGAGCGTAATATTACAGGTGAGCACGGCTGTCACCGACTCAGCAGCTTTTGCTCACGGGTCAGCTTGTTGCCTTTTAAACTTGTAATATTGAGCCAATGTCATGTTACTCCCTGCTGGCAGAAATATGACTCTTCCAAGGTGAGGCTGAGATACTTGAACGGTGCGAGGATGTTTTATGCTCCGTCCCCTATAGCCGAATATTCATCAGGCTACCGGATGGACAGGTGCTCCTCCGGCGGTAAATGTTAAATAGAATTGGATGCATTTGCATATCGAAGAAAATGCGTATATGAGGCAGGGTGAAGGAGTGCTTTTGGAAAACAAGGGGTATTTATAATGCAAATATAAATACTGGGTTAAACAACAACAAAAAATCCCTATAACCTGAACAGATGGAGTGCTAAGCTGTGAAAAATGCATTTGCTAACTGATAAAGAGGCTTTTTGTCTTTTTGCTGTTGGAAATGTGTTTTTTTTTTTTTTTTTTTTTTTTTTTTTTTTTTCAACAAGCTAAACTACTGAGCTGCTTTGGTGAAAAAGGAGGTCATTACTGGTGGGCAATGATTTGGATACGGTTTTCAGATAATGAAGCATTTTCTATCCTTTGGGTGTAATTGTTTCTGATTGGTAATGATAAATAACTCAAAGAACTTTTTATTGAATCCACGCAATCGGCATATGTCAACCGAGTGACGGGAAGAAGAAGCAAAATATGTTTTTAACGCGAAATCCGGCTTTATTTTCAACTGATTTATGCAACAAACCATACATACATTTCCATCTGTCGCGTCCACATCAGCCGGGTACTTTAAAACATCCAATTATTGAATTGATTTTAAATCTGACAGTGCGTTATATTTAGCGCAAACTTCTTCGAGCTACATCAGATGGTTTGAAAATGGACGGAGGAAATCATTTTCTCAATGAAACCCTCTAATCCGTATTTAATTTCAAACATTTGCTTGTGCATCTAATTGAAGATGACAGATCAGATGAAGAGAGGCCAGCTTGCTTGCAGAGTGTAATTGGAGGCTAATTCCATGTGATTTGTCTCATCTCAATGGGACAGATCACTGGTCTGCGGAGGGGAGATAATAAGGTGAACAAATTGCTGTAGTCTCCTGCTAAATTCCTGTTGAACTGGTGAATCAGATTAGCTGAACAGAATACAGGGGTAAGCAGCACACCACAACAACAACATACTGCATCGATGTTTCTCTTTCATGTTTTTGTTGATTAAAAAACATTCGAACCAAAATCCACTGTGTGCTCGTTCCCGTGTTTGCACTGATGTGTCAATAAAAAAGATCTATAATGTTTTAAAATGTGATGAGCCTCAGACAAAAAAAAAAAAAAAAGATTTTCTTCTTTTTGAAGAACAAATTAGAAGTTGTTTTAATGTAATTCTGTAAACCTCCCCTTCATTCACTTGAAAAAGTTTTTCCAATTCCAAGAATTGGTTTTGAGTAAATTGTAGAATCCAGTGGTGGGCCGTCAGGGCCTGCAAAGCCTTCTCTGCTGGCCTAAAAAAATATCTGAATCACAAAAGTTTATTCAAATTTGTCCATGAATACTTATTAAATGATTCCAAACTGTCTGTTCACTTCCTTTCATGGCTTTTCTCCTGGTTGTGCCGCTTCCAGACATGCATTTTCATTCTAAAGCTTTTAACCAATCACAGTTCAGCCATAATCTGTTGGCAGGCAGGGTCAAAGTCAAAGGAGTCTGCCTGGGGGGGGGGGGCTGCACAATCGATTCTGCAAGCCCTACTCAAAAAAAAAGTTTTGATGACCCTGTTGCTTCAACCAATCAGATTTTGAGTTGGCGACATCAAAGCCTTCTAGCAGGCTTCAGCAACGTTAGGTATTCACACCCTCTGATTGCATAGTCACAGAGTGGACAAGCGTATTAGCGAGCTGTGAACAGAAATATAATTGTGTTTGTTTAATATAGTTTTTTTCACCCCAAAATGGCTGCAGGAGGAGAAGAAACGGATTTAGTTACTAATATATTGTTAAAGCGATCTCCTTTTTGAAGAAAAGCTGGACATAGTAAAGAAAGGTCGGGCAACTCCTAAGCTAGCGAACCTGTCACAACCAGGAAAAGGATTTGTCCGACATTTTCAAATCTGTAAAACAGAATAATTGAACTCTATTTGAGGAAAGAAAGGAGGATGGATTTTATCTACAAATGATCCGAATTTTGGTGAGTAAAATGCTGCTATTTCCGTAAATAATACCGCAAGTTTATAAGGTTATTATTGGTGTTTTTTATGTTACAGCTGTTTGGCAGAAAAGCATTTATTGTGGCTACTGTCCGCCACTGAAGGCCTGGGTGTAAAATGCACGGCCCGCCACTGGTAGAATCACGTATTAAAGAGCGTTTTATTTTTCACTCATTGATGAAAGGCACTTCAAATCCTAATGACATGGTTACATATAATATACTTAAGCAACATGTAAGAAAAGTTTGTGTAAGTAATCAAATAATATTGACATAGGATCCAAAAGGATGAAGTCGACATCACATCATTTCAACACATCTCCCATACTGAACTTAAAGGTATAATCTTCAGAAGATTGCTGAACGTCACCTCAGCTGTGGAGAAGGTCCAACAACTCCTCTTAAATTTAAAAGTGCTTAAATCCCTCAGCAGTCAATGGTAAATTTCTATCATTTCGCAATCAGCATCACACTGACCTGTGGTTTCTTAGTCTGAGCAGCAGGAGCTCCCGAGGTTGGTGAAACCAGCAGAGAGAATCATCAGGACCAGATTGCTGCAGCCCCCAAACAAATCTTCCACTCACCTCCATCGACATTCAAGAAACGAGCATTTTCTTTTTTTTTTTTTTTTTGCTGCTATGACCAATGGTGTTTGCTGTGCTGGTCGCTGTTGTCCCTGGACTTCGATGTCATATGCACTTTATGGTGGTACTCCGTCAGTGTCGGGACACTCGGAGCAGTATCTTATTTAACTTATTTAACCAGTGTTGTTTTGGCAAGTATGGATTGAACTGTCGGGAAAAAGTCTCAGGAAATGGTACCATGCAAACCCAAAGGACAAAGAGGGGGTACGTCAGCTGTCCGTTGGCATTAGGGGCTTGTGGACCAGTGACAAAACCCAGCTTCCAGGAAAGCTGAAAGCCTGGTGCTTGCAGTTCGGCCTTCTATCCAAGATAGTGTCGGCCTCTTGCACTTTACTTCCCTCTCTCTGTACAGGAGAGGTTGGTTCATCAGTGTCTTACCATAGGCCTCTTTGGAGTCTGGGTACAAGTTGGAGTTCGAAAGCATTGAGATAAGACTACACGACTCTGACGCGTCAATTGTGACGTGTCATTTTACCGTAATTTCCGGACAACTGAGCCCACCTCAATATAAGCCACACCGGCTAGCCGATCGCTATCTTGGGCTTCCTCCTGCGCACTAAAACCGTCAAAGTCGTCTTCTTCGGTGTCGGAGTTGAACGGACACAGAATTTCCCGGTTATTTCATCGGCGCAATGTGATGAGGATAAATGTTTTTAGCGGTGTGTAGCTCGTTACCCCCCCCCCCCCCCCCCCCCCCCCCCAAAAAAAATCCATAAATTAGCCGCATCGTTGTTGAAGCTGTATTGTTCAGAGCGTGTGAAAAAAGTTGCAGCATATCGTCCAGAATCTAGGGCAGGTTTGGTCACCCGGGAGGAGCTCGGACTAGAGGTGCTGCTCCTCTGAGAGCAGTCAGATAAGGTGCCTCGGGCATCTGGTCAGGATGCTTCCTGGACAGGGAAGTTTCCGGGCATTTCCATCGGGGAGGAGTCCACGGGGAAGACTTTGGACATGCCGGAAAGACTATGTCTCCAGGCTGGCCTGGGAACGCCTTGAGGTCCCCCAGAGGAGCTGAACCATGGCTGGTTGGATGGATGACGTTGACATAATCCAGAGATGTAGCGGTACCTAAATATGCACAAGCACCGAAAACCGGGTACAAAAGGACACTGGCAAAAGCAGTAGAGGAAGCTACGGCTACTCCAGGACATAGACTTTTTGGGAGGCGTTCAAGAAAGAGGAGATTTTGGAAAAGTGGCCACCGACTAGTTACCGTGGCGCAGAGAGGGCAGATCACAAGTAGCATCAGAAGCTCCTGACCCCAAAAACTTTGTATAGCTCCTCAGAGCAGGGCTGGAATGATGCGCAGGAGGGAGTTCGCCTTTCCCACTCTGCGGTTCCCCAGAAGAGTGCCTGTTAGGTTACTCATCTTGGATTCCTCAGTAGCAGGAACAGATGGTCAGAAACGACAGAGCTCAGGAATACCTCCGAACCGCCCAAGGCTCTGAGATAGTCCTGCCGAAGCAGGAGATTCCTGTGCTGGGAACCTCCATTCGCAGCTCGAGCAGATGTTACTGTTTGGACCCAACACAATTGACTCCACGCCAATAGAGAAAGAGTTCGAATACCTTACCGAGGCTCTGGCAGCAGGTGAACAGTTCAGAGTTGGAAAATGTAGACAAGCAGGGGAATCGGATGCAGGCAAGGGCGGTAGCTGGAAGACAGGCGAGACAACGGGGTCAGTTCTGGGATGTCAAATAGGACACTTCTTTGCCCCCCCGGCAAAGAAGACAACCTGTTCGCTGGGAAAAGAAAGAAAACAACCTTGCAACTAGTGGGATTGGAGCTGAAGGTTATAAGTCCACCTGATTGCCTGCCATGGGCGGCAGCTGTGTGTCCAAATCAGAAGAAGAAGTGGAAAAGCACTGAGAACTGACATCCAAAACAAAATAAACTCACTTGTTTAAAGTTCAGTTCTTAAAGTAATTCCAAAAGCTCATTTTTTTTCCTTCTAAAATTGGTTTATTAGTTATAATAAAGTGCTGAAGTATTACACATTCAATTGTATAACTGGTACATTTAGAATATTGGTCTTTGAGAATTTGATTCTTGCGGTTATGAGACAAAAAAAAACACTGTTTCTGAATCTACTCGAAAAAAAATGATGTTGTGTTCGGCGCATTTTTAAGAGATTTCACAGCAAATACGGAGTTTAAACGTTTTATCCTTTAAAAAGAAATCAATCCTTTTTGCTCTTTAAATATTAATACAGCATTAAAAGATTTTAAAGAGTCGCATCGTGCACACTTGCTGTTTATTTTCTTCACACTGGCATTTGAGCCAAAACCAACATTTATTTTTCACGCTTTTGTTTAACCGTGCTTCCTTTCACTCCACAGTGAATCATTTCTATCCTGAGATACATTTGTAGCCCTCACAATTGAACACAAACACGCCCGTAACAAAGTTCAAGGTTCGATTATGAGACAGCCGAGCCGACGGTATTCATCGCAATATTTACGGAGTACCTGTAATGCCTTGCGACGTACGATACGAGAGCGTCTGAAAAGAATATCGTGCAGCATTATGCTGTATACCAAACTGAAAACGAGAGACGACGGTGATTTATTACCCGTAATTAATGGTGGATCGCAGCTGTGTAAAAATGGAGAAAGGCCTTTTTTTTTCCGGCTTTTCTGCAGGATAAGTGGTGCCATCAGGATCGCACCTGTGTCTTGAGTGCCTCTAGAAATAAAGCCAATTGACTTTTCGCATTAAAATTCCAATGAGATGCATTAATGGTTGGTATAATCCAGTTTTCCATGAAGCATATTATTCCCAGTCTCAAGCATGTCAAATATTTCGATATTCTTGACATCGTATTATATATTTTTTTATGTGAGTGAGGCTTTTCAGGTGAAAAAAGTTTTTTTTTTTTTTCAAAACAGGCGAATGGCCTTCATTAAATTCTGCAAATTCTCTAATGACAGTCGAATAGGGGTTATGAACGGTTCATTTTAAAAGGATGATAAAAAGAGCTGTCGAAGCAAATTTTGGAACAATGGTTTGGCGAACATCACTAAAACAAAGAGGAAAGTTTCTCAAAAAGTTTTGAGTTTTTCTAAATTGCTATCTGTATTTTCTTTGTAAATCAACTCCTTATTTGTTTTGCAACTTGTATGATTAAATATCAGAATAATCAAAACGTGCTGTTTCATTTCATTTTTATCATGCAAAAATATGTTTTACATATTTAGCACTACCGTAGATTTACAATGCATGTGGCATTAATCATTCATAAATGTAATGTAAAACACAGCAGTTTGGGTTCAAGTTAATTGTTGCGTTTGCGCAAAATGCATGATTTATTGAACAAGACTTGTTTGGAGAAACAAATGAACGTAATTCTATAAAATATGGGTTCAAAACAGGATGGCAGGAAGGAAACTGAGTGGTTAGAAAGACAGTCGGAGCATGGCAAAATAGAAAACAAAGCCTGTTAAATTCAAAAAAACACAGTTCTTTGTTAAAAAGAGGAGAAAAAGACAAAAAAAACAGGGTAAAACAGATCCCAAATCTCCTAAACAAAAAATGCATCAGAATCACAAAGTCGAAACACAAAAAGATCAGTCAAAACGTCAGAGAAAATCGCTGATTTATGTTTTTCCACCTGCATATTTTTCCCCAGAATTTATGATCGCGAGTTGCAAGCCTGTGCAACTTTTATTCACAGTCGAGCGTTGATTTAGTCATTTGCATTTTATTTTCACCCATAATGTCTGGATTGTTGCCCGGCCCTTACAATGTCTTCTAGCCAGACAGCGGCGACATTCGAAATGGATACGTAATAAGTTATTAACATGGCGAAATTCAGAATCCACCGGGACAGACACAGCAGATTTATGAGGTTGCGATTGTGGTGTATTATCTGGTAAAGACAATCAAAGGGAGGATTACAAATTTCCCATTATCTCAGCTCATCCAGAGAAGCACAAGAGAGTCAAACTGGCACTAAAAACCTACGAGAATGCGCCGTGCATACATAGTTGCTCATAACAAGAGTGCTGGAGGGAATATTTGCCACATAGAAAGATAGACGAGAGGAGTATACCTCAGCACGGTAAATAGCCAGCTTTGAATCTTCTTAAAAAATGACAAAAATACACAAAAAAATACTTACTTATCAGTCAAACCCAGTCCCAGAATTGGTGTTAAAAATGACTGCGACAGTAACAACCTTTCCAAAACCTTCCAGTAATGTCTGCGTTCATAATGGAGCTATTCACTTTTGTTATGTTTTTTTTTTATTGTACATACCCGTGAGCGTTTTTCTATTAAATATCACTTGTGTATTCAATTTAGTGTTTGCAGAGCAGATAAAATTATATCACGTGATAGATTATATAAAAAGTCTTCTGGGGAATTTTAATTAACAATTAACATTTCTCTCTACCACTCTGACAATCTAATCCAAAAAGCAACATCAAATCCGAGCTCAGATGTGAATATAAAGATAGATGATATCATGTTCAACACTATTTTTATTCAACTTTTCTTTTTTTTTTTTGATTCAACTTGAAATAATTGTAGATGTGTTTTCAATCATATAATTGTGGTCCTTGGATCTATTCAGAGGATCACTGAACCCTGTTTCCGCTAATATTTCTTCACCGCTCGTCTGCGTAACTTTGTCTTTCGAAAGTAAAAACTTAATCTTTATTTCCGTTAGCTGCTGACTGAAGACTTTATTTTTAACTCTAATATTCTCGTGTTACTTTTCACTGTATAATATTGCGCGATGAGTACAGAGAATGACAGACAATTCAATCACGACTGATTTAATATTTCTTGTTTCTTATTACATTTCTTATTTCATTTCATCAACTAGATGTCATGTAAATTGAACAAAATGAAAATTGAAATTTAGATATTTACATTTTTGGGGGCATTTTATTTCAACTTTAAAATCATTGATGATCATATAAATGTACCGACATTATTTTGTATGTAATCATTCATACAAAATAAAACAAAAGGAAAAAATAAGGAGTTTCTAAATTCAATATTGATTGAAAATATTTATTAAAATATTCAAAGAAAATAGTTTGGCGGGCCAGATAAAAAAGCAAAATGAGCTGGATGTGGCCCACATTGTTTTCCAGAAAGCAACACATAACCAAAAATTAACCCTTTCTGGGGTCTTGACAGAAAAAAAAAAAATCAGAAAATAAATAATAAAATTATTTATTCAATAAATTATTATTAAATGATTATTATTATCAAATGAACACTATTTTTTCGCAAAAAAGGGGACCAAGGAATATTAACTTGCTAGTTGACACAACTGTTTGCAGCTCTCATATCAAATTACATTCTATGCATGTACAACTCACGATTACGTGTCCAGAATGTTTTGTTTTGTTTTGTTTTGTTTTGTTTTGTTTTGTTTTGTTTTGTTTTGTTTTGTTTTGTTTTGTTTTGTTTTGTTTTGTTTTGTTTTGTTTTGTTTTGTTTTGTTTTGTTTTGTTTTGTTTAAGTTACATTTACGACAAAAATGAAAATTCTTTATCACTATGACAACAGTACCATCAATAGTGAA
Source organism: Fistularia commersonii (assembly GCF_037954325.1). Classification (NCBI taxonomy): domain Eukaryota; kingdom Metazoa; phylum Chordata; class Actinopteri; order Syngnathiformes; family Fistulariidae; genus Fistularia; species Fistularia commersonii. The sequence goes on from NC_141296.1 coordinate 3,053,413, forward strand.
GGTTGCAATATTGTAAATCCCCAACAATAACCAAGAATTGTAAGAAGATTCAGAAATACTGAATGAAATATACAAGTTATGTCCACAAAAGTCAGGTTATCAATGCAAGATTCAAACATGTAAAGGGGAAGCAATATTAAAAAATGTTTTTCAACATACCAATGTGTGGACGGTATAATCCAGGTAAATTCACTGATAAAAGATCAATTCTTGATTGAGCAAATTGATTTTCTGTTGTTGTTTGAGCAGTATTTATTGTTCCATTGTACATGCATAGCATTGCACACCAAATTTACCCACCGGTTGAAGCAATAATGGGTCATAAACCTTTTGAATCAGGAGTGTCTTTTAATTTTTAATTGTAACTGAGAAAATTGCAACATTCGAATAGTTAATTCCCTTTCTCGAATAAGCTTAATTCCTCTCGGAGGGGTTTTTCGCACAAACACTGTTATTTAGCATTTTTAAACCATGAACTGGACATCATGCAATTTGTTGGACAAAAAGCTATTTCCTCTTTCTACAAATTCATCTTTTTGTCCAATTCCAGTTCCACCAAAGGCAGGAAAAGAGGAAAGACAGATAATCCATGAGAGTTAAACAGCAAAGAGGATCATCTTTCACAAAACCTTGAAGAATATTCGGCCCAAAATTATTTTTATTATCCGATAGCTGCTAACATTATGGTGCTACAACAGTATAGGGTTGACATAATTAATTGTAATATGGATAAAAAGAAGAACTTGAGAAAAGAAATGGTGCCAGAAGCAGGTTCTGCTGTACTCAGCATGGAAAGTAAACTTTACACCACATGCATTTTTGAAAAATGCAATGTAAGCAATATTTAGTGACTCTTAATGTTAGTATGAGGGTTATAAAGCTTAATGCCATTTCACTAAACATTGTGGTTTATTGGTTTAAAAAATGTATACAAGAGATCCTTCTCAACTCGAGTCCATCTTTATTTCTCAGTGTTTATTACGACCGGAACGCCACGCTTGAAGGATTTTGTTCACACAGCCATATAATTCTACCGTGACGGGGCAACGTATTGATCGAGATGTAGATTTAGTCCAATTTATCTTGTAGCTGGATGTCTAAGAGAATTATTGATTAGAAACACACCGCTATATCAGCCATTTGTAAGATGCTCATATGACTAGGATGCCGTTTATGCTTTTTATATGTCATTTAATGTTCTTTACACTTGCCCTTCACTTATGACATGCATTAATTGAGGTCATGTAGAATTGCTTCATTGATTTCGCAGTTTATTCTCATTCCTGAGATAAAGATTTCAGCATCTGCCAATGATTCCCAATGCTATGCACGAATCGACGCTACAGCCCACGTAGTTTTGCGATGTGGTCACACTATACATTTTGTCAGGCTGGATTTCTTTGAATTCATTTAAAATTACAGCAACGGCACATGGGAAAGGAAAAATTTTTGAAAAATCATGCTTTTATCCGAACAAAAAGAGGATTTGGATGAAAACGCATGGTTGACTCATCCAAGTGAAAAGTTTATGAGAATTAGAGCAAAATAATACTTCTTTCCAGTCTAGCAGTTGATAGTTAGACGTTAATAGTTACTCTGACAGTATAAAATTAGGCAAATAAATCTGATTCTAATTGAAATAAACATGCAAGAATACACATTGTAAAATAAAATATTGGTGCTCTTGGTCTCCATATCTTTCACAACCAGTTTGAAAGCGCATCGAAGTCATGAACTAAATGAGGAGCCGAGCAGCAATTTCCATGACGGAAATCCATTTCACACTTTTTGCCTGTTGTCAAGAAATTGTCAAGCTTGGGTTGTAATGTAATTTTGTCTCTGAAGAGTTACATAAATGAGTTATTGAATCTTTCAATCTGGGTTTAAACACCTTGAACGAGTTACAGAAGGGCATGTTAATTGGTAGACCCCTGCTCTGACAAATTAGAATCTGTCATTTTGCATTTGACTATCAGTTAGTAATTTCCTTGACTCTTTTTTTTTTGGGCCATGCTCACTTTTGCATTTTCTATGTTATTTGAAATCATCCTGTCATGAATAAAGTTGCTAACATCAGAACGTGTCAAACATGTGATTGCTTGGCATGTAAAATCTTAGGTCTAACTAAGTCTGTTTGGAGCTTTCAGGGTAAATTGTGAATTATTGAACAAATGGATGAACGAATAAATAAGCGCAATCAACCCCAGAGCAATTGAGGGGGCAATAATAAGGAGGAAGTAAACTAATTGGCTAGATTGTTCAATAGAATCCTGGAGAGTAAGAGGATGTCTGCAGACCAGAAGAGAAATGTGCTTGTGCCAGTTTTTAAGAACAAGGGAGACATGCAGCGATGTGGTATCTATAGAGGAATAAAGTTGATGGGCCATAAAATGAAGTTATGGGAAAAAGTGGTGGAAGCTAGACTGAGGGCAGCAGTGAGTACGACAAATTTAGTATTTGCCTTGAGAAGGTTGATAGAAAAGTACAGAGAAGGTCATAGGGAGCAGCATTGTGCCTTTGCAGATCTGGAAAAGGCAAATGACGGGGTGCGGAAAGAAGCGTGATATTCTATGAGGGAGTCTGGAGTGGCAGGACGTACAGTATGTTAGACTGGTGCAGGACATGTATGCTATGTATGTGACACAGTGGTGAGGTGTTTTGTAGGCGTAGGTGGGAATGAATTAGGCATCAGCTCAGTGCTTTTTATTGTTGCCAGGGTGATGGACAGGCTGTCGGATGATGTTCAAAAGGAATTAGCATGGCCCATGACAGGGGTCAGCAGCCTTTACCACTCACAGAGCGATTTGGACCCGTTTCCCCACGGTAAAGAAAACACTAGGAGCCACACAACCCTTCTGAGATTTAAAATGAATTAACACAGCATGTAACGTTTATTTGCCTTTATGCTATGTATAAACAAAACAAGTGTTGCATTTTTTTTTTAACTCAGTGAACGACTGCAAAGAAAACAAAATTACATTTCACAATTACTCCATGCAACAAAACATTGTGGAAAAGAAGACATTGGGTTGAAGGTTACTTTTATGAAATTAATTGGTTTGAGAGAGGAGGATGCAGAGAATAGGGTTAGATGGAGAAGGTTGATTCGCTGTGGTGACCCCTGAGAGGAAAAGCTCAAGGGGAATGAAGAAGTTTTGAGTTACTTTTAAGCAAAATGAAATAAAGCGGAACTTAAATTATCCCTATATTATCCTCTCTATGTGCTGTCATCCTTTGTACTGGCGCAACAAAAATATTTTAACATGTTTTATTTATTTCATTTATTTTATTTATTTTATTTATTTTATTTATTTATTTATTTATAATTAATTTAAAAGATTGCCATAATCTGTACATTTAAAATTAAATTTTAAAATTGAACAAACTAAAATAAAATACATTTTAATTAAATACTTGCTGATTACTTTCAAAAGCCACAGGTAGCCGTGGGTTGCCGACCCCTGGATGATGTTTTGTTTGCAGATGATATTGTGATTTGTAGTGAAAGTAGGAAGAACAGGGTCGAAAATTTATTGTTACCCTGGAAAAGCTTAGCGACATTAAGACAGAAACATGTGTGTGAATGAGAAGGACCCAAGTTGAGGCCAGTAGGAGTGGAGATAAAGAAGGTGGAGGACTTAAAGTGCAAAGGGTCAACAGACAATGGTAAAATCAGAAATGTTGTATGGTTTAGAGCAGAAGTCCATGGACTAGTCATTCAGTACCTGTCTGCAAAGAAAATCTTTCTTGGCATAAATCATGGTTTTGAAAAACGACCGTTTTTGCCTTCACCTCGCTGCCGCACTTAACTCTGTCGCGCCGTGTCACACATCGGCTACCGCAAGCAAAAAATAAGCCAGAAACAAAAGTCGCTGGAGAGCTTTTCCGGGAGGAAACGACCTCTAACCCGGGCCGCGGAAACATTTTCATGCATAAAACCGGTCCCGGGTACAAAAAAGGTTGCCGATTTAGAGACGGCGGCGTTGAGAAAAAGCCGGGAAGCAGAATTGGAGGCCACAGAAATGAAAAGTGACGTGGACAGATAGGATCAGGAATGAATCTATCAGAGGGACAGCATGTGTTAGATGTTTTGGAGATGCGGTCAAATGGTTCGGACACGTCTGCATATTAGTAGAAGGATGCTGAGGTTGGAACTGCCAGACAGGTGAGCTAGACGAAGACTAAAGGGGAGATTTATGGATGTGTTGGAAAAGGACTTGAGGTTATTTGGTCAAAGAGGATGCAGAAGAAAGGGTTAGATGGAGGTTGGTGATTTGTTGTGCTGACCCCTTAAGGGAGCAGCTGAATGGAAAAAAAAGAAGTGAATGACATAGGAAAATGTAAAAAAAAAGTACTGTTCTTTCTTTACCTTCTGTTATTATATGAATATCTACCAATGCATGTTTGTAATAGCGCTTCTTTCATTCCATCACAAAGTTCAGAGACACTAACCAGGGATAAACAGCTAGCGGACATCATGAAGATGGAACTCTATGTTGATGCTCAGATGCTCAGTAAGGAGGCGCCAGAAGGACTGTCATGGCGCCGGTATGGCGCGTACCACCGGCAGCTTGAAGGAAGAGCTGGCGTCATTAAACATACCGAGGCTGGACTGAAGAACAGCACCCAAACATTGATCACACCTGCACGGGAACAAAGTGTGTGTCACAACTAGTCGGCTAGCAGAGGAATATCTGTACTGAGCATGTTCTGTGCTGAGCCGGAGGTCCCAGGATAAAGGTGGACGGTGCTTCCGAAGGTGATCGAGAACAACCAAGCCAAGATCCAGTGGGACTTGACAGTTCTAGAAAGACAAATTAATGTGTGGATAGTGATGTGGAGCATGAAGGCGAAAGCGGCCCCAGTAGAGATTAAGTCACTTACCCAATTACCTCCAAGCTGGGAGGTTAAACCCAGTAGGAGGAATCTGAGATATCGGTCTTGAAGAGGACAGGATCCAACACAGAGCCATCAAGCGCTCGGGCTTCACGTAAAACATCCGGGATCGAAGCAGATACGATACCATCCGCATGAGGCGGGACCGGGAAATATTTACTGTAATTTCCAGACTATTGACACCCCTGAAGATACACTGCACTGACTCAAAATTAAAAAAAAAATGAAAATAAAAATTAAAAAAAATAAATAAAAATGAAAATAAAAATAAAAATAAAAATAAATCATGTTTATTTTTTGTTATTGTCACTCTTTTTATGTTCTTTTTTTTCTATTCTTCTGTTGTCCATCCTTATCCTTGTTGTTCACTCTGCTGTCCATTTTTTTTTTTATGTCCTTTGCTGTCTTTTAATTGTTTCTATTCATATTTATACTCATGTTTATTGATAGTGTCATTGTTGCACTGCTTTGACAAAATAATTTCCCCTATGGGAATCAATACAGTACATCTTATTTAATGTGTACACTTGTCTATAAGCTGCAAGTGTCCATGTTGTAACATGAGATATTTATACAGAAACATCTTTAATTAAATACATACTGTTAACATCTACAAATACATCCTGGAGATGCTTTTTTTCCGAGAAGCGCCTGTAACCCTAATCTACAGGGTTCAACAAGGAAGGATTTGGTCTCAGTGAATGATGACAATGGTCCAAGGGCAAACATTATCACATGTCAACATTGTATATTATATAACTGTGAGTGGGGTGAGTCACAGAGGGTGCTCTGTTGGAGAGTCTGCTAATAACAGCTGATATTACTTGCAAAGTAAGTCTTATTTGGCGTTTTTTCACAAGGTAAAGCCAGTCATCAATGTTAATGATTGGATTTTATGAGGATATAGATTACTGTCATTTCTGGACTATACAGTTGACTATAAGCTGCCACGGTTAAAACGAAAGAAATAAATACTATTTATGTGTACATACACTGCTCAAAAAAATAAAGAGAACACATCCTAGATCTGAATTACTAAATTATTATTATTAATCACTTTGTTCTTTACATAGTAGAATGTGCTGGCAACAAAATCACACTAAATTATTAAATGATTATTAAAAAGTTATAAATTATTATGAAATTTATGAATCCATGGAGGTCTGGATTTGGAGTCACACTCAAAATTAAAGGGGGAAAAAAAACGACAGGCTGATCCAACACTGATGTAATGTCCTTAATTTGCCCTTGACTTGTTTTAAGGCTTAAAACAAGTTTAAGTGTTCCCTTTATTTTTTTGAGCAATATATATTGGCCACACTTGTCTATACATGTCTAATATGATATATTTACACAGAAACATTTTTTCTACTTTTAATCAAATACATGCCGATCCCATCCACAAAAACGTTCTGGAATTTTTAATTTTTTTTTCCAAACAGTGCCTGTACCTGATGAAAAATATTAAAAATAAAAAATAAAAAAAACACAAGGAAAAAATCATCTATTTTCTATTCCTGCTTTGTCCTACTCCAGCTAATCACTATCCTGCAAAAAAAAAAAAAAAAAAACATTAAAACCATCAGACTCGTCTTTATCGTTGTCAGAATTGACAGGCCTCAGAATTTCACGTTATTTCATTGGTCCGATATAACGAAACTAAATGTTTTGGCGGCGTGAAGCTCGTTAGCCCGAAAAAATACATAAATTAGCCGCATTATTGTTTAAGCCGCAGTGTTCGAGAAAAAGTAGAGGCTAATAGTCTGGAAATTACGGTTTATATATATATATGTATGTGTGTTTTGGGGGATGGGGACACGCTAATTACAATGTCTTGGCAATTTTGAGTTTTCAATTAACCAACTGCAAGCTTAACTCGAGAAACTAGAGAACCCACAGGAAAACCTATAATATCCATTTCACCCCCGTGCCACTCAAAATAAGACAGAGGGAGAGAGGAAAAAAAAAGACACAATTGACAAAATGCAGAGAAATCATAAAAAACAGCGTAGTATTTTGAAATGATCCCTGTCTGTCTTCCATTTTGGAATTTTTACAGATTTTTACATCTTTCTCACTTCTTTTATCCCCAAACCCCTTCAGCCACTCTTGTCTCTCGTCTCCCAACCTTTGCTGTGATACTCCACTCTTTTCAGCATCATTATCAGTATATTTTGACTTTTATTTGAGTCCTAAATGAGTGACTCAAACAGCTGTATCAACCTTAATAAAGCAGTTTAATTTACATTTTTCTAGCTTCCTTTTTTGAAAATCCTAAACTGTAATTTACAGATTGAATCCAGAGGTTTTGTGCTAATTCTATCATATTTTTTGTTCCATAAAACTGCGACAAAATCCATTTATTTGATTGAAAATCACGAGAGAGCTAATTTAGAATCTGTTATGTTTCCCCGCATGCATGTCTGTCAGAATGATTGATCAGCGTAGAAATTATTGCAATCGTTACCAGCAAGAACTAAAAAACCTATTATTGGATGACATTTGAACACAGCGAAATTGCTCACAAGGAGAGTTTGTTTTAGTCGACTACATATGACTAAAGCACAATGTGTGTGTGTGTGTGTGTGTGTGGATTTTTTTAAATGCTCAATTAAAATCAACAACATTTTGGATTAAATTTACAGAAACAGCCATGTGGGGAAATTAATAAAGCCAATAAATGTCCTTAAGATTATAAACTCCCTTGAGTGAGCAAATTTGATCATGTTTTTTTTATTTTGGCAACTATGTTTTTCTCTTTGGAAGAACTTCAGTCGATGATGTGCACGACACTGGCATCTTTTAGCGGACCGAACCGTGCTGTTTTTGTGGAAATAAGAATTTTATGTCTTATCTGGTCTCTTCATATGTATGCCCGCCAGTGTGCAAATGTTTTCTGCTCCACCTTTCTCGCTCTCTGTCCACCAAATGGATCGCCATCAGGCAGCGATGTCAGGCTTGTCAAGAACAACTGGGTCACTCAAAAAGAAACAGAAACACGATTCCCCCGAGATTGACACGGCGCGGTGCAAAATCTAAAAACAGAGGAGAGGCAAAGATGGAGTGACAGTTTGTAAAGAACGGCGCAACTGTACAAGTGAGCGAATCAAGTTTATATCCAAACTCCGGTGAGGAAAAAAAACGAAATTATTATACAGTGAAGATGTACCGTCGCCTAGCGAGGTCACGGTGAATTCTTGTGGAAATCTTCTCGTCTTGGCAACCGGACTTGAATTTCTTCACTTTCATCCCGGAAGCTTCTTCAGTTCTAAGGAGCTGTGGGGAGTTTCTGGATGTAACCAGGGTTTTTAGACGGGTCGAGGTTATGGTGACTTGTTGTGTAAGTGGAAGAGTTGATGGGTAGAAACTAGGTCGCTGTGAGTTGTTAGGCTAATGGAGGTGTTGTTCGTTGGGGACAAAAGAGCAGTTTAGTGGGATTACCCGGATTGGGACGTGAAAAGGTAAAGCTAAACAAAGGGGTGAAACCTGGATCCCATGAACGGAGGCTCATGTGGACGTCACCGGGAGCTGGTTCCGGCGGTGGGTCTTTCCTGGTTGTTTGGAGGGTGCAGAAGGTCCTGGTCCAAATCTTGTACATTTGCGTCCTTCTCTTTTAAGATGGTTTTTCTGTTTTGAGAAAGACGGCTTCTTTGACTCCTCTCTCGAACCATCTGTCTTCTCTGGCCGGACATTGCTTTCCGCGAACGAACGTCCCTTGTCCTTCAGGTGGACTGAGGAGTCATGCACCCTCCAAACAACCAGGAAAGATCCACCACCAGAAGCAGCCCCATGTGATCCAGCAGGTTCCACGCCTTTGTTTTGCTTTATTTATTCACATTCCCATCCAAATAATCCCGCGAAATTGTTCCAACGAACGACACCTCTATTAGCATAACAACCCCCTTAGACCCAGTTTATGTATTACTGTATTACATTACATTACATTCCAGTTATTTGGCAGACGCTTTTATCCAAAGCGACTTACAAAAAGTGCAATTCAGTCACCGAAGATCCAAAGTAACAGTAGTCGGTAGTCAGAAGTCACCACTCTACAAAATAGCCATCTCAAAACCATATACATACATACGTTCACTTCTTAGTTGTTTTTTTGGGGGGTTGTGCGAAGTACGAGTAGCAGGGTAGTGCTTGGTGAAGAGGTATGTTTTCAGCTTTTGCCGGAAGATGGGCATGTTCTGACCTTTTTCGGGAGTTCGTTCCACCACCGAGGAGCCGAGACCGAGAAGAGCCGAGACCAGATCGATCGGCGGCCGGGGGCTCTGAGCGACGGGGTGGACGGTCGCCCGGAGGTGGCAGATCGGAGGGGACGGGTATGGACATGTAGCCTGACCATATCCTGGAGGTAAGACATGGCTGTCCCATCCACCGCCCGGTAGGCGAGCACCAGGGTCTTGATCTTGATGCGGGCGGCTACCGGGAGCCAGTGGAGGAACATAAGAAGGGGAGGTGTTTGGGAGAATTTGGGACGGTTGAACACCAGGCGGGCTGCCGCTTTCTGGATAAGATCCAGAGGCCTGATGGTCACCGCTGGAGCGCCGGCAAGGAGGGAGTTGCAGTCGTCCAGAGATGACTAGAGCCAGGATGAGTAAGCCATATATATATTATATTTGGAAACGTCTTCAAGCGAAGAAACTCAAGTCCAGTTGCAAAGACAAGAAGATTTTGACAAGTTTTGTCATCATAAAAGCTGTTTTGACTCACTGTTAATCTGCATGGACCAACCAAAGGTATTACACCTTCTGATGGATGTATTAGAAATGTAAACAAAACAGGGGCCTTATCCATTATTCACTTTCAAATTCAATTCAAATGGGTTTATTAGAATTCACAATTGTTACAGCAGCAAATGAGCTATTTTAATGTAATCCCTGCTCTGGTTTGGTTCTGTGGATTATTCTTGGATTTTTCATCCCACTCTTTGTGTTTGGTTAAAAACACCTGCACTGTTTGTTGTTCCGATCACCAGAAGGTGATAGAATATACAGGACTGTCCCAGAAAATTAGAATATTGTGATAAAGTTCTTTATCTCCTGTATTGCAATTGCAAAAACAAAAATGTCATACATTCTGGATTCATTACAAAATCAACTGAAAGCCTTTTATTATCTTAATATTGCTGATTATGGCTTCCATCCAAAGCAAACTCAAAACTCCTATCTCAAAATATTAGAATATTATGAAAAAGTAATTTTTGTTTTTTTTAATTGTATCACAGAAGATAAAGAACTTTATCACAATATTCTAATTTTCTGGGACAGTCCTGTAAGTTTTGAAAGTCTGCTGCAATTTGCTGAACTTGAGCTAACAGAATATTTAGCTGTGCTGTGAATACTTTGTTTGTGTTCTTTATTTTAGGTTTCTGTGTTGACCTTAACGCGTATAATTAGAAGACTGTTTTCCCACAGCAGAGTTTCCTGTAAGTTTACAAATTAAGTTCTCTTTTGATTTTGTTAATAGCTTTTCTTGTACAAAACCTCCTTCATTTCCTGCTTCGGGAATTAAATCTACAAACTTGACTATCAAAGGAAATCTCCAAATAAGATATTGTGTTTCTGAATATTCCGTAAATCCACCTATACATTACACATAATCTTCCCTTTTGAAAACAGTGGGGTGTTTATGCAGATCACAGGGTTTAATACCTCCCTTCTAAGTCCTTGCCTGTTGAAAATCTAGATATGAATACATTCACAACTGTGCACTTTTTATCTAGACAGGTAAGATCTTTATGTCAAGTTTGAGTGCCGGATTTCTGGTCCTTTTTGACAGCAAGCTGTCATTTCCATTTGAATGAGATATTTTTTTTTTTGTCCTTACAGTGTTGACAGTGTTAGCAACAATGTCAACATGTCTGTATCCGGTTATCTCTGATCATAGTTGCTGCAGCGATGGAGCAGGATTCACCGCCGCTCTCTCCTTTTGAGCTTTCTATGAATGCAAACTGAAGGGAAGTGGGCCTCCAGTACAGTCGTGTCACTAAAATAAAATAAAATCCCTCACACAGCGATTGTTTCGCCGTCTTCTATCAAATGCGTAGAAATAACTCAATGACACGTCCCCTTTTTTTATACAACAAAAAGCTAAATACGGCCACTCGCGGCTGTTTTACCCTTGGACTTCGGCGATCCTTCCCATGGAAAAGTATTTCTGTCCATGATTCAGCAGCACGCTGACAGGGGGATTGCAGTGAGACCGTAATCTCTCTGCACATATAATCTGGACGGCTGGAGACAGTCTGCAGAGCCTTTTGTAAAACATTTTCCCGGTGCAGCGTGAATAGCGACAGTCACAAGTGCACTGTCGCTTGCGGAAACATAAGAGAAACGTGAGGGGGCAATGTTAAATCGTATTGGTTGTCAATGGCATCCATACATTTATCAATAAGTAGGTCAAAGTTAAATATGTTCCCAGTGCGAAGTTAATCCATTTGTAATGGAATAACTGTGGCTGGACAAGCTTGTGTGAACATGCTGGTGTTCTGTCGCAGGCTTGCTGGCTCTTCGAGGGAATGTGGCCATGAAAAGACGAAGAATCTACAGAACGACATTCAAAAGCAGACCATTAGACGCATTTCATATGAATCCATTTAAACCCGTGCTGTTCAAATAAGGTTTTGTTGATGCGATATGTCAAGATCAGGGGTCGGCAACCCTTAACACCCAAAGAGCCATTTGGACCCGGTTTCCTCGGAAAAGAAAACACTGGGAGCCGCAATTGCTTATTGATGTCTAAAATAAAGGTACCACTGTATATATTGCTTTTTATTACCTTTACACTTTGTATAAACAAGTGTGTTGCTTCTGAAATTCACAAAGTATTACAGAGAAAATTAAATTTTATTTATGTAATGAACTCATTTTGAGCTTTGGGCTTTCAGAGCGTTTAGCGGAGCCTTGACCCGAATTTTAAAAAATAAATCGGGAAAAATCACAGTTTCAGGAAACAATAAGAAATAAACATTTGCAAAATATCTTCATAAATATTTATTTTACCTGGTTTACGGGACTTCTGCTCCTGAACTTCTGCGCACAGCATCTGCAAATCGGGACTATACGGGCTTCCGCGAGTGTGACGTTATTTTGAGCGGTGAAAAATAATAAATGTAATTTTATTTAATGTTTCAAGATCACAATAATCTTCCAATTTAGAACTAAAAGTTAAAAACACACATATACACTTCAATTAAATATTTATAATTTATTTTCCCAAGCCGACACCTGGTCTGGGTATAGCTTCATGACGGTGATGACGTATGGCTTTAGTGATGACGTCATTCCCAAAAGTGCAAATATCCAATTGCAAAGACAAAATGGCCTAAATAAATATCATAAAATCTGAAGCATGGTGCAGGCATCCTTCCTTTCTCAGATCTACTCATTGTTGGAAGTGTGAAATTCAAACTGTGAAGTGAAATGGGTAAAATGCATCATCTGATTGGAGTGAAAACGCAACATTTGTCACAGTGAATTTTTTTGTCGCTGATGAGATTTGCATATGCTGAGACTCATTTTTTTTTCCTGTTGTGAGCCAAGATTTATGTACCCACATTAAATTTACATTGATGGGCTCAAAAAACACCGCAATACAATTTGGATGACATCGGTTGCTGATGATCTGATGTCAGTGGCGAAATGCAACACGGAATGCATAAGATTATTGTCTTCCTTGGGAAAAAAAAAAAACAGGAGATTTACCGCTACAGGAGAAAGTCTGCCAAATAATGCTTCTATAAACTTTAGGGTCAAACAATGCCCATTCCACCATTACTGATAAATTCCACAGATAATCTGGAATTGCTGTCTTAAAATGATTCTAGCCCAAATGTGGGAAATTTCCCAATGAAAAATTTTTAAAAATTACAAAATTAGGTTGACCAGTCATGAGTGACCAACATGGGGAAGGACTCAGTATGCATAAACCACAACCAAATTATGTTTTCAAATTTATACATGTATAAAACAATTGTTTTATTCGGTCCTCAACTGATCCATCCAAAAAAAAACAACAAATACAAACTCCGAGTTACCTGAATATATCTTCCGTCCCTGCTATACCTGCCACATTTTACAGCCTGGCTGAAACCCTTCCATAAAGTCTGTCACTGGTTGACCTCTTCAAAAGCCTTTTTTAAAAGAGTCTGATTTGAATAGACAGAATTTTTAAAGGATAAACTCTTTTCATGTGTCTGCTTTGAAAAAGGAAAATACAAAGGCAGCAGCAGCAAAATGTCAGAAAATAATATAAGCCTAGTCAAGTGTCTCTCCAGAGTCTGCAAGTGAGGATGTAATGTCCTAGTCCTGTTGTCGGCGCCTTTGTGCTCTAATCTACGAAACTGGCATATCTGAGAAACACCGAATTTCAGAAGTCAAAGCAAGGGAAGTGTAATGTAGTTCAAATTCTGTGATCATCTCAATCCTCAATAGAAAAAAAAAAAAAAAACGTATTTAACATAACAAAGCACATTCTAATTAAAAAAAAGTAAAGGGACTATCTATAGCAAATGATTGCCAATTAAATTTGTGTTAGGATCATCATTTCTTGATTATTTTGTTATTTTATAAACATATTATCAGGAGAGTGACTGCAATGCTTTGATACACAAGCAGCATTCACTATCGGAAAATAAAAGGTGTGCATTCAGGTGATGAATTACTGCAAACTGTTCAAAATACTTTTGCAATTTCTCATTCACAAACAATTGGTAGAGATACCAGCTTAACATGATCACACTTATTCACAGTGTGTGTGTGTGTGTGTGTGTGTGTGTGATGTGTACACACAGTGTGTGTATACATGAATATACACATGTATATGAATGTATACATATAAACAGTGTATATACATGTTTATAATGTATTTGTGTCAGGCTGTCACAGATTGAACATGAACTGAAGCAATTGTAATAATAACAATAATAATAACAATAGTTATTATTATTATTATTATTATTATTGTTGTTGTTGTTGTTGTTATTTTGTCTATTATTATTATTATTGTTGTTGTTGTTATTTTGTCTATTATTAGTAGTAGTGATAGCATCAAATTCAGATTATTAGTATTATTTTTTTTTTTTATTATTATTATTATTTAGTGATGTGAATTCAATTTGCAAGAAAAAAGGGTTTAAAAATGTCAGCATAAAATTGCTATAATTTTTTTATCCCACAGGGACTCTCCTGGAGCTAAAACATGTAAAAAATATTCTGCTAATTTTGACATTACATTCTTTCTCAAATGTTCTTCAAATGTTTTTTTCCACTTAGGGATCAATGTCATCTACTTCAATGTGCCATTCTTTGCCTGGTCTCAGTTGTATTTTTTTCATCTTTACGTTAAAATACAGAGATATACCTATTAAAAATGCAAAGAGCAGCTAACTAGCATGAGCCTCTATCTCTGTTCGATTACATTTTTTTTAAAGTAAACTACCTTCTTTACATTTTTTTAAAGTAAACTACTTTTTCGTGCATCTTCCTTGAGTGTTTTTCAATGCATGGTAACATTCTTTTTTTTTCCATTATACTTTTACCATCTTGAAATGACGCCATGAGTTGCAAGTCTTTGATTATTGCTTAACAGCGATACAATGTTCGTTGAAATAAATTTAATTCCAGCCAGTAGCGTACGCTCCGCTCAGTGTCCTCATTTCAGTGACAGCACTCTAAATGTGCCAGCTGCTGACACACATACAGTTAGCAACTGATAGCTTTGTACGCTGCAGAGCACAAACACATATGGTTTCTCACAGCACCCACTCATTGACTTGGGTCCATTTCTGCAGAACATGCTTTAAAAAGATGATACTGTGAATGTAATTAATGGGCTTAAGCAAGTTTGGTGTAAATAATTCACCTCTTGATACACATGCTTGTCATCAAATATCATCGACTTTTGCTCATTCCCATCATCATCCTTCAAACCGAACTCGGAACGCCTTTGTCTTCATTTAATATACTATATTAAATCCACTGAACTGATAATGCCCTTTCTGTAGACAATTTGATTTATGGAACTAAAAGAAAATCAATTTTCCACTATCTTTGTCCCCCCGTTCTATCTTCTTTTCCTGTCTTCCTTTCCCTATCAGTCTGTCATTTAGATTGTCATGGTAGTGCATTTGATATAATGATTTCAGGCTGTTTCAAAGCTGTGCTGCCTGAGTAATGACATGGATTACTGTTTACTGAATTCATCAGTTTAAAAACTTGTTTTTCCTTTGGCGTACCTCAGTCTAATTTACTCAGAATAATCATGAATCGGTGATCTTTGTATTCACCTTTTGTCTAGACAGTTTCCTTTAAGTGCAAACAGTAAAAGGGACCTCTGGTTTTTTTATCATACCTGCAAAGTTTATAATTAGATGAACTGCATTTTCATTTGTGTGGTTGGCAGAAATGGAACAACATTTTTTTTTCTTATTTTGAGAAGCTGTTCTTGATGTATAGCATAAAATTGTGTTATTATTTTTTTAAGATTTATCCAATATTTCCCATGCATGAAAGTCCTAGGAGAGCCCAGTTGCATTCAAGGTTTTTTTTTTGAAGGGACGGTCAAGAATCAAGATTTTTAATTGTCATTTTGCAGGAACGGTGAAAT
Source organism: Fistularia commersonii (assembly GCF_037954325.1). Taxonomy (NCBI): domain Eukaryota; kingdom Metazoa; phylum Chordata; class Actinopteri; order Syngnathiformes; family Fistulariidae; genus Fistularia; species Fistularia commersonii. Next base: position 3,068,923 of record NC_141296.1, read on the forward strand.
TTTGCAATGAGAGCTTCCGGCTCGGAGCAGGTGCAGAATTTTTTATTAAAAAATTTTAATTTACATAAGGCGCAGTTATAAACATGTGTAATTATCTATTTAGGATTTATCCAATATTTCAGTCTTATGAAAGCTGTGAAATGCCGGGGGAGACATTAATCTCTGCTTTGAGTCCAATCGAGGGTTTTTCGGTCAAAGATAAAGAACCAAGAATTAAGATTTTTAATTGTCATTGTGCAGGCAAGGTGAAATTTTGCAATGAGAGCTTCCAGCTCGGAGCAGGTACAGGATTTTTTATTAAAAAAATTATTAATTTACATAGGGTGCAGTTATAAACATGTGTAATTATCTATTTAAGATTTATCCAATATTTCAGATGCGTGACAGAATTATGAAAGCTGTGAAGATTTTTAACTGTCATTGTGCAGGTATGGTGACATTTTGCAATGAGAGCCACGTGCAGGTTATTTTTCTAAAAATAAATATAAAAAAATTGAAATAGTACGCAGTTAATACATGGTACGAACGGCATGAAGAGCAACTGCGGCAAAGCAGTCTCCTCTTGCAAAGAGGTAAACTTGAGAACGGGTCAAAAATAATTCTAAAAGTCAAACTTAAACTGCAAAATACTCAAAAGTCCATGCTCCTTAAGGTATAAAATCAGTTGGAATACGCCCCGGGTCGGGCAGTGGTGCAGAGAGGCCAGCTGCTTCATATTACCTTTGAGATGAACCCCTTTCCAGCACAACATTAAACTGACTGTTTGTCCTGCCCTCTAAATAGAGGTTGCTAGCTTCAATCTACTGTGTTTATAAACTTCTAATTGCACATGCGATGTGGACAGAAAGCCTCCTAAAAACACCTCATTATATGTTACGTTACATTACATTAAATTACATTGCATTTGGCAGACACTTTTATCCAAAGCGACTTACAATAGAGGACATAGGGACTGCAAATACACTTGCAAATACACGATGCACAGGAAATATACAGAACAGTAAGCTTGGGTTAGTGAGGGTTTTTTTTTTTGTTTTTTTTTTGACAGAAACACACAAACGTACACACACACACAAACACACACACTGCATATGTAATAGCCTTAATTCACCATTCCTTATTATTCCGCTTAATACTGTTATTCGCATCTATAAATCTCCTCCTCCCTCTATGGAGAATAGTACAGAGTTAAGGATGTGACAAGAATATAAATTGTTAGATTTTGCAAAAAAAAAAAAAAAAAAAATTAGAACACACACGCACGCATTCAAATATACCGCTGTTTGTGCAATTCCCAGTAATTTCCCTTTCCTCCCGAAGTAGAAACACAGCTGCAGCTGACAGCAGTTGGATGTTCCTGCACCCTTGAAGTGAATCCTAAGAAGACGAGTCCGAGTCATAAGCGAGTTATTGAACCGCTGACGATTCTGAGCCGTTCTTTCACCGTGAGACCGTCTCACACTGAGTCACAGGTTCACCGGGCGGCGCAGAGGAAGTGTTAATGCCTTCTGAGGAGTTCAAAGATTTTCTCACATTAACAAGAGCTTCACATAGCAAAGTGAGGAATTAGAACAAGTTTTTTATGTAAATATAGGAGGAAAATAGCAACAGGTTTTTGTGTTGTTTTTTTTTTTCAAAATAGCATGTTAGTCATGTACCTGTAGGAAATTACAAATCACAGTGTTTATTTATGCCCATTAATTCAATTTTATTTCTGCCTGTTGTTAAAAGATGAAAAATGATCATATGCGAAAAATTCACGAGATTTAGACCGCTATACAGGACTGTCTCAGAAAATTATAATATTGTGATAAAGTTCTTTATCTTCTGTAATGTAGTCAAAAAAAACAAAAATTGCTATTTCATAATATTCTAATATTTTGAGATAGGATTTTTGCATTTTCTTAAGATGTAAGCCATTATCAGCAATATTAAAATAAGAAAAGGCTTGCAATATTTCAGTTGATTTGTTATGTTTTTGTAATTGCATTACAGAAGATAAAGAACTTTATCACAATATTCGAATTTTCTGAGACAGTCCCGTATGGTGCATGACAAATCTCTCCTCTCTCTGATTTTACTCAAACTTTCAGCAATCCAGCGTCCTTGGATAACCTGTTGACCTTCAATAGTCCCTTTCTCCCTCCAGTTCCAGTTAAGCAGATGGACTCGGGTGAAAAAATAGAATTATGTGAACCTGATGGCATCTGTTTTGGGTCACGTGCTCTTTAACATTTCCACATGCGTAACGACGTTCGCCGCACACACACACACACACACACACACCGCTTCCTCTCTTATTCCTGTTCTGGGCACTGTGGCACAGACAGATGTCATTAACAGCCTGAAAAGGGTAGTCATGTTTTTTCCACCGGCAAGGTTTCTGGCTGCAGAGCAGTTTACCAATATATTAGACACACCTTGAAAAAAAAGTCATAATTGCTATAAATCATCCCGTCATAACAGTTATAATATTCCGTTTTCGTCGTTTTATTTGTTGTTTCGGCAGCCTCGGTTTCGCCGCGTCGCTGAATTGGTCGAAGTATTAGGGACACCTCTCATTATGCTAAAACGCAGCGCCGTGGGTTCAACCATTTGTCAAATTTCATTCTCATCTAAATATTCTGTCAGAAAAGAAAAATAGCAGCTGTGATTAGGACGGCTCTCGACCGCAATCCAACAATTCATCCATTCCAAGTGACGGATCGCTACAGCACTTTTTGCTGACAGATGGTGATGAATTAGTATTGAGACCAGTGTTGGGCTACTTTGGTGACAGCTATTTGCACAAACAAATTCATATTTTACTAAAATTACATCACGTCACCAGAGAAATAAGACACAAGTATAATCTTCAAGTTTGTTGATGCCTGCGCAAGATAAGATAAACTTTATTGATCCCCATAGGGGAAATTCTTCTGTCACAGCAGCGTAACAGTTATAGGATCAATAAATGTGAATATAAATATTAGAAGATAGTAAAAGATATCCATTAATAAATAGACAGCAGGGAGATCGACAACAACAATATCAAGGATAAGAATGGACAGCTGAATGAAAAAAAAAAAAAAAAATCAACTAGGGTAAAATAGACAACCAAAATGAAAACAATAAGGATACGAACATAAACAAATGACAAAAATAACCAAAAAATAAGCAGGAATGCCAATTGGCTGAGAACAACAAAGATAAAAAGCTGGGGTTCTTTATTCAACCAGTTCTTTATTGGTGTATTCTAATGCAAAACAACAAGAGATTACTTTTATTGTACCATTAAACGCATTAAATGCAAATATAAGAAGGATATGGTGGTAAAGGTGGAGGTAATATCCCAGACATACAGGACTCTATCCTATGAAAAGAAAAATGAGGGCATAAAACTTATATCATTTGTTTAGCAGTGCTGTCATCTAGTGGCTTAAATCTGGAGGCACCACAATATTATTTTTTTGATTTCTAAGGAAGCGAGGTGAATGTGTGAACTGTCAGACAAGCGCACACAGAGATATTAAGGTTTTATATTAAGGTTTTATCAGTGACGAATTCCAGAAATAAATTATATACTTAATAATGGTGGTGTTTGTATATCCTCCCTTGCCTGCAGTAAATTCATTTTTTTCTTGCAATATTATAAAACTATAAGGCACAGGCCTTCAACAGAAGCAATTCAAGGGGATCGTAACAGTTTTTGTTGATTAGAAAATGTTTTTGCTTCTTTTAAAATGACCCCCCCCACACACACACACAGACACACTTTTTTTTTTTTATCCACGACACACAACCATGAATCAGAAGGCACCTGATTAGCCTTGACAAAATAGAATAATAAAAAAAAATAATCTATGCATCATTTAATAACTGCACAAGAAATCAGATATTTACATGCTTATTCATGACCGTGACTTACTGACTTATGTTTCTATATTTATGTATAAAATAGATGTCAGTTTGAATAGCTTGCATGCATGATTATTGTGCTGTTGATCATGACATTGCTATCAGTTGACCCAGTATATTTATAAATATTTTTAAATGGCAGTGTCATATTCACTCCATACATTGTATCTTTCAAATAAAAACATTAATATAGGAAGCTGTATATTATTTGAATAACTTAGCATTGGATTCAAAGTACCAAGATATGTTTATAGATGGCACTAACTGCAATTTAATCTTTTTTTTTATTGCTATTTTTCTTATTCTTGTTGGTGTCACTTCACTCGTATCTCATTTATTTTTGTCATTATTATTGTCACTGTTTCTGATCTTATCCGTGTTGTCGATTGGGTTATCTATTCTCACCCTTTTTTTTTCTTTCTCATTCTGTAACCTTGTTGTTGTTCATTCTGCTGTCTATTTGTGGATGCCTTTTGCTATCTCTTAATGTCTCTCTTATTTATATTTATATTCATATTTATTGATACTGTCACTGTTGTGCTGCAGTGACAAAAGAATTTCCCTTACGGGAATCTATCTTATCTTATCTTATCTTATCTTCCCTCCTTACATTATCTTATCTTATCTTAGCTTCCCTCTTTACATTATCTTATCTTATCTTGCCTCCTTACATTATCTTATCTTATCTTAGCTTCCCTCCTTACGATATCTTATCTTATCTTATCTTATCTTATCTTATCTTATCTTATCTTGTCTTATCTTATCTTATCTTATCTTATCTTATCTTATCTTATCTTATCTTATCTTATCTTATACATGGAGTCGGGTGTTCCTGCTCCATGTCTCCATCGGTTTGCAAATAAGGCCATTTAGTGGGTTATTTTTAACTTAAACTGTGATAAAAACAACATTGAGTGTCACTTGAACCCTCTTATACCTCAGATACGACACTAAAACACTGTTTTCCCTGCAGCCAAGCAAACCGCCAACCTAAACCATGTTGAGGTCAGAGCGGAATCACATTTACTACAGTTCCCACAAATCCCGGAGAGCCGCCCTGCAGGTTTTCGTGATCTTCCCATATAGTTCTTTGTCCAATTGCTGTTGACAGCTTTATGATTGACATTGAAACCGAGCGCTGCCATTGGTCACTATGTGGTTTCCAGGAAGTGGAAGCCGCAACTCGAACGACTTCTCACATGTGAACTCGGTCGACGGGCGCACTGCTGACGGGAAGAGTCGTTCATTTGGATGTAGTAGTTCAATAAACTCGGTAGGCCAAATGAATCGTTTGAAAACTTAATTCTCAGCGTTGTTCGGCGTTGCAATCGCAAATAAATGGGTTTGAGATACTAGATTCAAAGTGTTTATAGTCATATGTAGAATGTGGACACATGTTTCCCTGTACAATGAAATTCTTACTGTGCTGTCCCCAGTGCATTTGAATATGTATTGACAATAAATAGGTAGTGTAAACATAATTAAAAAATATCAGAATCATAATATTTCACTGATCCCCCAAATTGCTTTTCGTTGAAAGCAGCTCCTACGACAGAGTCAAGGGGGAAAAATCCAAATAGAACGCTGTATAAAAGTTGAGTATAAAAATAGTGAATAACAAAAATAAAGTTAAAAAAAATCAAACGACACACGACGTGGACAATAAAAAAATTAAAAAAAGATAAACAGTAGAGAGCAAAATAAATAAATAAAGATAAAGTTAAAAGTATGTAAAAATATATGTAACGTATATCTATGTCTATTTACAAGTACATGTATATGATAACATGTAGTAAATTTGTGTATAAGTTGGGATTGTTGTACAGTGAAACATTTATTGCACAGAAGGTAATGGAACTATAGCAGATATTGAGAATAATGTGTGTTTATTGCTTGTAGTGTTAAACAGTCTGACAGTAAAATTCTATAAAAGTAGTAGTAAAAGTAAGAGTAAAATTCAGTAAAACTTAGTGTAACTCAGGTTACGTAAAGTATAAAACTTAAGCGATGATGATGATGATGTTGAACTTATTCTCTGTAAACACAGTCAGCAGTCCTTCAAATTTCATCAGGACTGCAGTAAGAATTGCATTTCAACTACTCCATTTTGCTGGAGACTAAAAAATAGTTACTTTTTATTCCTGTTTGCTGCCAGCAGTAAGTCTTGAATTTACAGTTTGTTTTGTGTTGCTATCAACAAGCTTGATTATGTGTCACCCCTCGGGCCGGAGGTGCAGGAGTTCTGTGATCGCATGGAGATGGTGGATAGAATGTAGAATGTTAATGAAAAGGAAGACAACTTTGAAATGTCCCAATTGAGTTCAAACTGTACATTTTTCCAGAACTGACTCTAGATACAATATCCCTGGAATGACGCTTTTGCATCATTTTCAGACTTAAAGTGATAGATCTAAAAAAGAAACTTTTGGAAAATGAAAAGTAAAGCTTGAAAACAATGAGACATTTTTCATTTTTCATGCAATTTAGCATCCATAGCTAATGCTACCTAACACTACAAAGGGATTTTTCATCTGTGAGGTTTCACAGAACAGATTTTTTCACACTATAAATAAGTTATTGCGAAAGACAACTCGACTTTGAGTGAAAAATCAACTATAAAGATGTGGTGTTGCAATTCCATTGATAAATCTGCTGTAAAACTACAGGAAATAATGAGCATCACAGTTATGCTGTGCCATGTGGAAATTGTGATGTCACATAGGGAGCTCATGATGTCGGAAGGAGATCTCAGTGTTTAAGCTTGAGAGCATTAGTACAGTATTCTGTTAATCCCTTTTTTTTTTCTTTTTTTTTTTTTACACTTTTTTTAATCAAGTTTACATTTTAAGGACCTGGGAGATTTAACCAGACAAGCACTGTGGAGGTATAACATTTGTTTGATTATTTTTATTGTATTGAAAGATGACTCCGAAACTTCAGCTGACCTTTTCATCGGGGATGAGGAGTTTCCAACTGAATTCTGATTTATGGGTGAATCATTTATGAAATGTTATTTATTTAGTTGTTTGTGTTATATCTATTGTTATACTATTGCACAAGGGCTTCCATTGGTCTCTCTGCCCTTCAGTTGTCTTGACTGAATGAGGGAACTGGTGGCCTCTGATTTTGATTTTAGGTTGTCCTCAATGCATCACAAAATATAAACAATAAACAATCAAAATCATAGCAGAACAAAGAAAAAAAAACATAAAGGAGAAGAAAACATTTTCCAATCCCACCAACATCCCCTTTCGACACACTTTTACTTTAGTTGCGCATCCTTTTTGAGGATCTGTCCCAAAAAAAAAGTCTCATTAGTGTGCATTTGTGTGGAGTGAAAGTGCCGCATAAAAACTCTCCCAAGAATGTGTGGCGCTAACATGCTCACCATGTGAAATACTCCTGCATTTTTATCCTCCATAGAACTACTCCGTTTCCCTCCATATAAATATACAATCACAACCCTTACCTGCTTCTGCGAAATTTAGTAGTCAGAATCAGTACTGTTGCATTCCCACCATATTCAGTCTGGAAAAACAACAGATATGTTTTTTTCTCTTTACACATGTTGTTGAAAATACAGTCCAACATCGGAGTTAACATTCTGTATTGGTAAAAAAGCGAACAGTGACACATTATTTTATTTATTTTCCCCATTGTGACGTTAAACACAAGAGAGACTGCTTACAGGATATGCAAAATAAGACAAAAAAAAGAAGAAAATGTGTACAAAGGAATACAGGACGGTGGCTATAAAAGTAACAGTTGTAGTCCTGGGGAACTTATACAAAATATAAATATAGGTATCGCATGAATGGGGTGGTGAGGGAGTGCTAAATAGGGACGTTGACGGTGACACTGACGCTCTTTGCTGCTCGTCATTCTGCCGTAATGAAATATAAGCTAATTATCCTATTTGCTTACCTGCTCTAAATACTTCAATTCTTTCATCACTTGCAAATATTTTATCTGCTTTGTACAGTAAATCATTTAAGATAAGATAAGATAAGATAAGATAAGATAAGATAAGATAAGATAAACTTTATTGATTCCCATAGGCAAAATTCTTTCAGAATGGAAAAAATACAGTTAGAGTAAAAAAAGACATCCAAAACGATAACAGTGCGACAATAGTAATGATAAAAATACATAAAAATAAGCAATCGTAATTTATTGCACAGAAGGCAATGGAACTATTGCACATACAGCGAATGATGTGTGTTAACTTGCTTGTAGTGACGAATAGTCTGAATGTAAATTTTCACTCTGCAGTTGGAAGGTTGGAAGGTAAGACTTTTGAGTTTTACTTACTCGGAAAAGATTCGGACTGATCGCTCGGCCGTTGCTCGTTTTAACTCTTCGTTCCAATCGAACAGTTCGTTCGCGAACTAGACCCGACGTACCACGCGCGGCGTGCGGAGGGGAAACCGGAAGGGAAGGCGACGTCATTCTTCGGACCACCGACTCGACGTTGGCGCTGCAGACAGAGAGCGGAGCGGCGTTGTCCGACGCAGGTATTGTACTTGACAATTTAAACAGTTAAAATCACCGCTTCTAGAAAGTCGTTATTGTGTTTCCGGCGAAGCGGCGTGGGATGTGTGTCGTATTAGCCAAAGAACCGGGTGGACGTTAGGGCCTAGCTGACGGTAGGCCCGGCAGTCTCCCCGCACTGTGGCGTGAGAGACGGTCCGATTAGAGCGGTTCTCCCACGTTTAGTACAGCTGCGGTGCCCCGACGGACAGCCCTTAAGTAGCATGGAGAGGTACCGCTTTCATCGAGTTGTGACATTCCTGTCATCTCCATCCGATCACGGTTGACGTTAACACTTGTTACGTACTAATGAACCGTGCGTGTTGTTTTATTTTTGCTCTACTTTCGCTCATCTTTTTAGGTGCTGAAGCGATTACAGCTGAAAGATGGCGGACGACCCCAGCGCGGCGGACAGGAACGTGGAGATATGGAAAATCAAGAAACTGATTAAAAGTTTGGAAGCTGCCCGCGGGTAAGGGTTTTTCTCCGAACTTGTTTATCACGCGGGGGTCGTGTTCGTTGTCGAACGGGGAAGCGGTTCCTCGCGGTGTGGTCGTGGACCGGCGCAACAGCTGGACATCGGCTAAATAAGGGCCGAATTTGGGAGTGGTTAGCTTAGCTTAGCTAGCTTAGCTAGCTTAGCTTCGTGTAGCTTGCTAACGCGGTGAGTGTCGTCGCATTCCGCCGGCTAGAGATAAGGGACGTTGCGGGGATTTGACGGAGGTTTCGCTTCGTGTCGGTCGGGGAGGAAAAATGTCACCTCGACATCGACGAAAACATAATGAGTAACAAAGTTAACGTCAGACGCGGGGTTTAAGACACCCGCTAATAGACGTCATTCCTGGAAGGAGGCCGCCACGGGTGGCTCCTCGTATGGAAGCACGTTGAGCAGACCGGCAGGAGGCCGGCAGTAAGCTAACAGTTTACTAAACCCTCCCTTACCTCGGAAGACGTATTTGACATTCAGGGCAACTATTCTGCGACCATTTTGGAGCTTCATCATATCTCGGGAACCATGAAGATGGCCTTGATAGCACAGCAGCTAAGCGCTCCTCTATCACACGATAGGTCCACGCCGCTCAACTAATGGTTACAGAAACCGGCCACCTTTAAGTGTAAGTAAGCTAACAGCATGCTCTGCAACGATCCACCCTACAAGTTGCTTATTTTCCCTATATTCGCAGAACCCGGTGGCTGGTACCTGCCTCTGTGAGTGTGTGTGCTGTGTCAGCCTGCCTTTGCCCTTTCATCGGTGCGAATAAAGAGACAACAATGTGAACAGTGGAACTTGGTGTCAAGGGCACACATGTAAACCGTGCAACTGAGAGCCCCTGACTTCTTGTCCTTTATCGATGGGTAGCTTTTTTTTGCATTGAAGCGTGTTAACTTCACACGGTTATGATGTTGGAAGTCAAGTGTTTCAAGGGAAATAAGAGGATGGCTCGACATATAGCGTTGGAGTTGATACGGCTGACAGCCGTCATCACCGACGGGACAGTTGTCATCGTTGTGTTGCTGTGATACTTTCACCTCCTGCTGACCATCATGTATTCAGTGGCAACAAGCGATTCGGAGTCAGGTCTTGTTTGTTTGCATGTACAGAGTGTCTAACTTGAAACTGCCGTGTCTCTCTCTAGTAACGGCACCAGTATGATCTCACTGATCATCCCTCCCAAGGACCAGATATCCAGAGTGGCCAAAATGTTGGCCGATGAGTTTGGCACCGCTTCCAATATCAAGAGCCGAGTCAACAGGCTCTCTGTACTTGGGGCCATCACCTCTGTACAGCAAAGACTAAAACTCTACAACAAGGGTATGTTTTAAGTCTATTTGAATCTTTGTTTTTTTTTGGAAGTTGCTCTTCCATAAAAAGATCAAATAAAGAGCAGCCTCTCAGATCTGCTACAACATTGATTCAAAAGCCCTTATGTCTAAACAAAAACGAGCTTTCAAGAAAAGAGTGGCAATAGAAACGATTGCGTGGTACTTTGAAATTTTTTGATAAAGTCCAATCATTGACCAGGAAAACAATGTGGTGGTTGTATGTTTTAATTTCAGAGTAGGCTATAATAGTTGTTAAAGCAGGCATGCTTTACCAAAGGGTATAATACGGTACAAGCGCAGTTGTCATTACCTATTTGCAACGTGAACCTGTATTGAAATTTTTCTTGTCAATTCACTTAGAGCCTTTTTTTTCTTTTAATCAAATTCAGTGCATCCATTTAGGGCAAACTTATACTGAAGAAACTAAACCGTCATATCCTGCATATTTTTTGCATATATTCAGCTGGCCAACAAAAAATTCCTCTACATTATCAGGTTCTTTGTGTGCCTACACACAGAACACTAACTGTGTAGGTGGTGACAGATTTTATGAGTCCAAGAAGTGTGTCCGAGGGTCCGGGTTAAATGGGAAAATTAAGAGAAAAAAATTAAATCAATGGTCCATGTTGAAATAGATGTCTATAGGGATAAATATATCCGTGAAAATGAATTAGAAAGTAGAAAAAAGAAGCTGAAAATACACATGTCCACAGATACTGATGACAACATTTATGTAAAGCAGTGCCGAAATATAGCCTTGGTTAAACTTATAAATCACTCAAATCTTGATGTTTCGACTTATCTCCGAGGACCTATATATTTTTAAGATATTTTATTTCATAATCTCTTTACTTTCTCTAGTGCCCCCCAATGGTTTGGTTGTGTACTGTGGTACCATTGTGACAGAGGAAGGCAAGGAAAAAAAAGTTAATATCGACTTTGAGCCTTTTAAGCCAATCAACACTTCTCTGTACCTTTGCGACAACAAGTTCCATACTGAGGTGAGACTTTTACTTTGGCTGTTGTGTCGCCGCAGTCCGTGCTTCAGTTCTCCTTACGCATTCCCTCTCCATTATCTTAAACACAGGCATTGACAGCCCTGCTCTCTGACGACAGTAAGTTTGGCTTTATTGTGATTGACGGTAGTGGGGCGCTGTTTGGCACACTGCAGGGGAACACCAGGGAGGTGCTGCACAAGTTCACTGTGGACCTACCTAAGAAGCACGGTACTACACCACAATTCTCATACAGAACTATTTTCTACCACATACAAGTCCATTCTCTGCCAGTTCTCAGTCTGATAATTGGATAGCAGTTTATGTGCAATGTAATTCATTTATTAATATTGTAGAAAAACGGAATGTAATTAAGGTTACATAAAGTATAAAACTGATGATGATGATGTTGAATTTATTCTCTGTAAACACAGTCAGCAGTCCTTCAAATTTCATCAGGATTGCAGTAAGAATGCATTTTGACTATTCCATTTAACCGGAGACTAAAAAATAGTTACCTTTTAATTCCCGTTTGCTGCCAGCAGTAAGTCTGGCTTCCTCAAACGGATGGTGATGATTTCAATACTGTAACTGAAGCACCACAAAATCAAAATATAAAATCAGACCATCCAGTGAATTTACAGTTTGTTTTTTGTTGCTATCATCATGTTTGATTATGTGTCAACCCTTCTCTATTTTTGTGATTAACATTTGATTTTATGTGTGCATATTTTCTTTTTAGAATATTTTCAAGAGCTGTTTATTTTTGCTGAAATAATTATTGCCTATTCAGTAAAGGGCCACAGCGAATCTCTCTCAGTATTAATAAGCATATTACAAAATGATAGCTAAATGTCAGTACATTTCACTGTGTCTTTTTAGGATTTACATCCTTATCTCACTAATCATCCTCTTACATGCCATTATTACTACTTCATCATAAATATTGCTTCATTCTTCATCTAATTTCCTCTTTCTTACTGCTTCACTGCTGTGCTTAGCCTCCCACATTCTTTTTTCATTCACATTAATTAATTTTTTCTTTGTTTATTTTCCTGTTTTTTCTGACCACTGTTCTAGAATTTCTTTGTGGTTGTTTTTTTTTTTACAGGCACACTGACTCTCCGCTGCTTGTCATTTTCCCTTAATGAAATATAAGCTTATTACTCTTGTTTGCTGACCTGCTTTAAATTTTCATGGCTTGCAAACATCTTATCTGCTTTGCCTCAATGAGGGCAGTTGTCTACCAGTGCTCAGGAACTTTTTGTGATGGAAAATGCCCATCCAGTAACAGTTTTTGGTTGTCTACCAGAACACACATAGCTAAAAATGTCCCTGTCTTTCATACTTAACATTATTACATGGGTTTGTGCAGCCTTTGCTCTTTAGTTTTGCTGTATAATAGTTTCTGCTGAATTTGTGACAGTTTTACTCTTCCTGTAATTTCTTGATTAATTGGTGAGCTCATTGGCGTCATTGTCCCTCCCAAATTCCTAATTTTGTAGAATTTGGACCTATTACGGTGATTACCGTTTCCTCGAGGGCCTGAGAAATGGCCATAAATCACATTGCAGTAAATACAAAAGGTAGCTTCAGGCAAAGTAGTGGTTGGCATGTCCTGTAAAGATGTCTGAAGTTCAATATTTTTTAAAGACTAGATAAAAGTGAAATAATTTTAGTTGTCTGACATAATATAGAACTAGGTCAGTCCTGTCTATCAGCTCCACGCCACTGTAGAGAAAGTGGCGGTTTTAGCCCGTTTATGGGTAATCGGTAATTTGTTTTGCCTTGAAAACCAGCCTTTGATTCATTGTGTAACTTCCCTTTGTCTTTTAGGCAGAGGAGGACAGTCTGCTCTGCGTTTTGCTCGTCTGAGGATGGAAAAGAGACACAACTATGTGAGAAAAGTGGCCGAGACAGCTGTCCAGCTTTTTGTGTCCAATGACAAAGTTAATGTGGCAGGAATGGTTCTTGCTGGTTCTGCTGACTTCAAGACTGAGCTGAGCCAGTCTGACATGTTTGACCCAGTAAGTGCAGTTTTGATGAAGATTATTACAATTTCAGTTATTAAATGTCATGTGACTATTTTTATAGTTGCATTGTCAATTCTTTTGCCATTGTCAGATTTGCTTCAATTATTAAGTCATTGGATGTCGCACTGATGCCTATCTGAGTGCTGATGTACATTTCATTCAAAGGTTTATGCTGGCGTAAAACACAAAACTTGTTTTCTTCCTGTAGCGTATTTGTTAAGGCACTCGTGTGGCGAGGGTTTGTATGGGGACAGTTTACATTCAACTTTCATGACTCAAATGTTAGATCCCAGTTGACTGGCAACTAGTTAAAAATTGGAAAACATATATACATTGAATAACTTTACAAAAGTGTGTCTTTGACCAGTTTTTATTATTGATTACCTGCAGGGTTTATCAATGAATCTATGAAACAAAAATTGATGGGGCCCAGAGGTGTAACTGCAGTCATCATTGCACATCATAAATCAAATGAGCTGAAGGTTCTTAGCATTCCACACCGTAATTAAATGACAGTCAAGGATGTCCATTACAGGTGTTGTCTGTCCGTCAGCTATTCTGAACAATAACTGCGGTCGGAAGCCATATGACAGAGTTCTGCCTGAGGGGACAGAATTTTTGGAAGCTTTCTTTATTAAAAAAAACACCTGTCTGTGCCTAAAACAACTCACTTGAATACTTAAGTTATCAGAGCATTAAACTGTAGCACAGGATATATCCCCGTCATGTTTAACAAGGAGAGTATGATTGTAAAGTCAAATTAAGTTAGAGGGGTTTATTAAGGAAAATGTTGGTACCTTGCTTAATGAAACCTTGCTCCTTCTTAAACTTTTGTGTCATCCTAACAGAGGTTACAGGCCAAGGTTTTGAAGCTGGTGGACATCTCCTATGGTGGAGAGAATGGTTTCAACCAAGCTATTGAATTATCAGCAGAGGTTCTCTCAAATGTTAAGTTCATTCAGGAGAAGAAACTTATAGGTTAGTTGGCAAATTCTAGCAATATTATTGTGTTCTGCATTTTGTTTTCATGTTAAGTAAATATTCATTGATTTACATCCACTGTTGTTTCTCTTACCACAGGGCGGTACTTTGATGAGATTAGTCAGGACACGGGGAAATATTGTTTTGGTGTGGAGGACACACTTAAAGCCCTTGAAATGGGAGCAGTGGAAATCCTCATAGTCTATGAAAACTTAGACACCATGCGTTATATTCTACGTGTGCATGGGGCAGAGAGCAACGGAGCAGAGAATGGTATCAAATTTATGCTCTATCTTTCCCTAGCATCATTGTCCAGAAATGTCCTGCGATGTTAATCTAATTAGTGCCTTTTTTTTTTTTTTTTTTTTTTTTTTTGCAGATGAAAAAACTTTGTACTTAACGCCAGAGCAGGAGAAGGACAAGTCTCACTTCACAGACAAAGAGGTAAAGGAGAGACCGGCCAATAAGATTAATTTTTATTTTGAGATATTGTGCAGTATGACCTAAAACTTGTATTCTGACAGTTACATGGTATCACACAATGTAATCTATCATGTTTGTTTGTTTATTGGGGGGGGTACATTTTGAAAGGGCCAAAACTTCAAATCTGACGGCCTTAATTTAACAGCCATTATCACAAACACTTTTTTATCTAGGAACTTCAGTAAGATGGATGCCTTTCCACTACTGGCAACAGGTTCTCAGCATACTTTGGTTCCATGTCACTTCAAATACAAAACACTTCAGTGTGAGAGAAGAGCTTACATTCTTTTTTTTAATGCAAAATATATTCAAGTTCAACTGATTTTTAATTTCCCTCTTAACCCCGTGTACTCTTAGTGTGTTGATATTGTTCCAATATTGTTGTTGGTAACTTGATCCAATAAATAATTGGATTTTCAGAGTGACAAACTCTAAATGTTGCTTTTCCCAGTGTTTTGCAATTTTAGTTGGAATTGATTGATTGTGTTTTAGTCAGAATCTTTACTAAGGCTTGATATGTTGTTTTCCCATACTACCCTTCTATTGGCATATCTACAAAGCTTGGGGGTCTTAGGAAGCACCTTTGTAAATACTTGGCTCAAATAGCTGAATAACTCTGTGTCAGCGTTATACCTTACACATAATGAATACTGGTATACTGATTGAACCAATATCCGACTTAGCCCTGCTCTGCAGGAACTGACCTGCCACGCATTGTAACATGACCCTTGACTTTGGCCAACAGACAGGACAAGAGCATGAACTGATCGAGAGCATGCCACTGTTAGAGTGGTTCGCAAACAACTATAAAAAATTTGGAGCGACGCTGGAGATTGTCACAGACAAGAGCCAGGAAGGATCCCAGTTTGTGAAGGGCTTTGGAGGCATTGGGGGTGAGTGATATGACTAGAATAGTACATTTGTGTAGTATTTCTGAGAAATAATTTTAAGTATGCCCTGTATGTACATTTTACTCTTCAGTGAGGATGGAGGGGGGTTCAAACACTACATCCATTATGGAAATGTCTGGGTAAATTATGAACTGTTATTGTCCCAAGGTCTCTATTTTATGGTTGTCTTTTGTTCAAAAAAGTAACAACAAACCTTTGCTAATTGAGTTCTTGAACTTGCAGTGCAATTTACTGCAATCTCCTCTTACACTTGCATTTTTGCACGCGAGACGCTCCGGTTGCAGATGAGCTCTAGCTGAGAGAGCCGGTCAGCAAAGAGTTGACCGTTGCCACAGATCCCTCCCTCTCAATACCAACACTGTCTATTACAGAAGCTGATATGTTTCATGGTGAATGGAGAGGATCACATTAGGTTGTGGGGAGTGACTTGAACTGAATAAACCCACGTCATGTGACTCTTAAAGGAGGAAATTCTTCACTTGAGGAAAAAATGTATCCATAAGTCCAATCTTATAACTGAAATATTGATTTTTCTTTTTTTTTCCTTAACTTTTAAGCAGTCTTTAATTTGGTTGTAATTCAGGTAAAGGCTGTTAGGGGGCAATTTAAGGATATATTGCTTTTTCTCCATTGTAATAGCCCTGCAAATTAGTGGAGGTTTGACTAACTTTTCTTTTTTTTTCCCCCAAAGTCTGCTTGGATTTAGATCTCACATGACTTAAGCTGGTAAGGCATCACTTTTCCAGCGTTAATCTCTTGTCTCTGTCATCCTCAGGTATCTTGCGGTACAGGGTGGATTTCCAGGGCATGGAGTACCAAGGAGAGGACGATGAGTTCTTTGATTTGGATGACTACTAGGTAGTCGGGGACTGATTTTGGGAAGAAAAAAAAAGCAAAGGAATAAATGAAGAAATAAGGAAAGAAAAATGCCACCTCTCTTACAGCAAGTGAGGAGTGCAACGGTGTTGACCATATTATGACAGACACAACTTCCAATTTACCTGTTGCATACACAAACTTGCGCATACATTTCATCTGTACACATAATGCAATACATCATACAGGCTGAGAAGAGGAGTGAGATTTTCTTTCATCCAGAGAGGGAGAAAAAAGCCCTTCCTGAATAAATCCCTGCCTTAGAGTGCTGGTTCCTTCCCCTAGTTGGATTGGACTCAACTCACTTTTGTTCTTTTTTTTTTTTTTTTCCCCTCCTCCCCTCCATTTTGAATGAACACAACAGCAAGTTCCCAGGTTCTTCGCTGCCCTTAATCTGGTCAAAAGATGAACTTTTGACTCCTCAAATATAGAAAATGTATCTTCCTCTCTTGCCCCCCCCTGTCCCTATCGTCTCTCCTCCCTTCTATGCTTTAACCTTTTTTTTTTTTTTTTTTTTTTTTTTTGCATTTCATTTTTTTACTGGTAACTGCTGCTGTTGTATTTTATGAGAGTGGGGGATTTTTTTTACCTGGGTTTCTGTAGAGAAAGGGGGACAAAGTATTAAATTTGAACTGCTGAAAACCATTGCTACCTCTTCATCTGCTGTGGTCTCTCATGTCCTATCAATCAGCTGTGTAGAATTTCTATACATTACTGCCATTATATAAAAACAAATTGTTTCATTTGAAAACGAACCCTTGTGCCCTTAGCCTATCCATTCCACCGAGATGGGTTGCCTTGTAAACTATGTTTTTTCCAAGCCAACACATTATTTGTAGAACATGACATTTACTCAAAAGGAGTGAGGCACTTAAACCAAACAAGTCATGGTCAAGAATGTCACAATTGAAAGTGGGCTTCTTGAGAATTTGGAGGTGCCAAGGTGAATTATTTTCACCACAGTGCCAGCAATGAGAGTGGCATAGCTGTCATTTAATTGAATTGTGTGCAACTCTCACTTGTAGTTCTAATTTTAACTGGTCAATGGGATTCACCTTTTCAAGTTGGAATTAGTCATCTGAACAATGTTGAATAAATAAACGCAAAAAAGCCAAGTATCTTTGGCGATACAGTCTGTTTGTTTTAAGACTGCAGGAATTCAAATGTCCAAGTATCCTAATTTTAATAAACCATCTCTTAATATGTGGTGAAAATTCAGTACTATATCATTTAAAACAGTCCATACAGAAGTGTAATCTGAAAAATTGGGTTGCACTTATCTGCTTACATTTTTAATGATGTGTTTTTAATGTTTGCAGATATACTGTGTAGAATGAACTATTCAAGAAGCTGTTTAAATGTTTACAAAATCATTATCTAAATTATAATAAATGCATCCAAACTGATGCAATGCACCTGAACAGGAGCTTCCCTGTGGAAAATATTGAATGGCGAAGCACTTGTTCACCATAGCAGTTCTTGTTGGCTGTCCTCCCTCTTGGTTGTTAGTTTCTGAATTTCTGCCTTTCCCCAATGTTGTACAACATTTCTCTTGAGCTTAAAGATGGAAAAAAAAAACAACAAACATATTTTCAAGCAACTTCAGCTCATGTCACAGCCCGGTTACTCAACATAGTGCTCAGAAATTGAACAGTTTTACAAAGAAATTTGATCTCCAATGCATTACACCCTTTTACATGAAAGTGCTCTAAACAAACTGGATTATCTTGAGTAACCAAGCCATGAATTATGAGAAGAGACATTGCTGATAAGTTTTTCAAATGTTTGTTTTTTTTACTGAACCACCACCAAAAAAAAAAAAAAAGATGATTTTGTCCCTACAGTTTGGAAGACAAGTAGCAATATCCTAATAGCTACAGGATTCTGTGTTTTACTAAATTGATAATGATGAGGAAAATGTTTTAAGAATTTTAAAAGTAGGCCATACAGTAATTACAGCCGGGCAATTCAAGTCATTTTGTTTTGGTACTGATTCCAATTAAAGAGGACCATAGCTGGTAAGCTGCAGCTAGTTGGACTTGCTAGAATAACTCTGCAAAATAAAACCTGAATCAACTTTTTTGCACTAGCCTGTGTCCAGGTTTAAACATAATGCAAACATAGGACAGCAAACCATAAATCAAAACAACTTTCAGTTGTTTGTTTTTCATAAAAAAAAAAGCTTGCATTATTTAACCAAATTAAGTTTCCCCCAAATTCTGCATCTCACAGCAAAGCTATGCGGATGATTGATTTTGCCTTCGTGTATTCCTCTTCAGGATAGCAACAGCATCTTTATCCATTTGCCCTTTTGTTTGGGGGAGTCACCGGGGAAGCCTTGGTAGCCCAATAAGCCAATCATAAAAAGGCAAGGGTGTGAAACCACGCCTCGTTTATAGAAATACGGCCTATGAGCGAGTTGTTTCAATGCTTGGGCGTTTCCAACTCCCATCCACAGTCTGACACTGCCCTACCAAAGCTGTTTGGCTGGGCGAAGTGAATGACGTCTCTGCATTTGCGGGCCGCCGACGCAGGGCTGGGTTTCCATTTTCAGAGCGAGTTTCGGGGGGGATCGTCAACATGGAGCCGGAGATGGAGGACAAAACGTTGGAGCTGATGGTAAGATTCCTTTCCGTACGGCGTTTTGGACGCTTAAAGTGCTTTGTGTAATGTGTACAATGTGGAGGCATCGAGGCTGTTTGAGGACAGTAATGGGCTGAAGCGGTTTATCGGTAGAGGTGGAGGAGAAAGGAGGGGGGGACCTGAAATCAGAGGGAGGGCCTGAAATTATCGATATATTTGACCAAAAATACTCCGGATCATGGCTGGATCCATGAAAAAAGACCCAAGTGTAAACATCTCACAAATGTTCACCGTAAACATGAGTGGTCAGAAACAATAGTAAACGATGTGAAGAACGAATAATGTACAGTTTTCGGCCGAAGACAGCCGAGGATTCTCGGGGTAGCATTCACTGCGGTGACGCTGCGCCACTTTAACAGGGCCCTGTCTGGTAACGTTACTTAGCCTTTCAGCTAACGCTGGCTAGAAAACGATGAAGCATTTAAATTTACCGATGTCTTATCAAGCTTGTGTGACGAAACTCCTTACTATAACGATTGTTTGGGATGACCAAAGAGTCTCTGTAACCTCACGAAATGCGATTTAAATTGAAACAATAAGCCATTGTTTCTATATTTTTCTAAAGTGCGTAGAAGGAAGTGTATTGCATTTTCATTCAAATAGCTTCACCACCATTAGCGATGTAGCAACCAGCAATATAGCTAGCGTGCTAAAGGAGCTAGGTGTATGTGATAATATTAATATCACCCTTATCCCTAAACAAATATCTTGTACGTTTTAAAAGGAGCTTCAAAATGACTGTCCTGCTAGTGGTTGTTGACACGAATTTTGGTCCAAAAACCTAAGTGTTCATGTTACATGGTTAGCTGTCCTGTTAAGCTAGTTAGCTACGCTAAACAGAGCTAAAGCAGAGCTTGTAACTTATAATCACAAAGTGGACAAAGATATTTGAAGTCAGTTACTTAAGGAATGGCACGTCGTGTTTTAAACGTCATGTTTGTTAATATACTTGGGCCGTCGCATTTATGTAGTTAATTGTAGTTTTATTCACAGGACTTGGTCAGCCTGGTCTTGTGTCGCATTCTACTTTCCTGTCGACATGTGTTTCCGTATTTTCTTAGCAAACTGTGACAGGGATAGCCAAAGCATCTTCAAATGATGGTTGTCTCAGCTAAAATAACAAAAAGTCAAATTCAAAATTGTTTTTTTAACCATGAGGGGAAGCAATATATGATGGGCGAAAATTGTACTCAACATTGTTAAAATAGAAACTTCTGAAGGCATTACTTATCTGTATTACTGCCTGATTTTTGGGGATCTTTCCAAAAGAATACGAGTTGTCTTGTTTATATTAGTTTTAAGTAGGTCGTAGCAAAAAAATAATAATAACAATAACAACAATAATAATAATAATTTTGCTCAGGATGATATTCTCAGCGGTAGATCTGGAGACCTCCTCAGGTTTCTGTGAAGTGTCCAGGAGGTCCCCTGTCGAAAGGCAAATCATTTTGTGATATCATGCTTCCAACATACTTAATAAAAATATCCAAAAACATAGGTCATTAGTTTCATATGCCTTTTGTACTAGACTATCCCGATGAAACATTTTTATTAAGTGGATTTTCTTGGGGTAATGTGTACCAATTTAGGCATGTTTGACTTTATTTGTTTGTGAAACACTGATGAGTTATTATAAAGTATGCTTTAAGCAAATTTTGCTTCGAACAATCCCATCAGCTTTGTACAGGGCCTATAACTATGGATGGGTTTTTCTAACAAATGCACACGGAGTATGTCGCTACTGGACCTACGTTTCACATTATCTATTTCCTTTCTCTGAAGATAAGTAGCACATACTTAACCGAGGGAGGACTTGTCACTTGAACAGTGTCCTGTGAGAGAAAACTTAACACCATCACAGAACAGATTGATTTTTGTCTGGGTTGTTTTTTTGTTTTTTGTATTTTTTCGTCCCAGTGTTACTCACAATCCACATAAGAGTGGGGATGGTAGAACAGTGTGGGGTTTCTGTCAAGCGAGACAGTAATTGACAGCTAATCCCATTGCCCCCTTCCTCTACATATCCCCACCAAGTTCATGTCTAATAATGCTTCTGTGTGTATGTTTATCTGTCTGTACCTTGTGTGAAGGAGTGTGTGTTCCTGCGCTCACTGTGCAATGTGTGTGTAGCTCTAATACTGGTTTTTCCCCCTCACTATTCCCCCAACTCCTCCCCTTTTCTTCTCTCCTCACCTTTGATGGTCACACATCCAACACCTCTTGATTCACAACCAATTTATTCATCCATTATTTTGTATTATACACTTTACCACACATCACTATCACCCCACTCCTCATATGAACTCCGCAACCACTTTTTCAACTCACGCATTCACTCACATCCTTGGTTTTATCCTCCCGATTTCCCTCATTAACCCTCCTCCTCATTTCCTTTACTTTACATCTCTGGTCTCTCGCTCTTCCCTTTCTCTTCCTCCCTCACCCTGTCCAATTCGTTCTCCTCCTCCCTGCCTCCCTTCCTCTCTCTCTTTCACACAGTGCTCTGTGCCTCGCTCTCTCTGGCTGGGCTGCTCCTCGGTGGCTGAGAGTTTGTGTGCACTCAGGTGCCTGCAGAGCATCCCCTCCACCCGGGCTCACAACCAGGTTCTGCCTATCTCCTCTTAATTCTGCTGTTCCTCTCCCTCCTTCCTCCCTTGTCATCTCCTCACCTTTCACTTTTCTTTGCCCACTTCACATGACTTTCTGACCACCTCTATACCGACGCCATCCACTCACCCAAACCCACCCTCTTACCTCCTCATCTTTTGTTGTCCTGTCCTCCCTATCGGGGGGCAGACCAGGTTCCCCTTCAATGCGTTGCTTGACTCTCTCCGCTTGAAACTGAACTCATTGTTTTCAAAAGTGGTGGATAATTGTTTCTAATCACCGTACTCGAAATCCAAATAGAAAGCAGAATTTGGACAAAGCCATAGATTAAACAGTGATTGTGTATTTTAAAGGGGGAAATGGGCTTTCGAGTTAGATGCTTTTGAGGGGATCTTATCCATATCGCAATTTGGTTGCAGTAGGATACACTTTTTTTTTTTTTCTACACAGTGCCCCTATATTTATTGTTCAAAAGCATTTTTCATCTTCTGCTTTTGAAGTGCGAGGATCAAATAGGGGAGGGTACTTATTCAAGCTCTGAGAGACTACATGCTTGCTTGCCTGCCTGCCTGGCCAACCTGGTTTGTCTGTTCTTTAATAACTATCCCTCTCTGCTCTGCATGATCATCTCCATCAGCAAGCCCATCCTGGCTGCTTATCCTGTCTGCTTGGTCTTGGTGCCGGACCTTTTGTTTGTGTGATTGTCAGTGGCAATAACTAAAATGTTCAGTGTCAGTTTTTTGCTTAATGTCCACGTGAAAAAAAAAAACAAAAAAAACCGTTAGTATGACACATGATCTGAGCAACAACAAAAAAAAAGACAAACAAACCAAGGAATAAGTCTGTGATGACAACAATATGAAACAGTACTTGTTTTTAGGTGGAAATGAATCTATGTATACATGGCTAATATTGATAAATTACTTATTCTGATTTTTGCCATCACACCCATTTCAAGGCTTGACCTGAACGCAACCACACACTTTGGGCATATGCTGAAATACGAACCCACACTCAAGTGACAGGTGTGTTCAGGCTACAGATCAGTTTGTTGCGTCATCATTCTCAGACCATCAACAGTTTGATTTGTCTGCAGTGAAATAAAAAGGTTCATTTTTTTTTTTGCTGTGTTCTGCCTTATTATGTGTAGTTTTTTGTTGTGACTGACAGGGCACATAAACCATTAAAAGGTTTAGGAGGAAAATAATTACATTGTAAGCATAATAATACTTTGTTACATATCAAAAAGGCCCATTGTCATAGCAGAGCTGTAGGTTTACTTCATAAAAAGGCTTGTACAACAACAGAAATTCAAAGGAATAAATGCATCAGTTTAAACTCTTCAATGGATGACACATGCTGGCCCAGTTTCTGTTTGACATGCCAAGTGAGTGCCTTGAATTCTTAGTATTCCTTATCAAAGCTGTCAAAACAGCAAATTATACAAAATGTTTTTTGCCCAGTAGTAAAGAACAAAATACCATCTAAGGTCACAGTTAAGAGGAGGTTGTTTTTCTCACTGATGTTTTTTGGTGTATATTTTTCTCCCCCGCTTCTGATTTGGTGTTTAACAACACCGTATGCTCAGAATTTGGTTGACCCTACGTACCAGGCTCATGGTTTGAAGTGAAGAAAATAATAACAGACTAGGGTTTAAACTTTCATTTAACCTGTAAATCTCAGGCAGCTTCTGTTTTTTTTTCTGTTTTATCCTTTATTTCATCTTCATTTATGTAAACCCTTGTATTTATTATAGGTGCGTTTGTGTGGGGGGGGGTTCTCTAAATGCTTTTAAAATCAAAAATGTAGGAGAGCATTTTTTTTTCTTCTTGACAAAGTATCGTTGATTAGAATTTTACAGCTATTTAGAGGAAACTGAACAGCCCAGAGGCTCTACTTGCCATCAGTCCCATGGGTTTGTTCAGGACCCCACTGCAATAGTGGCACACAAAACAAGATTTGAGTGGTGGAAAAAATGGTCAAAGAAGCTTTAGCTCAGTATACTTTTGTAAACCATTTTGTCTCCTTTGTTAAATGGCTTTACTGAAATTCATATTTTGGAGTGGTGTGAAATTGAGAAGATAAGCATTCAGACTTCTGTCACCTGTCTGGCAGTGAACAGCATCAGTCCATCTGACAGATTCGACAAGTTTTTTTTAATTCATTCATTTGTTTGTATATTTATTATATTTTAATCAATTTGTCTCAATTTCCGTTTGCTTTTTTTATGTTGTGGATTTATACCGACTTGAGTCCTCTTAAAACCACTTTATTCCTTAGCAACAAACAGCATCTAAATACTTTTTCTGCCACCTGCCAAACTACACACACTCTGTCTGTGCTTTATGGGCCACTGGCAGTGCAGCATGGAGGTCTTTGCAAAAACAAAATGACCCACCCATTAATTGGACACCAAAGGCTTTTTCTGAAGCCCTGTTAATACCTAGTATTAACTTGCATCCTCAGTGGAATGAGTATAATTGGACAGCTTTGAATATGAGTTTCAGTTGGCATTAAATAGTTTGTCTACACATGCTTTGTTGCCCAGTCATGATTAGTTTTCATTTATGACATATTTTATGAGAATAACCATTTTTTTTCCATGTGTAAAGCCCTACTACATATTTCTGTTATTTCTCTCTTTTTTTTTTTCTCTTCCTGCTGGAACACATAGCCATAATAGCTTATGTTCACCACCAATGACACACGGATATAATCATCAAATCTAAATTGAGACACAGTCTGTCATTATTATCCTTTGTGTTGACCACGTACAATTTCCACTGACCTTTTTATTCAATTTTAGGAAACTGTTAAATGATCTAGCTGGACAACTGCACCAACTTCAAATGTGGTCACAGTGATTTGATCTCCCAAATGCCTTCATATCTGTATTTATAGTTGTCAACTTGGCTCGGTTAGTAAGTCTTAAGATATCCTGAAAATAAAATATATATTCAATTTTACATTTGGGAAAACGCTTTTGACTGGCATTTTTGTGTATTGGTCATTCTATTATTTTGTATTTAACTTATGTATGTTTATTGATCTGTTTGGATCACAAAAAGTAATCGTATTTGTATTTGGAACGTATCTTGGTCATTAATTCAGAAAAGTAGATGCACCAGATCAAAATAATTTATTTTCAGTGTCCATAATTGCAAATATTTGTATGCATTCCATCATAGCACGGATAGGCATGTAAATATCAGAAAGCGATAGATTACATTCCCTCATGCAACAGTGATCGCTAAATAACGGCTGTAGTTCAGTCATGGGACTCGTGAAAGTTATAATGTTTTTGATGCATTAAAAAAACAAAATATACACTCAACACCACAGCTTAGTTAGGGAAACAGTGTTATATCTTGTGAATGTTATACTATTATGCTACATGTATTGAACTTCCTTGTCTTGTGGTGGAAATCAGCTATTAGATGGAGCTGTTATGCAGAAGCTTCAAGATTTTAAGGGTGCACATTTTTTTATATCCCATTTAACTCCTGCTGTGGTAAGTCGTAATGTGTAACTAACTGCTGGTCATATGAAAGAGAGACTGAAAGAATCTTGATGAGTCAAAAGATTTAAGTTATAGGTTAAGTAAAGGAACTGTGATGAATGCATGTGAGTTTCTGTTAAAAAAATATTTAAGTTACATTTGAAAATGACAAATTGGGAAAAATACTGTATGTTTTATTTAAGTTTTTTTTTTCCCTCAAAAGATGTTAGACTAATACTTCTGTTCACTGTACCTGGGCTATCATGCCCCAAAACAAGGCAAATTTAATGTTAAAAGAAAAAACAGTAACATACACACTTTTTTAAGTAGCTCCTTTAAGATTGATTATCAATCAGTACTAACACATTTCTCAGAACTTTGGATGTTCATTATTGGGCTGATTGGGGGGGTCAGCACTTTTTCTTGTATGTAGAAGAAGAAGAAAATATATATATGTTTGTGTGTATGTATGTATGTTCTTTAGGGGCAGCATTTTTATGGAGATGTTTTTTTTTTTTCTCCCTTTTTTCGCTGGAACTATATGTTAATCCAAAGCTCACTAATACTTCCTTCAATAATACCTGCCATTTAGCATGTAAAACTAACAAATTATTATGATATACCAAGGTTACTTTCTGTCAGGTCAGTTGTTTGTGCTCAAACAGGCTCCACTGAGGCCACACACTGCTAATTTTGCAATAATATAAAACCTTACTGGATTATCACTTTTAATGTGATCAGAGGATTCAGCTGCTTAGCAAAAACACCGATTTCTGTTGAGGAACAAATTACCGTGAGCACAATTTAAACTTATTAACAGGTTTGCAGTGCATTTGAAAACTAGAAGTCATGAGAAATGAGGATATAGATTTACGGCCACTTTGGAAACTTCTTTTATATGCAGGAAAGCCACAGTCTGATTTTAATTTAAGTACAGTCTTGCCTTCGCTGGTGCCTGTGACATACCTGAGATGCTAGTTAATTTCCTGTCCAGACTTCTTAGCCCACATATCAGACAAACAAGCAGATGAATCCCTTTTCTTGTCGTGCTCAGTGCTCTTTCTCGCTCCATATTTCTGTATGCACGTGTGTTTGTGAGCGCACGCCTCAGAGGTCATGATGGTTACCCTTCCTTGGCTGTGTCGTGGCACTCGTGTCCAGCGATAATCACACTGCTGCCCTGGCTCTTGTGGTGCCTTCAGCTTAGCCTGGAGTTGCTGAAAACTACCAGCCGATTCACACTTTTCTGTCTTTTCTGTCCTGTTTCCACAGAACACATCGGGAATGGAGTCACAGAACCTTGTAGACGATCTGTCGCCAAAGAAGAACACAGTTCTCAAGGTCTTTATGTGGTTGTGTCTATTTTGTTGTAACATTAGGTCTGCATAACAGCATACAGACATCTTTGTCTGCTTGTACCTAAACATTTTGAACTACTGTTCTTCTTCATATTTGAACAGAATTAACCAATATACTGCAGGTTTTGTGTTCTCTATTTGATTCATAGGCCCACAAATCCATGATTTGTGAGAGGTGTCACAGTGGCTTACATAAACATACATAAACAGGCATTGTAACGTCTTTGCTGTGTTTACAACACATACACACCTCCTGCATCAAGTAGTTTTTAACACTTGGCAGTGAGAATCGTATTTTTTTTCCTGCAAAAATCAACCACATTCAGCAAAAGTGGACAGTGCAAGAGAAGTTGTCAAAAATAGAGGTAATAAGGATAAGCAATTAACAGTGCTAACAATATGCACTGCTCAAATAAATAAAGGGAACACTATCCGAGATCACACATCCTAGATCTGAATGAATTCTGAAAAAATACTTTGTTCTTAACATAGTTGAATGTGCTAATAACAAAATCACACAAGAATGATCAATGGAAATCAAATGCATTAATCCATGGAGGTCTGGATTTGGAGTCACATTTAAAATTAAAATGGAAAATCACACTACAGACTGATCCAACTTTGATGCAATGTCCTTAAAACAAGTCAAAATGAATCAGTGTTGCTTCCTAAGTGGACAGTTTGATTTCACAGAAGTGTGATTGACTTGGAGTTACATTGTGTCGTTTAAGTGTTCCATTTATTTTTTTGAGCAGTATATGTATATAAAGGTAGGTAAATGATGTGACACTATGTAAACCGTATAGACAGTAAAAACGTGCAAATATTACGATTAGCAGCGAAAAACCCGCAATACTAGATAATAAAAACCATAGCCTTCTTTTCATCATGTGTATATACAAGTCCTATTTCTTATATGACAATATATTTCAAATATCTTTGCAGCTTAGTAATGGTCCAGTTGTGGGGTCCCGCAAGCGTCCATCAGAGGGAAACTACGAGAAAGAGAAGGAACACTGCATCGCACTATTTGACCAGTGGTCAGAGGCCGACCAGGTGGAGTTCGTTGAACGTTTGATCTCCCGAATGTGCCACTACCAGCACGGCCACATTAACTCCTACCTCAAACCTATGCTGCAGAGGGACTTCATTACTGCGCTGCCAGGTACCAATTTAGATATCCGTGTCCTTAAGTGATAGCTTTGGGAAGAAAAGCATCATTATACTGACTGAATGCTGCTTTTTTTTTTTTTTTTTTTAAACATCTATACATAGAATATATTTTTCTTCTGCAGCAAATCATTGGATTTAAACCACAGTTGTAAACCATTACTTCATTTATAAGACAATAATGTCTACAGGGAGGGACAACTAATTGTTTTGGTTTTGACCAGTCACTACTAGCAATCAGAAATTGACTCAGCCAATTGTAGTTGGCTAGTTATCATTTTGAATTCATGAAATTCAGTTATTCAGTTAATAATACCTTGTGTGAATTTGATTTCATGGTCTAAATGTTTGTTGAGGGCCCGAAGTATGAAGTTATGCCGTTTTATAAATCAGAAATATTTGACCTAACTTAAATAATCCAAAGCAAAAATCTACATTTAGCTTGTTTTTGTCTGTGAGATTTTTCAGCTTAACTGCTACATTTCTCATCTTAAAAATCTTATCTTAAATCTTGGAAAAATATCACATTAACATAACTGGTGGAATACGAATGCTTGGACCAATCTAGGTTAAGTACAAGTTATTTTTATTTCAAACACACACATACACCGTACACCCTCCCTGCCAGCTGAATGGATACATAGATTTGATTATCAACTTTTTATCGGCCGTGAAAATTTGATATCACCTACCTCTAATCAAGACACAAAGAAATTCTTTGATTGGTTGTTGAAGAATAAAAACACAAATTGCATAGTCATACACTGATAGACAGCAGGCAGATCAGCAGAGTTCCGATGATTTTCACCTTGTAAGTCACTCTTCCTTCTTTCCCTTCCTCCAGCCCAGGGCCTGGATCACATAGCTGAGAACATCCTGTCCTTCCTGGATGCGCGCTCACTGTGTGCAGCAGAGCTAGTGTGTAAGGAGTGGCAAAGGGTCATCTCTGAGGGCATGCTGTGGAAGAAGCTCATTGAACGGATGGTCCGCACTGACCCACTGTGGAAAGGCCTGTCTGAGAGACACCAGTGGTAAGAATGAATGAATTCATCTACAGTACAAGGACAGCTGTCCTATCCTTGTATGTCCTTGTCAGAGCTTGAAGGAAAAATGGCGTATCAGATTTAGTAATCTATATTGGTTTACCATTGAACTTGTACTGGCATATATTAGTGTCTCAGTATCATATTGTGCATCTATAAAACATTTTTATAGACCGTGATGCAAATGAAAGGCACGGTACACACCTTGTGGAAAGTAGCAGAGGTATAAAGAAATTCTCCCTGACTCGCATCAAAAATAAAATCTGCACAAACTGGACTATCAACTTAACACAGTCACCTGGTTATACACAGTGTTTATACTGTCATCGCATTTAGAAGCTCTGTCATCAGTATTGGTCTTAAAAATCTCATAGAATCAATTCACCTTTTTACAACCCATTTTTTTTTATCAGTCAAAAATTTCAGTTATGCTCGAAATGCTTGTAAAGAGTCTAGCCTTTGGCATTTGATCTAATATGATGGACTTGTTAATAAAAAGAGGAATCAAGACTAGATCTATTTGATTGCTCTTAAGTGTCTAGATTAGTTAAAAAATATGAACTGCCACTCTTCATATTTTCTATCCTTTGCCCCAGGGAGAAATATTTGTTTAAGAACCGTACATCTGAAGTCCCACCTAACTCCTACTATCACTCCCTCTATCCCAAAATCATCCAAGACATAGAGGTAAGAGTTGGAGCAGATATCCACAATAAAATGTTTTTTTCATTGCTATTTTCTGTCATTTTGGTCAGTTTACTGTGTTAATAAAATGTTAATCAACTGGTCTTGATTGTCATCTCAGTTTGACAATACAGTTTTAAAATGTATATATATTCCTTACATATATCATTGGTGCCAGTTTTACTGGCTTTCAAAGAAGTCTAATTTTTACCTGAAAAGTGATTGGTCTAGCTTTGTTTTACACAGTATAATATATTTTTTACACCTTTTTTGTTTGTTTGTTTGTTTGTTTTTTGTTTTTTTTTCGGTAAGCCTTTTATAGATCTCTTTTGTGTACTTAATTCTCATCTCTCTCCCTCTTCTTTCAAGACAATTGAGGCAAACTGGAGATGTGGCAGACATAATTTGCAGAGGATTCAGTGTCGCTCAGAAAATAGTAAAGGCGTTTACTGCCTCCAGTACGACGATGACAAGATCATCAGTGGCCTTAGGGACAATTCCATCAAGGTATGTGTGACATGAAAACATCACATCTGTCTTGCCAAGGTAATCACTTGAAATGACCTGTCATTTGAATTGCTTTGGCAAACTGTGATGAACAAGAGGATAAAAGGTTGTTCATTTTGTTATTGGGGATATTCATAAAGAATCAGTATTTAATAAATCCTGTTCACAATTTAAGCCTAAACAAAGCAGTAATGTACTGTCTGTAGTAGTCATGACCTAATCTGACATCTTTTAATAAGTAGCCACTTAGTTCACTCCCTTTTACACAACAAAAATAAAAAACAAAAAGTGATGGGTTGTGCACACACACATGCATGCTGGGCGGCTGTTTCCTAGTAACCACATTGCTATATTTATGAATAGTCTTTGGTTTGGCTTAGTTTGACTTACCGTCTTATTGTCTATGGCACAGAGACATAAATGAATTACAGGCTGAAAGGCCTCAAATCTAATTGGGCTTTGTGTTCCACTTAGTGGTCTTGCCTGGTAGAGGAGAACAAGAAGATGATGAAGAGCAGGGGGGGGAATAGAGAGAGGAAAAAACAAATTGTCATTTGTTTGTTGTGGATTAGGCCGATGCGAACCCAGGCAGCAGCTAAATGGGTCTTGAGTAGATGCATACAGCGCTAAAGTCAACCCAGTACACAACCCACTCTGAAACTTGTGCAAATCCACCAATGTATACATCTTGTGTCTTTATCTCTTCTCTTTCATATATTTGCCATTTTACCTCCTGCAACTGTATTTGTTCACTATAGATATGGGACAAACAGACTCTGGAGTGTCTGAAGATACTGACCGGTCACACAGGCTCAGTCTTGTGCCTCCAGTATGATGAGAGGGTCATTGTCACAGGGTCTTCTGACTCAACAGTCAGGTACAGAATACTTGTTTTTTTTTATTTGTAAAAGCCTACTTTCATAACTTTCATAACAAAAAAAATATGCACACGTTTCATAAATGAAGACGTCTCTTTTTGGCTCCAAAGATAGTGGTTAAACCTTTCCTTCGGGATTAATAAAGTTGTTCTCACCTCATATACATTCATGCACATTCAACAGACATTAATGACCTCAAAATGTAGCCACGTAATTTAAAGATAACTAACCATATAACCAACAGGGCTATGTTACGTGACAAACATTGGAAGCTCCAAAAAAATCAAATTTCTTCAAAACTTTTTTCCCCCCGACACCAGAGGTCTCAGTTGTCAGATGATAGTTTGCAGTACAGTATAGTGCTATTCTTGGAGAGCTATTACCCCCCCCACCTCCTTTTTTTTCGTGTAGTATTACATAATATCACTAACCTCACCAGGATACCCCTAATGTTTGTTGTTTATCCCCTTCGGAAGTTGATGAAGATGGCGCCCTAACACAGCTGGAATATAAAGTATTCCATTTGTTACACACTCCAGCAAATGAGGAATATTTGCGCGCTTTGACACTTGCTAGGCGATTACATATAGAAGCTCAGCATTACTTCTCTTCTTACTTCACACTGTAGTTGCAGGGCTGTTTCCAAGGAAAATCTGACATCACTTTGTTAGCAATAAGTTGACAGGCACTTTGTTTGTAGGTTTGCTGGTCAGCTTTTCCAGAGTGTTCTGTATTTGACACTCCATTCCCAGGGGTGCAATGCAATAATATGTTCTTTACAGCTACCCCTATGTCTACACAGATCTGCAGTGCATACAATGTGTGTGTGTGAACTTGGGAGTTACCCTCCATTGTTAAACTAATAAACATGATTCTCTTCCATATCTCTATTGTTTTTCTCTCTACTCTCATTACATGTCTCTTCCCTTTTCCAAGTTCATTTTTCTTTTCTTTCATTTTGACCTCTCATCTTATTTTTCTTTTTCTCTCCCTTTGTTTTTCAATTTTCTCACCCCTTTGTCATTCCTTCACTCTGTGTCTCATGTTCCATTTTACATTCCACATTCCTGTTTTTCCATTTCTCCTTTTCTTTGTCTCGTTTCATTCTGTCACCTTTTCCTCTTGTGTTTTGGCATCCATTTTCTTACGATTTCTGTTTTTCTCATCCCCCACTCCTCCTCCTCCTTTCCTTCCAATTCCTCTTGGAAGGGTGTGGGAGGTGACAACAGGTGAGGTACTCAACACACTGATCCACCACAACGAAGCAGTGCTGCACCTACGCTTCGCCAGTGGTCTGATGGTCACCTGTTCCAAGGATCGCTCTATTGCTGTCTGGGATATGGCCTCTCCTACTGACATCAGCTTACGTCGCGTCCTCGTAGGACATCGGGCGGCCGTCAATGTGGTGGACTTTGACGACAAATACATCGTGTCCGCCTCAGGGGACCGTACCATCAAGGTAACTGGATCAAGAAATGATTGAGAAAATCATATTGAGGGGAAAAAGTGTGTGTGAGGGAGGGGGTTCCATACACATATATAAAGATAGATGGATACATAGATAGACACATTGTTTTTCAATATGATTTTTTTTTGTGTGTGTGTGTGTGTGTGTGTGACAACGCTTGACGTCATCACATGCAGTTGTGCGTACATTACAACATCAGCTAAATTTGACCACTGCATTTCACCCGTCATGGGTCAACCATTAGCAGTGAGTAGCCACTTACCAGCATCCAGGGACTAGTTAGGGGTTCAGTGTCTTGCTCAACAACATTCTGACAAACTAGCAGGAGCTTTGGAATTGAACCAGATAAAAAACAGTTCGAAGACAATTGATTTTGCCACCTCATGTGCGTGTGTGTGTGTGTGTAATATTTAATATATATTTCAGGCAGCCTGGCTTACCTTCATGTTTACAATTACCCTCACCCTGCATTGTACTGAATTCTTCACATTTTTTATTGAAAAAGTTATTTTGCTCCGATGGTTGTTGAACTGTGGTGTTCCACATGGAAGTTGTTTTAAAGTGCTTATTATTACAAGAGATACGCAACTATGTTTTTGGTTTAAGTGGGCCGGTGTTTATTTCAGCATGTTTGTTTGACACAAAGTTTGTGTTGCTGTTTTGCTAAAGGTATGGAGCACCAGCACCTGTGAGTTTGTGCGTACTCTAAATGGTCATAAGCGGGGCATTGCCTGTCTACAGTATCGAGATCGTCTGGTTGTCAGTGGATCATCTGATAACACAATCCGGTGCGTATGTATTTCTTCACCTCAACCAAGCTCTTTTACGAAGTTTTGTAAACTTAAAATCAGTTAGTAATGGCTTGCAAGCAACCATCTAATGTTATTATGGTGGTTTGCAGTTTGATCTTGACCGGTGGTATCCAAGCGGGCACCCATTTTTAAGTGGTTCTGTTTAAAACTACAGTGTTCATTTGGGGGAAAAAAAAACAAAAAAAAACTCGTCATCACAGAATCTTGGTGATAAGATGAGCAAAGTTCTCCTTTTTCTTTCTGTGATGATCTAACCCTAATCTTTTCAGTGAAAAGTGAAATATTTTCAATGTGTGGATATATTTTGAATGCCATTCACATGATTTGAAAGATTATCATAAGACAATCTGGTTTTACTTTTGAAAAATGAAAACTTGGGTAGAAATATGTAGCTGGGGGAAAAGTTTTCTGAATATGCTATCTTTAACCGCTGATGGAGAGACAAAATATGTGAAGCTGCCTGGTCAGGTCTACCCTATTGTCCGTACTGAATATAATCCACACCTGCTAAAAATAACTAAATAAATATATGTGTGCATATATAGGCTGCACTTGTCAGAAAGCCGCAAGTGTCTACGTTGTAACAAGAGATATTTACACAAATCTTTTTTTTCTTTAATTAAATACATACCGGTAACATCCACAAATACGTCCTGGAAACGCTTTTTTCCGAACAGTGCCTGTAACGCGGCTGATGAGAAAGATTAATAATAAATAACACAAGGAAAAGTCCATCCATCCATTTTCTATCCCCGCTTTGTCCTACTCCAGGCATCTTCGTCTTCCTCCTGTGCACTAAAGCCATTAAATTGTCTTCTTCGTTGACGGAATTGAGCGGCCTCAGAATTTTCACGGTTATTTCACTCGTCCGTTCAGACGAGGCTAAATGTTTTGGCGGCATGAAGCTCGTTACCCCCCCCAAAAAAAATCCATAAATCGGCCACATCCTTGTTAAGACGGAGTGTTGAAAGCATGTGAAAAAAAGTAGCGGATTATAGTCCGGAAGTTACGATGCATTTAATCATAATAATTTATTCTTTATTAATCCCTTGAGCGAGTTGAATGTCTTGGTGAACACTGGGAATCAAACCAGGAATGTTCATTTCCAAGGACGATCTGCTTGTCCCTATTCAAAACCTTTTATCGCATTCAAATACCAGCAGCTTGTATCTTTCATCCACGGGCTCCGTATCATCACTTTACCATGGTGTAATAACACCTTTTTTTATTTATCAATGGGCCGATGATTGTCTATCGAGGAGTGTGAATACAGTATGGAGGAATTACGTCCTGATGAATGCGCCTCGCCTGCAGGTTATGGGACATTGAGTGTGGGGCATGTTTGCGAGTACTGGAGGGTCATGAAGAGCTCGTGCGCTGCATTCGCTTTGACAACAAGAGAATTGTCAGCGGCGCCTACGATGGGTGAGTCATTCCTCGCCCACCCCCGCGCCTCCCAACACCTCGAGTTATAATTCCAGATATCATTTGTCTCAAATATTGCGCCGCATCATATTTCTCTTTAGGAAGATCAAAGTATGGGACCTGCAAGCAGCCCTGGACCCACGAGCCCCAGCCAGCACACTATGTCTTCGTACACTTGTGGTCAGTAAAATTCTAGCCTTCATTGGATTGTGAGATATTTGCCGGAATAAAAATTTCGAGTGGAAAAACACTTTTTTTTTTTTTTTTTTTTTTTTGTCAAAAACTTCAATTTCCATAATTCATCGTGTGTGTTTTCAGGAGCACTCTGGCCGTGTGTTCCGCTTGCAATTCGATGAGTTCCAGATCATCAGCAGTTCTCATGATGACACCATTCTGATCTGGGATTTCCTGAACGTTTCAACCAATGGCCAGTCAGAGGGACGGTCCCCATCCCGCACCTACACTTACATTTGTAGATAGCAGGTACTCCGACATCGGACATACAATTGTACTATCTTTTAATACAGTACTCTTATTGTGCGGAGGATGCTGTTACGTTTGCTGGCACCCAGTTAAAAGACCGGTGTGTAACTTTGTCCGTCTCCTCCAGGTGGCACCATCCATTGCTCCCTCTCTTGTCGGAGCCCAGGGCTGATTTGCTGATGGGCGCATCCTTCGCGGAGCCCATCTTTATTCCTTCCTCCTCGTCATCTCTCTGTCCACCTCCCACCCTGCTCATGCCACCCCCCCTCTGACAGACTCCATTTTGACAGACTTGCGCCCTCCTCCCACCAGCCCTGTGTTTTCCACGCACAGGTCAACGCGGACGAGGATGGCCTATCAGTACCAGTACCGCTCTCCCGAGAATTTGACCCTCTACTACTAATTTATGTTTAATGAAGTACACTACTGACAGAATGAACACAGACCTTTATAAAAGTCACAAGCTCCCCTTTTGTCCCCTTTATACAAATTTAAGATGCTTCTGCTTCTTAGTTTTCAAGCCCCGCCAAAACAGTTCTCCACAGATCATGATTTGCTTAAAGATATATATTTATATGCATATAAATATATAGATATATATAGAAAAACACATGCACACACACACACACACACACACACACACACACACGGCAGCACAGTTGGACAGAGGATGACCTGAGCTGTGATGTGGGAAACAGACTCTTTACTCAGCTCCTGGAAAGGAGCAATGGCTGGGAGATGGAGGGAGTGAATGAGGGAGAAGAATGTCAAGGATAACTTGTGTCCTTGGGCATTCTCTCCCTCTCCTCCCTGTTTCTCTAACCCCCCTCCCCCCCTCGCTTTATCCCCTCTAACCCTCAGAGATGCACACTCGCTTGGAATATGGGGGCACACACACACACGCACACACACACACACACACACACACGCACTCAAGTTTGCATGAGTGTGTGATCGTATACGTGGACTTGTGAAATGGCCGAACCGAGAAATGGCATCTGACAGACATGCATGTGAGGTTGCCTGGGATACAGCATCCGGGTACACCTCAGCTAGTTTTTTTTTTTTTTTTTTTTTTTTTTTTTTCTCTTTAACTCTTAATTTCTTACTGTTTTTTATTACTGTTATTTTCTAATTTAATTTGAGTATTTTGGTTCTTAGTACAAAAATCATACTAAGCGTAGTCCTCTCTCTTTACTGTCTTTTCTCATTCTTCTAACTTCATCCCTTGGTCATCTGTCCTTTTCACTCCCATCTTTCTCTCCCCCCATCATCTACGTGCTTGCTTTGGTCATGAGAGAAGCTGGAATTCAAGAGCTCAAATTTAGTTGTAAACAGAGTTGTCTTGTCAAATTGTGTTGTATATTAAAATGATTTTTTAAAGAAGAAAATGACCTTATTGTGAATAAAGTACTTGACAGTGGAGTGTTGAGACAATTGTACATGAAAGTCTGTAAGTCAGTGTGAGTGAGTTTGTGCCAGGGAGCTTCATCCGACGTACAAATTCCTGCTTTTGTCCCTTGACCGTCAAATCCATCCTACGGGTGACATTCTCTTTGTTTCAGCCCTGAAAAAGGAAGAAATGGCTTCAACGGTTGCTGGTTCCCTTCAAATATTATAATATGAGAAATCTCAAATGAGAAGAAATGTCACATTTGTGATGGGAAAGTGAGCATCTGACTACTTGAAGTTGTGTGTGTCAAAAAAAAATCCTAGCTTCAGATAAGCAGGATTAAATTGTCATCTGTAAGTAGATGATGAAGAAACAACAAAACCTTAGATCATGCAACACATTATTCTCAACGAATGTCAATACAATTGAGGCTTTATGGGTTTCAACCCTAAACGCGCACCAGCCTGACTACCCCCGTGTAAAGAAATATACAACTATTCATCACTGCATTTCATGATTAATATAAAATTTATGAAAGCGCTTTACATGCAGTCAGACACTCAAGGTTTTATGTGCTAAAATCCAAAACACTGGCTTTGCTATTGGGACCCCTGGAAATATGATGGCCACCAGATGGCAGTGTACACCAAGCTATCCCCCAAATAAATCTGACACTTGGGGTTTTCAGTGTTTTGTTAGCCAAGTTTAGAATCTAACCAACCTGTTCCAACAGATCTCACGGTCTTCAACTGCATGGAAGCAACACATGTTTAATGTATGTTTATTGTGTTAAACTCCAGTCAAAAGGCCTTTTGACAAATTACCGGTAAGTATTTTGTTGTGGATGGGGTGTGCTGCTGCTCAGAAATGTTTCCTTGATTTCTATGTGTAGTCTACCACCGTAGAATGTTTAGAATTCTAGGAATAGGTTATGGGATGGATTTGTGCTTGGTGGAGCACCATTAGTATATGATGTGTGTGTGTGTGTGTGTGTGTATGGGTGTGTTTGCTTCCGCTGGGTCTGTGGGATTTTGGCCCATAATTCCTGCAGCTCTCAGGTCACAGCTTCGTTCTCACGCACATATTTGGCATTCCTTCCTCGACATGATTACCATACACCTTCCTCTCTGGGTTTGGCTACACAGAATATTTCCATCAGTCCCGAGTGGAACTGGAACAAGGTTCCAGAAATGAACAACTCACCCCAACACCACCCCTTACTTGCTCTTCTTTATCCCACCCCCACACCAAAATTCCCTCCTACCTCCCATCCCACTGTCTCCTCCTCATTCACCCACACACACACACACACACACTGACAGACACACATGGATTCCTGCTGCCTTGCAATAGGAATCCTTTGGTACAACCCTTTTTCCCCCTGAGTCAGCTGTTTGTGTCTGCCAGCATGATTGGGTCATTTGGCAGTAACATCTCTTCAGTGACCTCCTGCTAGGATAGGGAAGGAAGGGAGGGATGGGGGGGGGGAGTAAGTGCAGGATAGATGAGAAGGGAAAGTAACCTACTGCATGTCCCTCTTTTACGACTTTATCCTGAAATCTGATTTCAGGTTTCAGGATATGACAAAGCATGGGGATAATTGCGAACTTCTATTTTCGTGAAGACGAATCTGGCAGTTGGTCGTCAATAAAGCAACCCGACTGGTCTTAAGATTAAGCGTTGTTGTTTTGTTCTATGTCGTGTACATCTAAAGAGGGACTCTTCATACTATACTCTTGTTTATGAAAATGCTAATGCAGGAAAAACTGAAAAATTATGCTTTAATGCAAATAGTCTTGCAAACAGATGAACATAATAAAGCAAATCTGTCTTTAAATATCCTACTAATATGGTTTAGAGCGGCTTATTTGATCAAAATCTGGTCAGAAATCTAACAATCAAAAAAGAGACCGAACATAAAGGCTTTTGCAAACCCTGTTTGATTTAAATTGACTAACAGGTTAATAACAATTAGTATTATATTGTTGGTTTTAGTCTTGGATGTACACAGGTTGGTGCTGAAATCCTGTTTTGTTTGCTCCTTAGAGCTACGATAAACGTGGTGTTTAGCCATGAAACTGTTCGGCGGAGCCTGTGCGTATGCTCGGAATAAACAACAAATCGACAACAAAGACCGTGCAAACCTCAAATTTGCAAAAAAAAAGAGCCTGCAAGTTTTCCCCAAACATCATCCATGCTTTCTGGTCGACTTACCACTTCAGGAGCTTTTTTTTTCAATGTAAATCTCCTCTTGAAAGGGGGGGGGAAAAAAACGTAAAGTGGCATTTCAAAGAGACTGTCAGACACGGGCATTGTTTCTGTAAGGTTTACTGAGTCGAGAGAGACTGCTGCACATAGAGCTGAAATAAATAAATGAAATAATTTTATAATAATTATAGTAACCATCATAGTAAGATTGCTTAGTTAGGGTTTCAGTCCTCTCAAATATATATATATGTATATATATACATATACATACATACATACATATATATACTTTCAATAAATTGTTCCCTTAATATTTTTCTCCTGTGTGTATGCATCTTGAGACTTTGTTTTGTTTTTTTCCACTGAATGTCCTGGTAGCAGCATTCTGTATCCACGGTATCACACAGGAGCATCGTCCCCTGGGTCGTTTCTATAGCAATGCTAATAGAGAAGGCATCGAGCGTCGTCCCCCCCCCGCCGCCGCCGCCGCCGCCACCGCCCCAACCCTGCGTTAGTCTCCTCCTGCACTTACAAGCTGAGAGAGTTGAGTCCTCAGTGGGCAGGGCACAGGAAGAAGTCAGAAAAAAAAGGATCTCCAGTTGTCTTTGGTTGGTTTTTGTCTGATGGGTTGACATTTTTGGTGCAGCTTGCTGTTTCTTTTTAAATTTTTTTTTTTTTTTTTTTTTTTTGTTACATTCCAGTTCCTAAAGCTTCTCTCCCTGCGGTGTGTCGTCACAGGTTCATCAGGGACCGCGTAGTCCCACTCCAGAGTCCCTTGTGATCCAGCTTCACTTGCGGTTGTTGGTGCATTCACTCGTTCGCTCGCTCACTCGCTCACTCAGTCACTCGCGCTCACTAAACACACGCACTGTCATAAACATTTTTGTCTTCCTCTACCTGTTGAAAACATGATCATTCAACAAGTCAGTCACTTTATCCTTGCCACATTCAGCCTCTTGTCAGCCATCCGTCCATTCATTCATCCATTATTAGTCTCACAGGTTCCCACCAGTTTGTTGGTGAGGAAAATAAGTGCTTCACATGTCAACAGTCCATTTTTTTGGTCCACCTGATGTGTGAAGATCATTTTATCCCTTGGTCCACTCTACAGTTCCTTTATCTTCTTTTCCCATTTCCCTTTTGTTCATAGGCTAAGCACCCACCCGATGTTCGTACAGTCTTTCTCACCCTTGTTGTCTCTCTGTAAGGCCTGGTTGTAATCCCACATTTGACATTGCCCAGCTGGTCCGATGCCGGAGCAATTAAGGCCTTGTTGTTTTTGTCTTTGAGGAGCAAGAGGTCCTCAGACTGTGTTTGTCTCCCCTTCAGGTTTCCTATCAATATTTCTGGTCATTAAAATGAAGCAGACCAGGTCCGCTTATCTTCCAGTGATGGACTGCGAAAGGTCCTGTTGGTCCAGGAAGGGAGGAATGATCACTTAGTATGGGGCTGTAGTGGCAAATTAGTAGGTGCAAAGCTAAACCCCATGAATGAATCATCCGGTTTCAATGTTTTTTTTGTTTTTTGTTTTCCCCCCCCGAACACGGACGTGCTTATCCTGTGCAATGAAGGAGATGACTGGGTTGGCCATGGGCAGGCTCAGGTCAAGGCTTTGGATGACAAGACAGTGGGTGTTAGCATTAGCCGCTACTAACGGGGCCCAGTAGCGCGTACTCTTTTGGCCCGCTTACTCACTGTAGTGAAACGGAAGGGTGTGGTGAGGTCAGGCTGCTCCCCGGGCGGGAAACGCTTCATGAAATGTACGTCCTGCTGGTTGGGGAGTGTGTGAGGGCCACGGCGAGGACGCCCTCTTTTTGTGAAGCCCACATACCAGCCTGTGTAGCGTGCTGACATCAGAGCTGTGTAGTGGTTTTCCAGAACCTTTTCCACAAAGACACAGTCGGCGCTTCTATTACTGGCCTTCTGAGAGAGCACAGAAACCACAGGTAGACACACAGAAGCACAGCGGGGAGAGACAAAAAAAAAAAAAAAAAAAAAAAAAGGCTGGTCAGGAAAGCCGTAAGATAACATGTCTTTTTAACCAGAAATCTGAGAATCCAAAAATTTCTCACCTTTCCCACCAGTTTCCCTCGGCGATTCATGCACAGGTAGAAATTGGTTTCTTTACCCCGGATTCTCACCTGGCTACCAAAGGTGTCGGCCTCCACTACGAGCTGGGCTTGTGAAGGGACAGACAGAAGGACAGACAGACATTAGAGCCTAATGGGAGATAAAACACTGATGTGCAATCAGGGGAGGCAGGAGAAGCCGTGCCTCACTTACCAATCTTGGAATGAAACAAAAGAATTAAATGGTTAGATTTATCCCTAATTTGCACCATAAAGGTATTTTTTTTTCAACTTCATCAGTTTTAGATTGCTTTTCTGTTCAAAGTCGCTGGATTTTCACATTTACTTTTCAAGTACTGAGAGGAGATGTGCGGTGAGGCAGCCGACAGTTGAGCCTCAACGTCGAATGCGCAGCTGACTGCCGGCACGCTCTGCACTAAGATCGTATTGCCGTCTCTCTGTGTGTCCCTATCAAGATTTTTAAATGCTTTTGCTGTATGAACTACATTTCCAATGTACAGAGTCAACAACAGTATGAGTGTTGCTAGTTTGTTGTGCCGGGCGATCATAAAACGTCCGCAAAGAGCCATGAAGTGAGGCACGCAGTTCCCCTGCCTCATGGTAGGGGGCGCTCCTGCTTCCAGGGATTCTTCGCCAGCTACGAACCTCACCGCACGTCGCCGAGATGAAAAGAATACTGTCAGTACGTAATGTTTCATTTTCATCGCTCTTTAAAAAGAATGATGTTGCCCGCTTTTCATTCCACCCTTACCCTCCAAAAAAAAAAAAAAAAGTAAAAAAAAGAAACCCAGTACAAATTTGAGCGACACTAATTGTACGGATCGCCAAAGTACCTTTAAATCAGGTTTGACTTTTAAAACCCAGATAACAGTTCACGTTAAATTGAACTTTTAGGATTCATAGTTGCTTTTAAACCTGCGGATAAATCAGAGACAGATGTAAACGTCTCCGGTCGGACAGATGGTTTTAAGATAAGCCTGGTCACACACTCGGATGTGAGGCCACTGACCACAAACGGGCCTCGTAAAAAAAAGATAACGGTCCGGAGTGGACGGTGCGCAGCGTGCCGGGAAAAGCGGGGGAATATTCCGACTGATTGCAATGTTGTTGTTGTTGTTGCGAGGAATACGCATGTGTGGTAGTGGTTAGTATGTGTGTGTGTGTGTGTGTGTTTGGTGCACGCATGATCACCCGGCCGGCCCGTATCACTTCACAACTACACATCTTCAAAGCCTGTTTGTGCCTGTTTAAAAATAAATGCCTAAAATGGTTCCTACATGACCTCAGTCAACAAAGGGGTCAAGAAAAATCAATACCTCCCTCCCTCTTCTTGTCCTCTTCCTCTCTTCCCCCCGACTCTCCTCTCATCTGCTTTCTGCTTTTTATTTTTTTGTCTCTTTGCGTTTATATCTTTGCGCACCTGCCCCGTGCGTGCTTTATTTCTTCTCGATCCGCCTTGGGTTGCCGGATAATAGCTCGGTGATAGTTGTATAAAGTCTCGTACTTCATGACTTGGCTCTCCTCTGCCCATTGATTGTGTGGGGTTTCAGAATGGGTTACACATTGCTCAGGGAGAAGGTGGAGTGAAGGATGTGGTGGGGGATGGAAAGAGGTAGTGTTAAAGAATGGAGGGAGGAAGGGAAAAAACCTGCTGTTTTAAATCCAGAGGAGAAAACTGTGTGGATAAGAAATCAATAAATAGATCAATAAAGGAGATGAGCTTCTAACACTCAGTCTGACACTCTGCCTACCAGGATTTTCCCTCGAACTCACGCTTTTTTTTTTTTCGCCGACTTCTTCCTCTCGCTTTTCTGCCTTTTCCTCTCTTGTGAATCATCGAGTCAGACAGTCGATGAAGCCTTTGTACGACCGAGACCGGCTCCTCTTCGCCGGCGCCAAAGGCCGGGAAGGCACATGCACGACTTTGCGTTTAAATGCACATTTAACAGTCGACCCGCTGTCTCGACGCACATCTATCTGCGTGTGATTTACCATATTTGTCTCCGTCCTCTCCGCGGGCGCTTATTCTGCGTCCCAGCACTTGGACATGTTTCCCGCTGGTACGGCTATACAGCTGGTAAACGCGGTGGTGTCGTCGACTCATGGTGTCTCGCACCTGCGTCTGGTTCTCCACGTGCACG
This sequence comes from Fistularia commersonii, assembly GCF_037954325.1. NCBI lineage: Eukaryota > Metazoa > Chordata > Actinopteri > Syngnathiformes > Fistulariidae > Fistularia > Fistularia commersonii. The sequence continues at coordinate 3,111,862 of NC_141296.1, forward strand.
CTGAAGTTGACCCCATCCACGCCGAGCACCTGCTGGGATGACACACACACACACGTATCCAAAAGGTTGGCACACACACACACACAACCGCCGAGCCGTTAGCTCGTCCGTTTACGGATCCGATAGACTCTCACCTGTAATGGATTGCACATCACCAGCAACATCTGGATACATCTGGAAAAAGTAGAAACAGATGGGCTTAGAAATCGTAGGCAACATGGAAGGTTGGAAGAATCAGGCGTGACAACATCATTTCCATCTCTTTCTTCTTTGCCGGTCTGTCTGTTCAACATCTCTTTTCCTTATTGGGTGATTACTCACGCGGCTGCGGCGGCGGCGGCGGCGGCGACGTGACATACGGACAGGCAGATGTCCAGGGATCGGGGCGGACAGACAACACCCAGAGCCGTGTTTATAGTTATGCTACCAGCCTTCTGTACGAGCCTACTTTCTGACCGGGCTGTGACTTTCACCCGCACCGAAATCTGGCCTCCAAATGACCCGATTGGACCGTAGTGAAATTGCAAATGCCGAGACAGCTAGAACATGTTTTTCTTCGGACATAAAAGGGAACGGTTTATTTGGCTGCTCCGTATATGTAGACAGCTGGGCTGGACTACAGGTGTACGCTGCTATGACGTGGCTTCGGAAAGTCGGGGATTGTGTCCGTTATTACAGATGCCGTGAAAATTTGGGAATATTAACTACCAAATATGTCACTCGTGGACGAATCCGCCGATGGGGAAATCGTCGCTGTGAAATTCCGCCGATACGAAAGCCGAACAGCTTCTCTCTTGACCGGTTAGTAACTCGCTCCTATTGGACATTTACAGGCAACATTGAGTCCGAAAACAGCTGGTTACATTCACAATTATTTTTTTTCTTGCTTCTTAATTGAAGTTTATACCGTGACCTTGAATCCATCATTTATTATTTATAGCTATAGACAGGAATGGTTCTGTTGTCTAGAATCTAGTCTGTCAGACCTTGAGCTGCTCTGAATTAGTGGCTGAAGATTTGACAAAGTTCAGAACCCAGTGTGTGGGCTGAAAAGCAATTTTAGAAATTTTGTCTTTCCCCACCTCATCCTTTGCTGTCTCTCTGCATACCTCTCTCTCTCTCTCGTGCACTCTCTCTCTCTCTCGTGCACTCTCTCCCTCTCTCTTTCTCTTCCTCAACCCCAACCACCACCGATACCTTTCTCCTATCATTCCCTGCCTCCCATCTTTATGTTTGGGGTTAGCAAGGTGACTCCTCCACACTGTCATGGGCATGAACACAGATGTGTGCAGTGTGTGTTTGTGTAGAGTGTGTGTGTGTGTGTGTGTGTGAGTGGTGGTGGTGGGGTAACAGGAGGAGCAGGCAGCTGACAACCAGGCCAAAGCAAAGACATATGCACTGCTAAAAGAGGTAGATAGTGAGGAGGAGAGAGAGCTACGCTGTGAGGGACAGAAAGGGATAGCAGGTAGGACACAGGAAGTTGATGTAAATATAAATAAACAAGAGATGCAGCCAGAGAAGAAGAAAAAGGAATAGAGGAAGAGGTTTCACCGAGGTTGGTGACAATAAGGCGTGTCAGGTAAGACATTTCCAGGTGACCAAATTAGAGAAACTGGAGTGATAGCCTAGCGTGGCGCTAGGCGACAAAGAGATAAATAATAGGAAAGAACGAAAAGGGGGTTCGGGGGTTGAAGAACTCCACCGGCACGTCGCTCCTTCCCAACCCACGCATACATACATACATACATCACTGACACCGGCGTCCCTTACTTTCCCATAGCTGGTGTGTTGGCTTTTGAGTCATTCTAATAGATGCAGACATCCCGGGCAATGCAACACCGGGCCCGAAACATTTTGCCTGCACAGCCGAAAAAACCCGAGCGCCTGTGCATGGTGAGGACTCTCAGCTGTTAAAACACCAAAGCTGCGCCGCTGCCGAGGACACTGCAGGAAAAGTGCCTCAGCACTGGATTCCCTGCTCCCACAAAAACCACAGACACTCCATATTATGCCAGCCACAAAGAGAAGGAGAAGGAGAGAGGAAAGAGGGAGACGGGATCACTTGGGTGGGGGAGGGATGAGAAAAGGAGAGAATAAGCGCAGCGTGAAAGTTGGGGAGAGTAAAGACAGGAGAGAGGAGGGAAAGCCCGGTGCGCGCTGGGTTCGGGCCAAAACAAACAAGGGTCTGACATCATAAACCTGCGTCCCAGCAGATTTACCATATGAAGGCTGCGGTTAGACGAGCAGGCCACAGCAGCGAGGACCGGGCACCGGTGTGTGGAGCGCGAGCGGTCGGCCCGGTGGGGCTCCGCACAGAGCCGTGGTTTTCGGGTTGTGTGTAGCGGCGGTTAAAGCGGTAGGCCGACGCCGACGCGGTGGGCTTCGGCCCGCTGCAGGAGTCTCAGATGTTCAGCCGCGGGCGTACGAGCGGTATTGACGTTAACCGACCCGGCGGCGGAACAATGGTTGAAGAAGCAGACGGCCTCGATACGGCGAAGAAAGAGCGACAGGTTGTCGTCGCGGCGATGCGCTCTCCGCCTTCCCCTTCGGCCCGGGGAGCCCGATCGAGGCGGCGAGACGTCGTTTTGGGAACGGATGCACATTTCGATGAAGTCAATTGGCTGCGGCGAAGGTGATGGGCAAGACGGAAATGAACGGATAGATGATTGGCTCTCGTAGAACCAAACCAAAACCAGCAGACTAAACAGTCGGTCTGCCTCCACTCAGATACTGCCAGGGGCGCCATCATTCATCAGTTATTAATTCATACTTTTTTTTTTCTTTTTTTTTTATCTCAGCGAGTATCTGTGGAAAAAAAAGGGGGTATAAGCGAGACTGGAAGACAGATGTAGGCAGTTAGGTGGGTAAATGGAGAGAGTGAGACGCAGAAGAGAAGACAGAAAGTCAGGCAGACTCGAGCAGTAGCGGCACACACCCTGTCCAGGTTGTGTGAGGAATGAGAAATATCTGGAGATGACTGCCATCTGGGTGAAGTACAGCCGACACAAAGAAAGAAAAATAAATCCATTGGCTTTTAACAAGACACACCTCGAATGGGCAAACTCAAGCCCCTTAAGTCTTTATCCCCCTTCCTGAGATCTGCACTTGGCGCGTTATCATTTTCCTATCCCACCAGATAGAGCCGGTGTTATTTGACTAAACTTCTTAAATATTTTCAATGGAGGGGAAAAACATTTTTGGCAATGAGAAAATTGACTTTCTGAGCCAGTTTGGCCATCCCTGAAGTAAGTGCAGATGGTGATGGAGATGTTTATGGCAGGTTTTATGAGTAACAGGGCCCTGACTCTGACCCAGTGACCCTGAACTGTCAGCCAATCAAAACAGGGCCTTCATGGCATGTTTTCTACGGGGACTGATGAGGAGTGATGTCATTTCGAGACATTCGCAACCTTCCACTCCATCATCTTCATCCGCACCTACCAGACCTGCGCTCGGCGCCGACGGGAGGGAAAGTTTCGGGGCCCGGGGCCGAAGAAATTCTAGTATGGCACCTTTTTTTTTTGAAAAAAAAAAAAAAAAAAAAAAAAAAAGAAGAAAGTCACTTACAAGACGGTCAGCGTGGAAAGAAGGGACCACATCGCTTCCCCCCTCCACTGTGGAAACTGGGCCAGAGACAGTCTCCTCGCTTGGTCCGAGCCAGTCCGGAGGAGAGTTCCCCTCTGTGGCTGAGATCCGAAGGTTCTTGGGCAGAGTCAGTGGGCACTCCCGTTGGCATGGGCGACGGCGTGCACCCGGTTTCCCCCCGGCGTGGGTGAGTGCGCGGTCCCGGGCTCGGTGGGGTGTGAGGCCAAATGAACTGTGCCACTGTGACCGCCGGGCAACCTCCTAACAGCTGTCCGGGACCGGGAGAGAGTCAAGTGGGCGGGTGGGGGTGGGGAGGGTGCGGGTGAAAGGAGGGTGGGAGGGGGTGGGGGGGGGGTTAAAACACTGCGCGTCCCCGACAGGGGAAGGAACAGGTGAAATCGTGCACACGCTTCGCGGGATCACACGCAGCACCGCTTTCTTACGACCGCGTTGACCCGCACAATTACGCGCGATGGGGACGGATTGCGCTCCGTGCGTAATCCCTGTGTGCGTAATCCAGCGAGATCCCCCCCTGGTTGAAACTAAATAAAACTGTCGGTGCGGGAGGGATGTTTGGTTTTTGGTTTGTTTTTTGTTTTTTTAGTCCTGGCAGAGCTGTAGTAACTGTCGGAGATGGGCGGTCTGGTCAGGTTGATGGTGCAAACGGCAAGCTGGAGACGGGGGTTCTGCAGGCGCAGGGCAGTGGAAGGCGATCTCGGTCATGTCTGCGCGTAAAAGCCGGGTCAAGGGGTCTTTGACCAACGGTGTCCTGCAGCAAGAAGCGGTGGCGGTGTGTGTGTGGGGGGGGGGGGAGGGGGGTAGTCCTGGAGCGGTCCCGTTCAGGAGGGGTTGGGGGAAGGGGTGGCTGGAGAGGATGGGAACAGCTGTGGTCCGCCACCCGCGACACGCAGAGGAAATGACAGCCGCACTTTGCACCTGATTTTCCGGACTTCCCCCGCTGCCTCAGCCGCTGGTTACCGCCTGGCTGCAGTAGTCCTCCGTGTGCCTTCTCGACACAATATCAGCCAAAAACACAGCACGATGACATCACCTCCAAAATGTTTGAAGGGGGGAAAATGCAATCCGATCTTTTTATTTATTTTTTTTAGACGTAGAAAGTTTTTTTTTTTTTTTTTTTTAGGAGTTTCTCTGGAAGGGAGGAAAAAACACGAAAGTCTCTCCGTTCCGAGAAAAGAAAAAAAAAAAAAAAACGAACTCCGCGTTGCAAGAAGAGGGGAGTCAAGGTCGTCAATTTCTACAGAAATAATAATTTAAAAGTTAAACGGGCGCACGGGAAATGTGTTTACCCGAAATCACACTGACAGATCGACTCCCAACCCAGAACCCTGACCGTCCCTCTCCCCCTTATACATGCCCCCTTCTTCATTCACAGGAGAAAAAGGCAAAAAAAAAAAAAAAAAACAACCCAGTCGTGCGCCTTAATCCACTCTTCTGGTATTAAGAAGCTCTTTCTCGTTTTCAAAAAAAAAAAAAAAAAAAAATCCAAATGTTTCCTTCCATAAAGAGCTCCTCTTGAGGGGGGCTGCACAGGAGAGGCGCGTCGGCAGGCACAGACCTCACTCCAAGAAAACCAGAACAAGATTTTAACAGACGCGGATCAATCCTCCCTCCTTCCCTCCCTCCCTCCCTCCCCTCGCCTCCTCTCCTCTCCTCCTTCCCTCCCACCTCTTTCTCTCTTTCTCTCACTCACACGCACATGCACACTTACTGGATCAAAATGGGATTAGTCAGTGGCTATGCGATGCCGACCAAACTTCAACTGCAAAAAGTATAAATTCCAGCAAGTGCCGGGTAGTTGATACCAATTCCTGTCCACAGTGCGAATGTTACCAAATAGTTTGTCATGATACAATAATTTCCCTCGGGGTTCCTTGTTTCGCATTGCTTTAATTCGACAGAGACACGCCTGCAAATTCCGATTAAAAAAATGTACTGGAAATGTCAATTCATCCACACATAAATGCAGAAAAAAAAAAACATTTCAACTGGGTTTAAAACTCGACGGAGTGTGGAGATAATCTGTTATATAAGTTTTTGTTTTTCTTTTTCTTTTCTTTTTTTTTTTTTTTGTGAAAGGACACCTGCCCCAAAAGTGGATTTATATTTGTATCAACAGACATCTTGGCCCCGAAGATAACCTCGCCGCTGCTGCCTCAGGATGAAGGACAGTGCTCTCTCTTTCTCTCTCTGTCACACACACACACACACACACACACACACACACATGCAAACGCATAGCACAGCGTGATCGAGAGGAGTCCAGTCAATCTGTGTTGAAATCATGTGTTCAAACTCCCCGTTTCTTAACTTTTAAGTTAAACCTTAAGAGGGAAAAATGAAAAAGAATGGGAGACAGTCGGGAGGGTGGTATGTAAGCACAGACACGGATCCAAAACGAACATTTCTCAGGGATTTCGGCAGCAACGCCCGCTCTGCGCTCCCCAAAATTCCCTCTCACCGCCGTACAACCGCAGACGGTCAGCCAAGCCAACACAACACTCCTGCCATACCTTTCATTGACACACACACACACACACACACACACACACAGTGTGAGTGGGAACAGAGAGAGGGAGGGTACTTGTGTGCATGTACGTGTGTGTCTGTGCGCGCACTGAAGGTGGGAGGGGGTTGGCCTCATACATCAGGGACAGTTATCTTGGCTCCAAGATTAGGCTTATTCTTTTTCTACATTGTACTTTCAAATCACATGCGCGTGTGCACATACACGAAGAAAGAAAGAAAGAAAGAAAGAAAGAAAGAAAGAGACAGACATGCAGACAGACAGACAGAAAAGAGAGTTCTGCAACTGGACAGGATTGTGCTGGGCTGGGAAGGGGTACTGTGGTTGAATGCCTTTCCAGTCATGCTCCATAGACAAGCTTCTGGCCTTCTTTCCTACCACTGGCTCTCTTCTCGTCTTTGCACCTGTGTCTCGGTGCTTTTTCACCGCTCACCGCACGGCTGCAAGGGACAAGAGTGTAAATGTTGTGGAGAAGGAACTGAACCGCATTCTGGTGATGAGGTATGGGCTCGTCTAGTACTGTTAAGCCCAGATGGAAGGGTTCAAAGTTGGACCGCGTTACCTCTGCCTATACTGCGAAAGCTCCGCGCTTCAGTCATCCGATACACGAGAGTCTAACTCAAAAAAAAAAAAAAAAAGTAATCGCGGATTTAGCTGATGATTACCGTTCCGTTTTGCTTTTGGTTTTTTTTTTTTTTTTCACCTCTCGGATCGTAAATAAATAATAAATAATCACGTGATTTACAGGAACTGAGCTGTATTCGCATCTGGAATGGCCGGCGATTTCAATGACAGGTTGTCCCTGAATGATGCCGTAACAGGTTAGTCAGTGAACAAAGCTGCTGAAAGGTTGATCCTGATGTGATCCTCCCTGCTCTGCTAAACACTCATTAGTCGACGCCTGTAAATGTGATGACAAATGATCAGCGGATGTTTTCGATCGTGCTTTTTTTTTTTTTTGTCGAAACGACAAACTTCGCGTTCCCCGAATCCCCGAACTCACGGAGAGTTCGTTACAAAAGGAGTCATTTATAAAACCGATGAAGCCTTTTGTCTTTCTGTTTTTCTTCCATCACATCATTCTTACCGTGTTTCATTTTCCGTCCTCCCTATCTGTCTCTACAATCTGTTATTTTATCTGCTTGCGCCGTCCCTCCCTCTTTTTGCAGCCAGCTTATTGATCGCTCGTGTCTTTGCCTCTGCAGATCCTGCCTATTGATCCTCAGCTAAGACACACAAACTTGTATTCGCGCACGTCGTCGCACTCGCGCGCGCCCCCCCCCCCCTTGTAATTTCTCAGCCCGTCACCAAATCCGTGCTTCTCGCCCGGATCGTAATTTATCCATAAATGCACATGTGCGCAAACATGTAGAGTCACCGGGACATATGTTTTTTTTTTTTTTTTTTTTTTTTGCATATACCCTCTGTCGTGTTGAATAGACTCGGCACTGATGGACGTTATGCCTTTGTGCTCCTCTCTCATCTCATTAAAGTGAATGAGAGCTCTGTGAGTGTGTGTGTGTGTGTGTGTGTGTGTGTGTGTTTGTGGACGTGTATCTGGGGCCCAGTAGCCGCTGTAGATCTGGACCTGGCGGCTTTCTTTCTGTATCTCTCTGCCTTTCTTTGACTGGGCCTGCAGGCTTCTTCATCCAGGGAGCCTGGTCAATATGGCCATTCTGTCTAGCAATTAACATCGATCAGCGCCCGTCAATACCGTTACCACCCAGACAAAGACCCAGGGTGCATTGCGTGTGCTTGCCCTTTCTCTATCACAGTCCAACAAATCCCCAAACAGCGCTCTCATTATATGAGGGCGTTCTGGCTTGACCCCAAGGTCATGATGGAGAAGAAGCACGTCGCGCTGGACCCAATGTTATGGGTGACTGGAGTGGAACCTGATGTAGAGGGTTCTGCATTGCGGGGCAGCGAGGTGTGTGTGTGTGTGTGTGTGTGTGTGTGTGTGTGTGTGAGTCAAGTTTAGATACGGCTCGGTTCAGGCAATATCGGCTCCCGAGTGTCAGATCAGGGGTGTCAAACTCACACGGCCTAATTTGATGTCATAGCGTTATTACCTAGAAGTAACACAAAGTCCAAATATTTCCTTTGTTTTTGTGTCAAAGAGAACAGGTAAATTATAAAAATGTAACAAAGTGACCCCGAATAAAAACGGAGTTGATCGAGAAACTTATAAACGCGATTTCAACAACACAATGCCTCAAATCTGTCTTCTCGGTTCTCCGTGCGTTTTATTGTATTTATTAGTGGCTGCATCCACACCGCGCATGCAGGTTTCTTATTCACCTCGACAAATGAGAAGCGGTCCATTTTTCTTGGAAAACCCTACAATCCATGTCCACTTTTCTCTTTTTTGACAACAACGTCTTGCTTGTTTGTGTGTTTAAAAAGTTTATTAGGACAGTGTACAATTACATTAAGCACAGAGGCAGAGATGTTTGCACCAGATTGTAGCTCATAGCTAATTTTCATCTGTAGTCCTGGGATGCTGATGAGAACGTCGGGGCCAACGGAAAACCGGGTACATTTTTTCAACAATAAATAAAAAAATGCTATTTTACGGACCCGGACGCCGAATTGCTGCCATCTGCTGTTAGTTCTGACAACATGGCATGTTGCTAACACAATATCGGACAATATCGGAACTGCATTTTTTTTTATTTTCCGCAATTGTTATGTATTTTTTTTCAAATTTTGGATTTGCGCCACGGGCCGGGCCGGACCCTCCGGCGGCCCGCGAGCCGTACGTTTGACACCCGCCCCCCCCCGGCGTTTCGATGGTTCGGAAACTCGGAAAAATATAAATGTGTCTATCATCGCGGAGGATTTCGGTGGACTGTGTCCAATTAGCTTGTCCTATAAGGTATGGGCTGTATATGTTTGGATGGGAGGAGGGATTCGGGAAAAAGGCGTGTGCATCTGGGATATCTCGCGGGAGAGAGAGAGAGAGGCTTGTGGCTTTGATTAATACCTGCAGACACGGACCTGAAACTCCTCATCGGACGTCGAGATGTCAGCCGAACATAGGTCTCTGGGATTTATATCCCTTCTTTGTTAATCACCGGCCAAGTTTAAACTTTTTCCCCGATGTGTAAATGTATGAGACACTTAATAAAGGCCCTTTGATGACAGGGGGGCCCGTGCAAAGTCAAGGAATGTGTACAGTGTGCAGGGCTTTGAAATGAGAACCTGTTCGCCACTTGTCTGTGTCTGCGAGATGAGAGAATCGACAGCTGCAACTAAGTGAGTGCAGGAATTAATTAGCGCTGAGCCATTTGTGTGATGGTGAGCTGGAGTTGAGATGAAGAGAAAAGAAAAATATTGTTTTTATTAGCAGCGAGGTTGGTGGTGCACAGCCTGTTCCTTCTCTCCCATAGCAAGATAATATCAATGAAAATCCCGATTTACTTTTGTCTCCGTCCCAGAATCCATTGCAGCTGTTGTCTTTATACATAACCCAGCTGAGGCGGAGAAATTGACTTTTCTTTGACACTTTTGAGTTGGAAGACTTGATGCTCCTTTGGACCGGCGTCAGGGTGATTAATCATACAATCTAGCTTGTCATGGTCAGGCCAGTGGCCGGGTTTATCCCGCGTATCGTTCCGAACGAGTCTGGTTCTTCGGGCAACACCTGCCATCACGCCGTCCGTGATGAATTTCGCTCAGGCTTTCTTTCTCGGATCCAGAAAAATAACGCGAATAACTTTCCGTCGGCGATCCGTCGAGTATCGAACATCGTACGTGCCAAGTTTTTAACACGGCTCTTTGTGTTGTCGTCGGCTTGAGCGGTTCGTCAAACGGAAAAACAACGACACGGAAAAATAAACAAAGAGAAATCGTGAAAATAAACATCGCGACAAAGCCTACGCGTCGTCTATTTCGAAAACCTTTTTAAAAAACCTCAAAAAAAAAGCAAACCACGGGCGATTATTTATTGCTGCGGAAAACAGGGAATATCTGGAGTTATAGCCTGGCGTTCGGATGCTCGGTATCAGCGGTGAGCGGCTTCGAAACTAAAAGGGGTAATAAATACACAGTGAAGATGATTTACTGCAGGAGTGGTGGCTGCACGCTGTCTGACACTGATTAGCAAGCGCTGGTTTGTGTGCTCGGTGAGGATGTACAAGTTAATTGCTTTTGACCAGTGAGGTTGTATATAAATATGCAAGGCTCAGCGACTGGGTGGATGTTTGTTTAATTATGGTCATTGTGGTTGTGTGTTTGGTTGAGTGAGTGTGTCATGACCCTCGGTGACAGACTGTGTACAGCTCAGTGTGCGGCATGTGTACTTATAGCGGGAATGATTACGAACGTGCGCGGATCGAGGCAAAAAAATAGTGTGTCAAAACTGTGTTGGGACGTGTTTTCGTGCGCACGTGTGTGTATTTTAGAGTTCTTCTTTGACTCGACGATATTAACGGCAGCTGCGGTTTATGTTGGATACCGAGCTGACGCGCCGTTGTCTTTTTCTTCCTGTTTCATGTTCGGGCGTTCGAACCGGCGAGACGGTTTACCTTCGCTCCTGTCGACTTCTCCGATTCATCTCACTCGCATTCCTCCTCCTCTCCATTAATACCTCACCGGCTTCCATCCCGCTCCGCTCCCTCTCGCTATGTCCATTTCTTTCATTCTGCTTTTTTTTTTTTTTTTTCCCCTTTTCCTCCTGCCCCTTTAGCCTTGCCACTGGGCGAGGGAGAAACTGTAATGTTTATAAAAACCCTTTAATGTGCTATGTAATTACCCTGGCAGCACCTCCCATCATTACTCATGCCAATAAAGCACCTTGGAACTGACATGTCAGAATGGGAGAGCAAGAGATGCAGGGGGGGGGGGGACACTTTCCACAATTCACCCCCTTCCTCCATTAATCTCTCTTTCTTTCCCGTCCGTCCTCGCTATTCCTTTTTTTTTCATCGTCGCTTTGTCCCTTCTTTCATTCTTTCCATTTGCCGCCGCTTCCTCTCTTTCTCTCTCTTCTCCCCCTTTCTGTCCAGCTCGCTCTGCTTTCTGCCAGATACCCAGGTGGTGGTCAATTACAGCGCAACTCCTTTTGGAATAACAAAAGCATTCTTAAACTTGGTCCGTGGAGCCTATTTTAGGAAAATGTCTCTGAGTCTTGGAAAGTGGGTGAATGGACCTGAAGGAAAGGAAGCAAGAGCTCATGAGAGGGAGAATTATTTAAAAAAAAAAAAAAAAAAAAAACACTTACTGAAAGAGTGTAAATGAGGATACATAAAACAGGCAGGCAGCTGCAGGAGTAGTCAGGAGTGATGCATTCCTAAGACAAACTGTTGTGTGTAACGCACAAATGTTTGTTCATGCTAAAAACTTCCATTTGCAATTAACACATAATCTGATCCTCTTCTGGTAATCCTGCCCTTTTCAGTGCTCCCACTCATGTTAGTCCTCTGGTCACTATACCTCCCACTTAGACAGCTGTGGCCCGAGCTCTTCTCCTGTTAGCACTTGTGCTAAGTCCCCCCCCCCCTACACACACACACACACACACACTTTGCTCGGCCGTCCTCGTGAATGTTCAAACTTCATTTGCCCTCCCCGACTTTGGCTCTAAGTATAAAACTTTGCCTTAGCCTTTCAATCGTCCTCCGTCCTAACAAAATTCTCATTTGTAAGACAAACATTTTAACAAATTAAGCAGCAAAACAATGGGTGGGTGTCTGCCTGACGTCAGTCTGCATTTCATTAGAAATTGCTAGGCTAACGCTTTCCATATGGAGAAGCCTGCTGCAGGGTAGCCCCCTGCTGCCCGGCTTCAGCCTAGCCCAGCATGGCCCAGCTCGACTCGGTTGCCACGGCCTGCCCCCAGTTTGGACCCCATCTGGGCCCCTGCCATTATGTCATCTTTAATTTGGACTTGTCACACATCACCTGACACCTACCCCAGTCATGCTGCAACCTTTTGTCCTGTTGGAGCAAAAGAGCTCTCCTGAGGGTTTCTGCCTCTTCTTTTCTCCTCCACTTTGCATTTTTTTTTTTTTTTTTTTATATTAATGTTACTTTTCTCCTTCTCTTTCTTCAGCTCTCTCCCTTCCCGCCGGACCCGCTCACTCTCGAACACTCCAGACTCGGTCACTTCCTACATCCCAGCCCTCCACCTTAAATACCTGTTTTGGCACTCGCGTGTTTGTTTACACAGGGAAAAAGATGACATTGAGGAAACATCGGGACTGGATTCTGCTGGCTCTGTCACCAGTCACCCCAGACAGGGGATATGAACGCTAGAACTTTATGGGAAGTGGCAATCAGAGCAAATGCAAAGTAGCGTGCAAAAAGCTAATGTATGGCGTGTAACAGAAGCATGGAGTCCAGTCGTAACGTCTTTGCAGAAGACGACCCGGACAGCGGCAGGGCCAGGGGGGTTCTTTTCCCGTCATGGAAAGATGGAAAGCGATGGATTTGTAGAATTGAACAGAACAAGGACAAGAAAAGCAAGTAAAGCTCCAATGTTGACGGATTCACGGCTGCAGGGGGGGGGGGGCTTGTGTGCCCAATGAGCACTGAAACAAACATGTGCATGACATGTGTGTTATCAATGTGATTTTTCGTGTGTGAAGGTACAGTACACACAGTCTGGTTTGTGTTGTGTGCATGCTCACCTCCCCTGGCTTATGTATATAATCATGTGTGTTATTTATGGCGTGTGCTTTGTGATGTGTATTGGTGTGTGTCAGTTGCTGCACATCATGTGAGTTTCCGGGTGTTTCTTATGACTGTTTCTCTAGGTGTCAGCTGTTTGCTTCCTTTTCCTCTTCTGCTCTGCTTCTGTATTCTAGTCTATCTTTAATTATTCGTTCTATTATTCCTGAAAAAAATGAAAAAAAAAAAAAAAAACGTTTCAGCTGCATTCATGAGAAATGCAAGCTTCATATAACCTATTTTTAAACCATGCCACTTGTAAACCCCATTGGCATTTGACTTAACAAAATGAATGAATCAAGTAGTGACAGCTGGTAGACAACCATTCGGTGGAATTATTCTCCAGCAGCTGAATGGCCTGTATTCAGCTTAGCTGGAGGAAAACACTTTTTATTATGGGGGAAATATTCTGGATTGAAATGGTCCCACGAGACTCGGGCAAAGTGAAGTAAGGAGAAACTTCTAAGCGACTGTAAATAACCAAACATCCAACTATTGCATAAAACACCTCAGTGGAACAGAATGAAGAGAGACATATCATATACAGCTTGTATTCATATTCCAACAAAGCATTCAACTGTTGCACTGCAATGAAGAAGTCTTAAAGGATCATTTCAATTCCTATGCATGGATAGGGTGGAATTTCCACAAAAGAAAACAGATACTGAAGGCTCACAAACACTTTGCACAGTTTGAAAGTTCTGCTATTCATATCGAAATGTACCTGCCTTCACATTCATTTTTTTTTTTTTTTGAATTCTGCAAATATCCTCTTAAAAGTATGATGCAAAATCATCACTCAATCTACCCCTATCCTCACTGACTGAGCTCTTGCTTGAAAAACAAACAAAAAAAAAAACAATAAGTATTTACACTTTTTGTTGTCTGTGTCCCGTCCGGACTGTAGAAAAAGGGTACGTTTGCGTCATAAACGGCAAAAGAGAGAGGAGAAAACGATAGAAAAAAGTCTCAAAAGCGGCGTCTCCTCTTTTTGAATATGATCTCCAAGGTTAAAAACTTCAATAATCAATAGCGGACAGCACGGTGGCGCAGTGGTCCTTTCTGTGTGGAGGAAAGTGTTTCCTCCCCATGCCTGCATGGATTTTCTCAGCATTCTTTGGTTTCCTACCTCAGTCCAAAAATAATGTAATAGGTCAATCTAAAACTCGAAATTGCCCGGGAGAATGACTGGTTGTCTCTTTTTGTGGACCCGTGGCTGACCGGCGCAGGATTCACCCTGTGGATCGGCTCCAGCATCTATGGTTATAATGATAATATACTTATAATAGTTATAATAATAACTCATATGTCACAGTCAGTCCATCAACATCAACGTACCATTTAGATAGAAAAAGGAAAAAACACACACACACACATCCGCTGCCCGGTGATGGATCAAAAAAGTCGACCAAGAAGAGGTTTGAAAAAAATCTGCACGCCAAAAGTGCGCTAAAAATAAAGATCATTTATTTGACATATAGTACAAAAAATGTATTCTCAAATGACGTAAACATATGCGGACTGAAAAGTTTGTCTTATGACAGCCATATTGTTAAAAATAAGTCGCAATGTCAATATCACAGAAAAGAGCAGGTTTTAAGATGAACATTTTCAAATTAAATATATCTTAAAGTTGCAGCTCAGTGTCATTTCTGAGATTGGAATGGTTACCAAAATCACCCTGTAACTAAAGTTCAGAACCTCTGCTCCATTCTCAAATAAAAAAAAACAACAACTTAATTTCATGCATAAATACGTTACGACTGTTTGTTTAAAGACAATTTGATTCAGCTTTGAGTCTTTCATATGCCAGTGATAATATATTATTTGGCTTTTTAAATTGCACTTATAGAAAACTAAATAGTCCACATAGGAAACACAGTCCATTAAAGACTGAGCCGAAGATTTCCTTCAGATAACTTTCTCAACAGCCAAAAATATTAGATTTAATTTCTTGCACAAATATTTTTTTTTTTTCAATATTTCTTCTGATCACTCCAATCAATGACAACTGACTACATGTTTGCCAAAAAAATATGATTATCCTTCAAGGGATCTGGGCTGCTGACATAACTGTTGGCTTCATTATTTTACCCAGAATGAGCGTCCCTCCACTCCAAAGGTTGGTGGTTCGACTCCCGGCTCCTTCTGTCTGTAAAACGAAGCGTTCTGGTTGTGTGTGTGTGTGTGTGTGTTTACCTTTTTGCGTGAGTTATTGGCAGTTTAGATGTATGCATCCATAGGTTTTTCCTTGAGCATTCATTTTGGAAGGAGGTCTATTCCTCGTTTCTCAAGGCGGAGGGAGATCGAAACAGATATTAGCATTCTAGAAACACTCTTTTGGAAAGGAGCAACAAGTCTGTCTTTGTTTATCTCCATCCTTGTTTTTTCTCATGACATGCTTTTTTTTTCTTGTACATTAATTAATTTTTATGAACTAGAAGAGCACAACTTGCCATTATGTATTCCCATGGCTCACAGGATGGGTTTTTTTTTTTTTTTTCCAGCTGCAGTCTATTTGTGCAAATAAAGGCGTAAAATGAAACATCCAAGTACAACCTGTTGACAACCAACTTTATGACATGACATTATATCTATTCTGTTCATTAAGGGATTCAACTTCCTGTCTGAAATGTCGTCGACCTTTACGGGTCTACAACACATAATTGTGGTAGGACTAATTGTAGCTTCAAAGGTGTAGTTTTAAATCACATGGAGCTCCATATGCTGGTTCTGTAGATCCAGGCAGTGTGAAATTTCCTGTGAAAAAAAAAGGCCGATGGTTGACACAGAATGGTTTAAACGAGGATAGGGACCGCAGTAAAACCACACGTTCAAATAAAAAAAAGAAAAACAAAGCCATACTTTGCCATATTTTCTCCCCAGGTTCTTGATGACAGCAGTTGTGTTTCCTTGTCGTTTCACTTAAAAAGCTGAACAAAAGTTCCACGGACTTACATTTCATGTTGTGTTTGTGGAATTCTGCAAAACCCTTCTTTGAATAATTTGGTGTCTTTTTTTATTTGCACCGATGCAGTTGTTCTTAGTTGCTAAAGTCAAAACACACACCACTTCCAAATGCGCTATCTTCAATTTGTGGCTCAGTTGATAGAGCGTGAATTCCCACCATCGCAGAGTATGGCAGCTTTACCGCCATTTGTGTGTGTGTGTGTGTGTGTACGGATGAATGAATGCAATCTAGTATAAATTACTTTGAAACCGCAAGATGTAAAAGTGCTCTGTAAGTCTCACATTTTATTTTGGATCTTTATTAAACAGGCCATATTTTGACATTTTCCCTATAATCAGCTTTGAAATCTCCGTTTTTGTTGACAACAGTGACCCCTTCACAATATAGTGTTTACCTGAATGCAGACTAGCTCATGAAAAGAACAAATTCTCCAACCGTGTTATACATTTTTATCTAAAAATTGTATGTGAAAAGGATCTTTTTAATCGAGACAAGGTGTTAAAATCTCCTCTCGACACCTATTTCAGGTTTCGCTATCATCGAAAGCGCAACCCCGACAGCAAAACTCCGTCTGCTGAGGATACGGGTGAGTCGAAATTGAATTCACGAGTCGGTTATAAATATATATTTGACTTTTGCGATCGTACGACTCGCCCGTTCAGGTGAGCGCGTAGATGTCATTATAAAGATTTCACCCTCTAGTCAAACACAGATGTTTTACATGTTGACATAGTGAAAATGAAACACTTTTAACTGTTTTCAATCAATGTCACATTATCTATTCTCCACGCTCAGCATGCAGCAGAATCACAAAGCTTGCACATTTAAAGTAGAAAGGCTGGCTTATAAAATGACAGCGGTGGAGTGGTAAATACCAGAGTGACAACATCAGACATTGTCTGGTTGCATGGTATGCTCAGTAGCAGTGTTTTCATCAGCTAGCTTGTACCGTGTGTGAGCACTTTACAATGTGTGCGTGCATGCATGTGTGTAAATTAACTCATGCGTGCGTATAAACTACATCAGTAGCTTGTGTTGTGTTTTCAATAGTCTTATGTGTGTGTGTGTGTGTGTTTGTGTGTATATTGGCTTACCGTGGGGCTGTTGGTTGCCCACTCCGGTTGGAATTTTATGATCGGGCTTGCATTCATTAACTTGTGAAAATCCATTCACACTCAAGTCAAACACACGTGTACACACACACACACACACACATGGCCATCCATATTAATGGTGTAGCTTTTGATGACACTCCACAGTGTGTTCGGTACCGTATAGCAGTCTTGGTAGCAGTCCTGTGTGGTGGGAGCATGGGTGTGTGAGTGAAATTTAATGTGTTTGTGAGTGCAGCTGCACGTCGGTGTGTGTGGAATGAGTGTAAAAGACATCAGACACCACCGTTAATGGGTTTAATCAATGGCAGATGAAATTCCTGTTGTTTTTCTCACCACAGCACTGTCTGCTCCAATAGAAACACAGCACAGAATGTGCAGAGAGACTGATGGGGACGATTGAGGTTGGAAATCTCTCTTACACCAGCCACACACACACACACACACACACGTATGTACAAGCACATGCATGTACGTGCGCATACACACACACGTACACATTGTTAGGGAAATGTTCAACATTCACCAGGACCTGTAGCTAGTATGCTCTGCCAAAGAGTTAATGAATTTTGTGAAATATTCATAACGCAAACAAACCATACGTTTATGAGTCTTTAAATCTGTTATGTATATACCGTTCACACACACACAGACGTGCACACAAACACACACACACTTGCCAAAGGCCTTTCTGTGCTCCAGCTGGGGACCCAGCTGCAGTGATGTCATTTCTTGCTGCCACTTTGCTGATTGTGACTCTCATTGAAAGCAGAGCACTTTGATTTGCCTTCAAGACCGGTCAATGTGCACAGACATGCACATACACACACACTGTGCACACCGTGCACAAGCGGTGAAATAAATTTTACCCATAGTCACATGCACGGCTCTTATCATCAGCATCATTTCAACACACACACACACACACACACATACACACACATACAGAAAACGGGCTTGAACGCCACATCACTTTCACAGCGCTTTTCTTAAGTAGACAAACAGATTGAATACTCAAGAGATGAGACGGAGAGCAAGATGAGAGGGGAGCGTCATGAAAAGTAGTGCCCCCTAAGACTTGCGAGAAAGAGATAGAGGGAGAACGAGACGGAGAGAGAGAGAAAGACAGAGAGATGGGAACAGCATTTGCATGAACGGCCCTCTTTGAGAGCAGAGTTACGCAATGAGGGACAATCTCCTTTCAGATTATCCATCTAATGCACACATGTGAGTAAATGCACACAAACACCTATGAGACAAAATACCCACAGACACACTTAACTATTTACAGATGCGCCGTAAAGGTTATGTTCATAAAGTTCTTGTAAACTGTTGCGATCTCATATAAAATACCATTCTTCTCCAAAACCCACCCAACACACACACACACACATGCACACACACAGACAAAATCAGTTAGCAGATTTGTGAAAGCTCTGCCAGTGTAAAAAGCCGAAAACATATGAGAACAGCCCTGAACAATCTTCCTGTATTAGGGTCCAACATTCTTCACCGGCCTTTGCTCCGTCTCTTCACGGTCAATAGTGCTACGTCAACCCTCTATTGGCTTCTCCACATCCTCCTGGGACTAAACCGTTTAAGTTCCCCGACCCTATTTGTTTGCTTCTTTAAGCTTTTGCACCCTGTCCCCTTTCCCAACCCCCTTCCTCTCTGGTGTCCCCCAACCCGCCCCCCCCCCCGCCCCCCAAACCCTCTCTCCCTGGCCTTGTATACAGTCGTCTGCTGGCATGTCCTCTGTCTTTCCAGCCTTTGAAGGCTTTTCAGGCTGCTAATAAAAGACAGGTCCCCACCACAACAAAAGGGCTCAGCGCTGCCTTTGAATAAACAGTTTATTTCACTTTTTTCCTCCCCATCAAATGCCCCCTCTCTTGCCTACACCCCACTACTATGTGTGTGTGTGTTTTTAAATCTTGGTTAAGGGGGAAATATGTGCACTTGCTATATTTTTTCCATGTGATCACAATGCTCTGGAACAGATTAAGAGAAGATGAGGGCGGGAGGAGGAATGAAAAAGAGCAGAATAGGGAACTGTAGAGGAATAGAAAATGAGAGCAGGTAACTGTGGCAACCTTGGCCTTCAGATATGTGTGTGTGTGTGTGTGTGTGTGTGTGTGCATGCACGGGAGCAAGCAAGCATGCATGCGCGCGCGTGCACGTTTGTGTGTGTGAGACCACCAGAAAGAGAAAAATCGATGTGTTCGTCTCTTTCTAACTTGAACGATAATGCTAAGGGATGATAGGATACACATTCTCCTTCCATCTCAGCATCTTATCTTGTGAGCAGTGTAGCAAACTCCTCCAAGCACCTGCACTCTGAGGTAAACTCCCCAAGCCACATTAGGCCTGTGTACACTGGCAACACCTGGCTTTTCCCAAGGGGATTCAAATAAACATCTAGTTTGAAGAGAGGCCTGTTTTGTTGGATAAACTGGAACAACCTGGCTTTGAAACTGAGTGTAATCCACCACATCCAGGGAATCACGTCAAAGTTAAGTTGACAATTTGTTCTGTTTACATGCATAGAAATATTTCGTTGGCTAGAAATGACTTGTAAGGCATATTTGAAAAGGCATATTTTCCCCTAAATGTAAATAAGTTCTCAGTCTGTTGGACGTGGACCCAGCGTGGCCCGCTAGCTGGAAAGACACTCCGCTACTGAACGAAGCACCAAAAGTTAGTCCAGCAACAGGCTGGGCAGGGCAGAGCGCTCCCTCAAGCAGACATAGACAAACATAAATACGGCTCAGAATATTTGAAATATTTGAGGTTAACCTTAATTCATCTCATGAGAAGCTTACACAACCTCAACATGGACAAAAAAAAAAATCCCTTGGAAGATAAGTTTATCAAGCACTTATAATTGACTTTTAAATGTTCCAGGTGAACCTATCTAGAACTTTTTTTTTTTTTTTCTCGGTTTATTTCCCCTATCATTTAAGCCAAAGCCGCAGGAGCCACAAGCAAATGCCGCACCGGACCAAACCGCAGCATGTTAGTTCATTTCCACCAATAAATGCTCCCTCAACCTGTAGCTCTTTCTGACTCACTCTTTTCTTGTTTCTCGCGTCTTGTTTTCTCGTCCATGCATTCCTCCCTATGTTCTCCTCTGATGTTCCCCTACCTTTTGCCTTCCTCCTCCCCTGTTACACTCTCTGACTCTTTCTTTTTTTTTTTTTTTTCTGGTACTGGCAGGCTGTGTTGCCGCAGCCCCAGAGCTCAAAGTAAATAAATGGTCATTTTTCGGCCTCTTTCTCTTGGAAGAAGAATAACACTGAGAGAAGCATGTGTGTAAAAAGGTTTGTGTTATGTGTGTAAGTATGTGTGTGTACTCATACACCAGTTTGTACATTTGTGTGTGTGTGTGTGTGTGTGTGTGTGTGTGTATATATATATATATGTGTGTGTGTGTGTGTGTGTGTGTGCATGTGTGTATGAGGCGGCAAACCACAGGCTTATTGGAGCTATTAGAGAGCTGGATGAGCATCGCAGCATAGCAAACCCAGATGGGCAACTAGAAGCAGGCGCATTGCATGTAGACGCACACTGGAATCATACATCTGTACGTGCACGTTACAGACATACAGAATTCCACACTGAGCACACAGTTGTGCGGATTCATGCTGATAGATTTAACGAAAAACAATCGATGAGCACAATCCGGGCGAAACGGACGTTGATTTGTATGTAAACAAAATCCTGTCAGACACCACACTCGTGCACACCCGGCATGCACAGCTGTCATACAATATGGAGCTCTGTCACGCTCGCGCTCCTAATAGAGTGAGAATGAGGACGAGTGACATCAGAAAGCATCTCCTCTTGTCTGTCACTCAGCTAAAATCCCACTTTTCTCCAATCCATTACGTCACTCTGCCACTTGCAAGCCTCCCCACAAGGCTTTATCCCATGGAGCACTTGCTTTCCGCACTCTTTGCTTTCCCGGTTTGTCTGCTTTGCTCCAAGAGGTTCCTGCCTTTCACACTTTCCTCTCCTTCTCCACCGCAATGACATCAGCATAAATTTATTCATTTTTTTTTTATTTATTTTAAAGCAAGAATCTACTTTAAGACTGCAAATGCAGTTCCTTTGTGGCTACTTTCGTCGCTATATGATTATTTTACAGCTTATACGGTTTTTATTATGAACGCGTAAGCCGTTTCCATGCTGTTGTGTGTTGTCGCGTTGTTTCCTGTTATTTTCAGTTATTCTTATCGCTATCTAGGTTGCAAAGTACGAATTTCATTGCATCGTCTAAAGCACAAAAATTCTCACAACGTACATGATAATAAATAATCTTGAATTATGGTTGGAGGCTTGGAACTGAGTCAGAAGGTTAACAAAGTCAGATGTAAATGTGTGCTGCAAAACGGACTCCAAAAAACCCAAACGACTTTCTGTACAACTTGATTTAAACTTAAACAGCAGTGGCTGTTGAAAATCCATATGCATGTGTGTGTGTGTGTGTGTGTGTGTGTGTGTGTGTATTATTCATTATTATTTACACACATGTATATTACACATGTATTCCATATGTGTGTTTATAATACACAATACACACACAACAAACTTGTCGAATAATCATTTAGGCTCACTTGTAATGTGTGAGATTATTTGGAATTTCACAAATGAACTCAAACTATTTACATATTATATCAAATATTGAATACATAGCAACTTATGTTATACTTATACGTCATGTATTTGTTTCTGCATAACTCTCGATTTTCAATTTCAGTCCTGGCCCTGGAAATAGAATCAAGCTGAGGCTGATGTCGAAAAAAAAAAAAATCCTGCGCTCTCATGTGTCTGTTTTCTGTTTTAAGCTGTCACAGGATTTTATTCCGAGAGGTTTTGTTTGACTTCTTATATTATGTATTGCTCTCAAAATCAGATGTAATATGACATATTCTCTTTGCATCTATGTTTTGCACCTTGGAGATAAAAAAAAAAAAAAAAAAAGTCCTTGTCATTTGATCCCAGTGCTTTGAGCTCCACAAAACATCACAGTTAATATTTAGCCTCTTGCCAAAAGTTATAGTAGCTTGTCTAAAATTTATTATTTTCCCCGCAATATTCCCCTTGCATCTCCTTCTGGACTGGCTATAATTTACTACAAGGCTGTTACCCCTCACGTTCTCCCATTTGTCATCAATCAGGCCCGGCAAAGTTATTGGAACGTTGCAGTGGCACTTCCTGTGGCGTGGATGCGGCCAGCGGGTGCGTTCTTGGGGTTGCAGTAAAACAAGCGTCTAATGACACCCCCTATAACCACAGCAAAGGGGGGGCACGCGTCACCAGCACTAACCCAGGAAATGCTTTGGTTGGCCACAGGGTAATTGGGACTGTCCCATGTAATTTGGGTGGAGGAGCAGGCAAGTTTGGCCGGCAATCCTGCACTTGTCTCTCCCTGGCTGTTGGTCAACCACATAGCACCGCAGAAATGACAAAGGGATGAGGGAAAGGAGGGAGGGGGGGGATTGATACTATCGGGTGCTGAAAAGAGATAACGCCGGAGTTTGGACAGAGAATCGGAGAAAGAAACGAAACGGTGACCGGCGCGATCCTGCAAAGGGGTGGCAAAAAGCGGATTATGAGTGTATGTGTGCGCATTTAAATGACGGTGAGAGTTGTGCATGGCGTACGCATGGCGGGCGATCTTTTTTTCAGCGCGCAGGTTCTCCTACGCTGAGGCAGATGGAAAATAGGAAAGGAGAGTAGGGGGGAAATTCAGCTTAGTCAGGTCTTCTTCTCGAGCGGCGTACTCATCGCTGTGTGTGTGTGTGTGTGTGTGTGTGCGTGTGTGTTTTCTCTGTCTGTCAGGTCCTCTTCACAAGCTGCGCTCACTTTAACTGAGACAGACAGCTCAAAGACCAAAGGCTTCTCTGTTTTTTGGCTTGAAACCACAGGTGTGTTTTTGTGCGCGCACGCCTCTATTTTGCCGCACGTTCACGAGTTTTCCCATTGTCGGTTTGAGTAAAAAAGCTTTTCATTTCAAAATGTATTTATTTACTGATCTTTGTGGAAAGTAGACTAATTGACATTTGAATTGCAGCGAAAGACGATAGCTGGATAATAGTGCATTTGTGCGTGTGTGTGTGTGTGTGTTATGGATGCCTCTGTGCGGTTATCAGGTGTTTGTTGTGTGTTTTTGTAACAGTTTGCATGTGTGTATGCCTTTGAGCTCAAATAAAATGTTACTAAACACTAAGCGCACTGTAAAATGTGTAATGTCTCCCTTTGTGTTTGTTGTGGCTGCCGTGCTATACCGCTCTGTCTCCACAGATTTTTTCGTATTAGTGGAATTAGACGGCTTGTTCCGCATCTTGTCTGCATGTGTGTGTTCTGTCTGCCTATCTGTCTGTGTTTTCTTGGCTCAATCGTGTGTTTTCGTGTGCACGTGTAGAAATATGTCTGCTCTCCGCCTGGTGTGTGAGCGTACTTATAGAAAAGTTCAACAGTGTGTGTTAGGTGTGTGTGTGTGTGTGTGTGTGTGTGTGTGTGTATAGCGGGCTAAGGGGTCAACGGCAGGTCCTCATCTCCTCAGACCAGACCAGACCAGACAATGAGGAGGGGAGCAGCTCTACGAGAGCAGCGGCGTGCAGCGTAGCAGTCTCCAATCTGGGACATGGCCTTGGGCAGTGACTAAATGAAAAATGAAACAGCACAGCAGCCGGGCCTTAAATGTTTGTAAATCAGAGACTCACTAAACCATGCTAAACACAAAAACACACACAGAGCAGACTCCAAACAGATCTCCCACAGAACAGCACCCCGTGACCTGCTTTTCGGGCCGGGTAGCGGCCCTGAGTCCAATCCTATTCAGGTACACGACAAATCTATTCCTCCGCCGGTTCGCCTGCTGCGGGTTTATTTTCTTTTTCAATGGTGCTTTGTTTTCACGATTAATCAGAGTGAAAGGTTCTCAGGCGCAATTCATGACCCCCAATTGAATGCACTTTTAAGTTCAATAAACAAAATATTTAGCAAGTGTTGTTGGTTGTTGTTCTTTGTCCCAGATTCTTGCGTAAGCGTAATACGTTTAACAAAGCACAGATGCTGCAGCAGCCTGGAGACATTGGTCTGGGTTACACACGGAGAAAGACGGGGGAGAAACTTTTAAAGAATGTCCCTACCTTTGGGTCAGCCGTTACACACAAGTCCTAGTCCAGTCAGTGCCAAAGACGGGCTAAACCCAAAACACACATACCCTTCTCCAGACAATGCTGACCTATTAAGTTTGTATCATGTTTCCACTGTGACATTTGAGCTCCTCTCTCCGCACATGGCTTGTCTGGGGATTTGCGGCGATAAAAGAATAAGCGTAAGCGAGAAGAAAAAAAAAAAAAAAAAAGGGTCACCGAGGAGGTGGTGTAAAATATGATGGAATGGGAAGATGAGGAGAGACGAGCGATACGGTTAGACGTACGCGCCGGGCGGGTCGTTCGATAAAAGGTAAACTTCGGTCAGCAGTTGCAGTTAGTCAGAGTGACTTCAATTTAGGACCGCAGACAAAGGAGTTCAAGTGTAATTGCACCAGGATTACAAGCGATGCCAAAACGCCGCACAGCTGGGAAAGTCCAATCTGACTCATTTGTGGACTCAGTTCAAAGTCTTTGCATCAGATGAAGAAATACTGCTGCAATGTGAATGACACTGGGAGATGTCAGTAAAGCAGGAATAACACTTTTATTGAACAAAGGCCGTATACATTAAATCCTCTCATGGCAAGGTGGAAAAAAAAAAAAAAAGCCCAGAGGGACTTTTTAAAAAAAAAAAAAAAACGATGTGACCGAAACGGTATTATTGAGTCCATTATCGAGTCGTCTTCCCTACGGCCATTTTTAAACTGCCGTCGAGAAAGAACGTTTACAGCAGGGGTCCCCAAACTTTTTCCTTCGAGGGCCAAATAACTTTTCCCTTCTCTGACGGGGGGCCGGGCCAGTTTTTAACAAAAAGTGTGACGATCGCAGAGGTGTCTAAACGTAAACATTTATTTTGTTCTGTATATTTCCTGTGCATCGTGTGTTTGCAAGTGTATTTGCAGTCCCTATGTCCTCTATTGTAAGTCGCTTTGGATAAAAGCGTCTGCCAAATGCAATGTAATGTAATGTAATGTAATGTATTGTTTTGCAGAAAGCTAAACATAGCCAAAAATGTACCCTCTCTGGGATCTTAACAGGAAAAAAAAAATCAGAAAATTAACAATAACGTTATTAATTAAATAAATAACACAATTTATGAAATGAATAAAAAAACAAATAACCCTTTTCAAGTTTTTTCACAAATATTCTCCCCCGTCTTAGTCCCTTTGCGACCTAAGAGGGCTGCCAAATCCTCGCACATTTCAAAGTTTGCGCTAACTCCACGAATAAAAATTAGCAGCTGTGCTATTTTCTGCACATCCGTGCTCATATCCAATGAAAAAAAGTAAAATTCTTTCGTCTTCTGCGGCAGCTGGGTTTATAAATTACCCTCAATATCTTCAATGCGTCTCGCTCGGCGTGCAAATGTGCTCCTCTGAGCTAACGGCCCACTTTTTAGCTTTGAGAGTTTGTCTGCTCACATTTGTTCTCGCAAGCTAACGCGCTTGTCTTTGTGACGCGATTTATCGTGTCGGCGCAGATTGTGTTCTTCGAACGCAGCCGCCGTCTCTCGACAGATCAGACAAACGGCCTTTTTTTTTTTTAATTGAACAAAAAAAATAATTGTCTGCAGGTTAAATAACCTGCATCATAATGCATCTCTGCTATTTTTCAGGGGCCGGGAAAAATGTGGAGGCGGGCCGTATCCGGGCCCCGGGCCGTAGTTTGGGGACCGTTGGTTTGCTGACATTTAAAATTATATTTTTAATATATATTTATTATTTCATTGAACGCTGACAACATCGTAAGCTGTCAACCAAACTCGTCCGCCAAGCTAATTTTTCATATACACTCTCCAGATCCATCCAGGCCCCCTTCCATTTATTTTGATTTTCCAACACTTTTACAAATGCTGGACCAGTCAGAAGCACTTATGTCCAGCAGGGCAGGTGTGATAGAAGGTCTGCAGAGGAGGGAGACTGCACAGCACCGCTGGGACGTTTAAAAAAAAAAACAAATGACTCAAAGAGAAGTCTGTCGAACGATCTGGAGGATATATTCATCTTATAAGATGGGCAAAGAACAACACTTGAAGAAGTGTTTACCGACGCTGAGAAGCGTTTTTTTTCCTGTTTGTGCTTCAAATATACATTTTACGCTTACCGGTTGTGGGTTTTGCTCGAAACCAGTGCGGTGTTCGTATGCGGCCGTCCTTTTTTCGATATCCGAAATGTCACGAAGGGAGACTCCAATAGTATTGTTTGCAAATTTTCTCTTATGACGGGTAAACGGACGTACAAATGTTGAGCCTCTGAAATTCGAAATTCTTTGCAATTTGCTATTATTGGTGACGATCTTTTGATTTCTATTGTAGCGTATGTGTGTGCCGATCGTCTGGGAAGTGCGATTCCCAGCGAAGACGACACGGTTGCTACGCACTGTGTGGTTTCAATACAGATGACATGCTTCTCACCTACAGTATGCATGATGCCATCCATCCCCCCGACCACAAAGTCCATGCTCTTCCTGCCATACTCCCTCTTTTGCTCTCTCATGTCTCCCTCCTGCTCCCTAATGTCCTCTTCCTCTTTCATCTCAGGCCAGACATGCCCAACTGTAGCCAATTAGCATTTTTCTCCCTCTCCTTTTCTGTTTCTCCCCCTGTTCCCCTCCAGTTTTGCCCTCTCCTTTCTCCTCTCCCTGTTTGTTGTGTAAATTAGATTTTGAGTCTCTAGACAGATTTTGCACTGTTTAAGCTCTCGCTTTCTCCTTGCCCTCCTCCTCTCTCTTAACATGAATAAACCTGCTGGCAATTAAACATTTATGGAACTGGCATGCCCCCATTTATCCCATCTCACTCAGTCTTTCTCTCACTCTCCCACCCGTTCCATTCACCTCTCACCTGCTTTTATCCTGCTCTGTCACTCTCTTATTATTCTCAAGTTTTCGCTCTGGCGCTCACATTGTCTCCTGCCTCTTCACCTTTCAACACCTGCTATACAGGTCAGCCAGTCCCAGTCCTCATCCTTTGGTCTTCCACAAATCTCTCTCTCTCTCTCTTTTTCCCCCCCTTTCCCTCTCCCTCTCTCTCTCTCTCGGAGTGGAGTAGGGGAATGATTAGTGAGAACACATTCAGATTTTCCTTCCACGTGTTGTGCCAGTGAAACGCCCGTGTGCCCGCAGCATTGGGACAGCTGTGCCAGGGAAGAAGTAGTGTTTTTATGTGTGTGTGTGTGTGTGTGTGTGTGTTGGGGTGCTGTCTAGTGTTAAAAAGCAACAGAGCGTGATACAGTAAGCAGCACTTGCATAACCTAAATGTGGAACTGTAACTTGTTGTACACATTGCGAGGCTGATGAGAGTGCATGCATGTGTGTGTGTGTGTGTGTGTGTGTGCGCGCGTGTGCACGTGCACATGTGTGCCCAGATGTGTATGTGTGCAAGGCAAGGTGTTGATGCAATGTTTATGCTAGCGGACTGGGGCACGCTCATGGATGTCTGTTTACTACTCAGTGTTTATCAAGGTGTGTGTGTGTGTGTGTGTGTGTGTGCATACATGCAAATTTGTTAGCGATTTGTTTTCAATCATGACTTCCCCCTTCAGATGCCACCCAACCGACAACAACACCACCGACAACAACCACGGCAACCTCCTCTCTTGTCCTGCAAAACCCGCCCAGGACTCTGTGTTAAGACACATGTGGAAACAATTCAGTCAATGCCCTGAGCAGGGTAGCCCTCACACACAAACAGACATATACACACACTTCACTCACACACACACACACACACACACACATGCACTCATTTCACTCTCACCCAACTCATATACTATGCATAGAAATACGCTCACATGTTCCTCTCATCTGTCCCTTGTTGAAGTATTCATTGCATGGCCTTTGAAAGTGTTTTAACTCCACTGCAAGTCTAAACTACTATTACTTGTCTGCACCCAATCAATAAGTCAAGTGTGTATTCTATGGTTAACGCAGAGGTTATGGAGAAGGTGGTCAAGGTCAAAAGGGCTGCACTCACTGTGTGTGTGTGTGTGTGTGCCAAAGGAAAGCACACATTTTTTTGTGTGTGTGTGTGTGGGGGGGGGGGGGGGGGGGTTGAGAAGTTGCCAAGATTGCTGTTGTAAAACCAAAGGATTTCAGAGGCGATATAGCAGGGTATCATATCTAATGCTATTATCTATTATCTATATCATCTCAATGTCTTTATCTATATCTGTAATCCTAGTCTGCTCTATATCTAAAATCTATAATCTGTTATCTATATCTTTAATCTATATTCTACATCTATATCTATATATCTATGTATCCCTCTATGTATGTATGCATCTATATATGTAATATATATATATATATGTATACACACACACATATATATACATATATGATGAATATATGTAACCAAATTCTGGATTGCCAAGGTCTTGTTTACATACACATATTTGGCTGACAGGATGTGTTTTCCTCCATAAAATGTGGAGAATTTCTTTTAACTGCATCTGCAATTAAAGTCTGGGATGTTGCTTACCTTGTGAACTGCGCTCAGTTTCTAATATTTTCCGAATGAATACCCATAGGAAAGTTTTTTTTCCCCTGAGCACACTGATATGTTTCAAAAGTAATATTATTCTTTAATGTGTGAAACATGATAGCAACCCAAAGGTTAAGCTATTATGTGAGTTTTGAACTCAAATTCAATGCAGATTTTACTCACTGTCTAATTAAGGGATTCACTATAATTCAGTCTGGCTTACAATATATTAATCCTTTATGACATATCATTTTTGTGGCGATCGGAGAACAGATAGACTGAAACACGTTCCTCTTTTTAAACACGCCGTGTTTCGCGCATATACTGCTAGACAAATGTTTTGGATAGTAATGTCTCGGAATGAAAACCGCGGCGGTTTAGCTCTCCCACCTCACAACAAGAAAGTTCCTGGTTTGATTCCCACTGGGTTCTTTCTCCCCTCGCCCGTGTGGTTTGTCTCTCGGTTACCCCGGTTTTCTCCCATCGTCCCGACGACAAGCAGCAGGTTAACTGGATTTGTGACCCGTTGCGTGCGTTGATGCGTTCTGCTGACGTTGATGCGGCAAATCGGATACATTTTACAGCGTCTTTCCCGCCGTATCTGCGGCTAGAATCGATTTGTGATCGGTCAGACCGTTATTAAGCTGTTTCGCAGCCTCTCGTCCGTTGGCGGCCAGACACTTGTCGTGTAATATGTTGTGATGTGTCGTCGTAATGCTTCTGCAAAACCTCTTGTTTTAAACGCTGACGCTTTTCCTGGGTTGTCATTGTCTGCCAGACACTATTTTCAGCTTTTCCGTTGGTTATTGTGCAACGTATGACTGACTGAATTAATTGTGAATTCTTTTCGCATTGCCCTTCTACGTCTAGTCTTTTAAGTTTCCAAAATTGAGGAAAACTTTAGAGATTGATTACATCACCTATCGAGGCATCGGTTTTTATTGGCTAATGGAAAAATATTTTGGATCCTCCAAAGCTATGGAACCTTTAGCTCTGAAATGTACATGTTCATGAAGTCACCGTCTAAACTTGTGGTGCACAAACTATTTCAATCACTTTAGTGCTGTAACACATCCAGTTTACATTTTGATATAAATGCTGATTTTGTTTCCCCTCTTGCACTGAAAACAAATCTCCCTCGAAGAAGTCAAGTCTTTTTTTATCAAGTTATCTGTTTATTTTTCTTTGATAAGAAAAACAACTCGGACATTCCTTAAAGTTTGCAAACCAAGTTATTCAGAAATCATATTCCTTTTTTTTCACTTGTTTCTAAAATGTTGATATATATCTACACACATGATTGTGTTTATCAATTCAACAAACCTTTTTTTTAAATGTGGCTCTAGAATTTAATCTCCAAATGAAAAACAGCATCGATCTGGATTGTCATCGACCAGATTATTCTTTTTTCCCGATAAACTATTTTGCATTGAGTTTCATTGAACAATTAACGTCATATACTCTCCTTCCTTACTCTTCCAATTTCTACAAAATGGAAAAGAGTGACTCTACTGCTAGTAAAACAAAACAAAACCAAAAAATATAGGCATCAGCTCATGCTTTCGAAGCTGCAACGAGGTTGCCATGAGCACATTGCTGACGGTGATAATCAGAAGTAATAGGATATATATGAATTAATCGAAATTCCTGTCCCATTCGCTCAACTTGAAAGCTGCAACAGACACATAGCATTATGAAGTAAATGTTGCAGTGTTATAGAATGATAGCGCTGTTGGCGCTGACTGCCGCTGGGTATGAAATCTCCCGGAAAATGAGAGCTCGATTTACAGCACAAGGGAATCCAGCCTGGCAGTCTATCGGAGCGGCAGCGGAGATGGTGATACACTTTCCATTCATTTGCTCTTGAACAAGTACTTACTATCACTTTTTCTTTCATTTCGTAAACGGTGAACCGACGTGATCCGAGCCGGATTGTTTTTTTTTTGTTTTTTTTTACGGTACATGGTCAAGACTCTAAGCATGTGTCCGTAACAGACAAAACAAATCAAATGCTTGATTTTATTTTTTTTTTTTATTCCTATTACATCCCTCTGACCACCTCACGAAGCAACAGCACTTATTAGTTTAACTTTAACAACCAATTGGAAAGGCCTGTCAAGCAGAGTTTTTGAAGCCATAATGTGCATTCCACGATAAAAGATGTAGAACGGTAAAACTCCTAATATTTAAATTTCCATATTTCAGTTGGATAAAGGTCAGGGTGTTATTAAGATCCAAGTCGACAAAAGATGCCGACATCGAGGATACATTTATGAACATGTGTTTGCGTGCGTGTCTGCAGGTTTACGTGTGTGTGTATAATCACCTGAATATGGATTCTGTAACCTTAAGTCGACATATACAATAATACAGAACATATTCAAGTGGGTAACGTTGGAAGACAAGACCATCCGTCTGATCAATACTGTTGATTCCGGTGTAAGTGGCCGGTGCTTTTTGCATCCGGATTCCCTCGACTGGACTTCATTTAGGCACTTGTTGAAGAGATTTAAGATTATGATTCAAAGGCGGAGAATTTGTAATGCAAAAACACCCCCAAAAACATACATTATCGGTCTTGCTCATGGGCGACACTGACTTTTAAACATTCGATCCAGCGCGAGCACACTAAAACCCTCTAAATAAACAACAAGCAGGACTTTCACCTGTGATGTATGGTCACACAGTATGAAATGTGATAGTCAGACTGTTAGTGAGTGTATGTTTCAGGTCAGGAGAGCGCATAGGCTGGGTTGTTTTTGATATAACCAAAGTGCAGAAACAAGCCCATTTCTGTAATTTAATATTTCACTGCCTTCACATCTGGAGCTGCATGTAAAAATGGAAAATAGAGGGGTGGGATATAAGACTGACATGGAGTGAGGGAGGAAGAAAGAGGAGAGAAAAAGTACACAATCTTCTCCAGCACAGACATTCAATGCTTTCACTCACTTGCTACCCACACTATGACCATATGCTTGTCTGCAAACTCACACACACACATGCATGCACGCGTGCACTCACTCACTCATTCACACACACACACACACAAAGCATACCCACTTTTCTTGGTAAGACAGGATGCATACTTGCTGCATCCACATTTACTTGTCTTTCATTTTCTTTCTCCCTCTCAATCAGTCTCCTTTTTTTTTTTTTTTTTTTTTGTACACAGACACACACATGCACCCTTTCTGGAGTGACTGGTGCCGTAAGTTGGCGTGAGCGTGTAGGTGATCTGGGTGTGATTACCGCTTGGCTCTCCGACAGCTCTGATGATGACATTCAGTGCTTTGAGCTCCTCTGGTCTGGGCCTGCTCCAAACACAACCAGGCAGTACACTCTTTCTACCTCGCAACCATGCATACATGTGGCCTAGATACTACAACAACACTCACTCTGTGCATTGTACCTGATGTTCAGACGCATATTCAGGTTGCGTTATTTGGAGTGTAACGCATATATATATGCAGCCCTGCTACTCAAAATAGACTGAACCCATCTTGTGACATTCAAGCTCACTTTAGGATTGAAGACGCCTCTTTTGAAAAGCAGGTAAACCTTCCCTTAAGTTCGAAATCTCCTCAATCTGCCGGTGTGTGTTGTCACTGCCTCTGTCTGTAATTCATTTGCTCCAAGTGTCTGCTTGCCTCATTTAAACGCCAAGCTCAGAGAGCAGCTGTGTGTTGGATCGTTGCTATCAAGACGGTCTCACACACACACACACACACACACCGCTCTCTCAGTTGTGGGGCTTCATGCCCAGATTGTGTTAATCCCCTCTGTCCTCCACACATTTCTTTACACCCATCAACGTCAACGCCGCTTTGATGAAGACACACGCGCGCACACACTTACTTCTCTCCATTATCATTGTTTCAGCTGGAGAAGAGTCAGCGCTTTTGTTTGCAATTACAGGGTTTTGAAGTGAAAGGGAAAGAAGGAAAGAGGAGAGAAGAGGATGGATGGAAAAAAGAAAAAAAAAAAAAAAAAAAAAAAGAGTAGGTCAGAAAAAAAACACACCAGTATGTCTGTGACATATTAGTCACATTTTACCGTAATTGTTGTTCGACCCCATCCCACACTTGTAAAAAGAAGAAAAAAGAAATACTTTGGGAATGTGCTTTGCAGTGGATGGCTTCCAAGGTTTTGTCTGGTGTGTTCTGTACAAAGGGCAAAAGGAGCTTTGTGGCTGGCTGATATGGCTTTAAAAACATTACAACTATGGGCAGAAGGTTGTTCCGCTTCCTAAGCCTGGGGCTTCAGTCAGGATTGACCCCATCAAAGCTGAATAGATTGTGCCATTTGTGGAGGTACTAAAGAGTCTTCAGCTGTAGCCTTTCGGTTTCCCGAATATCAAAAGTGATCCCTTGGTGTAAAATCCAAGATAAAGGAAACATTAAAAAAACTTGGTTCTCTGCCATCTGGACGCATGATGATAAGCCAAGGATCTTGATTGTTGATGGGAAAATTTATTGGTTTTATTTCTTCGTCAACATGCGCATGCACACATCCAGAAATGTATCTGTTTATGATATATAGAGAATATAGAGACATGTGTCACGCATGAGCATCCTCCGCTCGGGAGGCAGCGATTCCTTTAAAACGTCGAGCGAAATTTCCAGCTATCATGGGTGAACCGAAGGTTGCATTTCAAGGATATTTGTAAATATGAGATAAAACCCAGAGGACAAAAAAAAAAGAATAAGTCTAGTACGTAATACCGGCCCAGGCAGCCATTATTTTCCCATTTTCTAATCAGAAAAGTCAAACGTTGTATCAGATTCCACATCTTGTTGCCACTTTTATTTCTTTCCCTTTTTTTTTTTTTTTTTTTTTCCACCTCTCAGTTTTCGAACAATGTCAACGTTGAAATCGAATCTTTACATCAGACAGACTCCTACGTTCACCTTCGCCGAGCGGAGAACGTCTCGGAAATGTGTAATACTCCCCTTTTTTTTTTTTTTGTTTTCTGTCGGGGGTTGTATGTAGAAAAGTGTCAGTCACATTGGAAGCGCATGCACAATATGCACAAACTCATGTTCAAGTGTATACAACCGCTTTTAAACTCGCAGCGCTTGGGGAGGCGTCTGACCTATGCACGTCCTCTACTGACTCCCAGTGTTGCCCAACAGGGAGTGTTTGTGTGGTATCCAATGGCAACGGCCGGAGAGGGTGGGGGAGGCTGATGTGGAGCGGCAGAGCCGCAGCCACACTCTACAGTAATTTGTTTGCATGTCTGATTGCTGTATCTACGTGTGTGTGTGTGTGTGTGTGCAGGTGGGATTATGCACAATGTAATGTATGACAATGTTTGTATACTGATGCACGTCTTTGTGTGTGTGTGGAAAGTGTTGTTGTCTACAGGCTAACTGTTGCTGACAAGCGCACGCTGACTACTGGAGTCAAAAAGTTAAATGCACTCTATGCTCCTTTCTCTCCCCCCGAGGCTCTCTCTTTCTGCCTCCCTATGTTTCCCTCCTCCCATTTTATTTTCTATATTTTTCTCTCTGTCATACTCTCCTGCTTTTTCTCTCTCCCTGACAATTTCTTTCTTTTTCGCCCCGCTCCCTCCCTCCATCTCTGATGATTTTACCAGAGGTGTGACTCATTGGGCATCGGGCCACAATGTCAGGTAGCGAGGGGAGGGTGGGAATGAGGTGGAGAGAGAAAAAGAAAAAGAAAGTATGAGAGAGGGAAGGAGATTTTTTTTTTTTTTTTTTTTTTTTTTAAATAAGTGGTGAGGTATAGTGCAAAGGGGGGTCAGAGATATGCAAAACAGAGTGGAATGTGCAAGAGGGAAAGATTGAGAGTGAAAGGAGACTGGGGAGAGGGAGGGGTGTACAGTCAGCACAAGGAAAACATAAAAAGGAGGGAAATGAATAATTTGACAGTTTCCGTCACAATTTGGGTTTTTTTTTTTTTTCCCCTCCCCACTCATGTTTTAGCCATGCAGCACACTCTGTGAACTGACCGACGTGTTTATGTGCAAACCTGTTCACGGACAGAAGTCCATTCATGAGTTTTTTGACGCTTTCGAGTAGCTAATTGATAGGGGGGAGGGAGGGGGGGGTCATTAATAAACACCTTCCTCTCCGTAAACCCGTAGGAAATGGAGAATTAAAGGACGAGGGGCTGCTTGTGAAACGAGAACGATGAACCCTGACGAAGAAGGAAAGTAAAGGTCAGGATGGGCGGAGAGGAGGCACAAAAGGAAGCCATGTGATAATGATAATTTGGCCAGGACAGGGTTACACAAGCACACTCATGTAGCTTGTCAATCAGCCTTTGTGGCCCCTGAGGCAGGGGTTCTCTGCTCTCACATCAGGCTTGGCACTCACCTAATAATACACACACACACACACACACACACACACACACAAACACGCGCGCACTTGAGCTTTGACTTCTATTGTCAGCAAACACTGCATTCATGCCAGGGCCATGTGCCTGTCTCCTCTCTGTCTCCTCTTTCTCTTCCTACTTTCCTTCCTCGTGTTTTTCTTACCACTCTTAAATCTTCCCGGTGATCATCGTAAAAAAAAAATCTCCAAAAACATTGTTTTTCCATGAGCACTGATATAACCGTAGTGACATTTCATCGCTGTAAGACATTTAATTCCGATCCGTCTCCCTCGAAACCTCTCGAAAGTGTTAGGCTTCAGGTGCAGCTCAGCCCGAATCCGCCGAGCTTCGCTCGAAAGTGACCGTGTCAGATTTAACTTCTGCCACCGAACCGAACGAACGGCAGCGTCCTGTTTCTGCCGTTGTTGCATAACTCGGAACGCGTTTCAAAATACTTCGAACTTCCACATATAATGTGACGCACGGTCTATGTATGAATCAACTTTGCCAGGAAGTGTTTGCATGCGTGCGTGCATGTGCGTGTGCGTGTGTGTGTGTGTGTGTGTGCATGCAATGATATTAATTGGAAAACTTTCTGATTCATCTAGCTTATTTCACCAATGGTGACAGGGGATTAAGGCGGATCAAAGCTATCCCGATAGATCGCTATCACCACTCCCACCTGTTCCCTCTGGAATGTGTTCACTTCCCAGCATGTGTGCATGTGCGTGCACGTGTGTTATGTCTATCGGGCTGTTTGTGTTTCTGCATGCGCGCCCGAGTTTGCATCTGTTACACCGTGAACGAGAAACCCGTGTGCGTGCGTGTCTGTTTCAACACGTCTGCAACGTGCGGGAATCATATAATCTAGAGCGAGAATATGTGCTCATGTCTGTGTCTGTCTAGTCCTGCACCGCCACTCTTTCTCTCGCTTTCTTTCTTTTCATTCTCCCTCCAATTCTGACAGCTTTAATAAGTTCAGTAGATCAGGATACACCCCATTGGATGGTGCCAACCTCTCCCTGTTTGTCTGTTCTTTCTCTAATTCTGTCTTCTCCACTTTGCCCGGTTCCAAGCGGCTACGGTCTTACCGACAGACGCTTTCTCACGAACATGAGGATAGATACACACATGTTGAGGACACACTCGCTAACCAGCAGCGAGACACACCGCATACACACACACACACACACACGCTGTCTCTGTAGGCCTCTCAGGTTGCTGACATTTTCCATTTTTTGCACATATAAAGTATAATAATAATATTAGTGGGTGTGACAGCTAGGGTCCGTTCACTGCCACTGCCAGCCTCCTATAAATATCACCCTTCTTTGGGGGAATCCGAGAAGCAGCAGAGACCTTCAGTTTACACAGCTGAGGAACATGTGCACGAAATCCTCTATTCTCTCTCTTTCCCTCTTTTTCCTCCCTCTCGTCTACCCCCCGTCCCCGGTCTTCATTTTCCTTTCACTTTGCCACTTGTTCTGCTACCGTGAGTCTTTCCCATGCTCCTATTCACGTCGAAAGTTTCAATCGTCTCTTCTTGTATCCCGTCGCTGGACTTAAGTCGCCGTTCCCTCTGTGATGTTTATTTCATCTTCAAATTTGCCCATGAAGGGGACAGACTGGGGGAAAGATCAGCGTTGGGACTCATCGCAGGTGGAACGTGCAG
Organism: Fistularia commersonii; assembly: GCF_037954325.1. Taxonomy (NCBI): domain Eukaryota; kingdom Metazoa; phylum Chordata; class Actinopteri; order Syngnathiformes; family Fistulariidae; genus Fistularia; species Fistularia commersonii. The sequence continues at coordinate 3,148,410 of NC_141296.1, forward strand.
ACCGGGTTCACCTGTTATTGTCGCGTTATTTTCACACAAATGTGTGAATCCGCCTTGAACCTGTGCGTTTATCTGCTTCACGAAAACGACCAAAGGGACCCACGTTATTCAATGATGAGACACACACACATCAAGCAACTTGTGTGGATAATGAATGTCTGTGACTAGAAGACAGAAACTGTGCCTTCACTCTGCATTTCTTGGTCTGTAGCTCCTTCTAGTGGAATCTTTGTGTCAGCATAATATAACTCATGCCGAGAAAAAACAGTTGCGGGCTCACTATGGATATGACTCGAGGTCCCTCAGGTTTCTTTGCCGGTCCATCTTTCAGTCAATGGAACATGCAGACAAAGACAGACGCCTTAAAACACTTAATTTTGCACAAAGCAACAAATGGCATAGAAGTCTGAGGCCTTTGAATTAGGTACCTGAAGACCTGACATCTGCAACTTTTGTAATAAATAAATACAAAAATAAATTTTCGAAATAAACAAATATGGTTTCTTGCTTTATCTGTTTATGAAAATGATAATAATAATAATGATGATGATACTGCTGCTGATGATAACAACAACAATAATAACAATACTGTGAATAATATTGTGTATGACAATGAATTAATATATATGAATATAGGAAAATAATATCAAATATAATATAAAATAAAATTATAAAATTATATATGAATAAATGAAACAATATAATATTGTATCATATGATATTGTGAATTAAGTATCCAAAGACGTGACAGCCTGCCTGCAACTTTCAGAATGAATAAATATATAAATTAAAAAATCCAAATAAATAAAAACATTTTCTAGCTCTATCTGTTTAGGAAAATAATAATAATGATGATGATGATGATGACAATAAAAATAATAATAATAATAATAATAATAATAATAATTAGTATTATTATTAGTAGTATTATTATTATAATACTGTGAATAATATTGTGTATAACATTGAAATAATATATATGAATATGGGAAAATAGTATGAAATACAAAATAAAATAAATTTATAAAATGATATATGAATAAATGAAAAAATATAATATTGTATAATATAATGTAGTATTGTGATTTAAGTATCTCAAGACCTGACAGTCTGCCTGCAACCTTCAGAACAAATAAATACATATATAAATATTACTGATAAATAGAAAAATACCACTCTAGCTCGATCTCTTTCTAATAATAATAATAATAATAATAATAATAATTTTAGCTACTAGTTAGCAAAGCCTTTTTTACACATACCATACCCATCTATAAATAGCAATATTTTAATTAAAACAGAAAGAAGGCCTGGAAGAAACAAAGAAACAAAGAAACAAGGAAACAAAGAAACTAATCTTCACACCAGGGATAATGTTATCGCCTTTCAGTCCCCCGTCAGACACAGCTGCGTCATTGGGGACTGTCCGATGCCATGCTGCATCTCAAATAAAGGAATAAATACATAGATAAAAAGGCAGCAACCAATGGATGTTACCAACAACAACCATTTTACATCTCTTAATTCTATAAGCAGTATTACTTATATGGCATGTGTGAAACCGGCGGTGTTCTGTTTTGAAGTTTGCCCGGAGAATCTGCCTCTATGGCTTTTTAGTGACTTTGTCATTAAAAAAAAATAACCAAGTGCAGGGATAATTGGTTATATTTATGTAGCCAGCCACAGATGTTATCAAATCAGACATGTTGAGGGGAAACATATTTACTGTGCACTCGCAGCATGCAGTCCTGCTGTGGCTGCAGCAGTTGTTGTTGGGCCAAATTCTGTCCAGTAGATGGCAGTCTGAGATCAGAAATAGAATTTGGAACATGGTCAACTAAAATTGGGACAATAAGAACCCACTTCCTTGAAAGAGTCTAGTGATTCTTCGCATGCAGTTTTGAAACGTTTTGAGATGAGATCATGATCCCATCATGCTACGTGTTGCTTTGGATACTTTTTGGATGAATCCCTCGCAGTTTGAGACAGTCACAATCCTAGCTTTTGTGGTTTCATAAATGCTACGATGACTGAGCAGCTTGTGAGGATACCTCTTACTAAATGATATAAAAGTCAATAACTTGGTCACTTGGGTGCACAGTCATTCCTACTCACTTGCAATATAATTTGTAAAGAACTAAAACTATCACAGAGAAAGCAGGTTTCAAATGCCTTCTGGGATTGACTGAAGTCGGTATTTTGACAGTTGTCGCAATTTTGTTCAGCGCTACCTGATGCTCGGGACATTCTGTGCACACCGCATCGTCATAAATATCTATCTTTCTGGATAGCAGCATGTAAAGAAAGCTTCGGAAAGAGTCGTAAACTCCTGAAAGTTCAACGTTACTGAATACATACTGCTCAAAAAAACAAAGGGAAACAACACAGTGTAACTCCAAGTCAACCACACTTCTGTGAAATCAAACTATCCACTTAGAAAGCAACCCTGATTCATTTTGACTTGTTTTAAGGACATTACATCAATGTTGGATCAGCCTGTTGTGTGTTTTTACACTTTCATTTGAAGTGTGACTCCAAATCCGGACCTCCATGGGTTCATACACTTGATTTCCATGGATCATTTTTGTGTGATTTTGTTGTCGGCACATTCAGCCTTGTCAAGAACAAAGTATTTAATAAAATAATTTCATTCATTCAGATCTAGTATGTGATATTTTGGTGTTTTTTGAGCAGTATATTTTCTTTGGACATGCCTGCCTTCAGTCCTTCGTTTATGTTTTCCAGTTGTGGCCACTAGAGGGCGCTAAAACCTCGTTTATGTACTTTTCCATCGTCGTCCCGGAGCAGCTTGACAAACTGCAAGCGGCCTACACTTTGCAGCCTTGAATAAAATATATAAAAAAAAAATAGATAAAGAGTGTCGCTTTTCAAGGTAGCACACGAAGATATGCAGAATCGTTCGCCTTCCTCCTCTCAGCGCCACCTTTTAATGATGTGGCACAATTTACGCAGCGGAGTAACAGGTCACGGTCAGGTGCCTGTGGAGCGGTAGTTCAGAGAAAGTAATGGCTGTCTTCCTGTCGGACAATGGGGTGAGAGAGGCGATAGAGGCGGATGAGACCGGCTTAATTCTCCGTGTAATGCATGTTAATGTAACAGGCACCGAGGGACCGGCAGTCGGAGTGCTTTGGGATTATTTATCACAAAACATTTGTATTCTTCCGTCGGAGAACGGTTGATCCCGGATAGCTGCGCACTAATCCTTCACTCCGTTAATTAAAAAGAAGCGGAAAGCAATGGGACTGGTGTTGGTGTGTTTTTTTTTTTTTCCCTTTTTCAGAAATGTAATCATTTCTGGAGAAGCTTAACCATCTGCTTGAGGTTAAGTCTGCAAGCAGATTGCGTTTTCTGCTTATTTAAACCTGGGGATTTTAGTTTTTTTTCCTGAAAGGGGAGGGTGTTACATTTCGGGGTCTGGATGGAGGGATAGGTCGGAGGCAACTTCTACGACCGGATGGGTGGAAGGAACGGGCCTAAATGACAGGAAACACGGAGTTGTTATTGGCGTTGTTGTCGTTGTCTCATACGAGACCGCTTTAAATATCGCCTCTTTTTGGACCACGACTGAGTTGGGTTACACACAACTTGATACCGTCACTGATTTCGGGTTTATTGGGACAAACTTTACTCCGAATATCCCAGATGAGCCCAATATCGCAGCGGGAGTCACTCTCCCGGCCTGGTATATGGTGTATAAATGATAAGGTATATATTAAATAGCGTGGGTAACACCAGTATAGTCCTCGAAACCTCCTTTCAGAACATGTATCAGGTTATTTTTGTGTCTTTCTCCTACGTCTCTCTCTCTCTCTCTCCTCTCTCTCCACCCCCTCCTCCTCCCTCTCCTCCTTTTTATGAGCTAACAAGCTCGGAGCTGCCTGGAGCAAGGCTACATCATCAGTCTCAAGAAGAGACCTCGACCCACCGTTTTCACATTAGGATGCGAGTCGTGTCAGTCATGGAGAGACCCCCAAATCCACAAAGGCTTTCTTTGCTGTCGCCTTCACCCTCCCCTCCCGTCTCTATGGCTCATTGGTTGTCTAGTTTGCAGACTTGGGAAAATATCAGAGCCGAACAAACTCCGATTTGCTGATTATAATTATAACTGGCACTTTTAATCCGAGAAACCGAAGAGCTCAGTCTTGATCTCATGTTCTCCTATGTAAACCGTAAACACATCACCTATGGGATATTCCTCTAATCCCAAATATAATACCTGATTAGAGATGATTAGCGACAAGTATGATTACGGCTTTATGTCGACGCTTTTACGTTGATTATGTTGATACGTGTTCGGGCCTACTTTGGTGAATTGGAGAATTGTAATGCGTATTTGTTCAAGTAAAGCCGGCGCTCTTGACTGCGCTAATCGCCCGGGCTCCATAGCATAGCATAGCATAGCTTAGCAAGGAAGCTGGCTTTTGCATAACAACATTTAGTGTGTGATGATTGATGACTGGGGCTGTTTATCGCACTTATTCAAAGGGCTCTCATCAGAAAAGCAGCGTGAAATCCCAGGAGTCCGTAGGCCTCCGGATCATTTGACGCAGGATCTGTGTTCATTCATTCATTCATTCATTCAGTCATTCATTCATTCAGGTATTCATTCATTCATTCATTCATTCATTCATTCGTGATCTACCTGGATTGTAGGGCCCCATGTAGAGACAAACAACCGGAACACTGTCATTCATGAAACTGGGTTTTATTTCCATTTTTTTTATTTTTATTTGTTTATTGTCTTTATTTCAAAAGGAAAAAGCTGACGCTTGAAGGGAGATGGAAATGTCCAAATAACGGATCGTGGCAGCGGCCAACATTCTGGCCTTCTAAGGCGCCGTTTTGATTTCACCAGGAAAAGTCATCTGTCTTAATCTATCTTAATGCAGCCTAGAAAACGACACCCACAATGCAGCTTTGACCCCTAATCCAAAATCTGATTCTGACGTCTGGTGTCAAACCCGCGTCTTCTCGCCTCTTTAATGGGTCACAGGAACAGACACGGGATGCGCAAGGGTTAAACGTCTACAGTAATTAGAGTCGCACTTCGCGTCTGCGTCCTCCAATACGGAGCAGCGAGGACCCCCCCCCCCCCCCCCCACCCCCACCCTCCATCTACCCCTGCACGCACACGCACATGCACGCCCCCCCTTCCCGAGTGTCTGAGACGGTGGAAAAGCAAAGCGCAAGCCGCCGTGTTCACACACACACACACACCGCCGGCGTGGAGCGCGGAGCGCCACGGAGAGAGTGACAAACAAGCGCTTCTTTCAGCGTCTTCCACCCTCTCCATCACCAACCTAAAGTTTTCCCCCCTAGAAAGAGATTTCTTTTTATTTCTCCCTCTCATCTCGTCTGAATGCGCGGCAGATGACGGGGATTTTTACGCGCGCCGCCGCCGCCGCCGCCGCCGCCATGGACCGCGGCCGCTCCAGAGGCGGCTGGGTGCCGCTCACCGGGCTTGTGATCTGCCTGCTTCTCTGCTCCTGTGTGGTGGACCTGGTGCTGGCGCAGATCCGGTACTCCATCCCCGAGGAGCTGGAGCACGGCGCGTTTGTGGGCAACATCGCCGAGGACCTGGGCTTGGACGTGGCGAAACTGTCCGCCCGCCGGTTCCGTCTCGTCTCCGGTGCCAAGAAGCAATATCTAGAAGTGAATCTAGAGAACGGGATTCTGTTCGTCAACGAGAAGATAGACAGGGAAGAGCTCTGCGAGCGAAGCCCGAACTGCTTTTTGCACTTGCAAGTCGTGATCGAGAACCCGCTGGAGCTCTACAGGGTGGAAGTGGAGATTTTAGACGTGAACGACAACTCTCCCGCTTTCCCGTGGAGCGAGTTTAACATCGACATCACGGAATCGGCCGCTCCCGGGTCCCGGTTCCCGCTGGAGAGCGCGCAGGACCAGGACGTGGGCACCAACTCGCTGCGGTCCTACCAGCTGAGCGCCAACGCGCACTTCATCCTCAACGTGCAGACGCGCAACGACGGGAGCAAGTTCGCCGAGCTGGTGCTGGACACCCCGCTGGACCGGGAGCAGGACAAGACGCACGAAATGGTCCTGACGGCTTTCGACGGCGGGTCGCCGGAGCGCTCCGGGACGGCGGTGATCACGATCACGGTGCTGGACGCCAACGACAACGTGCCCGTGTTCGACCGGTCCGTGTACAAGGCGAGTTTGGTGGAGAACGCGCCGAGGGGGACGCCGGTGCTGAAGCTCAACGCCACCGACCTGGACGAGGGCTCCAACGGGGAGGTGACCTACGCCTTCAGCGGACACGCTCCTCTCAAGGTCCGTGAGCTGTTCAGCGTGGACCCGTACACGGGGGAAATCCGCGTGAAGGGCGTCGTGGACTACGAGAAGGCGAACGAGTACGAGCTGTACGTGCAGGCGAAAGACCGGGGGCCCTCGGCGGTGGCCGTGCACGGGAAAGTGCTGGTGGAGATCCTGGACGTGAACGACAACGCGCCGGAGGTCATCCTCACGTCCGTGTCCACGCCGGTCCAGGAGGACGCGCCGCCGGGCAGCGTGATCGCCGTGATCAGCGTCACGGATCGCGACTCGGGCGAGAACGGCAACGTGGACTGTCAGATTCCCGGGAACGTCCCCTTCCAGCTGCACACGTCGTTTAAAAACTACTACACGCTGGTGACCAGCGAGGTCCTGGACCGGGAGTCGACGTCCGAGTACAACATCACGCTCACCGCCCGCGATTCGGGCTCCCCGTCGCTTTCCACGCGCAAAACCATCCTGGTCCAAGTGTCGGACGTCAACGACAACCCCCCGCGCTTCTCGCAGCCGTCGTACACGGTGTACGTGACCGAGAACAACGCCCCGGGGGCGTCCATTTGCTCCGTGACGGCGTTCGACCCCGACGCCAACCAGAACGCCTATCTGTCCTACTCGATCGTGGAGGGTCAGATCCAGGCCATGCCCGTGTCCACGTACGTGTCCATCAACTCCGACAACGGCAACATTTACGCGCTGCGCTCCTTCGACTACGAGCAACTTCGAAACTTTCAGATCGTCGTCCGTGCGCAGGACGCCGGCTTCCCGCCGCTCGCCAGCAACGTCACGGTCAACGTGTTCGTGTTGGACCAGAACGACAACGCGCCGGTGATCGTGTCCCCGTTGCCCAAAAACGGCACCGTGGCCGCGGAGGTGGTGCCGCGCTCCGTGGACGCCGGTTATCTGGTGACCAAAATCACCGCGCTGGACGCGGACGCGGGCCAGAACTCGCGGTTGTCCTATCAGCTCCTGCAAGCCACCGATCCGGGGCTGTTCAGCGTGGCTCTGTACACGGGTGAAATCCGGACCATCCGCCGGGTCCTGGAGAGAGACGTGACGAGACAGAGGCTGGTGATCTCGGTGAAGGACAACGGGCAGCCGCCGCTTTCCGCCACCGTCTCCATCGTCCTCTCGGTGGTCGACGCCGTGCCCGAGTCGCTGTCGGATTTCGGGGATCCGCCTCTGAACCCGCGGCCGCCGTCCAACCTCGCCCTCTACTTGATCGTATCTCTGAGCACCATCTCGCTCATCTTCCTGGTGGCCATCATCGTCCTGGCCGCGGTCAAGTGCTACAAGGACAGGGAGCCCCTGAGCGGGTACGACCTGCCCCCGCTCGCCTGCTGCTGCTGCGGGGGTTTCCAGCCCGACGCGCCGCCGGAGGTGTTCAAGAAATCCAACCTCAACCTGCAGATCTCCTCCGCGGCGAAGGTTCCCACGAACTGCATGGAGGCGACCGGAAACGGCGCCGCGTCGCAGTCGTACTGTTACAAAGTGTGTCTGACCCCCGAGTCGGCCAAGAGCGACTTCATGTTCCTGAAGCCGTGCAGCCCGGGCAGCGCGCCGAGGAACAACGAGGCGAAAAGCGTGGAAATCTCGTGGAACGCGCAAAGCCGGAGCGCGTCCGTGAACAACGGGGCGACGACCCCCAACGAGGTACGACCAATTCCAAATAACCCCCCTTCAAATGCAAAAAAAAAAACCAAACAAACACGCACACTATTATTCTATTCCCTGTTTCATATCCCCAAGCGACGATGAGAATGTAGATCGTGACATTCCCCTGCGTGAAGGTCACCCCACGATCACCCCCCTTTGCCCCTTCTCCTCTTTTCATACCCCTCTAATAATAATAATGATAAGCAATAATGTAACTCATTTTCAGCCCCCACGCATCAAACGAGAAAACGCGGGGTTACATTTTAATAAAAAAAAAAAAGAGGCTTTTGGAGGAGTTCACGCACACGCGTGGGTGAAGTGGTTGGATAGATAGGAAGAGGAGGAGGAGGGGTCACCTTTTCTGTAATTCTGCCTCGACACGAAAACACTTCAGACGAGGCTGTGGAGACAGAGACAGACAGAGAGAGAGAGAGAAAGAGAGAGAGAGAAAAAAAAAAAGCTTTAAGCTCACTTTAAGAAATAATAGGCTGCTGCGGGATTAACGTGTCCATCGTGGGGCGTCCGAACCCTGAGGGGACGCACTAACCCACCCACCCACCCACCCCACCAGGGTACATGTGCATGAGTGCCAACAAAAGTCAAGGTTATACTTGATGGATAAGGTGAATGACAGCGGTTAAATTAATTTGCAACGGATTCAGCCATTTTTTTTTTCTTTTCTCCGGGTTCGCAGAGGGTTTTTATTGTGATCTGACAATATGGGACAGATTCTAACGATGCCTCAAGGGCACTAGCACGGCCGAACCATTATACTGTATACAATGTGGCTCACGGAGGAGGGGGTGCAGAAGGGTTGGGGGGGGGTGGGGTGCCCATTATTGATGAAAAATGGCAAACGGTCGTTTTTTTGGGGGGGTTGGGGAATGGAAACGGGGGGAGGGGGTGGTGAGGAGAAGGACGGGGAGGGAAGTGCAAGGACACGGCTGGACTGAGACGTGGCCAGCCTGTAGATTTGGACCCGGACTCGTCCTCTGAATGTGACCTTAGAGGGGAGACGTGAAGTCATATTAGTCAGGGAGGGGAAGAAGAGGAGGATGAAGAAGAAGAAGAGGAGGAGAGGAAATAAAACCAGTGTTTTATCATCTGACATGAGCGTTAATAGGTGCTTATTGCTCATTGTTGTGATGAGGCGGACGGAGACGGAGGCGGCAGGCAGACTGACAGGACATTTTTTTTTTCTATTTCCTGTCTCTACCACGTGCACTTCCGGCCGCAGGGGAGATCCGGGGAGGTCACGGGGATTTTTTTTAATTTTTTATTTTTTTTAATTTTTTTTTTTTTTTTTGCAGCGCTCCTTCAGGAGCAAGTGTCCTTTCTGTAGTTAATTGGCTCCCTAATTCAGTCGGCGGTGTCCCTGGGCGCGCGTGTGCGTGCGTGCGTGCGTGCACGCGCACGCGCCAGTCCTCGAGGTCATGCGGTGGCACTCCGCACGAAGCGCGTGTACGCTTCTCAATGACAAATGACACAACTTGAGCATCACACATACTATGTGTGAGTGAGTGAGAGAGAGAGATGCGGGGCTGCATGCACCCGTGCGTGCGTGCAATGCGTGTTTTTGCATTTTTTTTTTTTTTTTTGCGCAAAGTGTATGTGTGCGTGCGTGGGTGGGGGATTCAAGGACCGCCAAACTTTTCAAGACTCTCCGTGAGACTTTTAATTAAAAACCTTGCTTGAGGAGCATCGCGCAGAGATTAATGTAAAGTGATGCATAAAATCCACAAAACAATAACGTGTGTAATTTTCTTAATTTTCTCCCTGGCACGCTTTGCTTTGAAGATTAAAATCATGTTTCGTTTCATCCTGCTGGGGTACTAATTGGTTTTGTAGCGTGGTTGGCAAGGAGAGTATTTTGAATACTGATTCTAATAATACGCTTAGATCGCATTCTCCTTGTTAGTAACTTTAAGTGAATTAATAGAGCGTGGAATCCATACTATGAAACTCAGACCCGGAATAAACATCACCCGGCTTGCTCGCCCTCACCCCTCCCAAGGAGCCACGGAGGATAAAAGCAAAACTAAGTGACAGGCGAGTGGTCGCCGAGGGCAACACCGCCTCCGCTTTCAAAATAGTGTCTTTCCACCCGACGTCCACAGGGCGGCAGCCACGATCCGTCCGACTGGATGTCTGTTTCAGGGCGAACACACGATGATGGACCGCTGCTCATATCACTTGTCGGGCATCTCTTGTGATTCAAGGACGTGTGGATCGTCTGTCAGTTCTTACTGACCCTTAAATAGGTCCAAAGGTTGTTGTCTTTGCACAGCGCAACAAAATATCGGCGATGATTTCATATGCATGGGATGTCATTAATTGTATTTTTGTTTTTTAATTCCCCAGCTGAAGCAGCCAAAAACAGACTGGACCCTCACGAAGAATCAAAATTCCTCGATTAAAAGGTGCTATATCTGACAGAGAATTGTACCCGATCACGTTTAGATAGTGTGCATTTATGAATCGAGCTTAACGACAGAAAAGGGAAGTGAACATATGATACGATATGTCAATTTTTTTTTAATGACACCCTGATTTTTTTTTTTTTTCTCCCAAAGTTATAATTCTATCAACATGGACGGCACCATCATGCGTAAGGCCATTCACGCAGATCCAGAAAACTACGTCACCTCCATGGCACCCGGACAGTATTGGACCTGGGGGACGCACATGAGAGGCGTGAAAGGTACGTCAGGCGTGATGTAGTCCGGATTACACAGATTAAAATCCAACATATTCATTCTGCAGCTATGGTCCTGCACCCTTTTGCACCCTCATCTTAATTATCTTGTGTTTTCTTTATCAAATGCATGCAACGCATAAATGAATGTCCCGAAGCCGTATAAGAGCTAGTACATTTTAGCCGCGCAATCCAGCCGCTCTCAAAAGGCGTAATCCTTCTCCTCATTTAACTACAGAGTACAAGATGTCTCCATCAACCAGTGGCGTTCCATCTCGTCCTTGGACTCCTCGCTGCACTCCTCCACCCCAGCAGCAGCAGCCCTCCATCCCCACACACCCTCACCCACACCCGCCGCCCGACTATCACCACAATGTCTACATCCCCGGGACCCCGTCGGGCTTCTGCACCTTGAGGCCAACTTCCCAGCGAAGTGAGTTGGACGTCCACAACTCCTTCTCCACCTTTGGCAAGAAGAGACGTCTTCAGATGTCTCCCCAGGGTGAAGCCGCAATTATAAATAATGACCTTTACAGTGACTGACTTTTCCCCGACTCTCTGAATGAATGATGGTAAGATGGACAGCCTGCCGCATATGAAGAACAGAAAAAGAAACCATTTGTTTTATGATTTAATGAATAACTCATCAAAGTGATCTGCAGCTGATGGCAATTCAAGAGGAAGATAAACAAAATATGGACAAATTATGTTGGATGGCTATTAAAAGCATATTCAATGCATGTGTCTGCCAATTATTATTATTATTATTATTATTATTATTATTATTATTATTATTATTATTATTATTATTATTATCATTATTATTATCACTGTTATTATTATTATTATTATTATTTGTTGTTAATGTTAAATTTAGACAATCAAAATGGAGTTCATCAGAAATTTGTCATAGGTCACTGATTCATTTTTTTAGACATTTGTTTGCATTTATATTTTTAGGTTTTATGAGAGAAATTTGCCTTTTTTGTATGTTTATTTGGAGATAGAGCATATGTGAATATTGCAAGTATCATAATGGTGTATATGCTCACTGCAATATGAAGATGGGGAACTGTACTGTATGAAAATAAAGTATTTTTTTCACATACTCGTCCTTTATGTTTTTAGACAACACGTGTGTGTCCTGATGGAATCAGACAGAACTTAAGCTCCTAGTTGTTTAATCAACATGTCCAGGGCATTTAGATGTATGTCTCCTGGATGAATTTTTAATTAAATCAAGTCAATTAATTTGGAGAGAAAAAAAAAAAAACTTCCACTCCGACAAGGGTAGAAAAAGCTTTTTGCCTCAGTAAGCTGTTTTCAATGTTGAGGAATAAACATAGTAAAATGCTAACATATGCTAATCGGACTGCTCGCATTTCCATTTGCCCGCAGAGAATAGTTGGGTTCATTAACTGAACAAACAGAACCTCCTCTCTCGAAATATCATTTTAATTAAGACCACGAACATGAATACAAGCACCGGGGGGGTCGGGGTGGGGGAGTTGTTATAAATGCCACACCTGGATGTGAGCTAGGGGGCCTGTAGCTTTTCTCTCTCTCTCTGCCCTTTTACATCTTACTTCTCGGGGAATTTGTTCAAGAGATGAAAGCTGGCTACTGGGCAGAAAGGGGCATGGTAATTAGGTCGTTGTGTGGCTCGGATTGAAAATTATTGCGGTAAAAAGGAAACGGGAGCCCATAGAGAGCATGGTTGGGAGCGGGCTCACCTTCTCCTGGGTAAGGTGAGCAAATGAGACGGATGAAGGGGTAGCCGTATTTAGGTCAGTTCGGTTGGCTTTCAGACGTGTGAGAAAGGGAGCTCTGTTCTTAAAATAAACTTGTTTGGTTTTCCCACTCCGCTACACGGACCACTTCGGAGAGAGAAAAATGTTATTTTCGTATCATCAAGCAGAACGCCGAGACACATCAAATCCACTCGTGTGTCTAAACTTGGAAATCAATCCAATAACGATCGCTTTATTTTAAAACTTACAATGCCTTTGCTATGGGAATGATAGAGCATAAATGACAGACAAGTATCCATAAAACACGTTAAACGTCACGGTATCTCCCACGGTACGAAACAGATCCAGAACTTCGACCTTGACTCCCATCAGCCAGGGGAGCTGTTCACCGCCTTGGTGCTGAAATTGTTTTGACCGGTTCTTTTCCTGATACGTGCAGTACCAACTCGTCCCACCAGATGACGCATTGTGTCTGCGTTTGCAAAAACCAGCTGTGCAGGAAGTTCTTGGAAACGTCTTTCACCCTCACAATATCACATTTTTTTAGTTTTGAACTGTGTTTCACGTAGGATCGTGTCTCGGTCTGTCTGTGCGTGTCACCTTTTTAAACTAGTCCCAAGCTCTCAATGACAGCCGTCGGTAAGAGCACTTTTGATTTAATCTTTGCACTGAATGTGTTTAAGATAGATTATCGGTCGCTTTTGTGATGAATGTGATCTATGGTTATGATACTGTTGGACTTTTACAGTTGTATTCATTGAAACCTGCTTTTTTTCTGTGTACGAAAGGGTCTGAAATGAATGGCCCTGTAGCAGCACATCATCAGCTGAGAGTGATCAGGGAAATGAAGGCACCCAGGATGAAGCGTCTCATTTAATTAAAACAAAGTAGCCAGTGATCTATAGCTGACAATGAACAGTCAAACTAAATAATGTAGAAATACATAAAAAACATTTAGCGATCAGAGAGCAGTTGGAAATTTGATGCTTCCGAGCCTGTACTGTTAAGTTTTTCCACACTTTCGGTGTGTAGCCTCCCACGTGATCAATATTCCCAACGCAGAGAAGACTCTCTGAGCACAAATTAACCTCACGTGTAAACATTGATCCAAGATAACAAAATGGAATACGCTTACGATGAATAAACAGTGCCTTAATTCAAAGCAAATGTAATTTGTCCTCACCAAATCAGTTGATAATATAGAGTTTGATAAATTCTAAATACTGTAGCTACACAAAATGAATACACATGTCATTGAATGTGTGCCAAAAACGATAATACTTTTAGATCATAAAAATAAAAAGAGATGTTTAATATCTGTCTTTGATAACGACTTCCCAACATCTATGATATCATAGATTGTATTCTAAATATCATTTATATTCTGAGCGTCACTATCATAATCACTATGATAATAATAATAATAATAATAATAATAACAATAATAATAAATATTATTTTAATAATAATAATAAAATTATTATTATTATTATTATTATTATTATTATTATTATTATTATTATTATATAGTTAATTTGCCATTTTTTTCATATCACAGTTGATGTATTATTTGTTTTATCTCCTGGATTAATGATAATATCATAAATATAAGAACTCACTTGCTTACAGGTTATAGTTTACAGATAGAAATGAACATAAAAATGTACATTGAATAAACCTTTTCATACTACATTTGTCCAGCAGATGGCATCATTGAGTAGGAATCGCCCAAGTAGACGACTGGCTGACAGTCACTGTTGTTAACATGATACATTTACATCATTTATCTCAAGGTGTTTGTCTGTTTGAATTTGCATTATACAAGAAACGGTTTAGCCAACACAAAAGAAGGGAATGGAGATAATAATTATATTTGTTTTGCTCTGATTCTAACTGAAGGAGAGCTTATGGAAGTTATCTATCTATCTATCTATCTATCTATCTATCTATCTATCTATCTATCTATCTATCTATCTATCTATCTATCTATCTATCTATCTATCTATCTATCTATCGTTTTTGTTAACTGACAAAGGCGTTCAGATTAATCAAATACTCTGCACCAGTACAAGAAATTCGGATCACTGACACTGATCACTGACATCACGCATCATAATTAATTTTTAAAAAATGGTCAAACATCAGCTTGTGCAAACATTTTCCAGCAGGGGTCGCCATTGAGTTAGAATTGCCTCTTCCTTAAAATGAGACATACCCGAAGTTGGTTTTTGCAACATTCTTTCAACACCTTCAGTCATAGCCTGGGCAGAGGACTGGTCTTATTTATTCATATATGATGCACTTAATTTGTGCTTCATTTTCCTGTCCAACATTGAAATCATGAACCAGAAAATAAATTTTGTGAGCATCTGTTGAATCGTAATTGTGATTTACTCAGAGCAACGAGATATAAGCTTCAAATTATGGGATGCTGCGGGTTAATGATTGACAAACAACTGAATTCAAGATGAAGAACACCTCATTACTGATTTGGGATTATTCTATTAGAAAGCAATACATCATTTAGACAATAATGATAGTGACCAAAAAATCAAAGATGGTAATTTATATCCTGAGAGAGATGATCGTGCTCTTTGCTGCGATGCAAAACACATCAGGTTGAACAGTCTTATTGCCTCATTAAAGGTCCCATGTAGACCTATGAGTCTACAGGTCAGTTAAAAGTTATTCTTTAGACATGAAGGCTCTGTTCAGAATGTGCAGATCTCTCTTGAGGAGAAAATGTTGTGTTAAAATAAAGTTGCTGATGTCTCAGAAGATGCAGACACTCATTGGCTTAAGAAAATCATCCATATGTTTGAAATAATTTATTCCAAATGTCACGCAAATTCCTAGTTTGTTTTAATTTTTCAAACTGAGGAATATTTTGTCAAGTGAAATTGAGTATTTAACTAAATCGTATAAAATTACAAATTACGACCAAATGAATCCCTTCAGAATATAATGAAATTGTCACCGGTCATTCCAGAATAACGTTAACCCATTTTTGTAATATACCACTGTCTTTATAAAGAATCTGGTTTTGATAAAGACAAGACACAGCAGAACAAGACCACTGACATTTTTAATGGAAACATGACCAGATGCGTCATCGTCTTTGTGTCATTCACTGACATGAATGTAATTATATTTCTTGATATTTTCCATCCATCCATTGCCAGCTGTTTATCCTGCTCTCAGGGGATGCTGGAGCCTATCTCAGCTGTCATTGGGGCATTATCAGGGCCACAAATAGAGATGAATGACCATTTACTCTCTCATTCACACATCTCGGCCATTTTTCAATTTTTTTTTTACCAATTAACCTCCTGCATGTTTTTGGACTGTGGGAGGAAAACTTGGAAAACAAAATATATTCTAAATTATGTAGTTATTGCTGACAATTGTCTTCTTTTTATATAACTGCTACTTCTACTACCACTATTGCTACAACTGATAATAATCATTATTTTTATATTTTATATCATTATTTCAATAATTATAAGGATTTTAAATGTGGTATAATGGTCATTATTTGCTGAATGTGCGATAGTTCCATTGTCTTGCAATAGATGTTTTAGTGTACAACAACCCCTACTTATACACAAAGTTACTACACGTTATCACAGGGGTGGGCAATTATTTTTCCTGGCGGGCCACATTCCTTATTTTATTTTTATGTGCGGGCCATCTAGGTATTATGTACATTGAACAAAATGAAAACTGCAATTTAAATATTTACATTTTTTGGCATTTTATTTCAACTTTAACATCATTAATGATCATACAAATGTACTGACATTATTCTGAATGAAATCGTCCGAACAAAATTAAACAAAAGGAAAAAAAATGAGGAGTTTCTAAATTCAATATTGACTGACAATACTTATCAAAATATTCAAAGAAGATAGTTTGGCGGGCCGGATAAAAAAACAAAACAGGCTGGATGTGGTCCGCGGGCCGTAAAATGCCCGGGTCTGTGCTATCATATACATGTACTTGTCAATGCACATGCATAGACATTACATTATTTTTTTATATATTTTTACATCCCTTTAACTTTATTATCCCTTTATTTCCCTTTATCATAATTATATCCCTTTGTTTATTTATTTCAATCTTTACTGTTCTTTTTATTTTATTTTTGTTTTATTTTTCTGTTCGTTTTCAGGTTGATTTGCTGTGGCAACCCCTGAAGGGAAAAGGCGAAAGCAAAACAGTAACTACAAAAAGGACATTTTATTATATATTATATATCTATATATTACTTTCATATATCCCTATGAAGTAGCAAACCATGAAATCTGTGAAAATATTCATATTACTCCCGACCATAGATGAGCATGACACTCAAGCCTGAGTCAAGTGTGTTTGGAGCAGGGTCACCAACATGATGCCACTTACCAATTTTTTTTTTTTATTAGATTATTTCATTTAGTATTTTTATTTAGATTTATCGGTGTGAATTTGAAACTGACAATATTAAAATAATAAAAATTAAAAAAATCTTTCATACTAAATTAGAGCTAACTGGTCTCTACGGCAACCGTTGCCGTGGAGACTAGCGCGTGGGCACAGCGTCGGTTAGGAGACGATTTATCCCCAAAGACACGGTAAAAAAAGGAAAGAAAACATATAATTTTCACAGGGAAAGGGGGGAAAAGTTCTTATTTTACTTCTAAGGCATATTCCTGCGTGTGTCTCATTTGCGGGGCGAGTGTGACAACGGCAAAGCGGCGTGGAGAGACGCTACCGAATATGTCACGCAAGCTAGCGTGCTAGCATGGTAGCGAGCTAGCATGCTAACCGGGCAGCGCACAACGAGTGGAAAAAGCCTGCCAGGTTTGTTTTAACTGCAGTCTGTTTTTCATGAGACCCGTAAAATATCCCAAAAAGTTGAATTCAGTTATTCAAAAATTGGGACAAATGTGTTTGTTAACTGTTAGATATGACAATTTTGTTAAAAATACTGTAGTTTTGGTGATATGTTAAGTTAAATCTAAAAGTTGATTTTTGTTTTTTTTCCATAATTGATAATCTGTACAAACATGGTGCAACATAGTTTATAATTTGTTAAAAAATGTTAGTGTTTAGTAAAAATTTTGTATAACTGATCATTTAAAAAAACATCTTTCAGAGATTTATATAAATATTGTGTTGCATTTTGATATTTATCAGTTTGTGTGCATATTGATATTTATCAGTGTTCTACCTTGTTAAAACATTGTTGATAATTATTATCAGAAAAGATGAACATGATCAGTGTCTACGCAAAAATTCATATAATTAATTAATAATTAAAGGTAAATTTGTAATTTCAGAAGTGTGTATCAAATTGGTTGCCCTTTGCATTTATCAGTACCCAAGAAGTTGCCCTCAATTCCGAAATTTTATCTTTTTTTTAAATGGTAAATGCTCTTATTAATGTGCTAAATAAGTAACGTTGTAATGGGGAAAATATTTTTGGCCGAAATATTACACATTGTCATGAGCCATACAATGAAGTTATAGGAAAGAGTAGCGAAAACGAGACTGAGAGCAGAAGTCAGCATTTCGTGAACAACAGTATTAAATAAATACTAATAAAAATAAATTAAAATAAAGCAGCACGGCAGTGCAGTGGTTAGGGCTTGCGCCCTGGTCCAGGGTGTAGCCCGCCTCTCGCCCATGACAGGTGGGTTAGGTTCCTTTGACCAAGAGTACAAGATATGGGGTAGATAATGATTTGTTCTTTTTTTAGTATCTTCTAATCTTACTTGCCTTTTGAATTTCTGACTCAGCTTGAATAGTGCTCTACCAAGATATTAGAAATTATAGTTTAAATGTGTGAAATTCACAATATTTTGGAGATTAAACTTCAGATTAGTTCCTGTCATATAAATAATTATACACATAAACAAGAAATATGTCTAATGTTTCAACTGTGCCACAGCTGAGCTGAAATAGACTAAAACAATGGGTTTTGACACGTTTCCTGTGTGGACGCTGCCACATGGTGTCAGTGTTGACCTGCAAAGCCTGATTGGGTCCAATACGTCATCACACACACACATTCAATCTGCTGTTTGAGTCATCTTTGTGGAATACAGTGTAAGCCGCTTTTTTTCCAGCTAAGATCAACTCTAAATTTTACAACTTGATTTTTGTGCGATATAGAAATTCCGGCAACATGTTGACAGAACCTATCTCTGTCTGTTCAGCTGACCAATGGAGACATTTCTGGACAAGGGTCTTTTTCCTCTGTGCAGGACTGCAAATTGTTTTATCTGTGACTCCGTACTCCATAGAAGAGGAGCTGGAGAAAGGCTCCGTGGTGGCAAACCTGGCTGCGGATTTGGGACTTCAGACTGAGGGTTTGGCACAGCAAGAGGTAAAGCTTGATATTTTCCACAACAAAAAGTATTTAGATATCAACAAAATGACGGGTGAACTGTACATCGTGGAAAGAATGGACAGGGAGAGCCTTTGTCCCTCGAAAACCATTTCTTGTTTCCTAAAGCTCGATGTGATTGTCGAAAGTCCTCTGCGCATCTTTCACATTGAGCTCGGCATAACGGACATTAATGACAACGCCCCGCATTTTTGGCGAGATCGAATGGAGCTGGACGTCTTTGAATCAGCAACACCGGGAGAGAGATTCACCATGCCAAATGCAGTAGATCCTGATGTTGGTATTAATACCATTAAAACATACAGGCTCAGTGCCAGTGAACATTTCACGATTGAAATTCAGACGGGCAGTGACGGAACTCAGTATGTCGATTTAGTCTTGACCAAGTCGTTAGACAGAGAGGTGAATGCTGTCCATAATTTAATACTGACGGCTGTGGACGGCGGGAATCCAGTGCGCTCAGGCACCGCCAGCATCATTGTCAGAGTGCAGGATACAAACGACAATGCCCCTCGCTTTGACCGGCAGATTTACGAGATTAACATGACTGAAAACGCCCCGACGGGAACCAGAGTGGTGAAGCTTAACGCGACAGATCTGGAC
This sequence comes from Fistularia commersonii, assembly GCF_037954325.1. NCBI lineage: Eukaryota > Metazoa > Chordata > Actinopteri > Syngnathiformes > Fistulariidae > Fistularia > Fistularia commersonii. The sequence continues at coordinate 3,167,812 of NC_141296.1, forward strand.
GAAGGCTCCAATTCAGAGGTTATTTATTCCTTTACACTTTACACGTCGGAAAAAACACAAGAGGTTTTTTCACTGAATCCCGGCACGGGAGAAATAACTGTAAAGGGCACGATTGACTATGAAGACATGAAACTGTTTGAGATGCACATCGATGCAAGAGATAACGGGGAGCTTCCTTTATTGGGACAATGCAAAGTGATCGTCCATGTGATGGATATGAATGATAATCATCCAGAAATTACAATACAGTCAGTTAAAAACACAGTGCCTGAGGACATTGCAGTGGGAAGCATTATTGCTTTAGTGGCAATAAGTGACAGGGACACAGGAGATAATGGAAAAGTAAAGTTGCTCATACATCAACAGATGCCCTTTGTCCTCAACGAGTCATCAGATCAGCCAATGCATTATAAGCTTATCGTGTCCAAAGCTTTGGATCGGGAATCTGTGCCTGAATATGCCATAACCTTGATTGTGACAGATGCGGGAACGCCACCTTTATCTGACAATGAGACAATAACTGTGCATCTTATTGACATTAATGACAATGCGCCACAGTTCCCTCAGTCATTTTATATGATACGTGTGAAGGAGAATAACGCACCTGGAGCTTTGCTCAGCTCACTTGATGCATTTGACCCTGATCTCCATGAGAACCAGTATCTGGTTTATTTTATCCTGGAGAGGGAGATAGCCAACACCTCCATGTCCATGTTGTTCTCCATCAATCCAGAGAACGGCAATCTTTACGCCCTGAAAACCTTTGACTATGAAATTGAGAAGGAGTTCCTTTTCCACATCGAGGCCAGAGACTCCGGCTCTCCTCCTCTGAGCAGCAATGTGACCGTTCACATCGTCATCGTGGACCAGAACGACAACGCTCCAGTGATCGTGTCTCCATGGCGTGCGCACGGCTCAGTGGTGGAGGAAAAGATCCCCAGATCCACTGATAAAGGCTCTCTGGTTTCCAAGGTGATCGCTTTGGACACCGACTCGGTGCACAACTCTCGGATTACCTACCAGTTCCTGCAGGTGACCGACGCCACCTTGTTCAGTCTGGATCAATACAACGGAGAGATCCGCACCATGAGGATGTTCAGTTACAGAGATCCACGGCACCAGAGAATGGTTGTCGTCGCCAAGGACAACGGGGAGCCCGCTTTGTCTGCCACAGTGACCATCAAGCTGTCCACAGTGGAGACAGCTGTTAAGGCCTACTCTGACCTGACGGAGGTGCCTCTGGAATATGACATCTTCTCAGACCTGAACCTGTATTTGGTCATCGGTCTGGGCTCGGTGTCCTTTCTCCTGTTGATCACCATACTGGTCACCATCGTGCTCAAGTGTCAGAAACCCAAGTCCAGCAAAGCGGCTCCTTCCTGCAGGAACAGTGTGATCAGCGAGAGAAACTCCACCATCGCAGACTCCACTCTGGTGTCCAACGACGCCTACTGGTACAGTCTGTTCCTAGCAGAGACCAGGAAAGGGAAGATGGTGGTCAGACAGCCTCTGCCAAAGGGCTCCAGATACATTGTGTCCAGTTTACCAAGGAGCACAGGAATGACTGAGACTAGCGGCTCTGCGGCTTCTACTCTGCAGGTAAATACACTGTTCATAAATTGAAGTATACTTGAAAATGATCCCGTAATTTTTGTAGTGGTCACTTCTGTACACAGCTTCCCGATTGCCATTTCTGAAAAATCAAAACATTAATAATAATGAATCAACAACAGCCACGATTCTAATAATGCTAATACTAATACAAGACTACCATTACTTCTACTTGTAAAAAAATAAATAAATGAATAAAGATCACAATAATCGCAGTATTAATTATGATAAGTAACAACAACAACAATATGACCATAGTGCATCCACTAAACTACTGTTATTACAACAAATAGAAATAATTCTCATCACAATTAAGGTCATTTTGAAGATAATATTCGTAATAATAACTTCAATATTCAAACGTTGTAAAAGGGGAGGCGCTGTTTCTCCAACATTTCGAGTGAGCGGGTTTATAATCGCTCGACGGTGGGATTTTTGTGAAAGGGGGCGTCCAGGCAGGAACGGACAGCTCCGTAGTGCTGACATTTATCATTTGATGTTGTCGGTGTTTTTGGCGCTGAATAGGATTTGCATTATTTATCTCTCTTTGATTAAGTCATTGATCACAGACAGTAACCTTACTGGAATATCCCTCAAATTTGTGAGTGACGATTCGCGATCACAAAAGGACGCAATTCTCCGCAACAATGGAGTCACACAAAAGGTACGTGCCAGTCGTGATGCTCCTGTTCACACTTTCTCACGTATCGGCTTCAGTCACCCACTATTCAATACCAGAGGAGTTAAAAGAAGGATCCGTGGTCGCAAACCTTGCAACCGACCTCAGCCTGGATGTTTCCACCCTCGTTCGGAGGAAGATGCGACTTGAAACGGTCGCGAATAAGAAATATCTGGATGTGAACAAAGAGACGGGGGATCTCTATATTGTGGAGAAGATCGACAGGGAAAACATGCATGTATGCATCAATAAGATATCCTGTTATCTCAAACTGGAAATGACGCTCGAAAACCCCCTGCGAATTGTTAATATAGAGCTAGAAGTGTTAGATGTGAACGACAACGCCCCGCAATTTCGCAGAGAGGCGATTCATTTGGACGTATCCGAGTCGACGCCTGCAGGGGAGAGATTCTCTCTGAGCAACGCGGTTGATCCGGATGTTGGCATTAATTCAGTAAAAACATATCATCTGAGTGAAAGTGACCATTTTAATATCGAGGTGCAGACGGGGAGAGACGGGTCGAAGTTTGCAGATTTGATCTTGACAAAGACTGTAGACAGAGAACAGCAGGCTGTCCATTATTTAACACTGACGGCTGTAGACGGCGGGTCACCTGCTCGTTCTGGCACCGTTAGTATTGTTGTACATGTTTTGGACACTAATGACAATGCACCTACGTTTGATAAATCCATGTATAATGTTAAAATCATAGAAAATTCTCCCATTGGAAGCCTTGTTATTAATCTGAATGCAACAGACCTAGATGAAGGGTCAAATTCTGATTTAACATACTCATACAGTTTATATACACCAGAGAAAACTCAACAGACATTCAGTCTGAATCCTTCATCTGGTGAAATTACAGTGAAGGGAATGTTAAACTATGAAGATTATAGGATTTATGATATGGAAGTTATAGCAACTGACAAAGGATCTGATAGTCTATCAGGACAATGTACAATCAAAATTCTGGTGGAAGATATGAATGATAATCATCCAGAATTATCCATCAAATCATTTCAGAGTCCAGTGAGTGAAAACATTGATGTAGACACAGTGATAGCAGTAGTCAGTGTGAGTGACAAGGACTCAGGTGACAATGGAGTGGTGGATCTTCGTATTCCAGATAATATGCCTTTCAAACTGAGGGAATCTTCTGATAACTTTTATGAGCTAGTAGTTTCAGAAGCTTTGGACCGCGAGAAAGTTCCAGAATATGACATCACATTCATGGTTTCAGACAGAGGTTCTCCTCCTTTAAGTGACAATGAGACCATGACTTTGCATCTGCTGGATGTGAATGACAACGTCCCACAGTTCCCTCAGTCATTCTATACGATACGTGTGATGGAGAATAACGCACCTGGAGCTTTGCTCAGCTCACTCACTGCGTTTGACCCTGATCTCCATGAGAACCAGTATCTGGTTTATTTTATCCTGGAGAGGGAGATAGCCAACACCTCCATGTCCATGTTGTTCTCCATCAATCCAGAGAACGGCAATCTTTACGCCCTGAAAACCTTTGACTATGAAATCGAGAAGGAGTTCCTTTTCCACATCGAGGCCAGAGACTCCGGCTCTCCTCCTCTGAGCAGCAATGTGACCGTTCACATCGTCATCGTGGACCAGAACGACAACGCTCCAGTGATCGTGTCTCCATGGCGTGCGCACGGCTCAGTGGTGGAGGAAAAGATCCCCAGATCCACTGATAAAGGCTCTCTGGTTGCCAAGGTGATCGCTTTGGACACCGACTCGGTGCACAACTCTCGGATTACCTACCAGTTCCTGCAGGTGACCGACGCCACCTTGTTCAGTCTGGATCAATACAACGGAGAGATCCGCACCATGAGGATGTTCAGTTACAGAGATCCACGGCACCAGAGAATGGTTGTCGTCGCCAAGGACAACGGGGAGCCCGCTTTGTCTGCCACAGTGACCATCAAGCTGTCCACAGTGGAGACAGCTGTTAAGGCCTACTCTGACCTGACGGAGGTGCCTCTGGAATATGACATCTTCTCAGACCTGAACCTGTATTTGGTCATCGGTCTGGGCTCGGTGTCCTTTCTCCTGTTGATCACCATACTGGTCACCATCGTGCTCAAGTGTCAGAAACCCAAGTCCAGCAAGGCGGCTCCTCCCTGCAGGAACAGTGTGATCAGCGAGAGAAACTCCACCATCGCAGACTCCACTCTGGTGTCCAACGACGCCTACTGGTACAGTCTGTTCCTAGCAGAGACCAGGAAAGGGAAGATGGTGGTCAGACAGCCTCTGCCAAAGGGCTCCAGATACATCGTGTCCAGTTTACCAAGGAGCACAGGAATGACTGAGACTAGCGGCTCTGCAGCTTCTACTCTGCAGGTAAATACACTGTTCATAAATTGAAGTATACTTGGAAATGATGGCATAATTGTTGTAGTGAATCATTTTAATATGTACTGCAACTTGAAGGGAGGCACATGCCAATCTTGTTTTGAGCCGATCAAAGTCTGGATAAATGCAGATGGTTGTGCCAGGAACAACATCTGATGTAAAACATGTGTCCAAAACCAAATCTGCCAATCAATTCTCCAACTCTACGGCTGGTTTGGTCGAGGTCAAGGTTTACAACGACTGTCATTGGTGTCAGTATCTTACAGGGTGCAGGGGAAATTGGGCTACTGCGATTCTATGATGGATAGGAGGAATGTGTGTTTTGGAAGCAGAGAAAAGGAAAGGCAAGAGTCTGGGATTGAGTTGAGGGACTTTGAATTTTTGAATGATGACAGGAAAAGCCAGAGTTGATAGACATCATGCAGAGAAGGAAAGTGGATATACTGTGTGACCAGGAGACCAGGTGTGAAGGTAGGAAGGCTCGAAGAATAGGTGCAGATTTCAAGTTGCGCTATCATAGTATTGATTGGAAGAGAAATGGAGGAAATGCTATCTTGAAGGAGGAGCTTGTTAGGAATGTTCGAAAGGGTAAAAGACTATCAGGTAGACTAATGAGGACCCAAGTGGACATTTGGACTGCAAGGAGTGGAAATAAAGAGGTTGGAGGATGGCAAGTACTTAGGATCAACAGTACAGAGCAATGGAGAGCGTGAGAGGGAGGTGAAGAAACAGGTTTGAGCAGGTTGGAACAGTTGGAGAAAAGTGTCATGGTTAATTTACAAAAGAGGGCTATCAGGCAGAATGAAAGGAAAACTGGAGAAGACAGTTGTGGACCAGCAATGATATATGGCTTTTAGACAGTGGAGCTGAAGAGAAAACATGAGGGTAGAGCCGAGGATAGCAGAGTTTAAGATGTTAAGGTTCTCTTTAGGAGTGATGGACATCGATAGGATAGATTTAAATACACTGTTGTTACATTCATGGTAATGACGATATTCTGATGTAATTTGGATGTTACCTATTTCACATATGAAGATTAAAAAAAAAAACAACTGCAATCATTGCGCACTTGAACATAAACAACAAAACTAACACTAATAATAATATAAATCCTACAACAACTACAGTAATAATAATAACAAAAAGACAATAATGATTGTTGTTACAACAACCACAACAGCACCAATAACAACACCAATAACAATGTCTAATGCGATTCATGTAACAATATGTGATAACGAAACTAAAACATTTTAATCGACTACCTATAGAATGCCACATGTATTATTGTGTGAGAGTTATTCTAATATTTCAATGTTGTAAATGAGGCGGCGCTGTTTCGCCAACATTTCTCCGCCTGAAGTCGCTGGGGAGTGGGATTTTGGAAAGAGAGGAGGTCCAGGCAGGAACGGACAGCTCCGTAGTGCTGACATTTATAATCTGACGTTGTCGGTGTTTTTGACGCTGAATAAGATCTGTATTATTTTCCCTCGCTTGGATTAAGTCATTGATCGCAGACAGTAAACTTACTGGAATATCCCTCAAATTTGTGAGTGACGAATCGCGATCACAAAAGGACACAATTCTCCGCAACAATGGAGTCACACAAAAGGTACGTGCCAGTCGTGATGCTCCTGTTCACACTTTCTCACGTATCGGCTTCAGTCACCCACTATTCAATACCAGAGGAGTTAAAAGAAGGATCCGTGGTCGCAAACCTTGCAACCGACCTCAGCCTGGATGTTTCCACCCTCGTTCGGAGGAAGATGCGACTTGAAACCATCGCGAATAAGAAATATCTGGATGTGAACAAAGAGACGGGGGAACTCTATATTGTGGAGAAGATTGACAGGGAACATATCTGCATTAATAAAATATCGTGCTATCTCAAACTTGAAATGACGCTAGAAAACCCCCTGCGAATTGTTAATATAGAGCTAGAAGTGTTAGATGTGAACGACAACGCCCCGCAATTTCGCAGAGAGGCGATTCATTTGGACGTATCCGAGTCAACGCCTGCAGGGGAGAGATTCTCTCTGAGCAACGCGGTTGATCCGGATGTTGGCATTAATTCAGTAAAAACATATCATCTGAGTGAAAGTGACCATTTTAATATCGAGGTGCAGACGGGGAGAGACGGGTCGAAGTTTGCAGATTTGATCTTGACAAAGACTGTAGACAGAGAACAGCAGGCTGTCCATTATTTAACACTGACGGCTGTAGACGGCGGGTCACCTGCTCGTTCTGGCACCGTTAGTATTGTTGTACATGTTTTGGACACTAATGACAATGCACCTACGTTTGATAAATCCATGTATAATGTTAAAATCATAGAAAATTCTCCCATTGGAAGCCTTGTTATTAATCTGAATGCAACAGACCTAGATGAAGGGTCAAATTCTGATTTGACTTACTCATACAGTTTATATACACCAGAGAAAACTCAACAGACATTCAGTCTGAATCCTTCATCTGGTGAAATTACAGTGAAGGGAATGTTAAACTATGAAGATTATAGGATTTATGATATGGAAGTTATAGCAACTGACAAAGGATCTGATAGTCTATCAGGACAATGTACAATCAAAATTCTGGTGGAAGATATGAATGACAATCATCCAGAATTATCCATCAAATCATTTCAGAGTCCAGTGAGTGAAAACATTGATGTAGACACAGTGATAGCAGTAGTCAGTGTGAGTGACAAGGACTCAGGTGACAATGGAGTGGTGGATCTTCGTATTCCAGATAATATGCCTTTCAAACTGAGGGAATCTTCTGATAACTTTTATGAGCTAGTAGTTTCAGAAGCTTTGGACCGCGAGAAAGTTCCAGAATATGACATCACATTCATGGTTTCAGACAGAGGTTCTCCTCCTTTAAGTGACAATGAGACCATGACTTTGCATCTGCTGGATGTGAATGACAACGTCCCACAGTTCCCTCAGTCATTTTATACAATACGTGTGTTGGAGAATAACGCACCTGGAGCTTTGCTGAGCTCACTCACTGCGTTTGATCCTGATCTCCATGAGAACCAGTATCTGGTTTATTTTATCCTGGAGAGGGAGATAGCCAACACCTCCATGTCCATGTTGTTCTCCATCAATCCAGAGAACGGCAATCTTTACGCCCTGAAAACCTTTGACTATGAAATAGAGAAGGAGTTCCTTTTCCACATCGAGGCCAGAGACTCCGGCTCTCCTCCTCTGAGCAGCAATGTGACCGTTCACATCGTCATCGTGGACCAGAACGACAACGCTCCAGTGATCGTGTCTCCATGGCGTGCGCACGGCTCAGTGGTGGAGGAAAAGATCCCCAGATCCACTGATAAAGGCTCTCTGGTTGCCAAGGTGATCGCTTTGGACACCGACTCGGTGCACAACTCTCGGATTACCTACCAGTTCCTGCAGGTGACCGACGCCACCTTGTTCAGTCTGGATCAATACAACGGAGAGATCCGCACCATGAGGATGTTCAGTTACAGAGATCCACGGCACCAGAGAATGGTTGTCGTCGCCAAGGACAACGGGGAGCCCGCTTTGTCTGCCACAGTGACCATCAAGCTGTCCACAGTGGAGACAGCTGTTAAGGCCTACTCTGACCTGACGGAGGTGCCTCTGGAATATGACATCTTCTCAGACCTGAACCTGTATTTGGTCATCGGTCTGGGCTCGGTGTCCTTTCTCCTGTTGATCACCATACTGGTCACCATCGTGCTCAAGTGTCAGAAACCCAAGTCCAGCAAAGCGGCTCCTCCCTGCAGGAACAGTGTGATCAGCGAGAGAAACTCCACCATCGCAGACTCCACTCTGGTGTCCAACGACGCCTACTGGTACAGTCTGTTCCTAGCAGAGACCAGGAAAGGGAAGATGGTGGTCAGACAGCCTTTGCCAAAGGGCTCCAGATACATTGTGTCCAGTTTACCGAGGAGCACAGGAATGACTGAGACCAGCGGCTCTGCGGCTTCTACTCTGCAGGTAAATACACGTTCATAAATTGAAGAATAACTGGAAATGATGGCGTAATTGTTGTAGTTCATCACTTTAATATGTAATGCAACTTGAAGGGGGGCACATGCCAATCTTGTGTTTTGCCGGTCTAAGTCTGGATAAATGCAGATTGTTGCAGCAAGAAAGACATCCTGCGTAAAGGTCGTGCCAAAAAAATATGCGAATTGAACTTTTGATTCTCATACAGGATTGGTCGAGGCCTTGGTTAACAATGACTGCCTTTGGTACCAGTAACTTACAGGGCATCAGTGGAAATTGGGCATCTGTGGGTTGAACAAGGAGAGGAGTAAGGTTTGTTTTGGAGGCAGAGAGAGAGGAGTAAAGGCCAGAGCCTGGGCTTGAGAGTATGGACTCTGAATTTTGGGACAATGACAGGAAAAGCCGGAGTTGGTCGAAATGATGCAGTGAAGGAAGGTTCACTGCAAGGTTATACTGTGTGTCCTTGACTCCGGTTGGAGTGGTTGCAAGGCTAGAAGCTTACATGCAGGCTTCAAGTTGTACTATCATAGTATTGATAGGAAGAGAAAAGGAAGATGTTATCTTGAAGCAGAAATATGACTGGTGACATGGAATATGAAGAGGACAATGGCAGAGCAGAGGATGAGGTGGTGGAAGTTGAAAAGGGAGGAGATTGAGAAATGCTCCGGGTGGCCAGTGACATCTTCAAGTGACTGGACAACTACAGCTAATGTAATCAGAGAGAGAGGTAGGAAAGTATTTGGTGTGCCATCTGAAAGGAAAGTAGATTTGGAGACTTGGTGGTGAAACGAGGAAGTGTGGGGGTATATACACAGAAAGAGGTTAGCAAAGAAGAAGTGGGACATGGAGGGGACTGAAAAGAGCAGGCAGGGGTACAGGTAGACATGGTACAAGGTAAAAGTAGGGATAGCAAAGACCAAACTAAGGATGTAAAATGACTTGTATGCTCAGTTGGACAGTAAGGAGGAAGAGAAGGATTCATTCAGGTTGGCAAAACAAAAAGACAGAGGGAAAGCAGGTACCACAGGTTTGGGTGATTGAGGATCAAGAGGGAAATGTATTGATGGATTCGAGAAGAGTGATGGGAAGAAGAAAAGAGTATATTGAAGAGCTGATGAATGGGGAAAATTAAAGAGGGGGAAGGGTAATAGAGGTGACGATGATGGCCCACAGAGTAACAGAGATTCGTGATGGTGAAATGTGGAGGGCATGGAAGAGGATGAACAGTGGAAAGGCAGTTGGTCCTGATGATATACCTGATGAGGTATGGAAGTGTCTGGGAGAGGGAGTGGTAGAGTTTCTGGCTAGATTATTCAACAGGATCTGAGAATGAGAAGATGCCTCAGGAATGGAGAACATGTTTGATGGTACCCTTTTTTAGAGTAGGGGAAATGCGGAGTATTGCAGTAACTACAGAAGAATCATGTTAATGAGCTATACAGTGAAGTTATAGGACAAGTAGTGGAAACTAGACTGTGAGCAGACTTCAGCATTTGTGAAGAGCAGTAAGGTTTCATTCCTTGACAGAGTACTAGAGATGCAGGATTTATTTTAGGAATGCAGGTGAGGAAGTGCAGAGAAGGTCGGAGGAAGTTGCATTGTTCCTTTGTAGATCTAAAGAAAGCATACAACAGGGTGCCAAGAGATGAACTATGGTATTGTATCAGGAAATCTGGGGTGGCAGAGAATTATTCTAAACTGGTAAAAGAACACATATGTGAGATTGTGACAATGGTGAGGTGTGCTTTAGGTGTGACAGAGAAGTTTGAGATGGAGGTGGAACTACATCTTGGTTGCGGTGATGATGGAAAGGCTGACATATGAGGGTAGACAGGAACCTCCGTGAACAATGATGTTTGCAGATGAAACTGTTACCTGTAGTGAGAGCAAAGAACTGGTGGAGCAACACCTATAGAGCAGGAAGTATGCTCTGGAAAGGAGAGGAATGGTGATTTATCGCTGCAAGACAGAATACATTTGTCCTAATGAACAGGGCCCAGGTGCTAAGTGAGGCTACAAGGAGTGGAGATAAAGAAGATGGGGGATTTCAAGAACTTTTGGTCAACAGTTCAGAGCAATGGAGAGTGTGGAAAGGAGGTGAAGAAACAGGTTATTGCAGGTTGGAATGGTTGGGAAAAAAAGAATCAGGGTCGATTTACAAAAGAAGGATATCAACCAGAATGAAAGGAATGGTGTCCAAAACACCTGTGGACCAGCTATAAAGAATTCCAACCGTACAAAAGAATGCTGAGTACTGAGTGCTGAAGATAGCAGAGATGAAGATATTGAGGTTCTCTTTAGGAGTGATGGAGATGGATAGCATCGATGTAAATACAGTGTTGTTAAATTTATGGTAATATGGATATTCTCATGTAATTTGGGTGGTACCTATTTCACATATGGAGAAAATAACAACAGCAATCATTCATCACTTGAACATAAACAATAAAACTAATAAGAATGATATGAATACCACTATTATAACAAAAACCAGAATGATAATGATAATGATAATGATAATGATTGTCATTACAACGACCACAACAACACCAATAAAAACAACAATTACAACGGCTAATGCAATTCATGTAACAATAACTGAAAATTGAACTAAAAAAATTTTATTGGTTACTTTTAGAATGCCACATGGACGATCGTGATATATTTCTTTTACTATTTTAAAGATGTAAAATAGGCGGCGCTGTTTCGCCACTATTTCTCCGCCTGAAGTCGCGGGGGAGTGGGATTTTGGAAAGAGAGGAGGTCCAGACAGGGACGGACAGCTCCGTAGTGCTGACATTTTTATCTGACGTTGTCGGTGTTTTTGGCGCTGAATAAGATCTGCGTTATTTTCCCTCTCTTGGATTAAGTCATTGATCACAGACAGTAACCTTACTGGAATATCTCTCAAATTTGTGAGTGACGATTCGCGATCACAAAAGGACACAATTCTCCGCAACAATGGAGTCACACAAAAGGTACGTGCCAGTCGTGATGCTCCTGTTCACACTTTCTCACGTATCGGCTTCAGTCACCCACTATTCAATACCAGAGGAGTTAAAAGAAGGATCCGTGGTCGCAAACCTTGCAACCGACCTCAGCCTGGATGTTTCCACCCTCGTTCGGAGGAAGATGCGACTTGAAACCATCGCGAATAAGAAATATCTGGATGTGAACAAAGAGACGGGGGAACTCTATATTGTGGAGAAAATAGATAGGGAACATATCTGCACCAATAAAATGGCGATATCCTGTTATCTCAAGCTGGAAATGACGCTCGAAAACCCCCTGCGAATTGTTAATATAGAGCTAGAAGTGTTAGATGTGAACGACAACGCCCCGCAATTTCGCAGAGAAGCGATTCATTTGGACGTATCCGAGTCGACGCCTGCAGGGGAGAGATTCTCTCTGAGCAACGCGGTTGATCCGGATGTTGGCATTAATTCAGTGAAAACATATCATCTGAGTGAAAGTGACCATTTTAATATCGAGGTGCAGACGGGGAGAGACGGGTCGAAGTTTGCAGATTTGATCTTGACAAAGACTGTAGACAGAGAACAGCAGGCTGTCCATTATTTAACACTGACGGCTGTAGACGGCGGGTCACCTGCTCGTTCTGGCACCGTTAGTATTGTTGTACATGTTTTGGACACTAATGATAACGCACCTACATTTGATAAATCCATGTATAATGTTAAAATCATAGAAAATTCTCCAATTGGAAGCCTTGTTATTAATCTGAATGCAACAGACCTAGATGAAGGGTCAAATTCTGATTTAACTTACTCATACAGTTTATATACACCAGAGAAAACTCAACAGACATTCAGTCTCAATCCTTCATCTGGTGAAATTACAGTGAAGGGAATGTTAAACTATGAAGATTATAGGATTTATGATATGGAAGTTATAGCAACTGACAAAGGATCTGATAGTCTATCAGGACAATGTACAATCAAAATTCTGGTGGAAGATATGAATGACAATCATCCAGAATTATCAATCAAATCATTTCAGAGTCCAGTGAGTGAAAACATTGATGTAGACACAGTGATAGCAGTAGTCAGTGTGAGTGACAAGGACTCAGGTGACAATGGAGTGGTGGATCTTCGTATTCCAGATAATATGCCTTTCAAACTGAGGGAATCTTCTGATAACTTTTATGAGCTAGTAGTTTCAGAAGCTTTGGACCGCGAGAAAGTTCCAGAATATGACATCACGTTCATGGTGACAGACAGAGGTTCTCCTCCTTTAAGTGACAACGAGACCATGACTTTGCATCTGCTGGATGTGAATGACAACGTCCCACAGTTCCCTCGGTCATTTTATACGATACGCGTGATGGAGAATAACGCACCTGGAGCTTTGCTCAGCTCACTCACTGCGTTTGACCCTGATCTCCACGAGAACCAGTATCTGGTTTATTTTATCCTGGAGAGGGAGATAGCCAACACCTCCATGTCCATGTTGTTCTCCATCAATCCAGAGAACGGCAATCTTTACGCCCTGAAAACCTTTGACTATGAAATTGAAAAGGAGTTCCTTTTCCACATCGAGGCCAGAGACTCCGGCTCTCCTCCTCTGAGCAGCAATGTGACCGTTCACATCGTCATCGTGGACCAGAACGACAACGCTCCAGTGATCGTGTCTCCATGGCGTGCGCACGGCTCAGTGGTGGAGGAAAAGATCCCCAGATCCACTGATAAAGGCTCTCTGGTTGCCAAGGTGATCGCTTTGGACACCGACTCGGTGCACAACTCTCGGATTACCTACCAGTTCCTGCAGGTGACCGACGCCACCTTGTTCAGTCTGGATCAATACAACGGAGAGATCCGCACCATGAGGATGTTCAGTTACAGAGATCCACGGCACCAGAGAATGGTTGTCGTCGCCAAGGACAACGGGGAGCCCGCTTTGTCTGCCACAGTGACCATCAAGCTGTCCACAGTGGAGACAGCTGTTAAGGCCTACTCTGACCTGACGGAGGTGCCTCTGGAATATGACATCTTCTCAGACCTGAACCTGTATTTGGTCATCGGTCTGGGCTCGGTGTCCTTTCTCCTGTTGATCACCATTCTGGTCACCATCGTGCTCAAGTGTCAGAAACCCAAGTCCAGCAAAGCGGCTCCTCCCTGCAGGAACAGTGTGATCAGTGAGAGAAACTCCACCATCGCAGACTCCACTCTGGTGTCCAACGACGCCTACTGGTACAGTCTGTTCCTAGCAGAGACCAGGAAAGGGAAGATGGTGGTCAGACAGCCTTTGCCAAAGGGCTCCAGATACATCGTGTCCAGTTTACCAAGGAGCACAGGAATGACTGAGACTAGCGGCTCTGCGGCTTCTACTCTGCAGGTAAATACACTGTTCATAATATAAGCAGACTTGGAAATGATGGCGTAATTTTTGGAGGGAATCACTTTAATATGTAATGCAACTTGAAGGGGGGCACAAGCCAATGTTGATTTGAGCCAGTCTAAGTCTGGATAAATGCAGACGGTTGTGCCAGGAACAACATCCGGTGTACAACATGTTCCAAAGCCAAACCTGAAAATCGAGTCTCCAACTCACCAAGTCTCCAAATTTGGCTACGGTGGGTTCAAGATTGTTGGATAAAGGTTTGTTCGGAAGCAGAGTGTGAAGTGGAAAGACTAGAGTTTGGGATTGAGAGTAGGGACTCTGAATATTTGGACAATGACAGGAAAAGCCAGAGTTGGTTGAGGCAGAAAAGGAAGGTGGACATACTGGGTGTCCAGGACTCCGTTTGGAATGGTTGCAAGGCTAAAAGCTTACATGCAGGATTCAAGTTGTACCGTCCTCGTAAAGATTGGAAGAGAAATGGAATATGTTATCTTGAAGCAGAAGTTTGTTAGGAATGGTCTAAAGACTGAAAGAGTGTCAGATAGACTCATGAGTCTGAAGTTGGATTTTGAAAGTGTGATGGTAGATGTTGTGAGTCACTATGCCCCACAGATGGGATGTGAACTGGAGGAGATGGAGTAATTCCGGAGTGAGTTAGATGAAGTGATGCTGACTATCCCCAGAGGTGAGAGAATGATAACTGTTGCAGACTTAAATGCACATGTTGGGGCAGGCAATGGAAGTGATGAAGAAGTGTTGTGCAGGTTTGGTATCAGGGATAGGAATATAGAGGGACAGATGGTGGTACACTTTACACATGGATGGAATTGGCTGTCATGAATACTATTTTTCAGAACATGGTGGAACATAGGGTAATGTATAAGAGTGGCGGTAGGAACATGTAGGTAGATGGTATCTTGCCTAGATTTTCACCTGAAGGAGATCAGAGACTGCAATGAAGTGGGAGGTGAGAGTGTAGTGAAACAGCATAGGGTGGTAGTTTGTTGGATGACTGCTGACAAGGAAGATGAAGAGAACAATGTTAGAGCAAATAAGGAAGTGGTTGAAGCAGAAAAGGGAGGAGTGTTGTATCACTTTCAGGGAGGTGTTGAGAAAGGCTCTTGGTGGCAAGTGAGATCTTCCAGATGACTGAACAACTACAGGTAATGTTATCAGAGAGAGAGGTAGGAGAGTACTTGGTGTGTCATCTGAAAGAAAAGTAGAAAGGGAGACTTGGAATGATGATGTGCAAGAATATATACGGAGAAATAGGTTGACAAAGAAGAAGTGAGACACTGAGGGGACTGAAAAGAACAGACAGTGGTGCAGGGGAAAACAGTGCAAGGTCAAGATAGAGGCAAGAAAGGCCAAGAAAAGTGCATATGATGACTTGTATGCTTGGTTGGACAGTTAGGACGGAGATTTCGACAGGATGGCAAAACAGATAGAGATGGGAAGGATCTGTAGCAGGTTTGGATGATTAAGGATAGACAGGCAAATGTATTGAGAGATTCTAGAAGAGTGATGGGAAGATGGAAAGAGTACTTTGAGGAGCCAATGAATGGGAAAATTAAAGAGAGTGAAGGGAAGAAGAGGTGACGATAGTGGACCACAAAATAGCAGAGATGAGTGAAGGTGAAGTGAGGGGGGCATGGAAGAGGGCAAAGAATGGAAAGGCAGTTGGTCCTGAAGCCGAGTTTTATGCGAAGAAAGAGTACTACAGATGCACTATTTGCTTTAGGAATGCTGGTAGAGAAGTACAGAGAAGGTAAGGGGGTGCTGCATTGTGTCTTTCTAGACCAACAAGACGCATACAACAGTGTGCAGACAGATTGAACTATGGTTGTGTATGAGGAAATCTGAAGTGGCAGAGAAGTACATTAGAGGTTCAAGGTGGAGGTGGGACTACACCAAGGATCCGCTCTGAGCACCTCCTTGTTTGCAGTGGTGATGGGCAGGCTGATAGATGAGGTTAGACAGAAATCGCCATGGACCATGATGTTTTGCTGGTGAAATCATGATCTGTATTGAGAGCAGGGGATATGTTGAGGAAAATCTTGAGAAATGGAGGTAGGCTCCGGAAAGGAGAGGGATGTAGGTCAGTTGCAGGAAGGCAGAATACATGTGTGTGAATAAGAGGGACCTAAGTAGAATGGAGAGGCTACAGGGAGGAGAGATGAAGAATGTGGAGGATTTTAGCTACTTAGAATCAACAATCCAGACCAATGGGAGGTGCAGAAAAGTGATGATGAAATAGGCTCTTGCAGGTTAGAACAGGGGTAGAAAAGTGCTGAGGGCTAATGTATGACAAAAGTTTATCAGCCAGTATGAAAGGAAAGGTGTCCAAGACAGTTATGAGACCAGTGATGCTGTATGGTTTAGAAACGGCGGTATCCAGGAAAAGACAAAAAGCAGAACGGGAGGTTGCAGATATAAGGAAGTTGACATTCTCTTTGGGAGTGACGAGGATAGATAGGATCAGGAATGAATCCATCAGAAAGCCATCACATGTTAGACGTTTTGGAGATGAGGTCAGAGAAGCCAGACTGAGATGGTTTGGTCTTACACAGAGGAGAGATAGTGAATGTATTGATTGAAAGATGCTGAGGTTGTAACTGCCAGGCTGGATATCTAGAGGAAGACCAAAGATCTGGTGTGAGAGAAGAGGATACAGAGAATAGGGTTGGATGGAGGATGTTGATTCACTGTGGCGACACCTGAAGGCAGTAGCTGAAAGGGAAAGAAGAATCACTTCAAAATATATCTAACCTATTTCACATCCTGTGAAAAAAACAACAATACAAACCTTTTAATGACCTTTTAACGACAACAACGACAGAAAAACAAATACTACTAATAATGTGGACATTACTACCACTGTAACAAGGCTACTACTATTACCATTACTACTACTACTACTACTACTATTACTACTACTACTACTACTACTAATAATAATAATAATAATGATAATAACAAAAATTAATAATAATGATAATAACAATAATAATGATAACAATAATGAAAAGACAACAACAACAATAAAAATAATAATAACGTCTTGGTAGGCCACTTCCACAGTGCCACATGTACTATTGTGTAATATTTCTTGGAATATTTCAATGTTGTAAAAAGGGCGGCGCTGTTTCGCCAACATTTCTCCGCCTGAAGTCGCCGGGGAGTGGGATTTTGGAAAGAGAGGAGGTCCAGGCAGGAACGGACAGCTCCGTAGTGCTGACATTTTTATCTGACGTTGTCGGTATTTGTGACACTGAATAGGATTTGCACTATTTTCCTTGTCTTGGATTAAGTCTTTGACAAACAATAACCTTACTGGAATATCCCTCAAATTTGTGAGTGACGATTCGCGATCACAAAAGGACGCAATTCTCCGCAACAATGGAGTCACACAAAAGGTACGTGCCAGTCGTGATGCTCCTGTTCACACTTTCTCACGTATCGGCTTCAGTCACCCACTATTCAATACCAGAGGAGTTAAAAGAAGGATCCGTGGTCGCAAACCTTGCAACCGACCTCAACCTGGATGTTTCCACACTCGTTCGGAGGAAGATGCGACTTGAAACCATCGCGAATAAGAAATATCTGGATGTGAACAAAGAGACGGGGGAACTCTATATTGTGGAGAAGATCGACAGGGAAAACATCTGCAATTTTAAATTGTCGATATCCTGCTATCTCAAGCTGGAAATGACGCTCGAAAACCCCCTGCGAATTGTTAATATAGAGCTAGAAGTGTTAGATGTGAACGACAACGCCCCGCAATTTCGCAGAGAAGCGATTCATTTGGACGTATCCGAGTCGACGCCTGCAGGGGAGAGATTCTCTCTGAGCAACGCGGTTGATCCGGATGTTGGCATTAATTCAGTGAAAACATATCATCTGAGTGAAAGTGACCATTTTAATATCGAGGTGCAGACGGGGAGAGACGGGTCGAAGTTTGCAGATTTGATCTTGACAAAGACTGTAGACAGAGAACAGCAGGCTGTCCATTATTTAACACTGACGGCTGTAGACGGCGGGTCACCTGCTCGTTCTGGCACCGTTAGTATTGTTGTACATGTTTTGGACACTAATGATAACGCACCTACGTTTGATAAATCCATGTATAATGTTAAAATCATAGAAAATTCTCCAATTGGAAGCCTTGTTATTAATCTGAATGCAACAGACCTAGATGAGGGTTCAAATTCTGACTTAACATACTCATACAGTTTATATACACCAGAGAAAACTCAACAGACATTCAGTCTGAATCCTTCATCTGGTGAAATTACAGTGAAGGGAATGTTAAACTATGAAGATTATAGGATTTATGATATGGAAGTTATAGCAACTGACAAAGGATCTGATAGTCTATCAGGACAATGTACAATCAAAATTCTGGTGGAAGATATGAATGATAATCATCCAGAATTATCAATCAAATCATTTCAGAGTCCAGTGAGTGAAAACATTGATGTAGACACAGTGATAGCAGTAGTCAGTGTGAGTGACAAGGACTCAGGTGACAATGGAGTGGTGGATCTTCGTATTCCAGATAATATGCCTTTCAAACTGAGGGAATCTTCTGATAACTTTTATGAGCTAGTAGTTTCAGAAGCTTTGGACCGTGAGAAAGTTCCAGAATATGACATCACATTCATGGTTTCAGACAGAGGTTCTCCTCCTTTAAGTGACAACGAGACCATGACTTTGCATCTGCTGGATGTGAATGACAACGTCCCACAGTTCCCTCAGTCATTTTATACGATACGTGTGATGGAGAATAACGCACCTGGAGCTTTGCTGAGCTCACTCACTGCGTTTGACCCTGATCTCCATGAGAACCAGTATCTGGTTTATTTTATCCTGGAGAGGGAGATAGCCAACACCTCCATGTCCATGTTGTTCTCCATCAATCCAGAGAACGGCAATCTTTACGCCCTGAAAACCTTTGACTATGAAATCGAGAAGGAGTTCCTTTTCCACATCGAGGCCAGAGACTCCGGCTCTCCTCCTCTGAGCAGCAATGTGACCGTTCACATCGTCATCGTGGACCAGAACGACAACGCTCCAGTGATCGTGTCTCCATGGCGTGCGCACGGCTCAGTGGTGGAGGAAAAGATCCCCAGATCCACTGATAAAGGCTCTCTGGTTTCCAAGGTGATCGCTTTGGACACCGACTCGGTGCACAACTCTCGGATTACCTACCAGTTCCTGCAGGTGACCGACGCCACCTTGTTCAGTCTGGATCAATACAACGGAGAGATCCGCACCATGAGGATGTTCAGTTACAGAGATCCACGGCACCAGAGAATGGTTGTCGTCGCCAAGGACAACGGGGAGCCCGCTTTGTCTGCCACAGTGACCATCAAGCTGTCCACAGTGGAGACAGCTGTTAAGGCCTACTCTGACCTGACGGAGGTGCCTCTGGAATATGACATCTTCTCAGACCTGAACCTGTATTTGGTCATCGGTCTGGGCTCGGTGTCCTTTCTCCTGTTGATCACCATACTGGTCACCATCGTGCTCAAGTGTCAGACACCCAAGTCCAGCAAAGCGGCTCCTCCCTGCAGGAACAGTGTGATCAGTGAGAGAAACTCCACCATCGCAGACTCCACTCTGGTGTCCAACGATGCCTACTGGTACAGTCTGTTCCTAGCAGAGACCAGGAAAGGGAAGATGGTGGTCAGACAGCCTCTGCCAAAGGGCTCCAGATACATCGTGTCCAGTTTACCGAGGAGCACAGGAATGACTGAGACTAGCGGCTCTGCAGCTTCTACTCTGCAGGTAAATACACTGTTAATAATATAAGCAGACTTGGAAATGATGGCGTAATTTTTGGAGGGAATCTCTTTAATATGTAATGCAACTTGATAGGGGGCACAAGTCAGTGTTGGTTGTTGTTTTGAGTCGGTCTACGTCTGGATAAAGAATGTTGCAGCAAGAAATGCATAAAACGGCATAAAACGTGTGCCAAAAAATAATTTGCAAAGCAAACTTCCAATTCTCATTCTGGCTTTGTCAAGGGCTTGGTTAACAATGACTCCCTTCGGTTGCATTAACTTACAGCGTATCAGTGGAAACTGGGCAACTGCGTGTTGAACAAGGAGAGGATTAAGGTGTGTCTTGGAGGCAGAGAGAAAAGTAAAGGCAAGAGTCTGGGATTGAGAGTATGGACAATGACAGGAGAAGCCAGAGTTGGTCGACATGATGCAGTGAAGGAAGGTGGCAATACTGTGTGTCCATGAGTTCGGTTGGAAAGGTTGCAAGGCTAGAAGCTTATGTACCGGTTTCAAGTTGTACTATCATAGTGTTGATAGGAAGAGAAATGGAATATATGTTATCTTGAAGCAGAAGTTTATTAAGAATGTTCTAAAGCAGGGGTGTCAAACTCAAGGCCCGTGGGCAGGATTAGGACCGTGAACAGGTTTTATCCAGCTCGCAAAGCTCAAAAATACCAGGTTTGAGGAGTGAATTGAACAATAGGTACCTAACAGTAGTTCATATATCATGATTTTACTGATCCGGCCCACCTTAGAATAGATTTTCCCCCGGGGTTGCCCCTGAACTAAAATGAGTTTGACACCCCTGTCCTAAAGGGTAAAAGAGTGTCAGGTGGACTGATGAATCTGAAGCTGGAGATTGAAGGTGTGATGCTAAATGTTGATAGTGGCTATTCCCCATAGGGGGGATGTAAGTCAGTGGAGAAGGAGAAATTCTGGAGTGAGTTAGATGAAGTGATGTTGACTATACCCAGAGGTGAGAGAATGATAAGTGGCGCAGTCTTCAATGTACATATTGGTGCAGGCAATATAAGTGATGAAGAAGTGATGTGGAGGTTTGGTATCTGGTACACGGAGGGACAGGTAGTGGTCGACTTTGCAAAAAGATGGAAATGGCTGTAGTAAACACTTTTTTCCAGAACAAGTTGGAACATAGGGTAACATATAAGAGTGGAGGTAGGAACATGCAGGAAGACTGTGTCTTGCATAGATGATGTCAACTGTAGGATATCCATGACTGCAAAGAAGTGCTACGTGAGAGAGCAGCGAAACAGCATAGGATGGTGGTTTGTAGGATGACTGGTGAAAAGGAATATGATGAGGACAATGTCAGAGCTGAGGACAAGGCGGTGGAAGTTGAAAAGGGAGGAGTGTCGTATGGTTTTAGGGCGGACTTTGAGAAACGCTCTGGGTGGCCAGTGTCATCTTCCAGGTAATTGGACAACAACAGCTAATGTAATCAGAGAGAGAGGTAGGAGAGTATTTAGTGTGTCATCTGAAAGGAAAGTAGATTTGGAGACTTGGTGGTGGAATGAGTAAATGTAGGATTATATACACAGAAAAAGTTTAGCAAAGAGGAAGTGGGACAAGGAGGGGACTGAAGAGAACAGGCAGGGTTACAGGCAGATGCAGCTCAATGTAAATGTAGGGGTAGCCAAGGCCAAAATGACTTGTATGCTCGGTTGGACAGTAAGGACGTAGAGTATGATTCAGACAGGTTGGCAAAGCAGAAAGACACCCGTGTGTTCGGGTGATTCAGTATTAAGAGGGAAATGTATTAATGGATTCGAGAAGAGTGATGGGAAGAAGAAAAGAGTATATTGAAGAGCTGATGAATTGGGAAAATGAAAGAGGGGGAAGGGTAATAGAGGTGATGATGGCGGCCCACAGAGTAACAGAGATTTGTGATGGTGAAATGTGGAGGGCATTGAAGAGGATGAACAGTGGAAAGGCAGTTGGTCCTGATGATATACCTGATGAGGTATGGAAGTGTCTAGGAGAGGCTGCGGTAGAGTTTCTGGCTAGATTATTCAACAGGATCTGGGAGTGAGAAGATGCCTGAGGAATGGAGAACATGTTTGATGGTACCCTTTTTTAGAGTAGGGGAAATGTGGAGTATTGCGGTAACTATAAAGGGATCATGTTAATGAGCCATACAGTGAAGTTATAGGACGAGCAGTGGAAACTAGACTGTGAGCAGACTTGAGCATTTGTAAAAAGCACAAGGTTTCATGTCTTGACAGAGTACTACAGATGCAGGATTTGTTTTAGGAATGCAGGTGAGGAAGTGCAGAGAAGGTCGGAGGAAGTTGCATTATCCCTTTGTAGATCTAAAGAAAGCATACAACAGGGTGCCAAGAGATGAACTATGGTATTGTATTGGGAAATCTGGGGTGGCAGAGAATTATTCTAAACTGGTAAAAGAACACATATGTGAGATTGTGACAATGGTGAGGTGTGCTTTAGGTGTGACAGAGAAGTTTGAGATGGAGGTGGAACTACATCTTGGTTGCGGTGATGATGGAAATGCTGACATATAAGGGTAGACAGGAACCTCCGTGAACAATGATGTTTGCACATGAAACTGTTTCCTGTAGTGAGAGCAAAGAACAGGTGGAGCAGAGGAATGATGATTTATCGCTGCAAGACAGAAAATGTTTGTGCTAATGAACAGGACCCAGGTGGTAAGTTAGGCTACAAGGAGTGGAGATAAAGAAGGTGGATGATTTTAAGTACATTAGGTGAACAGTTCAGAGCAGCTGTGGACCAGTGATAAAGAATTCCAACAGTACAAAAGAACGCTGAGTACTGAGTGCTTAGTGTGGTTTGTAGACAGTAGCATTGAAGAGAAAACAGGAGGGCAGAGCTGAAGATAGCAGAGATGAAGATGTTGAGGTTCTCTTTAGGAGTGATGGAGATGGATAGAATAGATGTAAATACAGTGTTGTTAAATTTATGGTAATAAGGATATTCTGATGTGATTTGAGTGGTACCTATTTCACATATGGAGAAAAAAAACAACAGCAACAAATCCTGTCACTCATTCATCACTTGAATATAAACAGCAAAAAGAATACTAATAATAATATGAATACCACAGGAACAACAACAACAATAGTAATAATAATAATAATCATAATGACGATAATGATTGTCATTACAACAACCACAACAGCACAAATAACAACAATAATAACAACGTTATTGCAATTCATGTAACAAAATGTGATAACTGAACTAAAACATTTCCATCGGTTACTTTTAGAATGCCACATGGACGATCGTGTAATATTTCTTTTAATATTTTAAAGATGTGAAAAAGGCGGCGCTGTTTCGCCAACATTTCGCCGCCTGAAGTCGCCGGGGAGTGGGATTTTGGAAAGAGAGGAGGTCCAGGCAGGAACGGACAGCTCCGTAGTGCTGACATTTATAATCTGACGTTGTCGGTGTTTTTGGCGCTGAATAAGATCTGTATTATTTTCCCTCGCTTGGATTAAGTTTTTGACAAACAGTAACCTTACTGGAATATCCCTCAAATTTGTGAGTGACGAATCGCGATCACAAAAGGACGCAATTCTCCGCAACAATGGAGTCACACAAAAGGTACGTGCCAGTCGTGATGCTCCTGTTCACACTTTCTCACGTATCGGCTTCAGTCACCCACTATTCAATACCAGAGGAGTTAAAAGAAGGATCCGTGGTCGCAAACCTTGCAACCGACCTCAACCTGGATGTTTCCACCCTCGTTCGGAGGAAGATGCGACTTGAAACGGTCGCGAACAAGAAATATCTGGATGTGAACAAAGAGACGGGGGAACTCTATATTGTGGAGAAGATTGACAGGGAACATATCTGCCCCAATAAAATGGCGATATCCTGTTATCTTAAGCTGGAAATGACGCTAGAAAACCCCCTGCGAATTGTTAATATAGAGCTAGAAGTGTTAGATGTGAACGACAACGCCCCGCAATTTCGCAGAGAAGCGATTCATTTGGACGTATCCGAGTCGACGCCTGCAGGGGAGAGATTCTCTCTGAGCAACGCGGTTGATCCGGATGTTGGCATTAATTCAGTGAAAACATATCATCTGAGTGAAAGTGACCATTTTAATATCGAGGTGCAGACGGGGAGAGACGGGTCGAAGTTTGCAGATTTGATCTTGACAAAGACTGTAGACAGAGAACAGCAGGCTGTCCATTATTTAACACTGACGGCTGTAGACGGCGGGTCACCTGCTCGTTCTGGCACCGTTAGTATTGTTGTACATGTTTTGGACACTAATGATAACGCACCTACGTTTGATAAATCCATGTATAATGTTAAAATCATGGAAAATTCTCCCATTGGAAGCCTTGTTATTAATCTGAATGCAACAGACCTAGATGAAGGGTCAAATTCTGATTTAACTTACTCATACAGTTTATATACACCAGAGAAAACTCAACAGACATTCAGTCTGAATCCTTCATCTGGTGAAATCACAGTGAAGGGAATGTTAAACTATGAGGATTATAGGATTTATGATATGGAAGTTATAGCAACTGACAAAGGATCTGATAGTCTATCAGGACAATGTACAATCAAAATTCTGGTGGAAGATATGAATGACAATCATCCGGAATTATCAATCAAATCATTTCAGAGTCCAGTGAGTGAAAACATTGATGTAGACACAGTGATAGCAGTAGTCAGTGTGAGTGACAAGGACTCAGATGACAATGGAGTGGTGGATCTTCGTATTCCAGATAATATGCCTTTCAAGCTGAGGGAATCTTCTGATAACTTTTATGAGCTAGTAGTTTCAGAGGCTTTGGACCGTGAGAAAGTTCCAGAATATGACATCACATTCATGGTTTCAGACAGAGGTTCTCCTCCTTTAAGTGACAACGAGACCATGACTTTGCATCTGCTGGATGTGAATGACAACGTCCCACAGTTCCCTCAGTCATTCTATACGATACGTGTGATGGAGAATAACGCACCTGGAGCTTTGCTCAGCTCACTCACTGCGTTTGACCCTGATCTCCACGAGAACCAGTATCTGGTTTATTTTATCCTGGAGAGGGAGATAGCCAACACCTCCATGTCCATGTTGTTCTCCATCAATCCAGAGAACGGCAATCTTTACGCCCTGAAAACCTTTGACTATGAAATCGAGAAGGAGTTCCTTTTCCACATCGAGGCCAGAGACTCCGGCTCTCCTCCTCTGAGCAGCAATGTGACGGTTCACATCGTCATCGTGGATCAGAACGACAACGCTCCAGTGATCGTGTCTCCATGGCGTGCGCACGGCTCAGTGGTGGAGGAAAAGATCCCCAGATCCACTGATAAAGGCTCTCTGGTTGCCAAGGTGATCGCTTTGGACACCGACTCGGTGCACAACTCTCGGATTACCTACCAGTTCCTGCAGGTGACCGACGCCACCTTGTTCAGTCTGGATCAATACAACGGAGAGATCCGCACCATGAGGATGTTCAGTTACAGAGATCCACGGCACCAGAGAATGGTTGTCGTCGCCAAGGACAACGGGGAGCCCGCTTTGTCTGCCACAGTGACCATCAAGCTGTCCACAGTGGAGACAGCTGTTAAGGCCTACTCTGACCTGACGGAGGTGCCTCTGGAATATGACATCTTCTCAGACCTGAACCTGTATTTGGTCATCGGTCTGGGCTCGGTGTCCTTTCTCCTGTTGATCACCATACTGGTCACCATCGTGCTCAAGTGTCAGAAACCCAAGTCCAGCAAAGCGGCTCCTCCCTGCAGGAACAGTGTGATCAGTGAGAGAAACTCCACCATCGCAGACTCCACTCTGGTGTCCAACGACGCCTACTGGTACAGTCTGTTCCTAGCAGAGACCAGGAAAGGGAAGATGGTGGTCAGACAGCCTCTGCCAAAGGGCTCCAGATACATCGTGTCCAGTTTACCGAGGAGCACAGGAATGACTGAGACTAGCGGCTCTGCAGCTTCTACTCTGCAGGTATGGAAAGATATACAGTACCTTAATCGTGTTTTCTTGTCGACTAAATGAATCAGATAAAGTAAGTTTATGACACTCAAAAATTTTTGCTGAGACTCTGAATCAATTACTCACCAGCATTAAGATACTTACTCTTATATATTTGTCTGTCTATTGCAGAAAGACATTCTCAGAAAGACATTTCAAAAGACATTTCTACAGTATAGAGTTTCAAAAACTCAAAATCTTTCATAGATTGGTAAATTTTCACAAATTATTGGCGGTTTATTTTTGCTTGTATATCAGTATCAGCTGTGAAAAACATGCAAGTTCAATAGAATGTTCATCTCCCTGGTCATTCAGGCAGGCTATCCACCACCCCCTTTCTCAACAAATCACCTGGAGGTCTACAATGTTGAATACACAGTCATTGCATTGGTCTTGTTCAGAATTTTTGGTTCCACCACTCTGAGTGCGAAACGTCTTGTGTGAATCTGTCATCTACATCTCTTGTTGGTTACATAGAATAATCACAGATTTAGGACTTTCACATTGTAAGTTTGGGGCAGTTTTTCCAAATCAGATATGTCAGAACTGAACTATTTTTTCTTTTGTTTTGATTATGATACACAAACATTCTTGAGCAGTTTGGAGGATATATGATTGAGGGGGATTCCCTGAGTCCCCTCAAGCAA
Source organism: Fistularia commersonii (assembly GCF_037954325.1). Classification (NCBI taxonomy): domain Eukaryota; kingdom Metazoa; phylum Chordata; class Actinopteri; order Syngnathiformes; family Fistulariidae; genus Fistularia; species Fistularia commersonii. The sequence continues at coordinate 3,194,260 of NC_141296.1, forward strand.
AGTCGAAATAGAAAAAAAAAACCTTCTTTAACACACGACCAGGATGGTTTGCTGCAGGTTTTGCCTCCTGATGCAGAAGAACATCAGGGTCGCTGTTTCTCCGAGAGTTTTGTCTGAGGTGTCCGCCTCGTCGTGACGACGTCATTTTGCCGTAAAGCAGTGAGGAGAGAAGGATCAGCTCCCGGTGCTGAATGAATCCGGGTTGGAGGAGGGGGAAATCAGTTCTGCGTTGAGACGGTGTGGCAAATACTGTCGGACTGGGTAATCTACGGAGACAATGGGGCCCCTGATTCTTCCCAAACGGAAATGGTACGTGTTTGTGATTCCTCTTTTTCTTCTCGGTGCCATTTTCAATTCCTCAATCGCCGTAACGCACTACTCCGTCCCGGAGGAGCTCGAAGAAGGATCGGTGGTTGCGAATTTGGCTGCGGATCTAGGACTCGATGTAAAAACGTTAGTGGAGCGCAAAGTGCGCGTAGAGATCATCGCCGGTCGGAAATATGTGGACTTGAACAAAGAAACCGGGGAGCTGTTCATCCTGGAGCGCATCGACAGGGAGTCTTTGTGTACCGCGAAAACGTCTTGTTACCTCAAAATCGAAGCGATCATTGAAAACCCAAAAAGGATCTTCTATATCGAATTGGAAATTTTGGACATAAATGACAATGCGCCTCATTTTCGACGGGACACCATAGATTTGGACATTTCGGAGGCGACGCAGGCGGGGGAACGCTTTTCCGTGAGCAACGCCGTGGACCCAGATGTCGGCTCAAACTCTGTCAAAACGTACCTCTTGAGCGAGAGTGATTATTTTACAATAGAGATTCAAACAGGGAGAGATGGATCAAAATTTGCCGATTTGATAGTGGAGAGGGATTTAGACCGGGAGCAGCAGGCTGTTCACCATTTAATTCTCACCGCAATAGATGGCGGTGTTCCTTCACGGTCTGGTACGGCCAGCATTATTGTTCACGTCTTGGACACGAATGACAACGCCCCAACATTTAAAGAAGATGGATATCGGGTCAGTGTCATGGAAAATGCACCAATAGGAAGTCTTGTTATTTCTCTAAATGCCACAGATTTAGATGAGGGTTCAAATTCTGATTTAACATACTCATACAGTTTATACACACCAGAGAAAACTCAACAGACATTCAGTCTGAATCCTTCATCTGGTGAAATCACAGTGAAGGGAATGTTAAACTATGAGGATTATAGGATTTATGATATGGAAGTTATAGCAACTGACAAAGGAGCTAATAGTCTATCAGGACAATGTACAATCAAAATTCTGGTGGAAGATATGAATGATAATCATCCGGAATTATCAATCAAATCATTTCAGAGTCCAGTGAGTGAAAACATTGATGTAGACACAGTGATAGCAGTAGTCAGTGTGAGTGACAAGGACTCAGGTGACAATGGAGTGGTGGATCTTCGTATTCCAGATAATATGCCTTTCAAACTGAGGGAATCGTCTGATAACTTTTATGAGCTAGTAGTTTCAGAAGCTTTGGACCGTGAGAAAGTTCCAGAATATGACATCACATTCATGGTTTCAGACAGAGGTTCTCCTCCTTTAAGTGACAACGAGACCATGACTTTGCATCTGCTGGATGTGAATGACAACGTCCCACAGTTCCCTCAGTCATTTTATACGATACGTGTGATGGAGAATAACGCACCTGGTGCTTTGCTCAGCTCACTCACTGCGTTTGACCCTGATCTCCACGAGAACCAGTATCTGGTTTATTTTATCCTGGAGAGGGAGATAGCCAACACCTCCATGTCCATGTTGTTCTCCATCAATCCAGAGAACGGCAATCTTTACGCCCTGAAAACCTTTGACTATGAAATCGAGAAGGAGTTCCTTTTCCACATCGAGGCCAGAGACTCCGGCTCTCCTCCTCTGAGCAGCAATGTGACGGTTCACATCGTCATCGTGGATCAGAACGACAACGCTCCAGTGATCGTGTCTCCATGGCGTGCGCACGGCTCAGTGGTGGAGGAAAAGATCCCCAGATCCACTGATAAAGGCTCTCTGGTTGCCAAGGTGATCGCTTTGGACACCGACTCGGTGCACAACTCTCGGATTACCTACCAGTTCCTGCAGGTGACCGACGCCACCTTGTTCAGTCTGGATCAATACAACGGAGAGATCCGCACCATGAGGATGTTCAGTTACAGAGATCCACGGCACCAGAGAATGGTTGTCGTCGCCAAGGACAACGGGGAGCCCGCTTTGTCTGCCACAGTGACCATCAAGCTGTCCACAGTGGAGACAGCTGTTAAGGCCTACTCTGACCTGACGGAGGTGCCTCTGGAATATGACATCTTCTCAGACCTGAACCTGTATTTGGTCATCGGTCTGGGCTCGGTGTCCTTTCTCCTGTTGATCACCATACTGGTCACCATCGTGCTCAAGTGTCAGAAACCCAAGTCCAGCAAAGCGGCTCCTCCCTGCAGGAACAGTGTGATCAGTGAGAGAAACTCCACCATCGCAGACTCCACTCTGGTGTCCAACGACGCCTACTGGTACAGTCTGTTCCTAGCAGAGACCAGGAAAGGGAAGATGGTGGTCAGACAGCCTCTGCCAAAGGGCTCCAGATACATCGTGTCCAGTTTACCAAGGAGCACAGGAATGACCGAGACTAGCGGCTCTGCAGCTTCTACTCTGCAGGTATGATGAAGATGTACTTAATTCATCACCTCAAAAGTATTTGCAATAGCATTTAGGGATGTATTCATATGCATCACTGCATTTAAATACCGGTAAATATTCTCATCTTTGATTCAAAGATGGATTTTTATTGACTTTTTGATTTGGAAAAAAACAACAAAAAAAAACAAAACAAACATCGACATTTGGTACCTGATTGGCCCTCTTTCATGACCCCTCCAGGAGGCATAATTCATCTGTATGGATCCCAATATAAAATTAAGACCTCTTTTTCTTCATTCATAATACAAATGACCTCCAGTGCCTCATCACTGTTTACAATTGATAATTTATTATGTAAATCACGAGAGATTTGTATTTTATATACAGATTGCAATGCTATGTGCTACAATGTGTACTCTTTGAGATCGCTCGCCTAGAAAGCAGTCAATTGCTGTCTCTTTTTCTCAAAATTCACATCTATCGGAATCCTCTTTTTAGTTAAAGTCGAAAAGCGATCAAGTTCTCACTCAGATTAAATAATTTTCCCTCATTTGTTTGTTCTTACCAAGACAATAGTAATTTAAAAACAAATAAATACAAAGGCGATGCGTTTATAATCACTTACTGAAATACCAGAAACGCACTGTGTTGTTACTTAGTTGTGATTTAAGAAAACCAACACATGCAAATACTCGTAAGACAAGTGTATTGCTTTAGAAGGTGTTTCTTACTTTTTCAGAGATTATCAAATGAATCATATTGTTGTACCTGAATGAATGATTTCCCTTAAAATTAATTAGAACTTTGGATCATCATCAATATTTTTCTAATCAATATTTCAATGTATCCATATGGACCCCAGAAATATGATGATTGCAAATCACCATTCATGTCGCTGCTCTCTACATAAACACACTCCAAGGATGAAGTCATCGTTCTCACGGTGTTTTATTGGCTGGAGAGGCAAATATAACCCTCAGACGTGTTGGACGGCCACCCGTAGAGGACCGTTTCGAGGAATACGTCGTTACCCTTCGTGATTGTAACCAAATAGATGTTGGCTGCTTCTGCACAACTGATATTTAGAACCAGGATCAGAAACAATGGCGAATCGCATCCTGCAGCTTTTCCGCGGCGGGTACGTTTTCCTCTTTGTCTTGCTCTCCGCCACCGTGAACACGGTGTCCACCGTCACCCACTATTCGGTGCCCGAAGAAATGGAGGAGGGTTCTGTTGTTGCGAATTTAGCTACAGATCTGGGCTTAGACGTGAAGACTTTGAATAAAAGGAAAATGCGCGTCGACGTGGTGGCCAATAAAAAATATCTGGATATTAACAAGGAGACGGGGGAGCTTTTTATTCTGGAAAGAGTAGACAGGGAGTTTTTGTGCCCTTCGAAAACCACCACGTCATGTTTTTTGAAATTAGACGCAGCGATTGAAAATCCAATCCGGATGTTTAATATCGAAGTGGAAATCACAGATATTAACGATAACGCTCCGCATTTTCGGCGCGGCACGATGCACCTGGACATCTCCGAGTCCACTCCTGTCGGAGAGAGATTTTCACTGAACAACGCTGTCGATCCGGACGTGGGAGCGAATTCCGTGCAGAATTACCAGCTGAGCTCAAGTGACCATTTTTCCATCGAAATTCAAACTGGGAGGGACGGATCCAAGTTCGCCGACTTGATTTTGAGGAAAGCCCTGGATAGAGAGCAGCGGGCTGTTCATAATCTGATCCTGACCGCGGTGGACGGTGGCGTCCCGACGCGCACAGGTACAGCCAGTATCATTGTCCGTGTGCTGGATGTGAATGACAACGCCCCGTCGTTCGGCCAGGACGCGTACGTCGTAGAGGTGATGGAGAACGCCCCGATCGGCAATTTAGTCATTCAACTGAATGCCACCGATCTAGACGAAGGGTCCAATTCCGAGGTGGTTTATTCCTACAGCTTGTACACATCAGAGAGGACGCAAAACATGTTTAACTTGAATCCGGAAAGCGGGGAGATCAGGGTTAGAGAGTTAATTAATTTTGAGGATTTCAGATTTTATGAAATGGAAGTGGTTGCCAGTGATAAAGGGACGAACCCTTTATCTGGACAGTGCAAGCTGACAATAGAAGTGGCAGATATGAATGACAATCATCCGGAATTATCAATTAAATCATTTCAGAGTCCAGTGAGTGAAAACATTGATGTAGACACAGTGATAGCAGTAGTCAGTGTGAGTGACAAGGACTCAGGTGACAATGGAGTGGTGGATCTTCGTATTCCAGATAATATGCCTTTCAAATTGAAGAAATCCTCTGATAACTTTTATGAGCTAGTAGTTTCAGAGGCTTTGGACCGTGAGAAAGTTCCAGAATATGACATCACATTCATGGTGACAGACAGAGGTTCTCCTCCTTTAAGTGACAACGAGACCATGACTTTGCATCTGCTGGATGTGAATGACAACGTCCCACAGTTCCCTCAGTCATTTTATACGATACGTGTGATGGAGAATAACGCACCTGGAGCTTTGCTGAGCTCACTCACTGCGTTTGACCCTGATCTCCATGAGAACCAGTATCTGGTTTATTTTATCCTGGAGAGGGAGATAGCCAACACCTCCATGTCCATGTTGTTCTCCATCAATCCAGAGAACGGCAATCTTTACGCCCTGAAAACCTTTGACTATGAAATCGAGAAGGAGTTCCTTTTCCACATCGAGGCCAGAGACTCCGGCTCTCCTCCTCTGAGCAGCAATGTGACCGTTCACATCGTCATCGTGGACCAGAACGACAACGCTCCAGTGATTGTGTCTCCATGGCGTGCGCACGGCTCAGTGGTGGAGGAAAAGATCCCCAGATCCACTGATAAAGGCTCTCTGGTTGCCAAGGTGATCGCTTTGGACACCGACTCGGTGCACAACTCTCGGATTACCTACCAGTTCCTGCAGGTGACCGACGCCACCTTGTTCAGTCTGGATCAATACAACGGAGAGATCCGCACCATGAGGATGTTCAGTTACAGAGATCCACGGCACCAGAGAATGGTTGTCGTCGCCAAGGACAACGGGGAGCCCGCTTTGTCTGCCACAGTGACCATCAAGCTGTCCACAGTGGAGACAGCTGTTAAGGCCTACTCTGACCTGACGGAGGTGCCTCTGGAATATGACATCTTCTCAGACCTGAACCTGTATTTGGTCATCGGTCTGGGCTCGGTGTCCTTTCTCCTGTTGATCACCATACTGGTCACCATCGTGCTCAAGTGTCAGACACCCAAGTCCAGCAAGGCGGCTCCTCCCTGCAGGAACAGTGTGATCAGCGAGAGAAACTCCACCATCGCAGACTCCACTCTGGTGTCCAACGACGCCTACTGGTACAGTCTGTTCCTAGCAGAGACCAGGAAAGGGAAGATGGTGGTCAGACAGCCTCTGCCAAAGGGCTCCAGATACATCGTGTCCAGTTTACCAAGGAGCACAGGAATGACTGAGACTAGCGGCTCTGCAGCCTCTACTCTGCAGGTATGACAAGCAAAACATAACTTAGACAGAGTATAATTTGTAAAAATCTCTCCATTTACAATCAAGTGAAATTTGCCACCCCGGTCTTTGATATGAAATGTCTAAACTTGAGAATTGATATTGAAGACTTAACTTCTTTTGAAAATGTCACTTGTGACATTGCATTTGTTCCTATGGCATTGTGGAAAATCATTATAACCAAATAAGCAACAACCATTATAACAAAATAACCCCTAAAGTCAGACATATATACACTAACATACTCACACACACACACAAACCCCAAAACCACACTGATCGAAGCAGTTTAACAATGAGAAAAAAATAAAAACGATAAATATATATTCTTACCAATGCTGACAGTAAATTTTAAAATAGTGAATTTTCAGGGCATGAAAATAATATATTATATAATACTGAAATTGGAAATAGTTTCGTGATGTGTATTTAAAGTCAAACATAAAGGGACAATTTTGAAAGCTGTTATCGATGTTTTGCAGTTGTTTTCATAGTGATGTCATAGTGACAAGTTTACTTAGTGAATTATCAATTAGATGTATCACACCTTTAATGATACAAACCAAAATTACCTTTCATTGGATTGTCAGTTAAGCCTCTTGACATTTCAACTTGGCTTAATGTCGCTCAAATCTGTGTGTAATATTATCTGCCGCCATGCGTAATTTCATAACTACTATCCAACTTCCATGTCTCACTTAGCGCTTTGTTTCAGATTGAATATTTCTGTACATATTACATACTGAAAGGAGTATATGGCCAACTTGTGAGCAAAATAACTTTCAATGAAATATAATCACATGATACATTTTGTAAGTTTATAGCTGCTGAATTGTAAAATCGTATTCGACCCCACTGCATGCAAAAACTTGCGAGTACTTGTGCGCAGAGGGAAGCATAAAGTGATACTTTGCAATGACTAAAAATGTGTAAACGCAAAGTAGCAGTAATATTAGAATAAATAAAGTGACAATTGGTTATCAGGCAAGATTCTAGCTTATTGGGACCCGTAGTTCTGCACTCAAGAATGCAGATTTACTCAAAGTATTTTTTTATTTTAATTGTGTATTTAACGTCCCGGGACGGTATTTAATCTCAAAGATATCATTTTGAGGATTTTACAAATGGTTGTAAATACTAAAATAATGCTGTTTTCGTCGCTGCTCGCCAACAAATCGCACTCGCCGATGAGGTCATCGATCTTGCGGCGGCTATTGGAGGACGCTCGGTGAGACGTTGCATCACGGAGCTTCCGTCGTGGTCCCAACGTCAAACATTTTAGGGTGGCGTTTTCTGAGACTGTGCTTTGTTATAGACTTGATTTTTCCCGGTTCAGTTTCGCGTGAGTATTATCGATTTTCCAGTTTTACTCATCTAAGCGGGTTTCAGTATGGCGACCCTCATGCGCCCCTTATTCGCGGCGCGGCACGTTTCTGTGTTTCTTTTCCTTTCTGCCATCGTGGACGTGATCTCTACCGTCACCCACTATTCTATTCCGGAAGAAATGGAGGAAGGCTCCGTCGTTGCGAATTTAGCTACAGATCTGGGGTTGGATAGAAAAACACTGAAAGAAAGGCAAATGCGCATCGACGTCGTGGGAAATAAGAAGTATCTTGACATCAATAAGGACACCGGTGAGCTGTTCATTTTGGAGAGGGTGGACAGAGAATTTCTGTGCCCGCTGAAAACTACCACGTACTGCTTTCTTAAACTGGACGCCACGATTGAAAATCCAATACGGATGTTTAATATCGAGGTTGAAATTATGGATATTAACGATAACGCTCCGCATTTTCGGCGCGGCACGATGCACCTGGACATCTCCGAGTCGAGTGCCGTCGGAGAGAGATTTTCACTTAATAACGCTGTCGATCCGGATGTTGGAGTGAATGCCGTTAAAGACTACCATCTGAGCTCAAGTGACCATTTTTCCATCGAAATTCAAACTGGGAGGGACGGATCCAAGTTCGCCGACTTGATTTTGAGGAAAGCCCTGGATAGAGAGCAGCGGGCTGTTCATAATCTGATCCTGACCGCGGTGGACGGTGGCGTCCCGACGCGCACAGGTACAGCCAGTATCATTATCCGTGTGCTGGATGTGAATGACAACGCCCCGTCGTTCGGCCAGGACGCGTACGTCGTAGAGGTGATGGAGAACGCCCCGATCGGCAATTTAGTCATTCAACTGAATGCCACCGATTTAGACGAAGGGTCCAATTCCGAGGTGGTTTATTCCTATAGCTTGTACACATCAGAGAGGACGCAAAACATGTTTAACTTGAATCCGGAAAGCGGAGAGATCAGGGTTAGAGAGTTAATCAATTTTGAGGATTTCAGATTTTATGAAATGGAAGTGGTTGCCAGTGATAAAGGGACGAACCCTTTATCTGGACAGTGCAAGCTGACAATAGAAGTGGCAGATATGAATGACAATCATCCGGAATTATCAATCAAATCATTTCAGAGTCCAGTGAGTGAAAACATTGATGTAGACACAGTGATAGCAGTAGTCAGTGTGAGTGACAAGGACTCAGGTGACAATGGAGTGGTGGATCTTCGTGTTCCAGATAATATGCCTTTCAAATTGAAGAAATCCTCTGATAACTTTTATGAGCTAGTAGTTTCAGAGGCTTTGGACCGTGAGAAAGTTCCAGAATATGACATCACGTTCATGGTGACAGACAGAGGTTCTCCTCCTTTAAGTGACAACGAGACCATGACTTTGCATCTGCTGGATGTGAATGACAACGTCCCACAGTTCCCTCAGTCATTTTATACGATACGTGTGATGGAGAATAACGCACCTGGAGCTTTGCTCAGCTCACTCACTGCGTTTGACCCTGATCTCCACGAGAACCAGTATCTGGTTTATTTTATCCTGGAGAGGGAGATAGCCAACACCTCCATGTCCATGTTGTTCTCCATCAATCCAGAGAACGGCAATCTTTACGCCCTGAAAACCTTTGACTATGAAATTGAGAAGGAGTTCCTTTTCCACATCGAGGCCAGAGACTCCGGCTCTCCTCCTCTGAGCAGCAATGTGACGGTTCACATCGTCATCGTGGACCAGAACGACAACGCTCCAGTGATCGTGTCTCCATGGCGTGCGCACGGCTCAGTGGTGGAGGAAAAGATCCCCAGATCCACTGATAAAGGCTCTCTGGTTGCCAAGGTGATCGCTTTGGACACCGACTCGGTGCACAACTCTCGGATTACCTACCAGTTCCTGCAGGTGACCGACGCCACCTTGTTCAGTCTGGATCAATACAACGGAGAGATCCGCACCATGAGGATGTTCAGTTACAGAGATCCACGGCACCAGAGAATGGTTGTCGTCGCCAAGGACAACGGGGAGCCCGCTTTGTCTGCCACAGTGACCATCAAGCTGTCCACAGTGGAGACAGCTGTTAAGGCCTACTCTGACCTGACGGAGGTGCCTCTGGAATATGACATCTTCTCAGACCTGAACCTGTATTTGGTCATCGGTCTGGGCTCGGTGTCCTTTCTCCTGTTGATCACCATACTGGTCACCATCGTGCTCAAGTGTCAGAAACCCAAGTCCAGCAAGGCGGCTCCTCCCTGCAGGAACAGTGTGATCAGTGAGAGAAACTCCACCATCGCAGACTCCACTCTGGTGTCCAACGACGCCTACTGGTACAGTCTGTTCCTAGCAGAGACCAGGAAAGGGAAGATGGTGGTCAGACAGCCTCTGCCAAAGGGCTCCAGATACATCGTGTCCAGTTTACCGAGGAGCACAGGAATGACCGAGACTAGCGGCTCTGCAGCTTCTACTCTGCAGGTATGACAAGCGAAACATAACTTAGACAGAGTGCAATTTGTAAAAATCTGTCCTTTTACCATCACGTGAAATATGCCACCCCGGTCTTTGAAATGAAATGTCTAAACTTGAGAATTGATATTGTAGACTTAACTTCTTTTGGAAATATCACTTGTGACATTGCATTTGTTCCTATGGCATTGTGGAAAATCATAATAACCAAATAAGCAACAACCATTATTACAAAGTAACCCCTAAAGTCAGACATATATATATACATACACACACACACATACACACACACACACAATCCCCGAAACCACACTGATCGAAGCACTTTAAACAATAAGAAAAAAAAAACAACTTTAAATATGTATTCTTATCAATGCTGACAGTAAATTTTAACATAGTGAATTTTCACTGCATGAAAATAACATATCAAATAATACAGAAATTGGAAACAGATTCATGACGTGTATTTAAAATCAAATGTAAAGGTACAATTTTAAAAGGTGTTATAAATTTTTTGCATTTGTGGGAACAATCTAATGACAAAAGTCACACTTTTTACAATTCAGAGCCAAACAATTGAAAATACTCCTCACCCGTGTTGATGCTGGATGTGTGGCGGCCGGTGTGTGCTCATGGAGGTTACCACATATAATGTTTGTTTAATGGTTATGAGTGAAGAAAAAACAGTCCAGGGTGGATGTTGATTCATTTGTTTACATATTTTGGTCCTTTGCTTGGGTTGCCAATGAGGAGTTGTGCAACTGTGTTTTGGAGTAGCAGCAACTCTGATCATACTCATTCATTCCCACAAACTAAAGCGGGATCTACAAACATTGAGATCAAAGGTAGTTAAAGCAGTAAAAGCCTCATCAAATGCAGAAGAAAAATAGCTGTTCAGTTGTTTTCATTGTGATGTCATAGTGGCAAGTTCACTTAATGAATTATCTATTAGATGTATCACACCTTTAATGGAAACAAACCAAAAATACCTTTCATTGCATTAATAGTTAAGCCTTTTTTACATTTCAACTTGGCTTAATGTCGCTCAAATCTGTGTGTAATATTATTTGCTGCCAATTGTAATTTCATAACTACTATCCAACTTCCACGTCTCACTTAGCGCTTTGTTTCAGATTGAATATTTCTGTACCTATTACATACTGAAAGAAGTATATGGCCAACTTGTGAGCAAAAATAACTTTCTATGAAATATAATACTTGGATTATATCCAATACTTGGATTACTACAGAATTTACAAAAGTAAGCAATGAAGATATCACAACTTAAGCAATTGTCATAAAGTTTTAGATCTGATCTTCAAAAAACAAGGAAAAGCCACAGAAAGCGGTTAATCAGGACCAGTAGTTTAGTGCATAAGTCAGTTTTTGAGTATATGTCTATCTATCTGTCTATCTGTCTATCTATCTATCTATCTATCTATCTATCTATCTATCTATCTATCTATCTATCTATCTATCTATCTATCTATCTATCTATCTATCTATCTATCTATCTATCTATCTATCTATCTATCTATCTATCTATCTATCTATCTATCTATCTATCTATCTATCTATCTATCTATCTATCTATCTATCTATCTTGTTGTACATACTATAGCTACATATAAATCTCTCTGTCTTAACTCAGCTTTCCACATTGTTCTTGTTGGTATTTTCACATGCCAGTTCTTGGTTGGCAAAGTAGGGACGTGCGTAAAATGAAATCCAGTGTCATAAAGGCAACGATCATTTGTAGAAATTATTAGTACTCATAATCGACATCATATTTTTATATTGGCCGCATTTTATAATCGCAAAAAAGGAAGTATAAGACTTCTTTGGACTTTCCAAGCAATCATGTCATGTTTAATAAGAAGTGAATATCGTCTTGTGCTCATTGTAAACAAAGCTTTTTGAATCAGAAAGAAAAATGTCAATTGAATGTCTCTAAAAAAATTAAATCAAACCCAACCGGATCCCTTCAGTGAACCAAAAGCTTTTGGTTCCAAGCGAAGTTGCAAAGGCTCAAGTTTATCTGTTTTCGTCGCTGCTCTCCAACAAAACTCGTGGAATGATGATGTCATCGTTTTACTGGCGGCTCATTGGTGGTTGGAGCCGAGGCATTACGTCACAGGAACGTCATCTTCCTGGGAGACGAGACAGACCCTTTCCCGTTCGGACCATCGTTCCGCGTGTGCGTGAAGACCTCCTGTCCACTCCAGCCGCGCCACCCGGAGCTTCCCACGCTGAATGCGCACCATGGCGCGCCGTGCGCGTCAAATGTCCGTTTCCGTGTTGCTCTGTCTCGCCGGCTTCGTGGACGTGATCTGCACCGTGACCCACTATTCTGTACCGGAGGAAATGGAGGAGGGTTCTGTGGTCGCCGATCTTGCGGCCGATCTGGGACTGAACGTCCAGACTTTAAAAACCAGGAAAATGCGCGTCGACGTGGTCGCCAATAAGAAACACATCGATATTAACAAGGAAACAGGGGAGCTGTTCATCTTGGAGAGAATAGACAGAGAGACCCTGTGTCCGCTTAAAACAACGACATACTGTTCTCTGAAACTGGATGCCATCATTGAAAACCCTATCCGGATGTTTAATATCGAGGTGGAAATCACGGATATTAACGATAACGCTCCGTATTTTCGGCGCGGCACGATGCACCTGGACATCTCCGAGTCCACTGCAGTCGGAGAGAGATTCTCCCTCACGAATGCCGTGGACCCCGACGTGGGGGTGAATTCTGTCAAAGACTACCATCTGAGCTCAAGTGACCATTTTTCCATCGAAATTCAAACTGGGAGGGACGGATCCAAGTTCGCCGACTTGATTTTGAGGAAAGCCCTGGATAGAGAGCAGCGGGCTGTTCATAATCTGATCCTGACCGCGGTGGACGGTGGCGTCCCGACGCGCACAGGTACAGCCAGTATCATTGTCCGTGTGCTGGATGTGAATGACAACGCCCCGTCGTTCGGCCAGGACGCGTACGTCGTAGAGGTGATGGAGAACGCCCCGATCGGCAATTTAGTCATTCAACTGAATGCCACCGATTTAGACGAAGGGTCCAATTCCGAGGTGGTTTATTCCTACAGCTTGTACACATCAGAGAGGACGCAAAACATGTTTAACTTGAATCCGGAAAGCGGGGAGATCAGGGTTAGAGAGTTAATTAATTTTGAGGATTTCAGATTTTATGAAATGGAAGTGGTTGCCAGTGATAAAGGGACGAACCCTTTATCTGGACAGTGCAAGCTGACAATAGAAGTGGCAGATATGAATGACAATCATCCGGAATTATCAATCAAATCATTTCAGAGTCCAGTGAGTGAAAACATTGATGTTGACACAGTGATAGCAGTAGTCAGTGTGAGTGACAAGGACTCAGGTGACAATGGAGTGGTGGATCTTCGTGTTCCAGATAATATGCCTTTCAAATTGAAGAAATCCTCTGATAACTTTTATGAGCTAGTAGTTTCAGAGGCTTTGGACCGTGAGAAAGTTCCAGAATATGACATCACGTTCATGGTGACAGACAGAGGTTCTCCTCCTTTAAGTGACAACGAGACCATGACTTTGCATCTGCTGGATGTGAATGACAACGTCCCACAGTTCCCTCAGTCATTTTATACGATACGTGTGATGGAGAATAACGCACCTGGAGCTTTGCTGAGCTCACTCACTGCGTTTGACCCTGATCTCCACGAGAACCAGTATCTGGTTTATTTTATCCTGGAGAGGGAGATAGCCAACACCTCCATGTCCATGTTGTTCTCCATCAATCCAGAGAACGGCAATCTTTACGCCCTGAAAACCTTTGACTATGAAATCGAGAAGGAGTTCCTTTTCCACATCGAGGCCAGAGACTCCGGCTCTCCTCCTCTGAGCAGCAATGTGACCGTTCACATCGTCATCGTGGACCAGAACGACAACGCTCCAGTGATCGTGTCTCCATGGCGTGCGCACGGCTCAGTGGTGGAGGAAAAGATCCCCAGATCCACTGATAAAGGCTCTCTGGTTGCCAAGGTGATCGCTTTGGACACCGACTCGGTGCACAACTCTCGGATTACCTACCAGTTCCTGCAGGTGACCGACGCCACCTTGTTCAGTCTGGATCAATACAACGGAGAGATCCGCACCATGAGGATGTTCAGTTACAGAGATCCACGGCACCAGAGAATGGTTGTCGTCGCCAAGGACAACGGGGAGCCCGCTTTGTCTGCCACAGTGACCATCAAGCTGTCCACAGTGGAGACAGCTGTTAAGGCCTACTCTGACCTGACGGAGGTGCCTCTGGAATATGACATCTTCTCAGACCTGAACCTGTATTTGGTCATCGGTCTGGGCTCGGTGTCCTTTCTCCTGTTGATCACCATACTGGTCACCATCGTGCTCAAGTGTCAGAAACCCAAGTCCAGCAAGGCGGCTCCTCCCTGCAGGAACAGTGTGATCAGCGAGAGAAACTCCACCATCGCAGACTCCACTCTGGTGTCCAACGACGCCTACTGGTACAGTCTGTTCCTAGCAGAGACCAGGAAAGGGAAGATGGTGGTCAGACAGCCTCTGCCAAAGGGCTCCAGATACATCGTGTCCAGTTTACCGAGGAGCACAGGAATGACTGAGACTAGCGGCTCTGCAGCTTCTACTCTGCAGGTATAAACAGAAGTTTCACATAAATTACAACATTTTAGCACAGGGTAGGTTAAACACTCAATATTTCATTTTCTTATCTGTAATACATATAATTGCTGTATAATAAAATCAATTTTATTTAAATACCAAATTAAGTATGAATGGTTTTATTTTGATCTCCTTTGATTTAATTTTCAAAACAGACAAACTAAAATGTATCAGCCTGAATCTTATTTGACAGAATCTCCATATTTGCAGCCTAGATGAGTAAGTGCATGCAGTGTTTTTGGGTTTTAACCTTGTAAAACACGTTCTTGTTGGTCGAAGCCTCAGCAAGTGAAGTTGTTTAAATGTCTCTACAGCACATGTTTTTCTCACAGTGGTTTTGGCTGACGTCCACAAACTCAAACTGTTCCATCTGGTATCAGACACAAACAACATTCTTTGTCAAGCTCTAGTATTGCGAAATACTCCGTGTCCTTTTCCCCCCTCGGGGTAATGGCCTATTGAACCGTCAAGGGGCCCCTAGTTCTCTACAGTAACAACGTGGAAGATATAAAAGTGGGTAACTATTAAAAGTTTTCATGAATCTCATGTCATAGGAGAGGAAAACAGAAAAGGATGGGTAATAAATTGTATGATTTATTGTGTTTCTCTCTGTTGTCAGTGTTTCACAAAGCTCTGCAGAGCAGCAGCAACCACAAAGGGTTTCTCAAGTACAAATTTAGATTTTTATTTGACCTCTTATTTGTTGCTTATGAGAGACTTTGACCTTATTTTCATTTTTGCTGTTATTTAAAAAAGAATAGATTTTTTTTTGTTTGAAAATAATACGCATATCATTTCAACAAATATGACATACAATTAATATGACCTACTTTTACTTTATTGAAAACATTCCCTTTTCTGTGCATATGTTATGAATCATTGCTGCAGGTCTCCTGTGCCCAGACAGGTTTAATGTGATTTAAATCTATCAATCTGCCCATCTCTCCATCTTTCTCCTCATATCTCCACCTATCCCTCTTTCTGAATTGTGTTTTATTCATTACTGTCAGGCATTCATACAAATGACTGACTGTAAGCAACCCGAGCTGTTAGTAAGGATGAGAAACACACAGGGTCAATTTTTTTCTCCCCAAAGAGAGCATTTCATTCATTGTGCCTTGACATCAACTTTGTAATCATACTGTCGGAAACATACACAAATAACCATTTCTTTGTGCTTGTGATGACTTGACCATTGAATTGCTTCTTTTTTTTCTTCTCACTCTAAAGTACCCTAAATGAGGGAAGTCCGCTCTGCAGCTGGAGGTATGCAGGAGTCTCACTCCCCCGCCACGGATGCCCTTTTATGAATTATGTTGCTGACTTTGCCTTCTCAGTTTGGTTTCTTTTGTTTGCTTGTTTGTTTGTTTTTTTTTGTGTTTTCATCAGTTCTCAGTGAATGTTTGTGTTTATGTTGGGGGATTCTTAAATGTTGATTCAGTGGTTCACACCCCATGCAGTTTAGCTGATCTGCATGAGCCTTTTCCATGTCCACACAGATGCATACTCTTGTCATCTTACATTCTAAACCTCACAGCAAATAAACCAACAGTACAAAGGATCAGCATTTTTTTTTTCAATTTATCTCTTGACCCCAGTCTTTTTATGCAACTGCAAAGAAGTAATCAATGAAATAAATGAAAAAGAAACCTAATGACAATCATCATATTAATAATTAACACCCATTCTGCTCCACCCGAATGTCATCGATCACATTCACAGGCAAATAGCGTTTCAGCTATTAAGGCCCCCTTATTTTTCTCTCAACAATCCAGCTTTTTCTAATATCCTTAAGGAAAAATATTCTATTTGACGTGAACTACTTTATCAGATTTTTTCATTTTAAAAAGTTAATTAATAGAACATTTTTATCTTTTTTTTCTTATTCTTGGAACATTGATGAAAGTTGACTTACCAGTCATTTGTCAAATGTGACTTTGCTTGAATGCGATGGAACTGGTTATGCTTTTCTTTCTTGTGCTCAAAGCATTGAACATTACATTTAGAAAAACGACAGCAGTGTCATCGTACAGAATGAACTGGTCACTTTATTCCATAAGCCTTGATTTGAGCATTCTCATGTCGAGGCTGCTGTAGTTTGCTGTGCTAAATCTGCCATCTGACTGAGAAAGCATCATGAACAATGCCTGCAGTGAAGTTCATCATGCTGAATATGGGGCGTGACATTGCTGCTTTAGATCCAGTTCCATTGTATCTGACAGAAGGCAGACATTTTTTGTGGTGTTTTTTTTCCAAAATTCAGAAAATGGCAAACATAAATAACATTGAAGACAGGACTTTTTTTTTTAATTCCACTTCATTTTCTGTGATCTGTCTTTTTCAAATATATCTGATTGATCACAGATACATCAGAGTATTTAAATTCCTAAATGGGACTGTCCAATGCTGTTTTCATTTTAACTGTTTAAAAAAGATTAAAACCCTGACAATATTTAGGGATTCAGACTTCACTTCACTTGACGGCACTTTTGAACTCCTCTCTGTTGCATTCTGTAATGACCTGGAATTGTGCAGGAAATGTGCGACATGAAAATAGTCTTCCAGTTACCTAGCAACCACTCTTTCACATATCCCTGGAGCATGGTATATTCACTGATAGACTGCCACCTCGCCACTCTTTATTCAGGGTTTTGCCCGACCCCTTCACCCAAACTGTTTTCTGCCTGAAGCCCCTGTCTGAGTGACAGATGTCAGCTGCATGAGTTACGTCACCTCGGCCGGTCATGGGGCCATCTTTGTCCTGTTTCCGTTCCAGGCATAACCGTTTATTTTGTTTTTGTTTTTCTCATTTGTAGGCATCCACAACCAGCAGCAGTAGCAGCAGCAGTTCCACATAAGGTCAGACCCCATGTAATGGACTGACAGTGACAGAGGAAGGAAGAAAACCCTGCTCCTAAAATACACACACACACACACACACACACACACACACACACACACACACACACACACACCATGCTCGGCTTGCAATTTTAGTTGTCATGCAAAGCGAACAAGCAGACAGCTACTGTAGCTGACGGAGGACACAACCTTCCCCCTGTCCGTTTTTAAGCACATGTAAAGCCAATCGGCCTTGCCTCCCCGTCCATTCAGTCTGCATGATTATTCTGCATGGCCTTAAACACAATCCAAGAACTTCTCTGCAAAAACATTTCCATCAGTGATATTCGACAAGAATCAAAGTATACAAAAATTACGGCCAAGATGACTCAAAGGAAACGCGACAAGAACTATTTTATTGGACAAAGGAATGTTGAAATGCCTTTAAAAGACTGTTATTTGTTGTTCAAAAAGAACCACTCTTAATGGTTATTGACCATCGCTTCCAATACATTTGAAATATAATACACAAGTCACTGGAGAATTAAAACAAATATCGCACAATAATTTTGTGTAAAAAAAAAAAAAAAAATTACAAAAAAGAACTACAATTTTAACATATGAACTAAATGGTGAATCCGTTTTTTGTAAATGTAGTAGGTTTTAGTTGTTTTACATTTTGTAAAATACTTTGGTTTTGTGTGTAAGCAAAGACAAAGTGAATGAGTGTGCCAATTGAAGGAAAAATGACCTCAATCACCGGTATCTGTCTTTTATTTGTTTTAACAATGACGGTCTAAAATTTGTTGTTCTAGGACTAGAATTTTCAGATACTCATATTTTGACAAGAGAGAAAAGCTACCTTGAAGATGGAATGCATCGAATAAACGCAATGTGATCATGCTTTGATTTAATGAAACCTTAAAATTTAGCAAGATTCAGAGTCTCACTATATTTTTCTGACTTTGAATCAAGTTGAGTATTTACAGCTTTACAGGAATGTTTGTATGTATTCAGACATTTTGAGCAAACAGTGAACCTGTATAATAACTATTCTGTGTGTTTGAATGTTTTGTCACTGTAACACTACTGGAGTCCAAGACTAATAGGGCTGAACTGAAAACAAATGAATGCCATTGTTGTGAATCAACTTCATATTTATGGCAAATTGTTTCCTTCATGGTTATGACCATAATCTTACACTTTTCATTTCAGATCCTCAGAGTCTCTGACATAAGTTAAAAAAAAAAATCAAAAATAAACAAATCCTCAGTGTTTACAGTAAAATACTCAAGACATATATATATTTTTTTCCATCCAAGGAAAGCTGTGCTCAAGCGTATTCTTGACTTACCTATCGACAGATAGATGATCATTAACTAAGCATTGAAGTTGTCTGGAAATCCAGTATATTTTTCTTCCTAGGTGGCGGTGTGATGGAAACAAACATGATGATTCTGAACGTTTGTGGTCCAAGTATTCTACAAGACTATATGTAGTCCAGCTCTTTAGGACAGCTTACATTGCATTAGTTGTATAAAGTTGTAAAGTGTTACAAGCAAGAATACGCAGAAAGTGCTTTCGTAAAATGGTAGTTTCTGGTGCAATATGAAATAATTTTCGTCCTGTGGATATATGCCATTGTCTGTTCTGTATAATTCATTGAATAAAAAAAGAAAAAAATAGATCAACATATTTTCTTTTTATTAATACTCACCATTTTTCTGAATATCTGTATATATAATTTAAGTGGGGGGTTGTTCCATCCATTATTTTTTTTTGTCCATTTAATTTAATTTGCCTCTGTTAAGAGGTTATTGGGTCACGACATATTCATTGTGTTCAGAACAAGCTTTCCTTTCAGACAATCAGATGACTGAATCTTAAAAAGAGGTGTGTGTCCGTCACAAAACGTTTTCACTGCATAATGTATATCAAAAACAATGTTATATTTCGCAGTCATTAAAGAAACTCTTTGAACAAACATGTGCACAGTGTAGGCTGGCTGTGGAATTTGGTTTCTGCTTTATTGCAAGGAAAGTGGTTTTGTTCATAACATCCAATGTGTTCACTCACACTGGTATCAGAACAACCCTCCCACAGTTACACACACAAAGACCCCAATTCCCCAGGGAGGGGAGCTCATATGTGGAGATGTCTTCTGGCCATCCTGGCTGTTTTTTTTTTTTTTTTTTTTTCAATTTCACAAAATCTGTGACTGCATTATAAGCTATTTAAATAAAACAAATAAGCACAAAGAAACCCAGTTCCTACAAAGGGTGTGATTGTCATATATTTGCCTTTTGCCTTAATGTGATGTCACTCAAGCTGTCCTCTGTCTGCTGCTCAGGCACAGTGACTGATGAACACATAAGGATGGAGCAGACAAATGCTTTATTTCCACAACACAAACCTATAATAAAATGATTCAGTTAAATGAACTGATATAAAAGATCTACACATGGGTAATCATTACTACAATAGAGTCCTTTTTTTTAAATGCACTACTGGACGCACCCCTCCCCCATCCTTCACCTACTTCCTGAGTGCCTGCTCGTCTCCTTGCAGCACCATGGACAGAGACCCGACTAATGGAGCTCGTTGCCATAGTGACGTGACGTGTGCTGGCTGGAGGGTGCGGCTGGATGCTCTGACGCAGGCTTGCTGTCTAATACCCCCCCCCCCCATCCATCTCACCCAACCCTGAGAGCGACACACACACACACACACACACACACACACACACACACACACACACACACACACACACACACACACATGCAACCCAACCTAAGATTTCTCAATTCATCATAGTGATGAAAATGGACTCTGGTGCGTGGTGGAGGCGGGCGTTGCGGTGGGTCTTTGCGGCGTGATGGTTGAGGACAAAGAGGGGAGACGCTGATGCAGAATGCGGCACTGCTCGCGCATGCGCACTGCAGTGATCGGCTCCAATCCAAAACCAATTCTGGGTCGCACTCCGAGGGTGCGGCAGTTTTAGGGTTGCATAATGTCGGGTAGCTAGATTGGCTGCGAACAGTTTTTGTTTCATCACATCATGAATCTTGAAGGTGCAACTGCAGTTGTTTTTAAGACTGCCGCATTAAAAAATGGGCGAGGTCGTTTATGTGCATGTAGTGGTTTCATCCAGGGGAGGGCGCTGCTCACCTCAACAAAAATGACAAAGATGAGGAGAGTATGAGTGCTGAACTCAGAGGAGGCTGGTGAATGTTTCCCTCCAAATACGGAGCAGAAAAAATTCCCCTCTGAAATACTAAAATAATTTTAATTTAATTTAATTTAATTTAATTTAATTTAATTTAATTTAATTTAATTTAATTTAATTTAATTTAATTCAAAAAAATGTGTGACTGTAAAGGATAAATCCAGGATATTGTTTCCTGGGTTCACTATAGTGTATTGCAGCAGAGCATTCATTATATCAGGATTGACAATGTGCATTCTTTCCGTTTATGTTATGCAAATTGGTGGCTCAGGAAAACTAAAAATGTTATTGATTCAAGATGAATTATGGATAAAATACTTTTCAGAAATATGAAGCTAATGGGATTGTGATTCAAAATTGTAACTTGGTTATAGCCAGTGGAAAGAACAAACATAATAACTGTTTAGATTATATTTCAAGAGATGATTATCTAAAAAATAATTAGAACAAACACACAAATATTTTTACTAAACCAAATTGTACCTTTTGGATTGGACTTTCAGGAATGGTGCAGAAATGTTGCATTCATTCTATGAACATGAGTCAAAAAAGTGGGACGTTCTCTCATTACCTTGTACATGGAAGTATTTTCGGGTGAAATAAAAACAATCCTAGTTTTTATTGAATTATTATTTGGTGAAATAAGGATTTAGGATTGTTCACTTACTGTATATGTCACCATGTTCTCATTTTCAGAATCCTATGATTTATAACCGTCGACAACCGTTAAACGTCTAAATGGTCACCAATACACAGCTGCATATAAACTAAACTTGAAACTATATATATATATATATTTGTATAGATACTGTATGTCTCTGAATGATCTGTGCAGCTTTGCGACAACAGCAATAGGTTGTGCTGTTACATTCTATGATCGCAGTAGTTTTGCTTGAGAGGATGATAGTTTCATGAAACCCGCAGGAAAGGTGCATGGAAGAGTAAAGGTGTTTTTCCACCTTTTTTCCACAGTGATGCTACATAGTGACCTTTATTTTGCACCTCAATGTGGAAACATTTTTATTGAAATACTTGGTGTGTGTGTGTGTGTGTGGGGGGGGGGGCATGTCTGTATGGCACGACTTGGTGTTACACACTGGGTGGAGCCGCTGCTCAGCTGCACTACTCCCTTCCAGAAGAACCTAAATTGGGAACAAGTGCTGGAAATTCAGCCAAAGATCTCAGATTAGATGTCGGGAGATTGGTGGATAGATATTTCCGAGTCGTGTCAGAGACAAAGCTGCGTCCAAGGTAAATCCGTAGAGTATAACATCAGGGATCGAACCCCCCTTGAAATGCACAGTCATTGTTGAGGTGCCCAAATTTCAGAATTGCTCAAATCCCTCCCTTTTAGATCTCGATTTCAGATGGAGACCTGGATGTCAGCGTAAATTCCTTGCAGGAAGCTTCTCCCTGGGAAACCTGTGACCCAGCAAGTTTTTGTCATTGAGGTAGGAAGTGTGGTGTAACCCAGGTGAAGATAGCCATAAGTAAATAAATACTAGAATAAATATTGAGCAGAATTTCATAATTTTTAAAAAGTTATATTATTGATGTAAATGTCTAAATGCGATAAATAGGATTAAAAATATCATTTCATATTGTTGGTGAATTATTTTGTCATTTACTTTAATAGCACTGTTGCTATAGGAAGTGGTCGATCTATCAGCCAATCACAACGCTGATAGCGATTTCGTTCCAGAAGCTACGAGAATGAAAAAAAAAAAAAAAAACTGATATGGAACGTTATGCTGTCGAGTTGATCGAGTGAGTGAACAAAGAAGGGAACAGATATTAAGTATTTCTGACGCTTATTTTATCTTTCCAAAGGTTTTATTTCATGTTCTATGACGCTAGACTGTGGTTACTTTGAACATTTTCTTGCTAAGTTTAATGACTGTATAGCCGGAGAAACGGTGAAGTGTTTGGAGTCCATGCGTCCGTGGATATGATCGTTGATGGCGAGACACCAACGAAAAGAAACTCGACTCGACTGGATGTGAAATTGGTAGGAGAACTTTTCTACAATTCTGTTCTTCTGCTTTTAGAAAACGTGGATTTTGAACGGCAAGCCGATTGAGTTTTTTTTTTTTTCCAAGTGTTTACCGAGAGTGGATTTTAACACGGTCGTAAGAAGAGATAGCTTTGCTTTCACTTGCTAACTCGCATTTACTTGCTAAAGGACTGATTGAGTAGCAAGATTTTGATAACTATAGAATATAATTATATATAACTGTATATTCACTTTGTTTATTTTAATGTGGCATATCTTGAATACGTTGACCCGTGAATCTAAAGTGTTATTGCAATTGAATGTGTTCATTTCCTATTGGGTTAATTTAGACGCTTAATGTAACTCAGTGGCGACTATAGTTGAAATAACCTGCCATTGGAAAGTAAATAGCAATACTGGATTTCTACACACTAAAATAGACAAATGTTGATTTAAAAGAAACATAACTAACTGTTAAAACAAAATAACTTACTGCTTAAATATTTAAAAGTAGGAACTGATAAAGAGCTTATGATGGATAAAGACTGAAACAGAATTTAAACAGAGCTCAGTTTAAATACTGAAACTAAACTAGTTAAATCAATAGAACTATAAGAAATTAATTGTTTCCTTAAACAAGGATTGAAACTGATGCTCATCTTTTGCATGATTATGTACATGGTTTTGTGTACTTATTGATACGTTTGTGTAAGTGTCTGTTTGGTACCGATTTGTAATTACTACTGTTTCTAACTACTTCAATTATTTTTGATAAACACGCCTGCATTTAAACTAACTATCGCTCTGTGGTGTCTGTTTATCTTTGAACCATTTTAACTGCTCTTCCTCTGAATCTAGTCCTGGTCCAAACCCGATTATATTTGTGGTAAGTGCCACGCCAGCATTTTTGCAGTCATGTGACAGTGAAAATGTTCACTCTGTATCTTGAATAAACACTCTGATAATGACAGCGGTTGATGGCTCCTGGTTTCCCCGAGAAAGAATAAACCAACTGCACAGCGCTCATGATCCGCATCCAGGTATCAATTCCATCTGCACTTACACTTCGACGCCAAATGAACGTTTTGAGGTGAATATTCGTCAAAGTGAAGCGGGAAATATACCTTTTTTAGTGCTGATGAAATTGTTCGAGAAGAAAGATACAAACATTCACTGATAGTGAGAGAAGTTGATGGAGGTAAACCTCAGCACTGTGGCATGTTGAATGCTACCATTATTGTTCTTGATATTCATGGCAATTCCCTGTTATTGAGCAAGAATATGTATAAAATTAAAATACAGGAAAATACTCCACTTGGCACAGTTCTATTTAAAATGAATGCAACAACTCTGGATGAGGGTGTAGAACCTGGACCATATAGGAAAAGGGGTCAGCAACCCGCGGCTCCCTATGGCTTTTTAAAATTGAGCATTTAATTAAAATGTATTTTCTTTTAGTTCATTCATTTTTAAAATGTTATTTTAAATTCGTAGATTATGGCACTCTTGTGACATCTAAATAATACCTTCAGAGATGTGATTTTGTTTCCTCTGCAGTTAATTGAAAAAAAAGAAAAAAAGAAACACATTTTGTTTATACATAGCATAAAGGCAAAAAAAATATAATGTTATATGCTGTGTTAATTCATTTTAAATTTGGAAGGGTTTGTGTGGCTCCTGTTGTTTTGATTCCGGTGGAGAAATGGGTCCAAATGGCTCTTTGAGTGGTAAAGGTTGCCGTGAGTGGATGTGTGATTATTCAAGGATTCAAGCCTTTTATTTTCATAATACAGAGTGCAATGAAAATTAAAGATAGCAGCTCACAGGTTCAGTGGAATCAAAACACACAAAAAAAGCACGACATATCAATACAACAATAGCAGCATCTCTGGGTTAGAGATATGACCAACAATATAAAAATATATAGAAACAACTAGAAGAATAAAAAGATCAGTATGTAGAAAGAAAAAGGTAAAGAGTAAAAAGTGAAGTGGACTTTTTTTATGATTTTTTTAATATTTTTTATAATTATCATTATTGCATTGTACTGTATGCGAGGTTCAAGTGTTCAGGGTTGTCCTGAATTTAGTGCGATGGCCGCTCCGAGGTAAAAACTGTTTTTGAAACTGTTTGTTTTTGCCTTCATTGTCCCAAACTGTCTTCTTGATGGCAATAATTGGAGTAGGTGGTGGCTGGGATGGTATGGATCTCTGAGGATGCTGTTGGCTCTCTTGACGCAGCATGTGTTATAGAACGATCATTTTTTGGGCAGTGTTTATGATCCTCTGCTGTGCCTTCCTTTCTGCTACAGTGCAGCTGGAGAACCCCAGTGAGTTTCCACAGCTCAGGACAGACGCCACAGTGCAGCCATAAAAGGACATTAGCAGCTTTCAGGAGAGGTTGTTCCTCCTAAGTATCCTTAGGAAATGCAGCCTCTGGTGTGCCTTTTCAGCAATGTCACTGATCCAGGTCAGATCCTAAATATGAGTATGACCTTTTGGACAAGAACTATCACAGATTTTGATTGTGACACAAATCACAATGTTGGTGTGTTGTACATTTCTGGGCAGTGACTAAACAAACAAGCAAAAAAAAAAAAAAAAAAAGGAATCTAATTCTTGTGTTTCTTGTGCACTGTCCACACGGTGTCAGTGTGGTCTATCTCTGTCGGTGATGTTGTCTAAGAAGCTCTTCCCATCTCTGGAGCGGATGAAAAGAAATCACCCAAGCTGGTGAGGTGCACGGGCGAAATCCATCAAGGAATATCAATATTGATTAATGGGTGCTTTTTATCTCTCATTTTAAATGATGCAGTGGATGCGATAAGGCGGATTCTGCTGGACTTGTGATCGGTGTTTTGTTTTTTTTTTTGTTTTTTTGCGTCATAATGGCAGGGCGAGGACAAAGGCGCCCGGCGAGCTGCTGGTGGCTTTGCGGAATCGTGCTTCTGCTCTCCGGAAAGCGGATCTTGGCTCAACTAAGGTATTCTATTCAAGAAGAAGTACAAGTGGGATCTCTGGTTGGAAACGTCGCCAAGGATTTGGGTCTCGATGTTAACACTCTGACGGACAGACGGTTTCGTATCGTCTCAGGTCCGAATCACGCATTGTTTCAGCTGAATCCGAACAACGGCGGGCTGCTGGTCGGAAAAATGATTGACCGGGAGGAGCTGTGCGGCGCGGCAAAAGCCTGTGTGGTAAACCTGAAAGTCGTTGTCGAAAACCCACTGGAAATACATTACGTGGGAGTGGAAATAACGGACGTGAATGACCACTCCCCGACCTTTTCTGAACGCGAGCAGCGGCTGGAAATCGCCGAGCACATACCGCCCGGGACGCATTTCCAGATTCACGCCGCAAGAGACCCCGACGTGGGCGTCCTTTCCGTGCGGTCCTACAAACTCAGCTCCAACGACGTCTTCGACATCGAGGTCCGAGAGAGCGAGGAGGATAAGATACCGTTTCTCAAGCTTAAAAAGCCCCTTGATCGGGAGCAGAAAGCGGAACACCGTTTACTGCTGACAGCTCTGGACGGCGGAAACCCGCACAAAACCGGGAGCCTGGATTTAAAGATCACGGTGCTCGATACCAATGATAATAGACCCGTGTTCAGCAAAGATGTTTATAATGTGGTTTTAAATGAGAACGCTCCTGTTGGGACTCTGGTAACGCAAATAAACGCAACCGATTTGGATGAAGGTCTGAACAGCGAAATTGAATATTCATTTGGGAAAACACTCAAGAAAAAGGTCTATGACACATTTGAGTTGGACAGCGTTACTGGCGAAATTAGAGTGAAAGGTCCGTTGGACTTTGAGGACACTGAGATTTTCAGAGTGGATTTATTGGCTTCAGATAAAGGTAATCCGCCCTGGACGTCCGAAAGTAGAGCTGTGATAAAAATAAGCGACCTGAATGACAACACGCCAAACATCGAAGTGACGTCTCTGCGCAACGTCGTCCCTGAAGATTCAAAATCCGGCACCGTCGTCTCCCTCATCAGCATAACGGACAGAGACTCGGGCATAAACGGGAAAGTTATTTGTTCAATCTCGGATGGCGTTCCGTTCGATTTGACCCCTTCCATCGAGGAGAACATGTTCTCTCTCGTCACAAAAGGCCCTTTGGACCGAGAATCCGTGTCACAGTATGACATCATAATAACAGCCACTGACTGCGGTGAGCCCCAACTTTCCACGATGAGAACGCTGATCGTTCAGGTGTCAGATGTAAATGATAATGAACCGAAGTTTAGCCAGAATCCATATGATCTGTATTTGGTAGAAAATAATGTCCCAGGTGCGTCAGTGCTCAGTGTAAGTGCAAATGATAATGACCTGGATGAGAATGCGGCGATTACCTATCACATTGTAAGAGCTGATGTGGTGAAGGGTGACATGACATCTTTCTTAAATGTAAATCCTGAAACTGGTGAGATTTCTGCACTGAAAAGTTTTGATTTTGAGTCGGTGAAAACCTTCCAGTTCCAAGTTGTTGCCACTGACTCTGGAAGTCCAGCACTGAGCAGCAACGTGACGGTGAAGGTGTTCATTCTGGATCAGAACGACAACCCTCCGGTCATCCTGTATCCGCTCAGCTCCAACGGCTCTGCCGAAGGCGTGGAGGAGATTCCCCGCAATGTGAACGCAGGACACCTGGTGACTAAAGTCAGAGCCTACGACGCCGATATAGGATATAACGGCTGGTTACTGTTTTCGCTGCAGGAAGTCACTGAGCACAGTCTGTTTGTTTTGGACCGCTATACAGGACAGATCAGAATGCTGCGCTCCTTCACAGAGACGGACGAGGCCGAGCATAAACTGGTCATACTGGTCAAAGACAACGGCAACGTTTCCCTCTCGGCAACAGCTACCGTGTTTGTCAAAGTCGTGGAGCCCAAAGAGGCTTTTGCCGCTTCCGACGTCAAAAGTTCGGCCAAAGTCGATGAAGACGACAACGTGACTTTTTACCTGATGATAACTTTGGGCTCAGTGTCAGTGCTCTTTGTCATCAGTATCGTGGTGTTGATCGCAATGCAGTGTTCTAAATCCACGGACTATACTTCTAAATATCTACAAGACGCCAACTATGATGGGACACTGTGTCACAGCATCCAGTACAGATCTGGAGACAAACGCTACATGTTAGTGGGACCCAGGATGAGTATAGGATCTACTATAGTCCCGGGCAGCCAGGCCAACACTCTGGTGCTCCCTGACAGGAGGAAGACTTCTGAAGAGGTAAATTATTTATCTTTCTAACATACCAAAAGATGATGAACATACATGAGCTTAGTTAGTTTAGTAATGCACACCATCTGTCATGCAGAATACACAATGAAATCCATCTCCACAGCACCAAATAAGTTTCATTGCCCTTCAGCTTTGAGTCATATATGTATCCTATTCTACTCTTGCAAATGGATTTTAGAATATAAATGATTCTTGTCTGTTGTCAAACTTGTACTTTAGGTTCATTCAACTACCATCTACAGATTTTCTTAGTAGACTGTGTGTGAATGTTCTCAGTCATCCAGGTTCATGGTGAATTCTTGTTGAAATCTTCCAGAAGTGCAACTGGACTTGAGCGAATAAACAATAACTATATTAATTATCATTCTCTTTTGTTCAGATCCGACCGAAAGCTAACACGTTGCCACAACCGTTTCCAAGTTTTCGTTTTTGCAAGGAAATGTTGGAATTTGAAAACCACTCTGCAAAAGAAGCTTGTGGTTTCCTCTGTCCATGGTGCTGATCCCAGACTGCTTCTGATTACATCAC
Source organism: Fistularia commersonii (assembly GCF_037954325.1). Taxonomy (NCBI): domain Eukaryota; kingdom Metazoa; phylum Chordata; class Actinopteri; order Syngnathiformes; family Fistulariidae; genus Fistularia; species Fistularia commersonii. The sequence goes on from NC_141296.1 coordinate 3,222,770, forward strand.
TTTAGGGTCCCAGACAAGATACTGATGCATTCTCATAGGGATTAATAGTTAAAACGTAAGACCAGGATGACACGCCTATATTTGTGCCATCGCTATCTTGTGTTGTGACACTTATGTTTTCATGACATGCGAGACATGTTTTTGTTCGTACTGCAGTATTTGGAATAACTTATCGATGGCTGGAATGCATAACCTCCTATCTGAAAAAAAAACCCACTTTTTTCAGGAAATGAAAAAAACGTTGAATTTGATTATAGTATGGTCTTTGTTAAAGATATTCAAGAATATTCTATTGTTCACAGAATATATTTCTATGTTATAATTTAGAAATACATAGCATGTATTTTTACCACTGACAATGCAGATAAGTGTTATTTCCCTAATATTTGGTCAATTCCTATAGGTTTTTGTCATGTGACATTTAGTTGTCACTATTCAATGCAAAAACCCAAAATCGAAAAAATTTGCAGATAGGAGGTTTTGCATTCCAGCCATCATTATGCATAGCATTGTTTGTGAGCACCTGTTTTAGGGAGGTAAAAATGGAAATCTATCTCCACAGCACTGAATATGTTTTATTGTCCATGGTTTTGAGTAATAGTCATATCTTGTTCTACTGTGGCAGATCGAGTTTTGAATTTAGTTGTGATTCGTCTATTATCAGGCTTCTGTGGTAGGTTGATATAAGTACCATATGCTGATTGTGTTTCCCCTAGATTATAGTATGCATTTTAGTTGTTTTAAATTTTTGCACTTGAAAAATGTGGTGCTAATCATTCATCTTGAATCGAAGCATAGTAATTATCCATTACTGTTTTAGATTTTGTTTTACATTCATTGATTGCTTTTATACATACAAATGATCCCTATTGTTAATTATATTTATATTACAGAGAAACCGAGGAATGAGCCATCATGCCAGGACGAAATACTTTTAAGTGAATTAATTTGGCACAATTCATGAAATTCAAATCACATTTAGACACACAACAACAATAAAATAGGATATTGCTTTATATTTGATCTCTGAAATGACCCGATATGCTGTGTTGTATCGCAGTAAATAATAAAAAACAAACACAATATACAGGGGATTTGTGTCCAAATTGAAAATAGACCAAAGAAGCAGCATCATGAGTCTCAGCCACAGGGTGTCAGTGTCATATCGGCATATACTGTACAGTTGTGATGCATTCCGTGCTGTTGGCCCTTCCCCTTACGATCGGGGTTTTGTTCGGATCTTTGTCGAAGAGACAGTGCCTTCAGCACAGTTGGCTGTCGCCGTTGTGGATTTTTGTCTTTTCCTCGCAAGGTTATGGTCTGTGTCGCAGCTGTGTAGCTCGTAGATCAGGGCCCTGTCTCTCTGTGATCCACGGGTGGGTCGGGGTGAAACGATAGACTGGAACCATGGGAGCAAGAGGACAAAGAGGAGGAACATGGCAGTGGCGGGTAGCCCTCTGTCTCTACGCGGCGCTCAGCTGTTGGGAACTCGTTTCAGCCCAGATCAAATACTCGGTTGTCGAGGAAGTCAAAGTGGGATCCGTCGTGGGAAATGTGGCCAAGGACCTCGGGATGGACGTCATTTCACTGGAGGAGAGACGGTTTCGTATCGTTTCGGGGACCGAAGAGGTTCCGTTCGGACTCCACCAGAACAATGGTGTCTTGTACGTGCGCGGAAATATCAACCGAGAGGAGATGTGCGAAAAAATGTCGCCGTGCGTGATCAACCTCAAGCTGGTGGCCGAGAACCCCATGGAGATACACTACGTTGCTGTGGAAATCATCGACGTGAACGATAACTCGCCCAGTTTTAACGAAGGAGAGAAAACCTTGGAAATCTCGGAGTCCACACTCCCCGGTATTCGATTCCACTTACCGACGGCCCGCGACCCGGATGTCGGCATCAATACGGTGCGTGTTTATAAACTGAACCAAAATGAGTATTTTAGTGTACAAATTCAAGAGCGAGGAGTGGAAAAAATGCCATTTTTGGTTTTACAGAAAATGTTGGATCGAGAAAAGCAAAATAAGCATAGCCTGATTCTGACAGCAGTGGATGGTGGAAATCCGCCGAGATCAGGGACCATGAACGTCACAGTCAATGTTCTCGATGCAAATGATAATAATCCAACATTTGAGGAAGAGGTATATTCTGTAAGCATAGCTGAAAATGTGAACGCTGACACTAAAGTGATCCAGGTTAAAGCAGTGGATCTGGATGAGGGATCCAATGGAGATATTGAATATTATTTTGGAAGTGAAATTGACCAAAAGATATATGAACTTTTTTCAGTGGATAAAAACACTGGTGAAATAAAAGTGAAGGGCAAAATTGACTTTGAGAAAGTCAATGTTTATAACTTAGACGTTCATGCAACTGACAAAGGACAGCCTCCATTGAAAAGTCACTGCAGGGTGATTATTAAAGTGCTCGATGAAAATGACAACAAACCTGAAATAGAAGTGACGCCCCTTTTACAAATGATACCTGAAGATTCAAAACCTGGAACTGTGGTTTCTCTAATCAGTGTCTCCGACAAAGACGTGGGTCTGAATGGCAAAGTAATATGCAGTCTTTCAGAAAATGTCCCATTCGAACTGAAACCATCCTATCAAGATAATATGTATTCGCTGGTTCTTAAAACTGCTCTGGATCGAGAATCCTTTTCACAATATGACGTAACAATAACTGCAACAGACTGTGGTCAGCCTCCTCTTTCCACATTGAAGACTTTGAGTATTGAGGTATCAGACGTAAATGATAACACTCCTCACTTTCTCACGAATCCAGTTGAAATTTACCTGGTAGAAAATAACATTGCAGGAAACGCCATCTTCTCAGTGACTGCTGCAGATAAAGACTTAAATGAAAACGCTGCACTGAGTTATCATTTAGCTCGGGAGGAGAACAGTCAAGGAAAAATGTCAACATATTTAAACATTAATCCTGAGAACGGACAGATTTCAGCGCTGAAGAGTTTTGACTTTGAGTCAGTGAAGACCTTCCAGTTCCAAGTTGTTGCCACTGATTCTGGAAGTCCAGCACTGAGCAGCAATGTGACGGTGAAGGTGTTCATTCTGGATCAGAACGACAACCCTCCGGTCATCCTGTATCCGCTCAGCTCCAACGGCTCTGCCGAAGGCGTGGAGGAGATTCCCCGCAATGTGAACGCAGGACACCTGGTGACTAAAGTCAGAGCCTACGACGCCGATATAGGATATAACGGCTGGTTACTGTTTTCGCTGCAGGAAGTCACTGAGCACAGTCTGTTTGTTTTGGACCGCTATACAGGACAGATCAGAACGCTGCGCTCCTTCACGGAGACGGACGAGGCCGAGCATAAACTGGTCATACTGGTGAAAGACAACGGCAACGTTTCCCTCTCGGCAACAGCTACCGTGCTCGTCAAAGTTGTTGAGCCCAAAGAGGCTTTTGCCGCTTCCGACGTCAAAAGTTCGGCCAAAGTCGACGAAGACGACAACGTGACTTTTTACCTGATGATAACTTTGGGCTCAGTCTCAGTGCTCTTTGTCATCAGTATCGTGGTGTTGATCGCAATGCAGTGTTCTAAATCCACGGACTATACTTCTAAATATCTACAAGACGCCAACTATGATGGGACACTGTGTCACAGCATCCAGTACAGATCTGGAGACAAACGCTACATGTTAGTGGGACCCAGGATGAGTATAGGATCTACTATAGTCCCGGGCAGCCAGGCCAACACTCTGGTGCTCCCTGACAGGAGGAAGACTTCTGAAGAGGTAAATCATTTATCTTTCTACCTTTTCACCAAAGGTTTGTCAGCATATGTGAGCAAGTTTAACCGTGTGACATGGGTATCAGATGGTTGTTATTCATAGGGCAGTATTTGTTTTCAGTTATGCAAATCATCTTTTGTGGGCACCTGTTTCACACAGGTACACAATGAAATCCATCCTCACAGCACAGCATGGGTTTAATTGTCCAAAGCTTTGAGTCATATTTGTATGCTATTCTACTCTGGCAAATGGATTTTGGAATTTAAATGTGTTTTGTCTGTTGTCAAACTTGTGCTTTCGTTGGGCACAACTCCCATCTACAGATTATGTTTCGACTAGTCTCTGTGGATGTGCTCAGTCATCCAGGTCATGGTGAATTCTTGTCAAACTCTTCTTGTCATGGCAACTGGACTTGAGCAAATATGCAATTACGATATTAATTAGCATGCTCTCTTGTTTAGACTCCAACAAAAGGCTAACATATTTCCACAACTGTTTCCAAGTTGTCATTTTCGTATGGAAATGTCGGAATTTGACAACCACTCTGAGACAGGAGCTCGTGATTTCCTCTGTCCGTGGTGCTGAACACGGACCGCTTCTGATCACATCACTGTTGGGTCAAAGTCAAGATACTGATGCGTTCTCATAGAGATCAATTTTGACCAGGATAACTCACCTATATTTATGACAACAGTATCTTGTGTTGTGACAGTTTTTTTTTTTTCCTCACGTGCATCATGAATGATTCTTTAGATTCCTTTTTATTCCAATTATGTATGTCAACCTGGATTTCCAACTGAGGTAATGGTTGCCCTTGGTTTGATTCAGACAAGGGGACCTTTCTGTGTGGAGTTTGCATGTTCCCCTTGTGTCTGAGTGGGTTTCCTCCGATAGCCAAAAAAGAATGTAGCAGGTTAATTCTGAAATATGGGGGAAATTGCCCCAAATGAGAGAATGGTTGTCCCTGCAATGACTGGCGACCGGGTGAACGATGTCTCTCCCCTGATGTGAGCGAGGATACGCTCCAGCATCCCCGTTGACCCTGGATGAACAACAGAAAATGGATGGATGGGAATTATGTGGTACTTTGTGTGATTATATTTTCTTGATATGCGAGACATGTTGTTTGTACTGCAGTATTTGGAATGACTTGTGTATATCATCAGTTGTGAGCACCTCTTTTAGGGAGGTAAACATGGAAATCTATCTCCTCAGCACTGCGTTTGTTTTATTGTCCATGGCTTTTAGCCATAGTCATGTCTTGTTCTACTGTGGCAGATAGTTTTGCATTTAGTTGTGATTCGTTTATGATCAAGCTTCTGTTGTAGGTTGATAAAACTACTGTCTGTTGATTGTGTTTCCTCTCGATTATAGTGTGCATTTTAGTTATTTGGAAATTTTGCACTTGAGAAATGTGGGGCTAATCATTCATCTTAAGCCAAAGAATAGTAATTATCCATTACCTTCTTAAATTTTCTTTTACATTCATTGATTGTTTTTATCCATACCAATGATCCCTATTTTTAATTAGATTTCTATTAAATAGAAACCCAGGAATATGCCGCAAGGCCAAGACTGTATAGTTTCAATTAAATTTGTCTGGCAAAATTCATATGAGCTTCAAATCACATGTAGATACACAAATACCCTAAAATAGGATTTAGCTGTATATTTGATTTCTGAAATGACTGGATAAGCTGTGTTGTATCATAGTAAACAACAAAAAACAAACCAAACATACAGCAGTTTTGTGTTCAAATCGAAAAAGAGCAAAGAAGCAGCATCGTGACTCTCAGCCACAGGGTGTCAGTGTCATATCGGCATATACTGTACAGTTGTGATGCACTGCGTGCTGTTGGCCCTTCCCCTTACGATCGGGGTTTTGTTCGGATCTTTGTCGAAGAGACAGTGCCTTCAGCACAGTTGGCTGTCGCCGTTGTGAATTTTTTGCATTTCCTCGCAAGATTATGGTCTGTTTTTTAGCTTTGTAGCTCGTAGATCAGACCGCTGTCTCTCTGTGATCCACGAGTGGGTCGGGGTGAAACGATAGACTGGAACCATGGGAGCAAGAGGACAAAGAGGAGGAACACGGCAGTGGCGGGTAGCCCTCTGTCTCTACGCGGCGCTCAGCTGTTGGGAACTCGTTTCAGCCCAGATCAAATACTCGGTTGTCGAGGAAGTCAAAGTGGGATCCGTCGTGGGAAATGTGGCCAAGGACCTCGGGATGGACGTCATTTCACTGGAGGAGAGACGGTTTCGTATCGTGTCGGGGACCGAAGAGGTTCCGTTCGGACTCCACGGGAACAATGGTGTCTTGTACGTGCGTGAAAATATCAACCGAGAGGAGCTGTGCGAAAAAACGTCTCCGTGCGTGATCAACCTCAAGCTGGTGGCCGAGAACCCCATGGAGATACACTACGTTGCTGTGGAAATCATCGACGTGAACGATAACTCGCCTGGTTTTAACGAAGGAGAGAAAACGTTGGAGATCTCGGAGTCCACCCTCCCCGGCAGACGCTTCCAGTTACCCACGGCCCGCGACCCGGATGTTGGTATCAATACGGTGCGTGTTTATAAACTAAATCACAATGAATATTTTACGATTCACATGCGAGAAAAAGCAGATGACAAAACACCATTTTTGGTTTTACAAAAGATGCTGGATCGAGAAAAGCAAAATGAGCATAGCCTGATTCTGACAGCAGTGGATGGTGGAAATCCGCCGAGATCTGGAACCCTGAACGTTACAGTTACTGTTCTCGACTCAAACGATAACGCTCCAATATTTGACCAAGAAATATATTCCGTGACAATATCGGAAAACGTCAACACTGAAACTAAAGTGATCCAGGTTAAAGCAGTAGATCTGGATGAGGGATCCAATGGAGATATTGAATACTATTTTGGAAGTGAAGTAGATCCAAATATATATGATTTGTTTTCGTTGGATAAAAACACTGGTGAAATAAAAGTAAAAGGCAAAATTGACTTTGAGGAAATTGATGTTTATAAGTTGGACATCCATGCAACTGACAAAGGACATTCTCCTACAATGAGTAATTGTAGGGTGATTATTAAGGTGCTTGATGAAAATGACAACGAACCTGAAATAGAGGTGACACCCCTTTTAAAAATGATACCTGAAGATTCAAAACCTGGAACTGTGATTTCTCTGATCAGTGTTTCAGACAAAGACGTGGGTCTGAATGGCAAAGTAATATGCAGTCTTTCAGAAAATGTCCCATTCGAACTGAAACCATCCTATCAAGATAATATGTATTCGTTGGTTCTTAAAACTGCTCTGGATCGAGAATCCTTTTCGCAATATGACGTAACAATAACAGCAACCGACTGCGGTCAGCCTCCTCTTTCCACACTGAAGACTTTGAGTATTGAGGTATCAGACGTAAATGATAACACTCCTCACTTTCTCACGAATCCAGTTGAAATTTACCTGGTAGAAAATAACATTGCAGGAAACGCCATCTTCTCAGTGACTGCTGCAGATAAAGACTTAAATGAAAATGCTGCACTGAGTTATCATTTAGCTAGGGAGGAGAACAGTCAAGGAAAAATGTCAACATATTTAAACATTAATCCGGAGAACGGACAGATTTCAGCGCTGAAGAGTTTTGACTTTGAGTTGGTGAAGACCTTCCAGTTCCAAGTTGTTGCCACTGACTCTGGAAGTCCAGCACTGAGCAGCAACGTGACGGTGAAGGTGTTCATTCTGGATCAGAACGACAACCCTCCGGTCATCCTGTATCCGGTCAGCTCCAACGGCTCTGCCGAAGGCATGGAGGAGATTCCCCGCAATGTGAACGCAGGACACCTGGTAACTAAAGTCAGAGCCTACGACGCCGATATAGGATATAACGGCTGGTTACTGTTTTCGCTGCAGGAAGTCACTGAGCACAGTCTGTTTGTTTTGGATCGCTATACTGGACAGATCAGAACGCTGCGCTCCTTCACGGAGACGGATGAGGCCGAGCATAAACTGGTCATACTGGTCAAAGACAACGGCAACGTTTCCCTCTCGGCAACAGCTACCGTGCTCGTCAAAGTTGTTGAGCCCAAAGAGGCTTTTGCCGCTTCCGACGTCAAAAGTTCGGCCAAAATCGACGAAGACGACAACATGACTTTTTACCTGATGATAACTCTGGGCTCAGTCTCAGTGCTCTTTGTCATCAGTATCGTGGTGTTGATCGCAATGCAGTGTTCTAAATCAACGGACTATACTTCTAAATATCTACAAGACGCCAACTATGATGGGACACTGTGTCACAGCATCCAGTACAGATCTGGAGACAAACGCTACATGTTAGTGGGACCCAGGATGAGTATAGGATCTACTATAGTCCCAGGCAGCCAGGCCAACACTCTGGTGCTCCCTGACAGGAGGAAGACTTCTGAAGAGGTAAATCATTTATCTTTCTATCTTTACACCAAAAGATGCTGAACATTCATGAGCAAGTCTAAAACTGAGACATTGGTGTTTGATGACGTTATGCATTCAAGCATCGCTGGCTTAGTTTTACATTGCCTAGTTTCTGGATAAATGAAATAATGCAGAGATTTGTGGTGGTATATTCTGATTATACACAAGACATGTTGTTCATAAGGTCATTGATCATGTGATCATGTGATCCCACTGATCGCACAAAGGCACAAAACTTTAACAAGTAATTGGTATTGAAAAATATAGTAATGCACTTTAAGATTAAATGAGACTTATAAAGAAAGGGATTTTTAAACCACTTCCACATGTGCGTATAAAATCTAAATTGAATCCTTGTCTACACCTTACAAACTAAAAAGAGTGCTATTAAATGTGTAAGGCAGAAAGTATTCACCTGTCCTGTAAATGTGTAAACTACATCCATGAAAGATGCAAACACATACAATACATACTGAAAATGTACGGAGTTGCATGAAAATTGAATTCCACCATACTCTTTAGTAGTGAAGCTGGTGACTAACATTAAATCGCACATTTTCGCAAGCAATTAGCTAGCTGGCTTTTACCGCTGCTTCACTGATTTCTCAGCTATGGGTGAAAGTGGACGCTGTTTCCTCCGACCCGCCAGCAATTCGTCAATCTTATCTCTTCTCAGTTGTCTTTGCAAGCTGTCATATTTTTTGCCCTGATGAGTCTTGTAGTGGCGCAGAATATTATATTGCTTGAATAACGAAACTTGTTGCAAACGCGACAAGCTCGAAGGTTTCCCGTGCGTCTCCGTAAATAAATAAAATGTAGTCCATTTTTCTTTGAGATTCTACACTCTTTAACTACTTTTCTGTGTTTTGATAGCGACATTTTGGCTAGTGAGGGAGTAGCGGGGAGGGAGAGAAGGGGGTAAAAACAACATCATAACAAGGAGCAGGTGGTGCATTGATAACGTCTGCTGATTGGTCTGTCTCAGAGATGCGGATTGTCGTCTACTCTGACCAAAATAGTGCGCCCCCAGCGGACAATTCTTGAATTGCACTTAATTTAAAAAAATAAATCCTTATCTTTTATGCATTTTTTCACTTTCAAATGATCTTGTGGACCTGATCGAATCCCCTTGCAGGCCGGTTCCGGCCCGCGGGCCAAATGTTTGACACCCCTGCAATCACCCTACACCCTACAGTGTTGGGTGATTGCCCCGAATGAGAGAATGGTTGTCTGTCTGTATATGTGGCCCTGCAATGACTGGCGACCAGTCCAGGGTGAACCCTACCTCTCACATGATGTGAGTTGGGATAGGCTAGGCATCCCCTGTGACCCTGGATAAACGACAGAAGATGGATGGATGGGAAAAATGTGGAACTTTGTGTGATTATATTTTCATGACATTAGAGACGTGTTGTTGTTCGTACCACAGTATTTGGAATGACTTATGCATATTATCAGTTGTGCGCACCTGATTTAGAGAGGTACACATGGAAATGTATCTCCACAGCTCTACATATGTTTTATTGTCCATGGGTTTTTAGCCATAGTCATATCTTGTTCTACTGTGGCAGATTGTTTTGAATTTAGATGTGATTCATCTACTATCAGGCTTCTGTTGTAGGTTGACATATCTAATGTCTGCTGGTTGTGTTTCCTCTCAGTTACAGTATGCATTTTAGTTATTTTAAAAATTTGCACTTGAGAAATGTGTTGCTAATCATTCATCTTGAACTGAAGAATTGTAATTATCCATTTCCGTTTTACATTTTGTTTTGCATTCATTGATTGTTTTTATTCGTAGAAATGATCCCTATTGTTAATTATATTTATATTACAGAGAAACCAATGAATAAGCCACAAGACCAAGAATAAAGTGTTTAACTGAATTACTTTTGCACAATTTATGGACTTCAAATCATATGTAGATACACAACAACAATAAAATAGGATAGTACTGTATATTTGATTTCTGAAATGACTGGATAAGCTGTGTTGTATCATAGCAAATAATAGAAACCAAACCAAAACAAAACAGCAGATTTGTGTTCAAATCGAAAATAGACCAAAGAAGCAGCATCATGAGTCTCAGCCACAGGGTGTCAGTGTCATATCGGCATATACTGTACAGTTGTGATGCACTGCGTGCTGTTGGCCCTTCCCCTTACGATCGGGGTTTTGTTCGGATCTTTGTCGAAGAGACATTGCCTTCAGCACAGTTGGCTGTCGCCGTTGTGGATTTTTGTCTTTTCCTCGCAAGATTATGGTCTGTTTTTTAGCTTTGTAGCTCGTAGATCAGACCGCTGTCTCTCTGTGATCCACGAGTGGGTCGGGGTGAAACGATAGACTGGAACCATGGGAGCAAGAGGACAAAGAGGAGGAACACGGCAGTGGCGGGTAGCCCTCTGTCTCTACGCGGCGCTCAGCTGTTGGGAGCTCGTTTCAGCCCAGATCAAATACTCGGTCGCCGAGGAAGTCAAAGTGGGATCCGTCGTGGGAAATGTGGCCAAGGACCTCGGGATGGACGTCATTTCACTGGAGGAGAGACGGTTTCGTATCGTGTCGGGGACCGAAGAGGTTCCGTTCGGACTCCACCAGAACAATGGTGTCTTGTACGTGCGTGAAAATATCAACCGAGAGGAGATGTGCGAAAAAACGTCGTCGTGCGTGATCAACCTCAAGCTGGTGGCCGAGAACCCCATGGAGATACACTACGTTGCTGTGGAAATCATCGACGTGAACGATAACTCGCCCAGTTTTAACGAAGGAGGGAAAACGTTAGAGATCCCGGAGTCCACCCTGCCCGGTATCCGTTTCCAGTTACCCACGGCCCGCGACCCGGATGTCGGCATCAATACGGTGCGTGTTTATAAACTGAATCAAAATGAGTTTTTTAGTGTACAAATTCAAGAGCGAGGAGTGGAAAAAATACCATTTTTGGTTTTACAAAAGCTGTTGGATCGAGAAAAGCAAAATGAGCATCTCCTGATTCTGACAGCAGTGGATGGTGGAAATCCGCCGAGATCAGGAACCCTGAACGTCACAGTTAATGTTCTTGATACAAACGATAATAATCCAGTATTTGATGAAGAGGTATATTCTGTAACCATTGCTGAAAATGTGAATACTGAAACTAAAGTGATCCAGGTTAAAGCAGTAGATCTGGATGAGGGATCCAATGGAGATATTGAATACTATTTTGGAAGTGAAATTGACCCAAAAATAAATGATCTGTTTTTCATGGATAAAAACACTGGTGAAATAAAAGTTAAGGGCAAAATCGACTTTGAGATGGTCAGTGTATATTACGTAGACATTCATGCAACTGATAAAGGACAGCCTCCAATGAAAAGTCACTGCAGGGTAATTATTAAAGTGGTTGATGAAAATGACAACAAACCTGAAATAGAAGTGACGCCCCTTTTAAAAATGATACCTGAAGATTCAAAACCTGGAACAGTTATTTCTCTGATCAGTGTTTCAGACAAAGACGTGGGTCTGAATGGCAAAGTAATATGCAGTCTTTCAGAAAATGTCCCATTCGAACTGAAACCATCCTATCAAGATAATATGTATTCGCTGGTTCTTAAAACTGCTCTGGATCGAGAATCCGTTTCGCAATATGACGTAACAATAACAGCAACGGACTGTGGTCAGCCTCCTCTTTCCACATTGAAGACTTTGAGTATTGAGGTATCCGACGTAAATGATAACACTCCTCAATTTCTCAAGAATCCAATAGAAATTTACTTGGTAGAAAATAACATTGCGGGAAACTCAATGTTTTCCGTTACTGCTGCAGATAAAGACTTAAATGAAAACGCTGCACTGAGTTATCACATAGCTCGGGAGGAGAACAGTCAAGGAAAAATGTCAACGTATTTAAACATTAATCCGGAGAACGGACAGATTTCAGCGCTGAAGAGTTTTGACTTCGAGAGCCTCAAGACCTTCCAGTTCCAAGTTGTTGCCACTGACTCTGGAAGTCCAGCACTGAGCAGCAATGTGACGGTGAAGGTGTTCATTCTGGATCAGAACGACAACCCTCCGGTCATCCTGTATCCGCTCAGCTCCAACGGCTCTGCCGAAGGCGTGGAGGAGATTCCCCGCAATGTGAACGCAGGACACCTGGTGACTAAAGTCAGAGCCTACGACGCCGATATAGGATATAACGGCTGGTTACTGTTTTCGCTGCAGGAAGTCACTGAGCACAGTCTGTTTGTTTTGGACCGCTATACAGGACAGATCAGAATGCTGCGCTCCTTCACGGAGACGGACGAGGCCGAGCATAAACTGGTCATACTGGTCAAAGACAACGGCAACGTTTCCCTCTCGGCAACAGCTACTGTGTTTGTCAAAGTCGTGGAGCCCAAAGAGGCTTTTGCCGCTTCCGACGTCAAAAGTTCGGCCAAAGTCAACGAAGACGACAACGTGACTTTTTACCTGATGATAACTTTGGGCTCAGTCTCAGTGCTCTTTGTCATCAGTATCGTGGTGTTGATCGCAATGCAGTGTTCTAAATCCACGGACTATACTTCTAAATATCTACAAGACGCCAACTATGATGGGACACTGTGTCACAGCATCCAGTACAGATCTGGAGACAAACGCTACATGTTAGTGGGACCCAGGATGAGTATAGGATCTACTATAGTCCCGGGCAGCCAGGCCAACACTCTGGTGCTCCCTGACAGGAGGAAGACTTCTGAAGAGGTAAATCATTTATCTTTCTACCTTTTCACCAAAGGTTTGTCAGCATATGTGAGCAAGTTTAACAGTGTGACATGGGTATCAGATGGTTGTTATTCATAGGGCAGTATTTGTTTTCAGTTATGCAAATCATCTTTTGTGGGCACCTGTTTCACATAGGTACACAATGAAATCCATCCTCACAGCACAGCATGGGTTTAATTGTCCAAAGCTTTGAGTCATAGTTGTATGCTATTCTACTTTGGCAAATGGATTTTGGAATTTAAATGTGTTTTGTCTGTTGTCAAACTTGTGCTTTCGTTGGGCACAACTCCCATCTACAGATTATGTTTCGACTAGTCTCTGTGGATGTGCTCAGTCATCCAGGTCATGGTGAATTCTTGTCAAACTCTTCTTGTCATGGCAACTGGACTTGAGCAAATATGCAATTACGATATTAATTAGCATGCTCTCTTGTCTAGACTCCAACAAAAGGCTAACATATTTCCACAACTGTTTCCAAGTTGTCATTTTCGTATGGAAATGTTGGAATTTGACAACCACTCTGAAAAAGGAGCTTGTGATTTCCTCTGTCCGTGGTGCTGAACACAGGCCGCTTCTGATCACATCACTGTTGGGTCAAAGACAAGATAACTCACCTATATTTATGACATCAGTATCTCGTGTTGTGACAGTTTTTTTTCCTCACCTGCATCATGAATGATTCTTTGGATTCCTTTTTATTCCAATTATCTTTGACAACACTGAATTTGCAACTGAGGTAATGGTTGTCCATGGTTTGATTCAGACAAGGGGACCTTTCTGTGTGGAGTTTGCATGTTCTCCTTGTGTCTGATTGGGCTTCCTCCCATAGTCAAAAAAGAATGTAGCAGGTTAATTCTAAAATATGGGGAAAATTGCCCCAAATGAGAGAATGGTTGTCCCTGCAATGACTTGCAACCAGTCCAGGGTGAACCCTGCCTCTCACCTGATGTGAGCTAGGATACGCTCCAACATCCCTGTTGACCCTGGATAAACAACAGAAAATGGATGGATGGGAATTATGTGGATCTTTTTGTGATTATATTTTCTTGATATGCGAGACATGTTGTTTGTACTGCAGTATTTGGAATGACTTGAGCATATCATCAGTTGTGAGCACCTCTTTTAGGGAGGTAAACATGGAAATCTATCTCCTCAGCACTGCGTATGTTTTATTGTCCATGGCTTTTTAGCCATAGTCATGTCTTGTTCTACTGTGGCAGATAGTTTTGAATTTAGTTGTGATTCATTTATGATCAAGCTTCTGTTGTAGGTTGATAAAACTACTGTCTGTTGATTGTGTTTCCTCTCGATTGCAGTATGCATTTTAGTTATTTGGAAATTTTGCACTTGAGAAATGTGGGGCTAATCATTCATCTTAAGCCAAAGAATAGTAATTATCCATTACCTTCTTAAATTTTCTTTTACATTTATTGATTGTTTTTATCCACACCAATGATCCCTATTTTTAATTAGATTTCTATTATATGGAACCCAGGAATATGCCGCAAGGCCAAGACTGTATAGTTTCATTTAAATTTGTCTGGCACGAATCATATGAGCTTCAAATCACATGTGATACAGAAATACCTTAAAATAGGATATTGTGTATATTTAATCTCTGAAATGACTGGATAAGCTTTGATGTATCGCAATAAACAACAAAAAACAAAACAAAACTAACAGACAGCAGATTTGTGTTCAAATCAAAAATAGACCAAAGAAGCAGCATCATGAGTCTCAGCCACAGGGTGTCAGTGTCATATCGGCATATACTGTACAGTTGTGATGCACTGCGTGCTGTTGGCCCTTCCCCTTACGATCGGGGTTTTGTTCGGATCTTTGTCGAAGAGACAGTGCCTTCAGCACAGTTGGCTGTCGCCGTTGTGGATTTTTGGCTTTTTCCCGCAAAATGATGGTTTGTGTCGCAGCTGTGTAGCTCGTAGATCAGGGCCCTGTCTCTCTGTGATCCACGCGTGGGTCGGGGTGAAACGATAGACTGGAACCATGGGAGCAAGAGGACAAAGAGGAGGAACACGGCAGTGGCGGGTAGCCCTCTGTCTCTACGCGGCGCTCAGCTGTTGGGAACTCGTTTCAGCCCAGATCAAATACTCGGTCGCCGAGGAAGTCAAAGTGGGATCCGTCGTGGGAAATGTGGCCAAGGACCTCGGGATGGACGTCATTTCACTGGAGGAGAGACGGTTTCGTATCGTGTCGGGGACCGAAGAGGTTCCGTTTGGACTCCACCAGAACAATGGTGTCTTGTACGTGCGTGAAAATATCAACCGAGAGGAGCTGTGCGAAAAAATGTCGCCGTGCGTGATCAACCTCAAGCTGGTGGCCGAGAACCCCATGGAGATACACTACGTTGCTGTGGAAATCATCGACGTGAACGATAACTCGCCTGGTTTTAACGAAGGAGAGAAAATGTTGGAAATCTCGGAGTCCACCCTGCCCGGTAAACGCTTCCACTTACCCACAGCCCGCGACCCGGATGTTGGCATCAATACGGTGCGTGTTTATAAACTGAATCAAAATGAATATTTTAGTGTACAAGTTCAAGAACGAGGAGTGGAAAAAATACCATTTTTGGTTTTACAAAAGATGCTGGATCGAGAAAAGCAATATGAACATAGCCTGATTCTGACAGCAGTGGATGGTGGAAATCCGCCGAGATCTGGAACCCTGAACGTCACAGTTTCTGTTCTCGATTCAAATGATAATAATCCAACATTTGAGGAAGAGGTATATTCTGTAAGCATAGCTGAAAACGTGAATGCTGACACTAAAGTGATCCAGGTTAAAGCAGTAGATCTGGATGAGGGATCCAATGGAGATATTGAATATTATTTCGGAAGTGAAATTGACCCAAAAATATATGATATGTTTCTCTTGGATAAAAACACTGGTGAAATAAAAGTTAAGGGGAAAATCGACTTTGAGAAGGTCAATGTTTATAATTTAGACGTTCATGCAACTGACAAAGGACATTCTCCACTGAGCAGTTACTGCAGGATAATAATAAAAGTGCTTGATGAAAATGACAACAAACCTGAAATAGAACTGACGCCCCTTTTAAAAATGATGCCTGAAGATTCAAAACCTGGAACTGTGATTTCTCTGATCAGTGTTTCAGACAAAGACGTGGGTCTGAATGGCAAAGTAATATGCAGTCTTTCAGAAAATGTCCCATTCGAACTGAAACCATCTTATCAAGATAATATGTATTCGCTGGTTCTTAAAACTGCTCTGGATCGAGAATCCGTTTCACAATATGACGTAACAATAACAGCAACAGACTGCGGTCAGCCTCCTCTTTCCACATTGAAGACTTTGAGTATTGAGGTATCCGACGTAAATGACAACACTCCTCAATTTCTCAAGAATCCAGTTGAAATTTACCTGGTAGAAAATAACATTGCGGGAAACTCAATCTTTTCCGTCACTGCTGCAGATAAAGACTTAAATGAAAACGCTGCACTGAGTTATCATTTAGCTCGGGAGGAGAACAGTCAAGGAAAAATGTCAACGTATTTAAACATCAATCCGGAGAACGGACAGATTTCAGCGCTGAAGAGTTTTGACTTTGAGTCAGTGAAGACCTTCCAGTTCCAAGTTGTTGCCACTGACTCTGGAAGTCCAGCACTGAGCAGCAACGTGACGGTGAAGGTGTTCATTCTGGATCAGAACGACAACCCTCCGGTCATCCTGTATCCGCTCAGCTCCAACGGCTCTGCCGAAGGCGTGGAGGAGATTCCCCGCAATGTGAACGCAGGACACCTGGTGACTAAAGTCAGAGCCTACGACGCCGATATAGGATATAACGGCTGGTTACTGTTTTCGCTGCAGGAAGTCACTGAGCACAGTCTGTTTGTTTTGGACCGCTATACAGGACAGATCAGAACGCTGCGCTCCTTCACGGAGACGGACGAGGCCGAGCATAAACTGGTCATACTGGTCAAAGACAACGGCAACGTTTCCCTCTCGGCAACAGCTACCGTGCTCGTCAAAGTCGTTGAGCCCAAAGAGGCCTTTGCCGCTTCCGATGTCAAAAGTTCAGCAAAAACTGAAGAAGACGACAACGTGACTTTTTACCTGATGATAACTTTGGGCTCAGTCTCAGTGCTCTTTGTCATCAGTATCGTGGTGTTGATCGCAATGCAGTGTTCTAAATCCACGGACTATACTTCTAAATATCTACAAGACGCCAACTATGATGGGACACTGTGTCACAGCATCCAGTACAGATCTGGAGACAAACGCTACATGTTAGTGGGACCCAGGATGAGTATAGGATCTACTATAGTCCCGGGCAGCCAGGCCAACACTCTGGTGCTCCCTGACAGGAGGAAGACTTCTGAAGAGGTAAATCATTTATCTTTCTTTCTTTACACCAAAAGATGATGGACATACATGAGAAGTATGAAACTCAAACATGGCTGTTTGATGATGTTATGGATTCAAGCATCGCTGGTCTTTGGTTGCCGAATTTTTCTGGATAGATTAAATAATTTTGGACTTTGTGGTGGTATATTCTGATTATCATGAGATATGTTGTCTTCATATGGCAGCACTTGTTCTGAGTTTTGTAAATCATCCTCCGTGAGATCCTGTTTCACACAGGTAAAAATGAAATTCATATCCACCTCACAGCGTAAACGTTGTTGTCCATGGCTTTGAGTCGTAGTTGTATTATATTTTCCTCTCGAAAATCAGCATGAGTATTTAAACGTGTTTTGTCTGTTGTCAAACTTGTACTCTAGGTTGATACAACTACCACCTATAGATTGTGTTTCCACCAGACCTTGCGTGGATGTTCTCAGTCATCCAGGTCATGGTGAATTGTGGTGTCTTGTCAAACTCTTGTCGTGGCAACTGGACTTGAGCTAATAAGCAATAATTATAATTATCATCATGCTCTTTTGTTTAGATCCAAACAAAAGGCTATTATGCTGCCTCAACTGTTTCCAAGATGTTGTTTTTGTCAGAGATGTAGGAATTTGAAAACCACTGTGTGAAAGAAGCTCGTTGTTTCCTCTGTCCATGGTGCTGAACCCAGACGGCTTCTGATCACATCGCTGTTGGGTCAAAGTCAAGATACTGATGCATTTTCATGGTGATCAATATAGATCAGGATAACTCACCTATATTTATTACATCAATATCTTGTGTTGTAACAGTTTTTGTTGTTTTTTTTGTCACCTGCATCATGAATGATTCTTTGGATTCCTTTTTATTACAGTTATTTTTAACCACTGAATTGGCATCTGAGGTGATGGTTGTCCCTGGTTTGTTTCAGACAAGGGGACCTTTCTTTTTGGAGTTTGCATGTTCTCCCTGTGTATGAGTGGGTTTCCTCCCACAGTCCAAAAACATACAGCATATTTATTTGAAAAAAAATGTGAAAAAATTTCCCTGAATGAGTGAGTGAATGTCTGTCTGTGTAAGTGGTCCTGTGATTGACTGCAGGTCAGCCCAGTGTGAAACCCGCATCTCACCCGATGGCAGCTGGGACAGGCTCCAGCATCCCTCATGACCCTGAGTGCAGGATAAGTGGCAGAAGATGGATAGATGGATGGTGAATGGTTGCCAGGTGTTGACAGATGTGTATTTTGGTTAAATCTTCGTGGCATCAGTTAAATATCCTGTAAATCAATATTTTGATGAGGAAATTGAAGTAAGTGACCGGAGGTTGATCCCAAAACTGATAACCATATTGTCCTCAATGGACTTATGTGATTGACATCCGCACGCGCACGCGCACGTCCAGCCAGCAAAACGTCAGACCGCCCCTTTTTCCTCTGGGTGTCAGTGTTACATCGGGAAACAGCGGAATCAGCCCGTCCCTCCCCTCCGAAACCTTTTGTTTGCCGTGGATATAACGGACACCGTGTCTGACTTTCGCCCGTCGCCGTTCGAATCGTGTTTGAAGCCTCGCTGCAAAACCCGTCTGGACAGAAAAAGATCTGCTGGAAAACCTGCTGATCGTGGAAAGTGGATTTTGTTGCCGTGCAGCGATGCGCACTGAAAGACCTCCTCGGACGAGGGGTTTCTCCTGGATCTCCTTTTGTGTGGTTCTCCTGCTGCTTTCTGCAAACCGGGCTCTGGCGGAAATACGGTACTCTGTCGCCGAAGAAGTGAAAGAGGGAACCGTTGTCGGAAACGTTGCGAAGGATCTCGGCCTTGACGTCGCTTCGCTGAGCGATCGGAGGCTCCGCGTCGTTTCAGAAACCAAGGATGCGTTTTTTGACGTGAGTGACCAGACTGGAGTTCTGTATGTCAACAAGAAGATCGACAGAGATGGTTTCTGTCAGGGACGCAGCGCCTGTGTGGTTGAGCTCAAAGTCATAGTGGAAAGCCCTTTGGAAATCCATTATGCAGTTGTGGAGATTACCGACGTGAACGATCACGCCCCGAGTTTTCCCGAAAGAGAACAAACCTTTGAAATAGGCGAGCAGACATTTGCAGGAAAACGATTCCAGCTTCCAGCCGCAAATGATCCGGACGCTGGCATCAATTCTATCCGCACCTACACGTTGCCTCCAAACGAGCACTTTGAGGTGGATATCCGCCAGAGCGATGAAGAGAAAATACCTTTTTTAGTGCTGAAGAAACCTTTAGATAGAGAAATCAAAAATAAACATTCACTAATCGTGACGGCAGTGGATGGAGGTAAACCTCAGCGCTCTGGAACATTGAATGTTACCATTACTGTTCTGGACAGTAATGATAACCGTCCGGTATTTAGTAAGGATGTTTACCAAATTGAAATACAGGAAAATATTCCAGTTGGCTCTGTGATATTTAAATTGAATGCAACAGATCCCGATGAAGGATTTAATGGGGAAATTGAGTACAACCTAGTAAAATCCTTGAGGAAAAACCTATATGATACTTTTCAATTGAACAATTTATCTGGAGAAATAAGAGTGAAAGGACCGATTGACTTCGAAGAAAACGATGTTTTCAAACTGGACATTGAGGCTTCAGATAAAGGAACACCTCCTCTGACAGGTGAGTGCAGAGTCATTATAAAGATCATAGATGTTAATGATAATCCACCAGAGATACAAGTCACTTCACTGTCTAACACAGTGTCTGAGGACTCCAAACCTGGAACTGTAATTTCTCTCATCAGTGTGAAGGATAAAGATTCAGGTGTGAATGGAAAGATAGTCTCAAGCATTACTGAGAACACACCATTTGAACTGAGGCCGTCTTACAAGGAGAACATATATTCAGTTGTCACTACGGAGGCTCTGGATCGAGAGGACGTGGCACATTATGAGATAACAATAAAAGCCACCGACTGTGGTGAGCCGCCCTTATCCACTGTAAAAACAATTCAGTTTCAGATATCAGATGTAAATGACAACAGTCCACATTTTGAACAAAATCCTTTACAGTTATATGTGATTGAGAATAATATTGCTGGGGCGTCATTATTCTCTGTAAGTGCAAGGGATAATGATATCAATGATAATGCAGTCATCTCATACCGCATAGCAAGAGAAGGAAATCAAAATGAAATGGCATCTTTCCTCAATATAAATCCAGAAAATGGACAGATTTCTGCACTGAAGAGTTTTGACTTTGAGTCGGTGAAAACCTTCCAGTTCCAAGTTGTTGCCACTGACTCTGGAAGTCCAGCTCTGAGCAGCAACGTGACGGTGAAGGTGTTCATTCTGGATCAGAACGACAACCCTCCGGTCATCCTGTATCCGCTCAGCTCCAACGGCTCTGCCGAAGGCGTGGAGGAGATTCCTCGCAATGTGAACGCAGGACACCTGGTGACTAAAGTCAGAGCCTACGACGCCGATATAGGATATAACGGCTGGTTACTGTTTTCGCTGCAGGAAGTCACTGAGCACAGTCTGTTTGTTTTGGACCGCTATACAGGACAGATCAGAACGCTGCGCTCCTTCACGGAGACGGACGAGGCCGAGCATAAACTGGTCATTCTGGTCAAAGACAACGGCAACGTTTCCCTCTCGGCCACAGCTACCGTGTTTGTCAAAGTCGTGGAGCCCAAAGAGGCTTTTGCCGCTTCTGACGTCAAAAGTTCGGCTAAAATCGACGAAGACGACAACGTGACTTTTTACCTGATGATAACTTTGGGCTCAGTCTCAGTGCTCTTTGTCATCAGTATCGTGGTGTTGATCGCAATGCAGTGTTCTAAATCCACGGACTATACTTCTAAATATCTACAAGACGCCAACTATGATGGGACACTGTGTCACAGCATCCAGTACAGATCTGGAGACAAACGCTACATGTTAGTGGGACCCAGGATGAGTATAGGATCTACTATAGTCCCGGGCAGCCAGGCCAACACTCTGGTGCTCCCTGACAGGAGGAAGACTTCTGAGGAGGTAAATTATTATCTTTCTAACTTTACACCAAAAGATGCTGAACATTCATGAGCAAGTTTAAAACTGTCGTGGGTGTTTGATGATGTTATGCATTCAAACATTGCTGGCAATCGTTTTACATTGCCTAGTTTCTGGATAAATGAAATAATGCAGAGCTTTGTGGTGGTATATTCTGAT
Organism: Fistularia commersonii; assembly: GCF_037954325.1. Lineage (NCBI taxonomy): Eukaryota > Metazoa > Chordata > Actinopteri > Syngnathiformes > Fistulariidae > Fistularia > Fistularia commersonii. Next base: position 3,244,247 of record NC_141296.1, read on the forward strand.
TATACGCAAGATATGTTGTTCATATGGCAGTATTTATGAGTTGTGCACATCATCTTTCATTCAGATACACAATGAAATCCATCTCAACAGCACCGCTTAGTTTCATTGCCCCTCAGCTTTGAGATATATGTATCCTCTTCTACTCTGGCAAATAGATTGTAGAATTTAAATGTGTTTTGTCTTATCAAACTTGTACTTTAGGTCGATTCGACTACCACCTACAGATTTTGTTTTTACTAGACTATGTGCAGATGTTCTCAGTCATCTAGGTCATGATGAATTCTTGTCAAACTCTTCTTGTTGTGGCAACTGGACTTGAACAAATATGCAATAATTATATTAATTATCATGCTCTTTTGTTTAGATCCAAATAAAAGGCTAATACGCTGCCACTACCATTTCCAATTTTTTGTTTTCATAGTTACGAGGAAATGTTGGAATTTGAAAACCACTCAGCAAAAGAAGCTTGTAGTTTCCTCTGTCCATGGTGCTGAACCCGGACCGCTTCTAATCACATCAGTGCAGGGTGATTGTCCTGAATGAGAGAATGGTTGTCTGTCTGTATATGTGACTTTGCAATGACTGGTGACCAGTTCAGGGTGAACCCTGCCTCTCACCTGATGTGAGCTGGGATAGGAAGGCATCCCCTTTGACGCTGGATAAACAGCAGAAGATGGATGGATGGGAATAATGTGGAACTGTGTGTGAATATATTTTCATGATATGTGAGACATGTTGTTCGTACTGCAGTATTTGGAATGACTTATGCATATCATCAGTTGTTAGCACCTCTTTTGGGGAGGTAAACATGGATATCTATCTCCACAGCACTGAATATGTTTTATTGTCCATGGCTTTGAGTCATCGTCATATCTTGTTCTACTGTGGCAGATAGAGTTTTGAATTTAGTTAAGATTTGTCTCTTTTGAGGTTCCTGTTGTAGGTTGATATAAGTGCCATATGCTGATTGTCTTTCTGATAGATTATTGATTACATTTCAGAAATACATTTTGTGCATGATCGAAAAAAATCATATGCATTGAATTGAGGCATAATTTTTACCCATTCCCCTTTAAAATGTTGTTTAACATTCATTCATTTCTTATCCATACCAAAAATCATTGTGTTTAATCATGATTATATTGAAAAAAAAAACAGGGCTAAGACTTAGTTTTAATGAAAATTACTTTTGCACATTTCATATGAGCTGCAAATCACATGGAGATACACAACAATAAAATAGGATATTGTTGCATATTTGATTTCTGAAAATGACTGGATTAGCTGTCTTGTATCGCAGTAAATAATAAGAAACCGAAACAAACATACAGGGGATTTGTGTTCAAATCGAAAATAGACCAAAGAAGCAGCATCATGAGTCTCAGCCACAGGGTGTCAGTGTCATATCAGCATATACTGTACAGTTGTGATGCACTGCGTGCTGTTGGCCCTTCCCCTTACGATCGGGGTTTTGTTCGGATCTTTGTCGAAGAGACAGTGCCTTTAGCACAGTTGGCGGTCGCCGTTGCGGATTTTTGGCTTTTTCCCGCAAAATGATGGTTTGTGTCGCAGCTGTGTAGCTCGTAGATCAGATCGCTGTCTCTCTGTGATTCACGAGTGGGTCGGGGTGAAACGATAGACTGGAACCATGGGAGCAAGAGGACAAAGAGGAGGAACACGGCAGTGGCGGGTAGCCCTCTGTCTCTACGCGGCGCTCAGCTGTTGGGAACTCGTTTCAGCCCAGATCAAATACTCGGTCGCCGAGGAAGTCAAAGTGGGATCCGTCGTGGGAAATGTGGCCAAGGACCTCGGGATGGACGTCATTTCACTGGAGGAGAGACGGTTTCGTATCGTGTCGGGGACCGAAGAGGTTCCGTTCGGACTCCACCAGAACAATGGCGTCTTGTACGTGCGTGAAAATATCAACCGAGAGGAGGTGTGCGAAAAAACGTCGCCGTGCGTGATCAACCTCAAGCTGGTGGCCGAGAACCCCATGGAGATACACTACATTGCTGTGGAAATCACCGATGTGAACGATAACTCGCCCAGTTTTAACGAAGGAGAGAAAACGCTGGAGATCTCGGAGTCCACCCTGCCCGGTATCCGTTTCCAGTTACCCACGGCCCGCGACCCGGATGTTGGTATCAATACGGTGCGTGTTTATAAACTTAATCACAATGAATATTTTACTGTTCACATTAGAGAAAGAGGAGAGGACAAAACCCCATATTTAGTTTTGCAGAAGACGCTAGACAGAGAAAAGCAAAATGAGCATAGCCTGATTCTGACAGCAGTGGATGGTGGAAATCCGCCGAGATCAGGAACCCTGAACGTCACAGTTACTGTTCTCGATTCCAATGATAATATTCCAGTATTTGAACAAGAAATATATACCGTGACAATATCGGAAAATATCAATCCTGAAACCAAAGTGATCCAAGTTAAAGCAGTGGATCTAGATGAGGGATTCAATGGAGATATCGAATATTCTTTCGGAAGTGAACTTGATCCAAAAATATATGATATTTTTCTCTTGGACAAATTCACTGGTGAAATCAAAGTTAAGGGAAAAATTGATTTTGAGAAGGTCAATATTTATAAGTTAGACATTCATGCAACTGACAAAGGACAGCCTCCAATGAAAAGTGACTGCAGGGTAATATTAAAAGTGCTTGATGAAAATGACAACAAACCTGAAATAGAAGTGACACCCCTTTTAGAAATGATACCTGAAGATTCAAAACCTGGAACAGTGATTTCTCTGATCAGTGTCTCAGACAAAGACGTGGGTCTGAATGGCAAAGTAATATGCAGTCTTTCAGAAAATGTCCCATTTGAACTGAAACCATCTTATCAAGATAATATGTATTCGTTGGTTCTTAAAACTGCTCTGGATCGAGAATCCTTTTCGCAATATGAAGTGACAATAACAGCAACCGACTGTGGTCAGCCTCCTCTTTCCACACTGAAGACTTTGAGTATTGAGGTATCAGACGTAAATGATAACACTCCTCAATTTCTCAAGAATCCAGTTGAAATTTACCTTGTGGAAAATAACATTGCAGGAAACTCCATCTTTTCCGTTACTGCTGCAGATAAAGACTTAAATGAAAACGCTGCACTGAGTTATCATATAGCTCAGGAGGAAAACAGTCAAGGAAAAATGTCAATGTATTTAAACATTAATCCGGAAAATGGACAGATTTCAGCGCTGAAGAGTTTTGACTTTGAGTCGGTGAAAACCTTCCAGTTCCAAGTTGTTGCCACTGACTCTGGAAGTCCAGCACTGAGCAGCAACGTGACGGTGAAGGTGTTCATTCTGGATCAGAACGACAACCCTCCGGTCATCCTGTATCCGCTCAGCTCCAACGGCTCTGCCGAAGGCGTGGAGGAGATTCCCCGCAATGTGAACGCAGGACACCTGGTGACTAAAGTCAGAGCCTACGACGCCGATATAGGATATAACGGCTGGTTACTGTTTTCGCTGCAGGAAGTCACTGAGCACAGTCTGTTTGTTTTGGACCGCTATACAGGACAGATCAGAACGCTGCGCTCCTTCATGGAGACGGACGAGGCCGAGCATAAATTGGTCATTCTGGTCAAAGACAACGGCAACGTTTCCCTCTCGGCAACAGCTACTGTGCTCGTCAAAGTCGTGGAGCCCAAAGAGGCTTTTGCCGCTTCCGACGTCAAAAGTTCAGCCAAAGTCGACGAAGACGACAACGTGACTTTTTACCTGATGATAACTTTGGGCTCAGTCTCAGTGCTCTTTGTCATCAGCATCGTGGTGTTGATCGCAATGCAGTGTTCTAAATCCACGGACTATACTTCTAAATATCTACAAGATGCCAACTATGATGGGACACTGTGTCACAGCATCCAGTACAGATCTGGAGACAAACGCTACATGTTAGTGGGACCCAGGATGAGTATAGGATCTACTATAGTCCCGGGCAGCCAGGCCAACACTCTGGTGCTCCCTGACAGGAGGAAGACTTCTGAAGAGGTAAATCATTTATCTTTCTGTCTTTACACCAAAAGATGCTGAACATACATGAGCAAGTTTAAAACTGTGACCTGGGTGTTGGATGGCGTTATGCATTCAAGCATTGCTGGTTTAGTTTTTACATTGCCTAGTTCCTAGATAAATGAAAAAATGTGGAGCGTTGCAGTTGTTTGATTCTGATTATACCTGATTATATTCTGGTAGTTGTTCATATGGAAGTATTTGATCTGAGTTCTGCAAATCATCTTTTGCGAGCACCTGTTTCAAGCAGGTACTCAAAGAAATCCATCCCCACAGCACAGCAGAAGTTTTATTGTCCACGGTTTGGCATCGTATTTGTATCCTATCCTACTCTGGCAAATGGATTTTATAATTTGAATATGTTGTGGATGTGGTCAAACTTGTGCTTTTGGTTTATTCAACTACCATCCACAGATGTTGTCCCTACAAGACTGTGAATGCAGGTTCTCTGTCATTCAGGTCATGGTGAATTTTTTTCAATATATTCTTTTTGTGGCAACTGGACTTGAATTTTTTCACTTGAAGATGTTTCTTACTCGACAGTACGGCTTGGTCATTTGGAAAAATGTCACTGCAGAAACATTGAAGTAATCATTAATCATCAGGAATCAGCTTTAATGAAAGTGGATTCATTATCTTTTTGCAAATCTATTAAATCCATTAATTCCTACATTTATTATCCATACCACTCATCATTGTTTCACATCATTTCAAAATTGAAAGGAACCTAACGCCAAGACATTTTCAGTCAATTATTCATGACATTTGGTTTGCACAACTCTTTCAATGACCAGATCTTATGGAAATTAATATCACTAAACTTAAGATGGCTGGATATTTGATGTTAGAATTCGATCATTGGAAAAAGTGTGCAGCACAACAGTAAAGAAACAAAACAACAAACAACACAGAAAGAAACAAAATATGAATGTAAATAATTTTTAAAGATCTTTTTGCACAATAACTGAGACCTTTCCTTACTAAGCATACATGTAAAAAAAATATTGTGGATACTTGATTCCCTGTCGATCATTAATCTGTGACGTTGAGTGCTGGATAACCTGTGTTTTGTAACAGCAAAACAAACAAACATAACACCTCCACAAAGAGACAAATTCACGATTTGCAGTCAATTAGTGCTAGACTGTGTGGTTTGGTCATTTGGAAAAAATGTCACTGCAGAAACATTGTAGGAATTATTTAGCTTGAATGCAAACATGAGTGTTTCATGATCTTTTAAAATATACACAAAATTCATTCATTAATTTATTATCAATACCAACAATTCGTGGTCAATTAATATGAACATCAAATAAATGTTGATACACATCAACATCAAAATAGGTTTTTGCTGTGTATTTGATCTCTGAAATGACTGGATAAGCTGTCTTGTATCGCAGTAAATAATAAAAAAAAACGAAACAAACATACAGCGGATTTGTGTTCAAATCGAAAATAGACCAAAGTAGCAGCATCATGAGTCTCAGCCACAGGGTGTCAGTGTCATATCGGCATATACTGTACAGTTGTGATGCACTGCGTGCTGTTGGCCCTTCCCCTTACGATCGGGGTTTTGTTCGGATCTTTGTCGAAGAGACAGTGCCTTCAGCACAGTTGGCTGTCGCCGTTGTGGATTTTTGGCTTTTCCTCGCAAGGTTATGGTCTGTTTCTTAGCTTTGTAGCTCGTAGATCAGACCGCTGTCTCTCTGTGATTCACGAGTGGGTCGGGGTGAAACGATAGACTGGAACCATGGGAGCAAGAGGACAAAGAGGAGGAACACGGCAGTGGCGGGTAGCCCTCTGTCTCTACGCGGCGCTCAGCTGTTGGGAACTCGTTTCAGCCCAGATCAAATACTCGGTCGCCGAGGAAGTCAAAGTGGGATCCGTCGTGGGAAATGTGGCCAAGGACCTCGGGATGGACGTCATTTCACTGGAGGAGAGACGGTTTCGTATCGTGTCGGGGACCGAAGAGGTTCCGTTCGGACTCCACCAGAACAATGGTGTCTTGTACGTGCGTGAAAATATCAACCGAGAGGAGATGTGCGAAAAAATGTCGCCGTGCGTGATCAACCTCAAGCTGGTGGCCGAGAACCCCATGGAGATACACTACGTTGCTGTGGAAATCATCGACGTGAACGATAACTCGCCCAGTTTTAACGAAGAAGAGAAAACCTTGGAAATCTCGGAGTCCACCCTCCCCGGCAGACGCTTCCAGTTACCCACGGCCCGAGACCCGGATGTCGGTATCAATACGGTGCGTGTTTATAAACTAAATCACAATGAATATTTTAGTATCGAAATTCGAGAAAGGGGAAAGGATAAAATACCATTTTTGGTTTTGCAAAAGACGCTAGATAGAGAAAAGCAAAATGAGCATAGCCTGATTCTGACAGCAGTGGATGGTGGAAATCCGCCGAGATCAGGAACCATGAACGTCACAGTTACTGTTTTGGACTCAAATGATAATGCTCCAATATTTGACCAAGAGGTATATTCTGTAACCATAGCTGAAAATGTGAATGCTGAAACTAAAGTGATCCAGGTTAAAGCAGTAGATCTGGATGAGGGATCTAATGGAGATATTGAATATTATTTTGGGAGTGAAATAGATGTGAAAGTATCTGATATGTTTCTCTTGGACAAAGACACCGGTGAGGTAAAAGTTATAGGTAAAATTGACTTTGAGAAAGACAATATTTACAAGTTAGACGTTCATGCAACTGATAAAGGACAGCCTCCAATGAGTAGTAACTGTAGGGTGATTATTGAGGTGCTTGATGAAAATGACAACCAACCTAAAATAGAAGTGACGCCCCTTTTAGAAATGATACCTGAAGATTCAAAACCTGGAACTGTGATTTCTCTGATCAGTGTTTCAGACAAAGACGTGGGTCTGAATGGCAAAGTAATATGCAGTCTTTCAGAAAATGTCCCATTCGAACTGAAACCATCCTATCAAGATAATATGTATTCGTTGGTCCTTAAAACTGCTCTGGATCGAGAATTTGTTTCGCAATTCGATGTAACAATAACAGCAACGGACTGTGGTCAGCGTCCTCTTTCCACATTGAAGACTTTGAGTATTGAGGTATCAGACGTAAATGATAACACTCCTCACTTTCTCACGAATCCAGTTGAAATTTACCTGGTAGAAAATAACATTGCAGGAAACGCCATCTTCTCAGTGACTGCTGCAGATAAAGACTTAAATGAAAACGCTGCACTGAGTTATCATTTAGCTAGGGAGGAGAACAGTCAAGGAAAAATGTCAACATATTTAAACATTAATCCTGAGAACGGACAGATTTCAGCGCTGAAGAGTTTTGACTTTGAGTCAGTGAAGACCTTCCAGTTCCAAGTTGTTGCCACTGACTCTGGAAGTCCAGCACTGAGCAGCAATGTGACGGTGAAGGTGTTCATTCTGGATCAGAACGACAACCCTCCGGTCATCCTGTATCCGCTCAGCTCCAACGGCTCTGCCGAAGGCGTGGAGGAGATTCCCCGCAATGTGAACGCAGGACACCTGGTGACTAAAGTCAGAGCCTACGACGCCGATATAGGATATAACGGCTGGTTACTGTTTTCGCTGCAGGAAGTCACTGAGCACAGTCTGTTTGTTTTGGACCGCTATACAGGACAGATCAGAACGCTGCGCTCCTTCACGGAGACGGACGAGGCCGAGCATAAACTGGTCATACTGGTCAAAGACAACGGCAACGTTTCCCTCTCGGCAACAGCTACCGTGTTTGTCAAAGTCGTGGAGCCCAAAGAGGCTTTTGCCGCTTCCGACGTCAAAAGTTCGGCCAAAGTCGACGAAGACGACAACGTGACTTTTTACCTGATGATAACTTTGGGCTCAGTCTCAGTGCTCTTTGTCATCAGTATCGTGGTGTTGATCGCAATGCAGTGTTCTAAATCCACGGACTATACTTCTAAATATCTACAAGACGCCAACTATGATGGGACACTGTGTCACAGCATCCAGTACAGATCTGGAGACAAACGCTACATGTTAGTGGGACCCAGGATGAGTATAGGATCTACTATAGTCCCGGGCAGCCAGGCCAACACTCTGGTGCTCCCTGACAGGAGGAAGACTTCTGAAGAGGTAAATTATTTATCTTTCTAACTTTACACCAAATGATCGTGGACATACATGTGGAAGTTTAAAACTGTGACCTGGGTGTTTGATGGTGTTACGCATTCAAGTATTGCTGGTTTAGTTTGAAGTTGTGTATCTTTCCTGGACAAATGAAATAACGTGGAGCGTTGTGGTGGTATATTCCGATTATACCTGAGATATATTGTTGTTCATATGGCAGTATTTGGTATGAGTTATGCAAATCACCTTTTGCGATCACCATTTTAAGCAGGTACACATAGAAATCCATCTCCACAGCACAGCATAAGTTTTATTGTCCACAGCCTGGCGTCGTTGTTGTATCCTATCCTACACTGGCTAATGGATTTTAGAATTTAAATATGTTTTGTCTGTGGTCAAACTTGTGCTGTCGTTTGATTCAATCACCATCTACAGATTTTGTCCCCACTAGACTGTGTTGAGGTTTTTGTCATCCAGGTCATGGTGAATTCTTTTCAATATCTTCTTGTTGTGGCAATTGCACATGAATTTCTTCACTTGAAGATGTTTCTTACTCGATTGAGTGGCTTGGTCATTTGGAAAAATGTCACTGCAGAAACATTGAAGTAATCATTCAGCTTAAATGAAAGTGTATACATTATCTTTTTAAAATTTTAAATCAAATCCATTAATTCCTTAATTTATTATCCATACCACTAATCCTCATTTCACATCGTTAATATTGAAAGGAACCAAACGCCAAGACATTTTCAGTCAACTATTTATGACATTTGTTTGCACAACTCTTTCAATCATCACATCTTATGGAGATGGACATCACTAAAATTAAAGATGGCTGGTTATTTGATCTTCAAGTCCATGATTAGAAAAAGTGTGCAGCACAACAGCAAATAAACAAAAACAACAAACAGCACAGAAAAAACACAAAAGATTTATGAGGATAAGTTTTAAAGACCTTTTTGCACAATACATAGCAGCTTTCCTCATTATATACACTGCTCAAAAAAATGAAGGGAACACTTAAATAGCACATCCTAGATCCCAATGAATGAAATATTTGTATCAAATACTTTGTTCTTTACATTGTCGAATGTGCTGACAACACAATCACACAAAAATTGTCGATGAAAATCAAATGTTTACACCCATGGAGGTCAGAATTTGGAGTAACACTCAAAATTAAAGTGGAAAAACACATGACAGGCTGATCCTACTTTGATTTAATGTCCTTAAAACAAGTCAACATGAATCAGTGTTGCTTTCAAAGTGGACGCTTTGATTTCACACAAGTTTGATTAACTTGGAGTTACATTGTGTTGTTTAAATGTTCCCTTCATTTTTTTGAGCAGTATATATATATATATCTATATATATAGATATATATATAATATTGTAGATACTTGATTTATGCTTGAGAATTGATCTGTGACATTAAACCCTGGATAGCCTGTAATGTGTAACAGCATAACAAACAAACAAATGTCTGCACAAACACACAAATTCATGATTTGCGGTCAGTTTGTGCTAGACTGCGTGGTTTGTTCATTTGGAAAAATGTCACTGCAGAAACGTTGTAGGAATGATTTAGCTTGCATGCAAACGTGAGTGTTTAATTATCTTTTAAATATACACAAAATTAATTCAATAATTTATTATCGCTACCACTAATCTTTTTTTTTCTTACATAGTGTTTGTATCCAAGAGAAACACAGGATTAAGACACTGTCGTTTTTCATGAAATTTAATTTAAACAATTTATATGAACTTCAAATCACATGTAGATACACAACAACATTAAAATAGGATATAGCTGTATATATGATCACTGAAATGACTGGATAAGCTGTGTTGTATCGCAGTAAACAACAGAAACCAAACAGCAGATTTGTGTTCAAATCGAAAAGGACCAAAGAAGCAGCATCATGAGTCTCAGCCACAGGGTGTCAGTGTCATATCGGCATATACTGTACAGTTGTGATGCACTGCGTGCTGTTGGCCCTTCCCCTTACGATCGGGGTTTTGTTCGGATCTTTGTCGAAGAGACAGTGCCTTCAGCACAGTTGGCTGTCGCCGTTGTGGATTTTTGGCTTTTTCCTCGCAAGGTTATGGTCTGTTTCTTAGCTGTGTAGCTCGTCGATCAGACCGCTGTCTCTCTGTGATCCACGCGTGGGTCGGGGTGAGACGATAGACTGGAACCATGGGAGCAAGAGGACAAAGAGGAGGAACACGGCAGTGGCGGGTAGCCCTCTGTCTCTACGCGGCGCTCAGCTGTTGGGAACTCGTTTCAGCCCAGATCAAATACTCGGTCGCCGAGGAAGTCAAAGTGGGATCCGTCGTGGGAAATGTGGCCAAGGACCTCGGGATGGACGTCATTTCACTGGAGGAGAGACGGTTTCGTATCGTGTCGGGGACCGAAGAGGTTCCGTTCGGACTCCATCAGAACAATGGTGTCTTGTACGTGCGTGAAAATATCAACCGAGAGGAGCTGTGCGAAAAAATGTCGCCGTGCGTGATCAACCTCAAGCTGGTGGCCGAGAACCCCATGGAGATACACTACGTTGCTGTGGAAATCATCGACGTGAACGATAACTCCCCTAGTTTTAACGAAGGAGAGAAAACGTTAGAGATCCCTGAGTCCACCCTCCCCGGCAAACGCTTCCAGTTACCCACGGCCCGAGACCCGGATGTCGGTATCAATACGGTGCGTCTTTATAAACTGAATCAAAATGAATATTTTAGCGTAGAAATTCGAGAAAGGGGAAAGGATAAAATACCTTTTTTGGTTTTACAAAAGATGCTTGATCGAGAAAAGCAAAATAAGCATAGCCTGATTCTGACAGCAGTGGATGGTGGAAATCCGCCGAGATCAGGAACCATGAACGTCACAGTTACTGTTTTGGACTCAAATGATAATAATCCAACATTTGACCAAGAGGTTTATTCTGTAAGCATAGCTGAAAATGTGAATACTGAAACTAAAGTGATCCAGGTTAAAGCAGTAGATCTGGATGAGGGCTCTAATGGAGATATTGAATATTTTTTTGGAAGTGGACTGGATCCTGAAATATATGATATGTTTATCTTGGATAAAAACACTGGGGAAATAAAAGTTAAGGGCAAAATTGACTTTGAGAAAGTTGATGTTTTTAACTTGGACATTCATGCAACTGACAAAGGACAGCCTCCAACAAGTAGTAACTGTCGGATAATTATTAATGTGCTTGATGAAAATGACAACAAACCTGAAATAGAAGTGACGCCCCTTTTAAAAATGATACCTGAGGATTCAAAACCTGGAACAGTGATTTCTCTGATCAGTGTCTCAGACAAAGACGTGGGTCTGAATGGCAAAGTAATATGCAGTCTATCAGAAAATGTCCCATTTGAACTGAAACCATCCTATCAAGATAATATGTATTCGTTGGTTCTTAAAACTGCTCTGGATCGAGAATCCGTGTCACAATATGACGTAACAATAACAGCGACAGACTGTGGTCAGCCTCCTCTTTCCACATTGAAGACTTTGAGTATTGAGGTATCAGACGTCAATGATAACACTCCTCAATTTCTCAAGAATCCAATAGAAATTTACCTGGTAGAAAATAACATTGCGGGAAACTCAATCTTTTCCATAACTGCTGCAGATAAAGACTTAAATGAAAACGCTGCACTGAGTTATCATATAGCTCGGGAGGAGAACAGTCAAGGAAAAATGTCAACATATTTAAACATCAATCCGGAGAATGGACAGATTTCTGCACTGAAGAGTTTTGACTTTGAGTCGGTGAAAACCTTCCAGTTCCAAGTTGTTGCCACTGACTCTGGAAGTCCAGCACTGAGCAGCAACGTGACGGTGAAGGTGTTCATTCTGGATCAGAACGACAACCCTCCGGTCATCCTGTATCCGGTCAGCTCCAACGGCTCTGCCGAAGGCGTGGAGGAGATTCCCCGCAATGTGAACGCAGGACACCTGGTGACTAAAGTCAGAGCCTACGACGCCGATATAGGATATAACGGCTGGTTACTGTTTTCGCTGCAGGAAGTCACTGAGCACAGTCTGTTTGTTTTGGACCGCTATACAGGACAGATCAGAACGCTGCGCTCCTTCACGGAGACGGACGAGGCCGAGCATAAACTGGTCATACTGGTCAAAGACAACGGCAACGTTTCCCTCTCGGCAACAGCTACCGTGCTCGTCAAAGTCGTGGAGCCCAAAGAGGCTTTTGCCGCCTCTGACGTCAAAAGTTCGGCTAAAATCGACGAAGACGACAACGTTACTTTTTACCTGATGATAACTTTGGGCTCAGTCTCAGTGCTCTTTGTCATCAGTATCGTGGTGTTGATCGCAATGCAGTGTTCTAAATCCACGGACTATACTTCTAAATATCTACAAGACGCCAACTATGATGGGACACTGTGTCACAGCATCCAGTACAGATCTGGAGACAAACGCTACATGTTAGTGGGACCCAGGATGAGTATAGGATCTACTATAGTCCCGGGCAGCCAGGCCAACACTCTGGTGCTCCCTGACAGGAGGAAGACTTCTGAAGAGGTAAATCATTAATCTTTCTAATTTTACACCAAAAGATAGTGGGCATACATGAGGAAGTTTTAAAATGGAACGCTGAACCTTTATGCATGACAAGTTTGATAGTGTTATTCATTGGTGATGTAACATCATGTTGATTGTTCATTCGGAAGAAGGGACAGAAACATCAAACTTTGTGGTGGTATTTTTTGGTCATAAGCAAGAAACGTTCATTCTTCAGTATTTGGCATGGGTCATGCAAATCATTTTTTGTGCACCTGTTTTCGACGGGGACACGATGGAAACAATCTCCACAGCACATTGTATGCTGTATGGTTTGTAGTTTTGATTTAGTCATGTCATGTTGTACTTTGACAAATGGATTTTCTAAGTGAACTCTGATAGACTAGTTTGCTCTAGAACCAAACTTATGCTCTAAGTTGATAAAACCAAAGGCTACTGATTGAGTTTCTTCTATATAATTTTATGTTTTATAGTCATTTGGAAATGTGCCACTTTAGAGACTTGGTGCAAATCATTCATCTTGAACTGAAACACAAGCTGCCCTGAGTGCAGGATAAGTGGCAGACGATGGATGGATGGGAATAATGTGGAACTTTGTGTTGGTATATTTTGATGAGAAGTGAGACGTGTTGTTCGCACTGCAGTATATGGAATAACATATGCATATCATCTCTTGTGAGCACATGTTTCAGGGAGGTGCACATGGAAATATATCTCCACAGCACTGCATATGTTTTATTGTCCCAGGCTTTGAGTCATAGTCATATCTTGTTCTACTGTTTAGATAGATAGTTTTGATTTTAGTTGTGATTTTTTTCTATTATGAGGCTTCTGTTGTAGGTTGATAAAATTACCGTCTGCTGATTGTGTTTCCTCCATATTATTGTACTAGTGGTCCTCACGAAAAGAGTTGGAGTTATGTTCCAAGGGTTCTATTGTTAAGTGATTTTGCTGTGAAGCCAACACTTGACTTTCTATCATACTGCCATACAGTATCTGCATACATACAGTATAAGCCATTTGTACTGAACCATTTTACCGTTTCTTTTTCTTTAATGTTTACATTTTCATGCATATAGCCCAATTATAAGCATGAACAATATATACTATTTTGATTTTGTTGAATACCCCGTCATAACTGCATCCTTCAACAAGTATGTTAAGTGAGGACCAGCTGTATGTGATTCTCATTTTGATATTTTGTGCTTGAGAGACCGTTTTGAAATTTATTTTAGTCATTCATTTATTATCTATACCAATAATCCCTATTTTACAATTTTACATGAAGTTTATATTAATGAGCGACCCAGGTCTAAGACCTAAAGCAAAGAGTGTATAGTTTAAATGAAATTTACTTTAGACAATTCATATGAATTTCAAATCACATGTAGATACACAACAACAATCAAATAGGATATTGCTGTATATTTGATCAATGAAATGACTGGATAAACTGTGTTATATCGCAGTAGGCAACAAAAACCGAAACAAACATTCAGCAGATTTGTGTTCAAATCGAAAAAAGACCAAAGAAGCAGCATCATGAGTCTCAGCCACAGGGTGTCAGTGTCATATCGGCATATACTGTACAGTTGTGATGCACTGCGTGCTGTTGGCCCTTCCCCTTACGATCGGGGTTTTGTTCGGATCTTTGTCGAAGAGACAGTGCCTTCGGCACAGTTGGCTGTCGCCGTTGTGAATTTTTGTCTTTTCCTCGCAAGGTTATGGTCTGTTTCTTAGCTTTGTAGCTTGTAGATCAGACTGCTGTCTCTCTGTGATCCACGAGTGGATCGGGGTGAAACGATAGACTGGAACCATGGGAGCAAGAGGACAAAGAGGAGGAACACGGCAGTGGCGGGTAGCCCTCTGTCTCTACGCGGCGCTCAGCTGTTGGGAACTCGTTTCAGCCCAGATCAAATACTCGGTCGCCGAGGAAGTCAAAATGGGATCCGTCGTGGGAAATGTGGCCAAGGACCTCGGGATGGACGTCATTTCACTGGAGGAGAGACGGTTTCGTATCGTGTCGGGGACCGAAGAGGTTCCGTTCGGACTCCACCAGAATAATGGCGTCTTGTACGTGCGTGAAAATATCAACCGAGAGGAGGTGTGCGAAAAAACGTCGCCGTGCGTGATCAACCTCAAGCTGGTGGCCGAGAACCCCATGGAGATACACTACGTTGCTGTGGAAATCATCGACGTGAACGATAACTCGCCCAGTTTTAACGAAGGAGAGAAAACGCTGGAGATCTCGGAGTCCACCCTGCCCGGCAAACGCTTCCAGTTACCCACGGCCCGAGACCCGGATGTCGGTATCAATACGGTGCGTGTTTATAAACTAAATCACAATGAATATTTTACTATCCACATTAGAGAAAGAGGAGAGGACAAAACACCATATTTGGTTTTGCAAAAGACGCTAGATAGAGAAAAGCAAAATGAGCATCGCCTGATTCTGACAGCAGTGGATGGTGGAAATCCGCCGAGATCAGGGACCCTGAACGTCACGGTTACTGTTCTCGATACAAATGATAATGCCCCAATATGTGACCAGGAGGTATATTCCGTGACAATATCGGAAAATGTGAATACTGAAACTAAAGTGATCCAGGTTAAAGCAGTTGATCCAGATGAGGGAGCTAATGGTGATATAGAATATTATTTTGGAAGTGAAATTGACCCGAATATATATATGTTTTTGTTGGATAAAATCACTGGTGAAATAAAAGTTAAGGGCAAAATTGACTTTGAAAAGGTCAGTGTTTATAAGTTGGACATTCATGCAACTGATAAAGGACAGCCTCCAATGAGCAGTGACTGCAGAGTAATTATCAAAGTGCTCGACGAAAATGACAACAAACCTGAAATAGAAGTGACGCCCCTTTTAAAAATGATACCTGAAGATTCAAAACCTGGAACTGTGATTTCTCTGATCAGTGTTTCAGACAAAGACGTGGGTCTGAATGGCAAAGTAATATGCAGTCTTTCAGAAAATGTCCCATTTGAACTGAAACCATCCTATCAAGATAATATGTATTCGCTGGTTCTTAAAACTGCTCTGGATCGAGAATCCTTTTCGCAATATGACGTAACAATAACAGCAACCGACTGCGGTCAGCCTCCTCTTTCCACACTGAAGACTTTGAGTATTGAGGTATCCGACGTAAACGATAATACACCTCAATTTCTCAAGAATCCAATTGAAATTTACCTGGTAGAAAATAACATTGCGGGAAACTCAATCTTTTCCGTTACTGCTGCAGATAAAGACTTAAATGAAAACGCTGCACTGAGTTATCATATAGCTCGGGAGGAGAACAGTCAAGGAAAAATGTCAACGTATTTAAACATCAATCCGGAGAACGGACAGATTTCAGCGCTGAAGAGTTTTGACTTTGAGTCGGTGAAAACCTTCCAGTTCCAAGTTGTTGCCACTGACTCTGGAAGTCCAGCACTGAGCAGCAACGTAACGGTGAAGGTGTTCATTCTGGATCAGAACGACAACCCTCCGGTCATCCTGTATCCGGTCAGCTCCAACGGCTCTGCCGAAGGCGTGGAGGAGATTCCCCGCAATGTGAACGCAGGACACCTGGTGACTAAAGTCAGAGCCTACGACGCCGATATAGGATATAACGGCTGGTTACTGTTTTCGCTGCAGGAAGTCACTGAGCACAGTCTGTTTGTTTTGGACCGCTATACAGGACAGATCAGAACGCTGCGCTCCTTCACGGAGACGGACGAGGCCGAGCATAAACTGGTCATACTGGTCAAAGACAACGGCAACGTTTCCCTCTCGGCAACAGCTACCGTGCTCGTCAAAGTCGTGGAGCCCAAAGAGGCTTTTGCCGCCTCTGACGTCAAAAGTTCGGCCAAAGTCGACGAAGACGACAACGCGACTTTTTACCTGATGATAACTTTGGGCTCAGTCTCAGTGCTCTTTGTCATCAGTATCGTGGTGTTGATCGCAATGCAGTGTTCTAAATCCACGGACTATACTTCTAAATATCTACAAGACGCCAACTATGATGGGACACTGTGTCACAGCATCCAGTACAGATCTGGAGACAAACGCTACATGTTAGTGGGACCCAGGATGAGTATAGGATCTACTATAGTCCCGGGCAGCCAGGCCAACACTCTGGTGCTCCCTGACAGGAGGAAGACTTCTGAAGAGGTAAATCATTTATCTTTCTAACTTTACACCAAAAGATGGTGAACATACATGAGCAGGTTTAAAACAGTGACCTGGATGTTTGATGGTGTTATGCATTCAATAATTGCTGGCTTAGTTTTACATTGCTTAATTTCTGGATAAATGAAATAATGCAGAGCTTTGTGGTGGTATATTCTGATTATACACACGATATGTTGTTCATATGACAGTATTTATGTGTTATAGACATCATCTTTCATGTTAATGAAATCCATCTCCGCAGCGCAGCATAATTTTCATTGCACCTCAGCTTTGAGTCATATATATATAACCTATTCTACTCTGGCAAATGGATTGTAGAATTTAAATGTGTTTTGTCTGTTGTATAACTTGTACTTTAGGTTGATTCACCTACCCTCCATAGAGCGTGTTTCTACTAGACTGTGTGCAGATGTTCTCAGTCATCCAGGTCATGGTGAATTCTTGTCGAACTCCTCTTGTTGTGGCAACTGGACTTGTGCAAATATGTAATAATTACATCAATTACCATGCTCTTTTGTTTAGATCCAAACAAAAGGCCATCATGCTGCCACAACCATTGCCAAGTTTTCGTTTTTGTAGTTATGAGGAAATGTTGTAATTTGAAAACCACTCAGCAAAAGAAGCTTGTAGTTTCCTCTGACCATGGTGCTGAACCCGGACCGCTTCTAATCACACCAGTGTAGGGTGATTGTCCTGAATGAGAGAATGGTTGTCTGTCTGTATATGTGGCCCTGCAATGACTGGCGACCAGTCCAGATTGAACCCTGCCTCTCACCTGATGTGAGTTGGGATAGGCAAGGCATCCCCTTTGACGCTGGATAAACAGCAGAAGATGGATAGATTGGAATAATGTGCAACTTTGTGTGATTATATTTTCATGATATGCGAGGCATTTCGTTGTTTGTACTGCAGTATTTGGAATGACTTATGCATGTCACCATTTGTGAACACCTGTTTGAGGAAGGTTTACATGGAAATCTATCTGCACAGCTCTGCATATGTTTTATTGTTCATGGCTTTGAGTCATAGTCATATCTTGTTTTACTATGGCAGATTGTTTTGAATTTAGATGTGATTCATCTATTATCAGACTTCCGTTGTAGGTTGATAAAACTACTGTCTGTTGATTGTGTTTCCTCTCGATTGCAGTATGCATTTTAGTTATTTGGAAATTTTGCGCTTGAGAAATGTGGGGCTAATCATTCATCTTAAGCCAAAGAATAGTAATTATCCATTACCTTCTTAAATTTTCTTTTACATTCATTGATTGTTTTTATCCATACCAATGATCCCTATTTTTAATTAGATTTCTATTATATGGAACCCAGGAATATGCCGCAAGGCCAAGACTGTATAGTTTCAATTAAATTTGTCTGGCACAAATCATATAAGCTTCAAATCACATGTGATACAGAAATACCTTAAAATAGGATTTTGCTGTATATATGATCTCTGAAATGACTGGATAAGCTGTCTTGTATCGCAGTAAACAACAGAAACCAAACAGCACATTTTTGTTCAAATCGAAAGACGACCAAAGAAGCAGCATCATGAGTCTCAGCCACAGGGTGTCAGTGTCATATCGGCATATACTGTACAGTTGTGATGCACTGCGTGCTGTTGGCCCTTCCCCTTACGATCGGGGTTTTGTTCGGATCTTTGTCGAAGAGACAGTGCCTTCAGCACAGTTGGCTGTCGCCGTTGTGAATTTTTTGCATTTCCTCGCAAGATAATGGTCTGTTTTTTAGCTTTGTAGCTCGTAGATCAGACCGCTGTCTCTCTGTGATCCACGAGTGGGTCGGGGTGAAACGATAGACTGGAGCCATGGGAGCAAGAGGACAAAGAGGAGGAACACGGCAGTGGCGGGTAGCCCTCTGTCTCTACGCGGCGCTCAGCTGTTGGGAACTCGTTTCAGCCCAGATCAAATACTCGGTCGCCGAGGAAGTCAAAGTGGGATCCGTCGTGGGAAATGTGGCCAAGGACCTCGGGATGGACGTCATTTCACTGGAGGAGAGACGGTTTCGTATCGTGTCGGGGACCGAAGAGGTTCCGTTCGGACTCCACCAGAACAATGGTGTCTTGTACGTGCGTGAAAATATCAACCGAGAGGAGATGTGCGAAAAAACGTCGCCGTGCGTGATCAACCTCAAGCTGGTGGCCGAGAACCCCATGGAGATACACTACGTTGCTGTGGAAATCATCGACGTGAACGATAACTCCCCTAGTTTTAACGAAGGAGAGAAAACGTTGGAAATCTCGGAGTCCACCCTCCCCGGCAGACGCTTCCAGTTACCCACGGCCCGAGACCCGGATGTCGGTATCAATACGGTGCGTGTTTATAAACTAAATCACAATGAATATTTTAGTATCGAAATTCGAGAAAGGGGAAAGGATAAAATACCTTTTTTGATTTTACAAAAGATGCTTGATCGAGAAAAGCAAAATGAGCATAGCCTGATTCTGACAGCAGTGGATGGTGGAAATCCGCCGAGATCTGGAACCCTGAACGTCACAGTTACTGTTCTGGACTCAAATGATAATACTCCAATATTTGACCAAGAGGTATATTCTGTAACCATAGCTGAAAATGTAAATACTGATACAAAAGTGATTCAAGTTAAAGCCATAGATCTGGATGAGGGATCCAATGGAGATATTGAGTATAATTTTGGAAGTGAAATTGATCCTGAAATATATGATATGTTTATCTTGGATAAAAACACTGGGGAAATAAAAGTTAAGGGCAAAATCGACTTTGAGAAAGTTGATGTTTATAACATAGATGTTCATGCAACTGACAAAGGACATTCTCCAACAAGTAGTAATTGTCGGGTAATTATTAATGTGCTTGATGAAAATGACAACAAACCCGAAATAGAACTGACACCCCTTTTAAAGATGATCCCTGAAGATTCAAAACCTGGAACTGTGATTTCTCTGATCAGTGTTTCAGACAAAGACGTGGGTCTGAATGGCAAAGTAATATGCAGTCTATCAGAAAATGTCCCATTCGAACTGAAACCATCTTATCAAGATAATATGTATTCGCTGGTTCTTAAAACTGCTCTGGATCGAGAATCCGTGTCACAATATGATGTCACAATAACAGCAACAGACTGCGGTCAGCCTCCTCTTTCCACATTGAAGACTTTGAGTATTGAGGTATCAGACGTAAATGATAACACTCCTCAATTTCTCAAGAATCCAATAGAAATTTACCTGGTAGAAAATAACATTGCGGGAAACTCAATCTTTTCCGTGACTGCGGCAGATAAAGACTTAAATGAAAACGCTGCACTGAGTTATCATATAGCTCGGGAGGAGAACAGTCAAGGAAAAATGTCAACATATTTAAACATTAATCCTGAGAACGGACAGATTTCAGCACTGAAGAGTTTTGACTTTGAGAGCCTCAAGACCTTCCAGTTCCAAGTTGTTGCCACTGACTCTGGAAGTCCAGCTCTGAGCAGCAACGTGACGGTGAAGGTGTTCATTCTGGATCAGAACGACAACCCTCCGGTCATCCTGTATCCGGTCAGCTCCAACGGCTCTGCCGAAGGCGTGGAGGAGATTCCCCGCAATGTGAACGCAGGACACCTGGTGACTAAAGTCAGAGCCTACGACGCCGATATAGGATATAACGGCTGGTTACTGTTTTCGCTGCAGGAAGTCACTGAGCACAGTCTGTTTGTTTTGGACCGCTATACAGGACAGATCAGAACGCTGCGCTCCTTCACGGAGACGGACGAGGCAGAGCATAAACTGGTCATACTGGTCAAAGACAACGGCAACGTTTCCCTCTCGGCAACAGCTACCGTGCTCGTCAAAGTCGTGGAGCCCAAAGAGGCTTTTGCCGCTTCCGACGTCAAAAGTTCGGCCAAAGTCGACGAAGACGACAACGTGACTTTTTACCTGATGATAACTTTGGGCTCAGTCTCAGTGCTCTTTGTCATCAGTATCGTGGTGTTGATCGCAATGCAGTGTTCTAAATCCACGGACTATACTTCTAAATATCTACAAGACGCCAACTATGATGGGACACTGTGTCACAGCATCCAGTACAGATCTGGAGACAAACGCTACATGTTAGTGGGACCCAGGATGAGTATAGGATCTACTATAGTCCCGGGCAGCCAGGCCAACACTCTGGTGCTCCCTGACAGGAGGAAGACTTCTGAAGAGGTAAATCATTTATCTTTCTAACTTTACATCAGAAGATGTTGGACATACATGAGCAAGTTTAAAACTGTGACATGGGTGTTGGATGGTTTTACGCATTCAAGCATTGCTGGTTTAGTCTTTGGTTGCTTATTTTTTCTGGATAAATGAAATAATGCAGAGCGTTGCGGTTGTATTGTCTGATGATAGTTAGATATTTTGTTCATACAGCAGCATTTATGAATTTTTAAAGCATCTTTGTAAGATCCTGTTTCATGCAGGTAAAATTGAAATCTATCTCCACACCACAGCGTACACTTTATTGTTCATTACTTTGTGTCGTAGTTGTATTATATTTTCCTCTCTTCAAATGTATTTTAGGCCTTAAATATGTTTTGTCTGTTGTCAAAATGGTGCTTTAGGTTGATCCGAGCATTGCTGATTTAGTTATAGGTTGCTTCATTTTTTCTGGAGGAACACTGTGGAACACTGTGGTTGTATATTCTGGTTATACTGAGCTATGTTGTTGTTCATGTGACAGTATCTCTGGGTTATGAACATCATCTTTCATCTAGATACAGAATGAAATCCATCTCCACAGCACAACATTAGTTTCATTGCCCCTAAGGTTTGAGTCATAGTTGTATCATATTCTGCTCTGGCAAATGGATTTTAGAATTTAATTGTGTTTTATTTGTTGTCTAAGTTGTACTATAGGTTGATAAAACCACCGTCTACAGATTGGGTTTCTACTTGACTGTGGTTGGATGTTCTCAGTCATCCAGGTCATGGAGAATTCTTGTTGAATTCTTCTTGTTGTGGCAACTGGATTGAGCGATTTAGCAATAGTTATGTTAATTATTGTGCTCTTTTGTTTAGATCCGAACAAAAGGGTAACATGTTGCCACAGCCATTTCCAAGTTGTTGTTTTCATCAGGAAATGTAAGAATTTGAAAACCACTCTGCCAAAGAAGCTCGTGGTTTCCTCTGTCCATGGTGCTGAACCCAGACCGCTTCTGATCACATCAGTGTAGGGTCAAAGTCAAGATACTGATGCATTCTCAAAGAGATCAATAGTTTAAACAGAAGACCAGATTGACTCGCTTATATTTGTGAGATCAATATCTTGTGTTGTGACATTTTTTTTCACCTGCATCACGAATAATTCTTTGGATTACTTTTTATTACTGTTATTTTTGACAACACTGAATTTGCATCTGAGGTAATGGTTGCCCCTGGTTTGATTCGGTCAAGGGAACCTTTCTGTGTGGAGTTTGCATGTCAGAGTCTCACAGTCCAAAAACGTGCAGCATGTTTATTTGAAAAAATTGGGAAAAAATTTCCCTGTATGAGTGAGTGAATTTGTGACTGACTGGAGGTCAGTCCAGTGTGAAACCCACCACTCACCCGATGGCAGCGGGGACAGGCTCCAGCCTCCCCTGCGACACTGAGTGCAGGATAAGTGGCAGAAGTAGATGGATGGATGGTGAATGGTTGCCAGGTGTTGACAGATGTGTATTTTGGTTAAATCTTCGTGGCATCAATTAAATCTCCTGTAAATCAATATTTTGAGGACGAAACTGAGGTTTTGATAGCAGGTTGATCCCAAAACTGATAACCTTATTTTTCTCACTGGAGTTCCGTGATTGAAATCCGCACGCGCACGCGCACGTCCAGCCAGCAAAACGTCAGACCGCCCCTTTTTCCTCTGGGTGTCAATGTTACATCGGGATACAGCGGAATCAGCCCGTCCCTCCCCTCCGAAACCTTTTGTTTGCCGTGGATATAACGGACACCGTGTCTGACTTTCGCCCGTCGCCGTTCGAATCGTGTTTGAAGCCTCGCTGCAAAACCCGTCTGGACAGAAAAATATCAGTTGGAACGCCTGCTGATCGCGGAAAGTGGATTTTGTTGCCGTGCCGCGATGCGCACTGAAAGGCCTCCTCGGACGAGGGGTTTCTCCTGGATCTCCTTTTGTGTGGTTCTCCTGCTGCTTTCTGCAAACCGGGCTCTGGCGGAAATACGGTACTCTGTCGCCGAAGAAGTGAAAGAGGGAACCGTTGTCGGAAACGTTGCGAAGGATCTCGGCCTTGACGTCGCTTCGCTGAGCGATCGGCGGTTCCGCGTCGTTTCAGAAACCAAGGATGCGTTTTTTGACGTGAGTGACCAGACTGGAGTTCTGTATGTCAACAGGAAGATCGACAGAGATGGTTTCTGTCAGGGACGCAGCGCCTGTGTGGTTGAGCTCAAAGTCATAGTGGAAAGCCCTTTGGAAATCCATTATGCAGTTGTGGAGATTACCGACGTGAACGATCACGCCCCGAGTTTTCCCGAAAGAGGACAAACCTTTGAAATAGCAGAACATACGCTGCCGGGACGCCGATTTCAATTGCACACTGCGCTTGATCCGGACGCTGGCATCAATTCTATCCGCACCTACACGTTGCCTCCAAACGAGCACTTTGAGGTGGATATCCGCCAGAGCGATGAAGAGAAAATACCTTTTTTAGTGCTGAAGAAATCGTTAGATAGAGAAATCAAAAATAAACATTCACTAATCGTGACGGCTTTGGATGGAGGTAAACCTCAGCGCTCTGGAACATTGAATGTTACCATTACTGTTCTGGACAGTAATGATAACCATCCAGTATTTAGTAAGGATGTTTACCAAATTGAAATACAGGAAAATATTCCAGTTGGCTCTGTGATATTTAAATTGAATGCAACAGATCCCGATGAAGGATTTAATGGTGAAATTGAGTACAGCCTTTCTAAAACCCTAAAGAAAAATGTATATGGTGTTTTTGAATTGAACAATTTATCTGGAGAAATAATAGTGAAAGGACCGATTGACTTCGAAGAAAACGATGTTTTCAAACTGGACATTGAGGCTTCAGATAAAGGAACACCTCCTCGGACAGGTGAGTGCAGAGTCATTATAAAGATCATAGATGTTAATGATAATCCACCGGAGATAGAAGTCACTTCACTGTCTAACACAGTGTCTGAGGACTCCAAACCTGGAACTGTAATTTCTCTCATCAGCGTGAAGGATAAAGATTCAGGTGTGAATGGAAAGATAGTCTCAAGCATTACTGAGAACACACCATTTGAACTGAGGCCGTCTTACAAGGAGAACATATATTCAGTTGTCACTACAGAGGTTCTGGATCGAGAGGACGTAGCACATTATGAGATAACAATAAAAGCCACCGACTGTGGTGAGCCGCCCTTATCCACTGTAAAAACAATTCAGTTTCAGATATCAGATGTAAATGACAACAGTCCACATTTTGAACAAAATCCTTTACAGCTATATGTGATTGAGAATAATATTGCTGGAGCGTCATTATTCTCTGTAAGTGCAAGGGATAATGATATCAATGATAATGCAGTCATCTCATACCGTATAGCAAGAGAAGGAAATCAAAATGAAATGTCATCTTTCCTCAATATAAATCCAGAAAATGGACAGATTTCTGCACTGAAGAGTTTTGACTTTGAGTCGGTGAAAACCTTCCAGTTCCAAGTTGTTGCCACTGACTCTGGAAGTCCAGCACTGAGCAGCAACGTGACGGTGAAGGTGTTCATTCTGGATCAGAACGACAACCCTCCGGTCATCCTGTATCCGGTCAGCTCCAACGGCTCTGCCGAAGGCGTGGAGGAGATTCCCCGAAATGTGAACACAGGACACCTGGTGACTAAAGTCAGAGCCTACGACGCCGATATAGGATATAACGGCTGGTTACTGTTTTCGCTGCAGGAAGTCACTGAGCACAGTCTGTTTGTTTTGGACCGCTATACAGGACAGATCAGAACGCTGCGCTCCTTCACGGAGACGGACGAGGCCGAGCATAAACTGGTCATACTGGTCAAAGACAACGGCAACGTTTCCCTCTCGGCAACAGCTACCGTGTTTGTCAAAGTTGTTGAGCCCAAAGAGGCTTTTGCCGCTTCCGACGTCAAAAGTTCGGCCAAAGTCGACGAAGACGACAACGTTACTTTTTACCTGATGATAACTTTGGGCTCAGTCTCAGTGCTCTTTGTCATCAGTATCGTGGTGTTGATCGCAATGCAGTGTTCTAAATCCACGGACTATACTTCTAAATATCTACAAGACGCCAACTATGATGGGACACTGTGTCACAGCATCCAGTACAGATCTGGAGACAAACGCTACATGTTAGTGGGACCCAGGATGAGTATAGGATCTACTATAGTCCCGGGCAGCCAGGCCAACACTCTGGTGCTCCCTGACAGGAGGAAGACTTCTGAAGAGGTAAATCATTAATCTTTCTAATTTTACACCAAAAGATAGTGGGCATACATGAGGACGTCTTAAAATGGAACACTGAAACTTTATTAATGGATATTTTAATGCCGTTACTCATTGCTGATTCAACATTATGATGCTTGCTCATTTTGAAAAGGGGAAAGAAACGTCAAACTTTGTGGTGGTATTTTTTGGTCATAAGCAAGAAATGTTCATTCTTCAGTATTTTGCATGGGTCATACAAATCATCTCTTTGCACCTGTTATTGGCAGGGACATGATAGAAACAATCTCCACAGCACATTGTATGCTGTATTGTTTGTAGTTTTGATTTAGTCATGTACTGTTGTACTTTGACAAATGGATTTTTGAAGTGAACTCTGATAGACTAGAAAACTCTAGAATCAAACTTGCGCTCGAGGTTAATGTAACCATAGTCTACTGATTGGGCTTCTTCTATATAACTGTATGTGTTATTGTCATTTGGAAATGGGCCACTTTCGAGACTTGGTGCAAATCATTCATCTTGAACTGAAACACAAGCCACTGGTGTGCTCGATAAGTGGCAGACAATGGATGGATGGGAATAATGTGGAACTTTGTGCTGGAATATTTTGATAAGTCAGACATATTGTTTTCTTCGTATTGCAGTATATGGAATAACTTATGCATATCATCTCTTGTGAGCACATGTTTTAGGGAGGTACACATGGAAATCTATCTCCGCAGTACTGTGTATGTCTTCTTGTCCATGGCTTTGAGTCATAGTCATATCTTGTTCTCCTGTACAGATAGAGTTTTGAATTAACTTGTGATTTGTCTGTTATGAGGTTTCATTTCTAGGCTGATAAAACTACTGTCAGCTGATTGTGATTCCTCCAGATTATTGTGTGATTATAAGTGGTCCTCACTAAGCAATGGGGTTAAGTTCCAAGGGTTCTGTTGGTAAGCGATTTTGCTGTGAAGCCAAACACTTGAATTTCTACACTACGAACATACAGTATTTGCATACATACAGTATAAGCCATTTGTACTGAATTATTTTACCATTTCTTTTTCTTTAATCTTTATATTTGCATGAACATAGCCCAATTATAAGCCTGTACAATATCTACTATTTTAATTTTGTTGGAAAACCCATCATAACTGTCGTCATTCAACAAGTATGTTATTAAGTGAGGACCAGATGTATGCAATTCTCATTTTGAAATTTTCTGCTTGAGAGACCTTTTAAAAATGTATTTTAGTCATTCATTTATTATCTATACCAATAATCCCTATTTTACAATTTTACGTTATGTTAATATCAAAGAGTCAAACAGGTCGAAGACCTAAAGCAAAGAGTGTATAGTTTCAATGAAATTTACTTTTCACAATTCATATTAGCTTCAAATCACATTCAGATATACAGGAACAATAAAATAGGATATTGCTGCATATTTGATGTCTGAAATGACTGGATTAGCTGTGTTGTATCGCAGTAAACATCAAAAAACAAAACAAACATGCAGCAGTTTTGTGTTCAAATCGAAAAAAGACCAAAGAAGCAGCATCGTGAGTCTCAGCCACAGGGTGTCAGTGTCATATCGGCATATGCTGTACAGTTGTGATGCACTGCGTGCTGTTGGCCCTTCCCCTTACGATCGGGGTTTTGTTCGGATCTTTGTCGAAGAGACAGTGCCTTCAGCACAGTTGGCTGTCGCCGTTGTGAATTTTTTGCATTTCCTCGCAAGATTATGGTCTGTTTTTTAGCTTTGTAGCTCGTAGATCAGACCGCTGTCTCTCTGTGATCCACGGGTGGGTCGGGGTGAAACGATAGACTGGAACCATGGGAGCAAGAGGACAAAGAGGAGGAACACGGCAGTGGCGGGTAGCCCTCTGTCTCTACGCGGCGCTCAGCTGTTGGGAACTCGTTTCAGCCCAGATCAAATACTCGGTCGCCGAGGAAGTCAAAGTGGGATCCGTCGTGGGAAATGTGGCCAAGGACCTCGGGATGGACGTCATTTCACTGGAGGAGAGACGGTTTCGTATCGTGTCGGGGACCGAAGAGGTTCCGTTCGGACTCCACCAGAACAATGGTGTCTTGTACGTGCGTGAAAAGATCAACCGAGAGGAGATGTGCGAAAAAACGTCGCCGTGCGTGATCAACCTCAAGCTGGTGGCCGAGAACCCCATGGAGATACACTACGTTGCTGTGGAAATCATCGACGTGAACGATAACTCGCCCAGTTTTAACGAAGGAGAGAAAAAGCTTGAAATCCCGGAGTCCACCCTCCCCGGCAGACGCTTCCAGTTACCCACGGCCCGCGATCCGGATGTTGGTATCAATACGGTGCGTGTTTATAAACTGAATCAAAATGAATGTTTTAGTGTACAAATTCAAGAACGTGGTGTGGAAAAAATACCGTTTTTGGTTTTACAAAAGATGCTGGATCGAGAAAAGCAAAATGAGCATAGCCTGATTCTGACAGCAGTGGATGGTGGAAATCCGCCGAGATCTGGAACCCTGAACGTCACCGTTACTGTTCTGGACTCAAACGATAATAATCCAGTATTTGGCCAAGAGGTATATTCTGTAAGCATAGCTGAAAACGTGAACCCTGACACTAAAGTGATCCAGGTGAAAGCAGTAGATCTGGATGAGGGATCCAGTGGAGATATTGAGTATTTTTTTGGAAGTGAAATTGACCCGAAAATACATGATCTATTTTTTTTGGATAAAAATACTGGTGAAATAAAAGTTAAGGGAAAAATTGACTTTGAGATGGTCAGTGTTTATAACTTAGATATTCATTCGACTGACAAAGGACAGCCTCCGTTGAGCAGTGACTGCAGAGTAATTATCAAAGTGCTCGATGAAAATGACAACAAACCTGAAATAGAAGTGACGCCCCTTTTAAAAATGATACCTGAAGATTCAAAACCTGGAACTGTGATTTCTCTGATCAGTGTTTCAGACAAAGACGTGGGTCTGAATGGCAAAGTAATATGCAGTCTTTCAGAAAATGTCCCATTCGAACTGAAACCATCCTATCAAGATAATATGTATTCGCTGGTTCTTAAAACTGCTCTGGATCGAGAATTTGTTTCGCAATATGGGGTAACAATAACAGCAACCGACTGTGGTCAGCCTCCTCTTTCCACATTGAAGACTTTGAGTATTGAGGTGTCAGACGTAAATGATAACACTCCTCAATTTCTCACGAATCCAGTTGAAATTTACCTGGTAGAAAATAACATTGCGGGAAACGCCATCTTTTCCGTTACTGCTGCAGATAAAGACTTAAATGAGAACGCTGCACTGAGTTATCATATATCTCGGGAGGAGAACAGTCAAGGAAAAATGTCAACATATTTAAACATTAATCCTGAGAACGGACAGATTTCAGCGCTGAAGAGTTTTGACTTTGAATCGGTGAAAACCTTCCAGTTCCAAGTTGTTGCCACTGACTCTGGAAGTCCAGCACTGAGCAGCAACGTGACGGTGAAGGTGTTCATTCTGGATCAGAACGACAACCCTCCGGTCATCCTGTATCCGCTCAGCTCCAACGGCTCTGCCGAAGGCGTGGAGGAGATTCCCCGCAATGTGAACGCAGGACACCTGGTGACTAAAGTCAGAGCCTACGACGCCGATATAGGATATAACGGCTGGTTACTGTTTTCGCTGCAGGAAGTCACTGAGCACAGTCTGTTTGTTTTGGACCGCTATACAGGACAGATCAGAACGCTGCGCTCCTTCACGGAGACGGACGAGGCCGAGCATAAACTGGTCATACTGGTGAAAGACAACGGCAACGTTTCCCTCTCGGCAACAGCTACCGTGCTCGTCAAAGTCGTGGAGCCCAAAGAGGCTTTTGCCGCTTCCGACGTCAAAAGTTCGGCCAAAGTTGACGAAGACGACAACGTGACTTTTTACCTGATGATAACTTTGGGCTCAGTCTCAGTGCTCTTTGTCATCAGTATCGTGGTGTTGATCGCAATGCAGTGTTCTAAATCCACGGACTATACTTCTAAATATCTACAAGACGCCAACTATGATGGGACACTGTGTCACAGCATCCAGTACAGATCTGGAGACAAACGCTACATGTTAGTGGGACCCAGGATGAGTATAGGATCTACTATAGTCCCGGGCAGCCAGGCCAACACTCTGGTGCTCCCTGACAGGAGGAAGACTTCTGAAGAGGTAAATTATTTATCTTTCTAACATAACAAAAGATGAAGAACATACATGAGCGAGTTCAAAACTGTGACACGGGTGTTTGATGGTGTTCTGCAGTCAAGCATCGCTGGTTTAGTCTTCGACTGTTATTTTTTCTGGATAAATGAAATAATGTTGAGCTTTGTGTTTATATATTGTGATTGTAGTTAGATATGTTGATGTTCAAATGGCAGCATTTGTTATGTGTTATGCAAATCATCTTTTGCGAGAACCTGTTTCAAGCAGGTACACAAAGAAATCCATCTCTACAGCACAGCGTAATTTTTTTTCTCCACGGCTTTGAGTCGTAGTTGTATCCTATTCTACTCTGGCAAATGGATTTTATAATTTAAATATGTTGTGTATGTGGTCAAACTTGATCTTTTGGTTGATTCAGCCACCATCTACAGATTTTGTCCCTACTCGACTGTGTTGAGATTCTCTATCATCCAGGTCATGGAGAATAATTTTCAATATCATCTTGTTGTGGCAACTGCACTTGAATTTCTTCACTTGAAGATGTTTCGTTCAACAGGGTGGCTTGGTCATTTGGAAAAATGTGACTGCAGAAACATTGAAGTAATCATTCGGCTTAAATGCAAGTGTATTAATTATCTTTTTAAAATGTATCAAATTAATTAATTCCTTCATTTATTATTCATACCACTCATCCTTATTTCACTTCCTTTTAGTATTGAAAGAAATCCAGGGCCAAGACATTTTCAGTCAACTATTCATGACATTTGGTTTGCACAACTCTTTTAATCTTCACACCTTATGGAAATAGACATCAGTGAAACTGAAGAGGGCTGGATATTTGATTTTAGAATTCGATGATTGGCAAAAATAGTGTGCAGCATAACAACTAAAAACAAAAACAAGAAACATAAGAAAGACAAAAGAAAAGATTTATTAAGATCATTTTAAAGATCTTTTTGTACAATAGATAAAAGCTTTCCAAAATATGCATATATTTAAAAAATGGTGTGGATACTTTATTTACACTTGAAAAGTGATCTCTGGCGTTGAAGCCTGGATAAACTGTGTTGTGTAACAGCAAAACAAACAAACATAAAAACACCTGCACAAACACACAAATACATGATTTGTGGTTAATTCGCACTAGACTGTGTGGTTTGGTCATTTGGAAAAATGTCACTGCAGAAACATTGTAGTAATCCTTCAGCTTGAATGCAAACCTGAATTCTTCATTTTCTCTTAAATATACACAAAATTCGATCATTAATTCAATTACTATTAATACCAATAATCCTTTTTTTACATGTTTGTATTCAAGAGAAACCCAGGATTTAGACACTGTGGTTTTTCATGAAATATAATTTTTCTATTTTAAGTTGCTTTGGATAAAAGCTTCTGCCAAATGCAATGTAATGTAATGTAATAATTTTGCACAATTCATATGAACTTCAAATCACATGTAGATACACAACAACAATAGAATAGGATATTGCTGTATATTTTATCTCTGAAATGACTGGATAAGCTGTCTTGTATCGCAGTCAACAACAAAAATCGAAACAAACAGACAGCAGATTTGTGTCAAAATCGAAAAAGACCAAAGTAGCAGCATCATGAGTCTCAGCCACAGGGTGTCAGTGTCATATCGGCATATACTGTACAGTTGTGATGCACTGCGTGCTGTTGGCCCTTCCCCTTACGATCGGGGTTTTGTTCGGATCTTTGTCGAAGAGACAGTGCCTTCAGCACAGTTGGTTGTCGCCGTTGTGGATTTTTGGCTTTTTCCCGCAAAATGATGGTTTGTGTCGCAGCTGTGTAGCTCGTAGATCAGACCGCTGTCTCTCTGTGATCCACGCGTGGGTCGGGGTGAAACGATAGACTGGAACCATGGGAGCAAGAGGACAAAGAGGAGGAACACGGCAGTGGCGGGTAGCCCTCTGTCTCTACGCGGCGCTCAGCTGTTGGGAACTCGTTTCAGCCCAGATCAAATACTCGGTCGCTGAGGAAATCAAAGTGGGATCCGTCGTGGGAAATGTGGCCAAGGACCTCGGGATGGACGTCATTTCACTGGAGGAGAGACGGTTTCGTATCGTGTCGGGGACCGAAGAGGTTCCGTTCGGACTCCACCAGAACAATGGTGTCTTGTACGTGCGCGGAAATATCAACCGAGAGGAGATGTGCGCAAAAATGTCGCCGTGCGTGATCAACCTCAAGCTGGTGGCCGAGAACCCCATGGAGATACACTACGTTGCTGTGGAAATCATCGACGTGAACGATAACTCGCCCAGTTTTAACGAAGGAGAGAAAACGCTTGAAATCTCTGAGTCCACCCTGCCTGGTAAACGCTTCCACTTACCCACGGCTCGAGACCCGGATGTTGGTATCAATACGGTGCGTGTTTATAGACTGAATCAAAATGAATATTTTAGTGTTGAAATTCGAGAAAGAGGAGAGGATAAAATACCTTTTTTGGTTTTACAAAAGATGTTGGATCGAGAAAAGCAAAAAGAGCATAGCCTGATTCTGACAGCAGTGGATGGTGGAAATCCGCCGAGATCAGGGACCCTGAACGTCACAGTTGCTGTTCTCGATACTAATGATAATGCTCCAGTATTTGAACAAGAGGTATATTCCGTGACAATATCGGAAAATGTCAACATTCAAACTAAAGTGATCCAGATTAAAGCAGTGGATCTGGATGAGGGATCCAATGGAGATATTGAATATAATTTTGGAAGCGAAGTAGATCCAAATTTATATGATATGTTTTTGTTGGATAGAAACACTTGTGAAATAAAAGTTAAGGGCAAAATTGACTTTGAGAAGGTCAATGTTTATAAGTTAGACATTCATGCAACTGATAAAGGACAGCCTCCAATGAGCAGTGACTGCAGGGTAATTATAAAAGTGCTTGACGAAAATGACAACCAACCTGAAGTGGAAGTGACGCCCCTTTTAGAAATGATACCTGAAGATTCAAAACCTGGAACTGTGATTTCTCTGATCAGTGTTTCAGACAAAGACGTGGGTCTGAATGGCAAAGTAATATGCAGTCTTTCAGAAAATGTCCCATTCGAACTGAAACCATCCTATCAAGATAATATGTATTCGCTGGTTCTTAAAACTGCTCTGGATCGAGAATCCGTTTCGCAATATCACGTGACAATAACAGCAACAGACTGTGGTCAGCCTCCTCTTTCCACATTGAAGACTTTGAGTATTGAGGTATCAGACGTCAATGATAACACTCCTCAATTTCTCACGAATCCAGTTGAAATTTACCTGGTAGAAAATAACATTGGGGGAAACGCCATCTTTTCAGTGACTGCTGCAGATAAAGACTTAAATGAAAACGCTGCACTGAGTTATCATATAGCTCGGGAGGAGAACAGTCAAGGAAAAATGTCAACATATTTAAACATTAATCCTGAGAACGGACAGATTTCAGCGCTGAAGAGTTTTGACTTTGAATCGGTGAAAACCTTCCAGTTCCAAGTTGTTGCCACTGACTCTGGAAGTCCAGCACTGAGCAGCAACGTGACGGTGAAGGTGTTCATTCTGGATCAGAACGACAACCCTCCGGTCATCCTGTATCCGCTCAGCTCCAACGGCTCTGCCGAAGGCGTGGAGGAGATTCCCCGCAATGTGAACGCAGGACACCTGGTGACTAAAGTCAGAGCCTACGACGCCGATATAGGATATAACGGCTGGTTACTGTTTTCGCTGCAGGAAGTCACTGAGCACAGTCTGTTTGTTTTGGACCGCTATACAGGACAGATCAGAACGCTGCGCTCCTTCACGGAGACGGACGAGGCCGAGCATAAACTGGTCATACTGGTCAAAGACAACGGCAACGTTTCCCTCTCGGCAACAGCTACCGTGCTCGTCAAAGTCGTGGAGCCCAAAGAGGCTTTTGCCGCTTCCGACGTCAAAAGTTCGGCCAAAGTCGACGAAGACGACAACGTTACTTTTTACCTGATGATAACTTTGGGCTCAGTCTCAGTGCTGTTTGTCATCAGCATCGTGGTGTTGATCGCAATGCAGTGTTCTAAATCCACGGACTATACTTCTAAATATCTACAAGACGCCAACTATGATGGGACACTGTGTCACAGCATCCAGTACAGATCTGGAGACAAACGCTACATGTTAGTGGGACCCAGGATGAGTATAGGATCTACTATAGTCCCGGGCAGCCAGGCCAACACTCTGGTGCTCCCTGACAGGAGGAAGACTTCTGAAGAGGTAAATCATTTATCTTTCTAACTTTAAACCAGAAGATGGTGGACACACTGTACTTGAGCAAGTTTAAAACTGTGACCTGGGTGTTTGATGGTGATATGCATTCAACCAATGCTGGTTTAATGTTACATTGCTTAGTTTCTGGATGAATGAAAAAGGGTCGAGCGTTATAGTTGTTGATTCTCATTAAATGAGAATGGTTTAAGAAGAATCGCGAGATATGTTGTTGTTCATATAGCAGTATTTATTATGAATTATGCAAACCATCTTTACATCAGATACATAATGAAATCCATCTCCACAACAGAAGTCCCATTGCCCCATAGCTTTGAGTCGTCGTTGTATACTCTACTCTGGCAAATGGATTTTAGAATCAAATATGTTTCATCTTTTTGTCTGGAACATCCCTTCATGGGTGGTGTTTATTTCAAGCATTTCTGTTTCAATTTCACAACGCTTATTTTTTCTTGATTAAGGAAATAATGTGGAACTTTGTGCTGTTATATATTCAGAATAAGTTACACATGTTCTTGTTTGTACTGCACTATTTGGAGTGACCTGTTTTAGGGAGTCACACATGAAAATCTATCTCCACAGCACTGCATATGTTTTATTGTCCATGGCCTTGAGTCATAGTCAAATTTTTTCTACTATTGCAGATAGAGTTTTGAATTTACTTGTGATTTGCCTCTTATCAGGCTTCTGTTGTAGGTTAATATAACTACCATATGCTGATTGTGTTCTGATAGATTATTGCAGTGTTTCCCAACCTTTTTTGAGCTGTGGCACATATTTTATATTAGAAAAATCACACAGCACACCACCAAATAAATATGTCAAAGTTTTTAATGAAATACAATGAAACCGTTGTCTCAATGTACTTACTTAGTGTGGAAAAATTGCCGTGTCTGGTTGAACACAAAGTTCTTGTAGGAACTGAGGAAACACAGTCCCTTTCAGTGTATTTTCTTGAGCTCACCTTTTTTAAACTTTTGTCTGACTTCTAATCATACTCGGCCCTTCATCTGGGTCGGAATGTTCTCCAGGACCAGAGGGTCCTGATTGATCACTTTTTCTTCTTCCTAAAATATTTATCCATGCCGTATCACTGCCGCTGTCTCATTAGAAGCATCACTAATGACTGCTGTTTGAGCAGCTGCAGGGAGATATACAGGTTCATTCACTACCTGTTGCCATCTAGTGCCATTCCGCAGATGATTTGGTACCGGTCCACAAAGAAAATCTCTTCTTGGTACAAATGATTTCATTAGACCCTCCGGATGACTGTCTCCGCCTTCGCCTCACTGCCGCACGTAACTCCGCCACACCATTTCACACATCAGCTACCACAAGTTAGCCCTTGAGAAAAATTTGCCAGAAACAGAAGTCGCCGGAGAGCTTTTTCGGGAAGAAACAAAGAAACAAGCAAACGACGACACCACAGGAGCGTTGCAGGCTGCCAGCAAAAAGAAAGCTGCATTTAATAGAAAATATCAAGATACCCTCCTAAGTTACGGGTTCGTTGCAACAGGTTGTACACAAGCCCTGTGCCTGAGTGTCACTGTCTCCCATGACCCCCAGATGGGAGCGTCTAGTAGTGGAGAAACAAACCCAGGGCTCATACTGACTCTACATGATGGCAAATTGATATTATTGTAAATGTCTAATACAAAGTATGATCATTGTATTCATTTTATATACTGAACTGACAAAGGCTTTTATTATTTGAACCCCCCACCCGTCTAACTGGTCCATGGAAGCATTTTCATGCATAAGACTTGTCCCTGCTTCGAAAAACCCTGCGCTAGTAGAAGAGTATTTAATTGTTCTGCCTGTCACTGCATGCTGCCCACATAGATGGAAATACAAAGACACATTATTTGCATTGAACAAAGAATTTTTGGCTCGATCAGGTGAAGGTGGGCCTTTTTCCACAGCACACCTGATGCTCTCTGACGACACACTAATGTGCCGCGCCACAGTGGTTGGAAAACACTGGATTATTGTATACATTTTAGGGACATGTTTTGTGCATGAAAGAAGAAATCACACACATTAAATTGAAGCATAATTATTATGCATTCCCTTTTAAAAAATTGTTTTACATTAATTCATTTCTTATCCATCCCAATAATCACTGTTTTTAATTATATTTATATTAAAGAAAAACCCAGGACTAAGACTTTGTTTAAATGAAAATTACTTTTGCACAATTCATATGAGCTTCAAATCACATGCAGATACACAACAACAATAAAATAGGATATTGCTGCATATTTGATTTTTAAAATGACTGGATAAGATATGTTGTATCGCTGTAAACAACAAAAACCGAAACAAACAGACGGCGGATTTGTGTTCAAATCGAAAATAGACCAAAGAAGCAGCATCATGAGTCTCAGCCACAGGGTGTCAGTGTCATATCGGCATATACTGTACAGTTGTGATGCACTGCGTGCTGTTGGCCCTTCCCCTTACGATCGGGGTTTTGTTCGGATCTTTGTCGAAGAGACAGTGCCTTCAGCACAGTTGGCTGTCGCCGTTGTGGATTTTTGTCTTTTCCTCGCAAGGTTATGGTCTGTGTCGCAGCTGTGTAGCTCGTAGATAAGACCGCTGTCTCTCTGTGATCCACGCGTGGGTCGGGGTGAAACGATAGACTGGAACCATGGGAGCAAGAGGACAAAGAGGAGGAACACGGCAGTGGCGGGTAGCCCTCTGTCTCTACGCGGCGCTCAGCTGTTGGGAACTCGTTTCAGCCCAGATCAAATACTCGGTCGCCGAGGAAGTCAAAGTGGGATCCGTCGTGGGAAATGTGGCCAAGGACCTCGGGATGGACGTCATTTCACTGGAGGAGAGACGGTTTCGTATCGTGTCGGGGACCGAAGAGGTTCCGTTCGGACTCCACCAGAACAATGGTGTCTTGTACGTGCGTGAAAATATCAACCGAGAGGAGATGTGCGAAAAAACGTCGCCGTGCGTGATCAACCTCAAGCTGGTGGCCGAGAACCCCATGGAGATACACTACGTTGCTGTGGAAATCATCGACGTGAACGATAACTCGCCCAGTTTTAACGAAGGAGAGAAAACGCTGGAAATCTCGGAGTCCACCCTCCCCGGCATCCGTTTCCAGTTACCCACGGCCCGCGACCCGGATGTTGGTATCAATACGGTGCGTGTTTATAAACTAAATCACAACGAATATTTTAGTGTTGAAATTCGAGAGAGGGGAAAGGATAAAATACCGTTTTTGGTTTTACAAAAGATGCTGGATCGAGAAAAGCAAAATGAGCATAGCCTGATTCTGACAGCAGTGGATGGTGGAAATCCGCCGAGATCAGGAACCATGAACGTCACAGTTACTGTTCTGGACTCAAATGATAATATTCCAGTATTTGAACAAGAGGTATATTCTGTAACCATAGCTGAAAATGTGAATTCTGAAACTAAAGTGATCAAGGTTACAGCAGTAGATCTGGATGAGGGATCCAATGGAGATATTGAATATTATTTTGGAAGTGAAATTGACATGAAAGTATCTGATATGTTTCTCTTGGACAAAGACACTGGTGAAATAAAAGTTTTAGGTAAAATTGACTTTGAGAGAGACAATATATACAAGTTAGACATTCATGCAA
Source organism: Fistularia commersonii (assembly GCF_037954325.1). Taxonomy (NCBI): domain Eukaryota; kingdom Metazoa; phylum Chordata; class Actinopteri; order Syngnathiformes; family Fistulariidae; genus Fistularia; species Fistularia commersonii. Next base: position 3,281,610 of record NC_141296.1, read on the forward strand.
CTGATAAAGGACAGCCTCCAATGAGTAGTAATTGTAGGGTAATTATTGAGGTGCTTGATGAAAATGACAACCAACCTGTAATAGAAGTTACGCCTCTTTTAGAAATGATACCTGAAGATTCAAAACCTGGAACTGTGATTTCTCTGATCAGTGTTTCAGACAAAGACGTGGGTCTGAATGGCAAAGTAATATGCAGTCTTTCAGAAAATGTCCCAATCGAACTGAAACCATCCTATCAAGATAATATGTATTCGCTGGTTCTTAAAACTGCTCTGGATCGAGAATCCTTTTCGCAATATGACGTAACAATAACAGCAACAGACTGTGGTCAGCCTCCTCTTTCCACATTGAAGACTTTGAGTATTGAGGTATCCGACGTAAATGATAACACTCCTCAATTTCTCAAGAATCCAATTGAAATTTACCTGGTAGAAAATAACATTGCAGGAAACTCAATCTTTTCCGTTACTGCTGCAGATAAAGACTTAAATGAAAACGCCGCACTGAGTTATCATATAGCTCGAGAGGTGAACAGTCAAGGAAAAATGTCAACATATTTAAACATTAATCCTGAGAACGGACAGATTTCAGCGCTGAAGAGTTTTGATTTTGAGTCGGTGAAAACCTTCCAGTTCCAAGTTGTTGCCACTGACTCTGGAAGTCCAGCACTGAGCAGCAACGTGACGGTGAAGGTGTTCATTCTGGATCAGAACGACAACCCTCCGGTCATCCTGTATCCGCTCAGCTCCAACGGCTCTGCCGAAGGCGTGGAGGAGATTCCCCGCAATGTGAACGCAGGACACCTGGTGACTAAAGTCAGAGCCTACGACGCCGATATAGGATATAACGGCTGGTTACTGTTTTCGCTGCAGGAAGTCACTGAGCACAGTCTGTTTGTTTTGGACCGCTATACAGGACAGATCAGAACGCTGCGCTCCTTCACGGAGACGGACGAGGCCGAGCATAAACTGGTCATACTGGTCAAAGACAACGGCAACGTTTCCCTCTCGGCAACAGCTACCGTGCTCGTCAAAGTCGTGGAGCCCAAAGAGGCTTTTGCCGCTTCCGACGTCAAAAGTTCGGCCAAAGTCGACGAAGACGACAACGTGACTTTTTACCTGATGATAACTTTGGGCTCAGTCTCAGTGCTCTTTGTCATCAGCATCGTGGTGTTGATCGCAATGCAGTGTTCTAAATCCACGGACTATACTTCTAAATATCTACAAGACACCAACTATGATGGGACACTGTGTCACAGCATCCAGTACAGATCTGGAGACAAACGCTACATGTTAGTGGGACCCAGGATGAGTGTAGGATCTACTATAGTCCCGGGCAGCCAGGCCAACACTCTGGTGCTCCCTGACAGGAGGAAGACTTCTGAGGAGGTAAATCATTCATCTTTCTAACATAACAAAAGATGAAGAACATGCATGAGCAGGTTTAAAACTGCAATATGGGTGTCAGATGGTATTATGCAGTCAAGGATTGCTGGTTTAGTTTTGATTGCTTATTTTTTCTGGATAAATGAAATTATGTGGAGCTTTGGCGTTGTATCATGTGATTGTAGTTTGATATGTTGTTGTTCAAACCGCAGCATTTGTTATGAGTTATGCAAATCATCTTTTGCGAGCACCTGTTTCAAGCAGGTACACCAAAACAATCCATCTCTACAGCACAGCGTAAGTTTTGTTGTCCACGGCTTGGAGTCGTAGTTGTAAAGTATTCTACTCTGGCAAATGGATTTTAGAATTTAAATACGTTTTGTTTGTGGTTAAACTTGTGCTGTCGGTTGATTCAACTACCATCTACAGATTATGTCCCTACTAGACTGTGTTAAGGTTCTCTGTCATCCAGGTCATGGTGAATTCTGTCCAATATCTTCTTGTTTGGGGAACTGCACTTGAATTCCTTCACTTGAAGACGTTTTGTACGACACCATGTGGCTTGGTCATTTGGAAAAATGTCACTGCAGAAACATTGAAGAAATCATTCAGCTTAAATGCAAGTGTATTCATTCTCTTTTTAAAATATATTAAATTCATTAATTCCTTCATTATTACCCATACCACTCATCCTTATTTCATATCATGTTTATATTGAAAGAAATCCAGGGCCAAGACATTTTCAGTCAACTATTCATGACATTTGGTTTGCACAACTCTTTCAATCTTCACATCTTATGGAAATAGAGATCACGAAAACTAAAGATGGCTGGATATTTTTATTTTAGAATTCGGTGATTGGAAAAAGTGGTGTGCAGCATAACAGCTAAAAACAAAAACAAGAAAGATAAGAAAGAAAAAATGAAAAGATTTATTAAGATGACTTTAAAGATTTTTTTGGACAATACGTTAAAGCTGACCACCATATGCACATATATATTAAAATGGTGTGGATACTTGATTTACACTTGAAAAGTGATCTGAGGCGTTGAATCCTGGATAACCTGTGTTGTGAAACAGCAAAACAAACAAACACCTGCACAAACACACAAATTCATGTTTTGTGGTTAATTCGTACTAGACTGTGTGGTTTGGTCATTTGGAAAAATGTCACTGCAGAAACATTGCAGTAATCATTTAGCTTGAATGCAAACATGAATTATTTGTTATTTCTTAAATATATACAAAATTCGATCATGAATTCAATTATTATTAATACCAGTAATCCTTCTTTTTACAAAATGTTTGTATTCGAGAGAAACTCAGGATTAAGACAGTGTAGTTTTTCATGATATATAATTTTGCACAATTAATATGAACTTCAAATCACATGCAGATGCAAAACAATATAATAGGATATTGCTGTATATTTGATCTCTGAAATGACTTGTTACGCTGTGTTGTATCGCAGTAAACAACAAAAACCGAACAAACACACAGCACATTTGTGTTCAAATCGAAAAAGACCAAAGAAGCAGCATCATGAGTCTCAGCCACAGGGTGTCAGTGTCATATCGGCATATACTGTACAGTTGTGATGCACTGCGTGCTGTTGGCCCTTCCCCTTACGATCGGGGTTTTGTTCGGATCTTTGTCGAAGAGACAGTGCCTTCAGCACAGTTGGCTGTCGCCGTTGTGGATTTTTGTCTTTTCCTCGCAAGGTTATGGTCTGTGTCGCAGCTGTGTAGCTCGTAGATCAGACCGCTGTCTCTCTGTGATCCACGAGTGGGTCGGGGTGAAACGATAGACTGGAACCATGGGAGCAAGAGGACAAAGAGGAGGAACACGGCAGTGGCGGGTAGCCCTCTGTCTCTACGCGGCGCTCAGCTGTTGGGAACTCGTTTCAGCCCAGATCAAATACTCGGTCGCCGAGGAAGTCAAAATGGGATCCGTCGTGGGAAATGTGGCCAAGGACCTCGGGATGGACGTCATTTCACTGGAGGAGAGACGGTTTCGTATCGTGTCGGGGACCGAAGAGGTTCCGTTCGGACTCCACCAGAACAATGGTGTCTTGTACGTGCGTGAAAATATCAACCGAGAGGAGATGTGCGAAAAAACGTCGCCGTGCGTGATCAACATCAAGCTGGTGGCCGAGAACCCCATGGAGATACACTACGTTGCTGTGGAAATCATCGACGTGAACGATAACTCGCCCAGTTTTAACGAAGGAGAGAAAACGCTGGAAATCTCTGAGTCCACCCTCCCTGGCAGACGCTTCCAGTTACCCACAGCCCGCGACCCGGATGTCGGTATCAATACGGTGCGTCTTTATAAACTAAATCACAACGAATATTTTAGCGTAGAAATTCGAGAAAGAGGAGAGGATAAAATACCTTTTTTGGTTTTACAAAAGATGTTGGATCGAGAAAAGCAAAAAGAGCATAGCCTGATTCTGACAGCAGTGGATGGTGGAAATCCGCCGAGATCAGGAACCCTGAACGTCACAGTTACTGTTCTCGATTCAAATGATAATACGCCCGTATTTGACCAAGAGGTATATTCCGTGACCATAGCTGAAAACGTGAATGCTGAAACTAAAGTGATTCAGGTTAAAGCAGTGGATCTGGATGAGGGATCCAATGGAGATATTGAATATAATTTTGGAAGTGAAGTAGATCCAAATATATATGATATGTTTGTCTTGGATAAAAACACTGGTGAAATCAAAGTTAAGGGAAAAATTGATTTTGAGAAGGTCAGTGTTTATAAGTTAGACATTCATGCAACTGATAAAGGACATTCTCCAACAAGTAGTAATTGTAGGGTGATTATTAAAGTGCTCGATGAAAATGATAACAAACCTGAAATAGAAGTGACGCCCCTTTTAAAAATGATACCTGAAGATTCAAAACCTGGAACTGTGATTTCTCTGATCAGTGTTTCAGACAAAGACGTTGGTCTGAATGGCAAAGTAATATGCAGTCTGTCAGAAAATGTCCCATTCGAACTGAAACCATCCTATCAAGATAATATGTATTCGTTGGTTCTTAAAACTGCTCTGGATCGAGAATCCGTTTCACAATATGACGTAACAATAACAGCAACAGACTGTGGTCAGCCTCCTCTTTCCACATTGAAGACTTTGAGTATTGAGGTATCAGACGTAAACGATAATACTCCTCAATTTCTCAAGAATCCAATTGAAATTTACCTGGTAGAAAATAACATTGCAGGAAACTCAATCTTTTCCGTTACTGCTGCAGATAAAGACTTAAATGAAAACGCCGCACTGAGTTATCATATAGCTCGAGAGGTGAACAGTCAAGGAAAAATGTCAACATATTTAAACATTAATCCTGAGAACGGACAGATTTCAGCGCTGAAGAGTTTTGATTTTGAGTCGGTGAAAACCTTCCAGTTCCAAGTTGTTGCCACTGACTCTGGAAGTCCAGCACTGAGCAGCAACGTGACGGTGAAGGTGTTCATTCTGGATCAGAACGACAACCCTCCGGTCATCCTGTATCCGCTCAGCTCCAACGGCTCTGCCGAAGGCGTGGAGGAGATTCCCCGCAATGTGAACGCAGGACACCTGGTGACTAAAGTCAGAGCCTACGACGCCGATATAGGATATAACGGCTGGTTACTGTTTTCGCTGCAGGAAGTCACTGAGCACAGTCTGTTTGTTTTGGACCGCTATACAGGACAGATCAGAACGCTGCGCTCCTTCACGGAGACGGACGAGGCCGAGCATAAACTGGTCATACTGGTCAAAGACAACGGCAACGTTTCCCTCTCGGCAACAGCTACCGTGCTCGTCAAAGTCGTGGAGCCCAAAGAGGCTTTTGCCGCTTCCGACGTCAAAAGTTCGGCCAAAGTCGACGAAGACGACAACGTGACTTTTTACCTGATGATAACTTTGGGCTCAGTCTCAGTGCTCTTTGTCATCAGCATCGTGGTGTTGATCGCAATGCAGTGTTCTAAATCCACGGACTATACTTCTAAATATCTACAAGACACCAACTATGATGGGACACTGTGTCACAGCATCCAGTACAGATCTGGAGACAAACGCTACATGTTAGTGGGACCCAGGATGAGTGTAGGATCTACTATAGTCCCGGGCAGCCAGGCCAACACTCTGGTGCTCCCTGACAGGAGGAAGACTTCTGAGGAGGTAAATCATTCATCTTTCTAACATAACAAAAGATGAAGAACATGCATGAGCAGGTTTAAAACTGCAATATGGGTGTCAGATGGTATTATGCAGTCAAGGATTGCTGGTTTAGTTTTGATTGCTTATTTTTTCTGGATAAATGAAATTATGTGGAGCTTTGGCGTTGTATCATGTGATTGTAGTTTGATATGTTGTTGTTCAAACCGCAGCATTTGTTATGAGTTATGCAAATCATCTTTTGCGAGCACCTGTTTCAAGCAGGTACACCAAAACAATCCATCTCTACAGCACAGCGTAAGTTTTGTTGTCCACGGCTTGGAGTCGTAGTTGTAAAGTATTCTACTCTGGCAAATGGATTTTAGAATTTAAATACGTTTTGTTTGTGGTTAAACTTGTGCTGTCGGTTGATTCAACTACCATCTACAGATTATGTCCCTACTAGACTGTGTTAAGGTTCTCTGTCATCCAGGTCATGGTGAATTCTGTCCAATATCTTCTTGTTTGGGGAACTGCACTTGAATTCCTTCACTTGAAGACGTTTTGTACGACACCATGTGGCTTGGTCATTTGGAAAAATGTCACTGCAGAAACATTGAAGAAATCATTCAGCTTAAATGCAAGTGTATTCATTCTCTTTTTAAAATATATTAAATTCATTAATTCCTTCATTATTACCCATACCACTCATCCTTATTTCATATCATGTTTATATTGAAAGAAATCCAGGGCCAAGACATTTTCAGTCAACTATTCATGACATTTGGTTTGCACAACTCTTTCAATCTTCACATCTTATGGAAATAGAGATCACGAAAACTAAAGATGGCTGGATATTTTTATTTTAGAATTCGGTGATTGGAAAAAGTGGTGTGCAGCATAACAGCTAAAAACAAAAACAAGAAAGATAAGAAAGAAAAAATGAAAAGATTTATTAAGATGACTTTAAAGATTTTTTTGGACAATACGTTAAAGCTGACCACCATATGCACATATATATTAAAATGGTGTGGATACTTGATTTACACTTGAAAAGTGATCTGAGGCGTTGAATCCTGGATAACCTGTGTTGTGAAACAGCAAAACAAACAAACACCTGCACAAACACACAAATTCATGTTTTGTGGTTAATTCGTACTAGACTGTGTGGTTTGGTCATTTGGAAAAATGTCACTGCAGAAACATTGCAGTAATCATTTAGCTTGAATGCAAACATGAATTATTTGTTATTTCTTAAATATATACAAAATTCGATCATGAATTCAATTATTATTAATACCAGTAATCCTTCTTTTTACAAAATGTTTGTATTCGAGAGAAACTCAGGATTAAGACAGTGTAGTTTTTCATGATATATAATTTTGCACAATTAATATGAACTTCAAATCACATGCAGATGCAAAACAATATAATAGGATATTGCTGTATATTTGATCTCTGAAATGACTTGTTACGCTGTGTTGTATCGCAGTAAACAACAAAAACCGAACAAACACACAGCACATTTGTGTTCAAATCGAAAAAGACCAAAGAAGCAGCATCATGAGTCTCAGCCACAGGGTGTCAGTGTCATATCGGCATATACTGTACAGTTGTGATGCACTGCGTGCTGTTGGCCCTTCCCCTTACGATCGGGGTTTTGTTCGGATCTTTGTCGAAGAGACAGTGCCTTCAGCACAGTTGGCTGTCGCCGTTGTGGATTTTTGTCTTTTCCTCGCAAGGTTATGGTCTGTGTCGCAGCTGTGTAGCTCGTAGATCAGACCGCTGTCTCTCTGTGATCCACGAGTGGGTCGGGGTGAAACGATAGACTGGAACCATGGGAGCAAGAGGACAAAGAGGAGGAACACGGCAGTGGCGGGTAGCCCTCTGTCTCTACGCGGCGCTCAGCTGTTGGGAACTCGTTTCAGCCCAGATCAAATACTCGGTCGCCGAGGAAGTCAAAATGGGATCCGTCGTGGGAAATGTGGCCAAGGACCTCGGGATGGACGTCATTTCACTGGAGGAGAGACGGTTTCGTATCGTGTCGGGGACCGAAGAGGTTCCGTTCGGACTCCACCAGAACAATGGTGTCTTGTACGTGCGTGAAAATATCAACCGAGAGGAGATGTGCGAAAAAACGTCGCCGTGCGTGATCAACATCAAGCTGGTGGCCGAGAACCCCATGGAGATACACTACGTTGCTGTGGAAATCATCGACGTGAACGATAACTCGCCCAGTTTTAACGAAGGAGAGAAAACGCTGGAAATCTCTGAGTCCACCCTCCCTGGCAGACGCTTCCAGTTACCCACAGCCCGCGACCCGGATGTCGGTATCAATACGGTGCGTCTTTATAAACTAAATCACAACGAATATTTTAGCGTAGAAATTCGAGAAAGAGGAGAGGATAAAATACCTTTTTTGGTTTTACAAAAGATGTTGGATCGAGAAAAGCAAAAAGAGCATAGCCTGATTCTGACAGCAGTGGATGGTGGAAATCCGCCGAGATCAGGAACCCTGAACGTCACAGTTACTGTTCTCGATTCAAATGATAATACGCCCGTATTTGACCAAGAGGTATATTCCGTGACCATAGCTGAAAACGTGAATGCTGAAACTAAAGTGATTCAGGTTAAAGCAGTGGATCTGGATGAGGGATCCAATGGAGATATTGAATATAATTTTGGAAGTGAAGTAGATCCAAATATATATGATATGTTTGTCTTGGATAAAAACACTGGTGAAATCAAAGTTAAGGGAAAAATTGATTTTGAGAAGGTCAGTGTTTATAAGTTAGACATTCATGCAACTGATAAAGGACATTCTCCAACAAGTAGTAATTGTAGGGTGATTATTAAAGTGCTCGATGAAAATGATAACAAACCTGAAATAGAAGTGACGCCCCTTTTAAAAATGATACCTGAAGATTCAAAACCTGGAACTGTGATTTCTCTGATCAGTGTTTCAGACAAAGACGTTGGTCTGAATGGCAAAGTAATATGCAGTCTGTCAGAAAATGTCCCATTCGAACTGAAACCATCCTATCAAGATAATATGTATTCGTTGGTTCTTAAAACTGCTCTGGATCGAGAATCCGTTTCACAATATGACGTAACAATAACAGCAACAGACTGTGGTCAGCCTCCTCTTTCCACATTGAAGACTTTGAGTATTGAGGTATCAGACGTAAACGATAATACTCCTCAATTTCTCAAGAATCCAATTGAAATTTACCTGGTAGAAAATAACATTGCGGGAAACTCAATCTTTTCCGTTACTGCTGCAGATAAAGACTTAAATGAAAACGCTGCACTGAGTTATCATATAGCTCGAGAGGAGAACAGTCAAGGAAAAATGTCAACGTATTTAAACATTAATCCGGAGAACGGACAGATTTCAGCGCTGAAGAGTTTTGACTTTGAGTCTGTGAAAACCTTCCAGTTCCAAGTTGTTGCCACTGACTCTGGAAGTCCAGCACTGAGCAGCAACGTGACGGTGAAGGTGTTCATTCTGGATCAGAACGACAACCCTCCGGTCATCCTGTATCCGGTCAGCTCCAACGGCTCTGCCGAAGGCGTGGAGGAGATTCCCCGCAATGTGAACGCAGGACACCTGGTGACGAAAGTCAGAGCCTACGACGCCGATATAGGATATAACGGCTGGTTACTGTTTTCGCTGCAGGAAGTCACTGAGCACAGTCTGTTTGTTTTGGACCGCTATACAGGACAGATCAGAACGCTGCGCTCCTTCACGGAGACGGACGAGGCCGAGCATAAACTGGTCATACTGGTCAAAGACAACGGCAACGTTTCCCTCTCGGCAACAGCTACCGTGCTCGTCAAAGTCGTGGAGCCCAAAGAGGCTTTTGCCGCTTCCGACGTCAAAAGTTCGGCCAAAGTCGACGAAGACGACAACGTGACTTTTTACCTGATGATAACTTTGGGCTCAGTCTCAGTGCTCTTTGTCATCAGTATCGTGGTGTTGATCGCAATGCAGTGTTCTAAATCCACGGACTATACTTCTAAATATCTACAAGACGCCAACTATGATGGGACACTGTGTCACAGCATCCAGTACAGATCTGGAGACAAACGCTACATGTTAGTGGGACCCAGGATGAGTATAGGATCTACTATAGTCCCGGGCAGCCAGGCCAACACTCTGGTGCTCCCTGACAGGAGGAAGACTTCTGAAGAGGTAAATCATTTATCTTTCTAACTTTACATCAGAAGATGGTGGACATACATGAGCAGGTTTAAAACTGTGACCTGGGTGTTTGATGGTGTTATACATTCAAGTGTTGCTGGTGTAGTTTTTCCTTGTGTATGTTTCCTAGACAAATGAAATAACGTCGAGCTTTGTGATGGTATATTGTGATTATATCTGAGATATATTGTTGTTCATAGGGCAGCATTTGTTATGAGTTATGCAAATCATCTTTTGCGAACACCTGTTTCAAGTAGGTACACAAAAAAAAACATTTCCACAGCACAGCGTAATTTTTTTTGTCCACGGCTTGGTGTCGTAGTTGTATCCTATTCTACACTGGCAAATGGATTTTAGAATTTAAATTTATTTTGTCTGTAGTTAAACTCGTGCTGTCGGTTGATTCAACTACCGTCTACAGATTTTGTCCCTACTAGACTGTGTTGATGTTTTCTGTCATTCAGGTCATGGTGAATTCTTTTCAATATCTTCTTGTTGTGGCAACTGCACTTGAATTTCTTCACTTGAAGATGTTTCGTACAACAGCATGGCTTGGTCATTTGGAAAAATGTCACTGCAGAAACATTGAAGTAATCATTCAGTTTAAATGCAAGTGTATTCATTATCTTTTTAAAATGTATCAATTTAATTAATTCCTTCATTTATTATCCATATCACTCATCCTTATTTCACATCATGTCAATATTTAAAGGAACCCAACGCCAAGACATTTTCAGTCAACTGTTCATGATATTTGGTCTGCACAACTCTTTCAATCTTCACGTCTTATGGAATTAGGCATCACTAAAACTAAAGATGGCTGGATATGTGATCTTAGAATTCAATGATTGTAAAAAGTGGTGTGCAGCATAACAAGTAAAAACAAGAAACATAAGAAAGAAAAAAGAAAAGATTTATTAAGATAATTTTAAAGATCTTTTTGTACAATACATAAAAGCTTTCAACAATATGCATATATATGAAAAATGGTGTGGATACTTGATTTACACTTGAAAAGTGATCTCCGGCGTTGAAGCCTGGATAAACTGTGTTGTGTAACAGCAAAACAAAAAAACATAAATACGCCTGCACAAACACACAAATACATGATTTGTGGTTAATTCGCACCAGACTGTGTGGTTTGGTCATTTGGAAAAATGTCACTGCAGAAACATTGTAGTAATCCTTCAGCTTGAATGCAACCTGAATTATTCATTATCTCTTAAATATATACAAAATTCGATCATTAATTCAATTACTATTAATGCCAATAATCCTTTTTTTTACATAATGTTTGAATTCAAGAGAAACCCAGGATTTAGACACTGTGGTTTTTCATGAAATATAATTTTGCACAATTAATATGATCTTCAAATCACATGTAGATACACAACAACAATCAAATAGGATATTGCTGTATATGTGATCTCTGAAATGACTGGATAAGCTGTCTTGTATCGCAGTAAAAAAAAAAAAAAAAGAAACAAACATACAGCGGATTTGTGTTAAAATCGAAAATAGACCACAGAAGCAGCATCATGAGTCTCAGCCACAGGGTGTCAGTGTCATATCGGCATATACTGTACAGTTGTGATGCACTGCGTGCTGTTGGCCCTTCCCCTTACGATCGGGGTTTTGTTCGGATCTTTGTCGAAGAGACAGTGCCTTCAGCTCAGTTGGCTGTCGCCGTTGTGGATTTTTGTCTTTTCCTCGCAAGGTTATGGTCTGTGTCGCAGCTGTGTAGCTCGTAGATCAGACCGCTGTCTCTCTGTGATCCACGAGTGGGTCGGGGTGAAACGATAGACTGGAACCATGGGAGCAAGAGGACAAAGAGGAGGAACACGGCAGTGGCGGGTAGCCCTCTGTCTCTACGCGGCGCTCAGCTGTTGGGAACTCGTTTCAGCCCAGATCAAATACTCGGTCGCCGAGGAAGTCAAAGTGGGATCCGTCGTGGGAAATGTGGCCAAGGACCTCGGGATGGACGTCATTTCACTGGAGGAGAGACGGTTTCGTATCGTGTCGGGGACCGAAGAGGTTCCGTTCGGACTCCACCAGAACAATGGTGTCTTGTACGTGCGTGAAAATATCAACCGAGAGGAGATGTGCGAAAAAACGTCGCCGTGCGTGATCAACCTCAAGCTGGTGGCCGAGAACCCCATGGAGATACACTACGTTGCTGTGGAAATCATCGACGTGAACGATAACTCGCCCAGTTTTAACGAAGGAGAGAAAACGTTAGAGATACCGGAGTCCACCCTCCCCGGCAGACGCTTCCAGTTACCCACGGCCCGAGACCCGGATGTCGGTATCAATACGGTGCGTGTTTATAAACTAAATCACAACGAATATTTTACTATTAACATGCGGGAAAAAGGAGATGACAAAACTCCATTTTTGGTTTTACAAAAGATGCTGGATCGAGAAAAGCAAAATGAGCATAGCCTGATTCTGACAGCAGTGGATGGTGGAAATCCGCCGAGATCAGGGACCATGAACGTCACAGTTTCTGTTCTCGATTCAAATGATAATAATCCAACATTTGATCAGGAGATATATACCGTGATAATATCGGAAAATGTCCATGCTGAAACTAAAGTGATCCAGGTCAAAGCAGTGGATCTAGATGAGGGATCCAATGGTGATATTGAATATTATTTTGGAAGTGAAGTAGATCCAAAAATCTATCATCTGTTTTCATTGGATAGAAACACTGGTGAAATAAAAGTTATAGGCAACCTTGACTTTGAGATGGTCAGCATTTATAAGTTAGACGTCCATGCAACTGACAAAGGACAGCCTCCGACAATGAGTAATTGTAGGGTGATTATTAAAGTGCTCGATGAAAATGATAACAAACCTGAAATAGAAGTGACGCCCCTTTTAGAAATGATACCTGAAGATTCAAAACCTGGAACTGTGATTTCTCTGATCAGTGTTTCAGACAAAGATGTGGGTCTGAATGGCAAAGTAATATGCAGTCTTTCAGAAAATGTCCCATTCGAACTGAAACCATCTTATCAAGATAATATGTATTCACTGGTTCTTAAAACTGCTCTGGATCGAGAATCCTTTTCGCAATATGGGGTAACAATAACAGTAACAGACTGTGGTCAGCCTCCTCTTTCCACACTGAAGACTTTGAATATTGAGGTATCAGACGTAAATGATAACACTCCTCAATTTCCCAAGAATCCAGTTGAAATTTACCTGGTAGAAAATAACATTGCGGGAAACTCAATCTTTTCCGTTACTGCTGCAGATAAAGACTTACATGAAAACGCTGCACTGAGTTATCACATAGCTCGGGAGGAGAACAGTCAAGGAAAAATGTCAACATATTTAAACATTAATCCTGAGAACGGACAGATTTCAGCACTGAAGAGTTTTGACTTTGAGTCGGTGAAAACCTTCCAGTTCCAAGTTGTTGCCACTGACTCTGGAAGTCCAGCACTGAGCAGCAACGTGACGGTGAAGGTGTTCATTCTGGATCAGAACGACAACCCTCCGGTCATCCTGTATCCGGTCAGCTCCAACGGCTCTGCCGAAGGCGTGGAGGAGATTCCCCGCAATGTGAACGCAGGACACCTGGTGACTAAAGTCAGAGCCTACGACGCCGATATAGGATATAACGGCTGGTTACTGTTTTCGCTGCAGGAAGTCACTGAGCACAGTCTGTTTGTTTTGGACCGCTATACAGGACAGATCAGAACGCTGCGCTCCTTCACGGAGACGGACGAGGCCGAGCATAAACTGGTCATACTGGTCAAAGACAACGGCAACGTTTCCCTCTCGGCAACAGCTACCGTGCTCGTCAAAGTCGTTGAGCCCAAAGAGGCCTTTGCCGCTTCCGATGTCAAAAGTTCAGCAAAAACTGAAGAAGACGACAACGTGACTTTTTACCTGATGATAACTTTGGGCTCAGTCTCAGTGCTCTTTGTCATCAGTATCGTGGTGTTGATCGCAATGCAGTGTTCTAAATCCACGGACTATACTTCTAAATATCTACAAGACGCCAACTATGATGGGACACTGTGTCACAGCATCCAGTACAGATCTGGAGACAAACGCTACATGTTAGTGGGACCCAGGATGAGTATAGGATCTACTATAGTCCCGGGCAGCCAGGCCAACACTCTGGTGCTCCCTGACAGGAGGAAGACTTCTGAAGAGGTAAGATAGATGATTCTGTGTCCGTGAATGCTTATAAACGAGCACAACTCCACAGTATATTGCCCTTAATCACAATGCTAAATTAGTTATATGTAGAATATCTAGGTATCTTATCAACAAATGCAATTACTATTATCCCAAATTGCTGCTCTACATCAGGAACCATGTTGCAGTGTTTTTGTCTGGACAGGCACCATCTTTCCGCACCACTTTTTGGATCTCCTTTCACTTGTGACTTTAAAACATTTTCACAAGTTTCAATGGCAATTAAGACATATCTTCATTCGTTTATCAATACACACAAGAGTATTTGGTTTTCAGAAGAGCCTGCATGAGAACGGGTTCTTTGCGTGTCTGTACAGACTCTGTCCTTGGTGCTGAATTCGGCTTCCAGCCTGTCATTGCTCCAGATTCCAGTACTTGTTTTTGCTTTGTTGGGTCTTCTTTAGTGTTTATGAGAATTTGGTAATCTATGGTTTCTCAGTCCCACCAAAATGGTTTGCTAGTTTTGCTGTCTGAAAAAGACTTTTCACCTTTCAATGTTGTTTTATCTCAGTTTTGATGGTTATCTTTACATACACATGTGAAATCGTCCCTGGAACTTTTTCAGTTCTTTTGGAGATGATATAAAGAGGATTTTTGTCAAATAATTTTGCCTTTAACATCACAAATGTTAGAAGGGTAAATCGTTGTTGCCTCTTTTACTCTGAGTTTTGTTGGCAGTGTTTTAGCTGTTGTTGGAAAATGCAGTAAACGATTTGACCTTCGTGGAAATCATTTGATAAACCAGACATAGTTTGTTGTGTCATAATCCAATGATGCACTATTTGATGTAAAGTAAAAATAATAAGAATTTATACATTTTTGGAAATCCGTATGTATTACACCTATGTGAGAGAAAGGTTGCCACTCGAGCCAATCTGTAAATTTTGTTGACAAACAACTGAAATTTACAGTAATTGACCAAGAAAATACTGTGATTTCACTCAACACTGATTCCTTTTCAAATGGAAACTCATCAGCAGGCTGATAGATAAAGTGCCGTTTCTTCTTAAAAGCATCTTTCAAAGATGACCGCATAGACACGACATAAAGTCTCGATAAGAAAGACACCAATATGTGGCAGCAATTTGATAACAGAAACGTACTGCAGTGTGACTTCATCCATCCTGAGTTGTGGAGCTCGAAGAGGCTTTTGCTGCTTTTGGTGTCAAAAGTTCAGCCAAAGTTGACAAAGTCACATACTTTTTGTCATTATTTGATTGCAATGCATTGTTATAAATCCACTGACTATACTTCAACCTTGCTACCTCGTCATAACTTGCTGTTGTCTGTTATATTATTTATGATTATTTATAACTGTTGCACCGCTGGTTTTAGAGACTTTCAATCATCTTTATTTGTATTTAATCTGAATACAACAATTACACTTTATATTAGGCAATTACAATAATCTTGCTGTATATTATAGAGCAAATAACGCAAAGCGGACGCGGAGCTTGTGTATCACCTGTTGCGATGAACCTGGTAGCAATCTTTTTTTGTTGTTGTTGTTTCCGCCTCATTTTTTCAAGGTGTAGCTTGTGGTAGCTGATGTTTGAAATGGTGTGACAGAGTTAAGTGTGGCAGTAAAGTGAAGGCAGAAACAGTTGTTTTTCAAAATGAGCTCCAGAAGGTCGAATAAAAAAACCTATCATTTGTACCAGGAAAGATTTTCTTTGTGGACCCCTGCTGTAGAGGCATGTCATTAATTTGGTGCTTCCTGATTTGAGAAATTAATATGAGTAGTGACATTTATTATGTTTGAGATGAAGAGCGCTGTACATCCTTGTTTTGATTAGACCAGCGGTCGGCAACCTTCACTGGTCAAAGAGCCATTTGGACCCGTTTCCACACAGTAAAGAAAACACAGAGCCACAGAACCCTTTTGAATTTTAAAATGAATCAATATGTCATATGACGTTTTTTTCCCTTTATGCTATGTATAAACTGAAGGTCTTGCTTTTCTGTTAATCAATGAACAGCTGCAGAGAAAACGGAATTACATTTCAGCATGCAACAACACATTTTGAACCCCGAAAAAAAAGCGTTAGGTTGAAGGTTACTTTTAAGCAAAATACTCAATGTATATTTGAGTCCTTGTATTTATGGAAAAAAAGCCAAACTTAAATTATCCACCAGCAGAACCTAAATTCCAAGCTTAAATATCCATCCTTTTACTAGCACGTGCAGAAAGAGCAACCAAAATATTTTAACAAGTTTTATTTAGATGTCACAAGATCGCCATAATCTTCATATCTTAAATGACAATTTAAAAATGAACGAATAAAAACAAAATGCATTTCAATTAAATACTTGTTCATTATTTTCAAAAGCCACAGGGAGCCGCGGGTTGCCGACCCTTGGATTAGACTGAATTCATTGTGTCTATCATTTATGGTCCCGACTGTAGCTTTTCATCCCCTGCATCCATGCGGGACTCTTAACCACCACAGAATAAAAACAAAAACAAAAACAAAAATTCACCACACAGCCAGTCTAGTCCATGCTGTCTCCACATTCCACCCTTCCGTGATGCAAAAGTGCAGCCCAGGTTAGTGCATCACATGTGCAGCTGTGAAGGACACTTCCATAAACATTTGGGCTTTCAAGGCTTTAACTAAAAGGTGCCAAAGCAAAGGATGTTGGGAAGACTCTCCTGCAAAATCTCCTATAAGCACGACAAAATATGATGTCAAGTTTACATTCACGACCTCTGGGTGTCACTATGGTATTGGTAGACACAGACCCGTCTGGCCGTCCCCCTCCACGACGCTTTTGTTCCCGCACTGCAAAAGAAATCGTTGCAATCGAGCATTGTGTATTCTGGAAATCTACGAGCAGAGGTTTTTGTTCTGAACAGTCTTTTTGTCGCACTGGAGCGATTCTTTTGCGGATGAAAGATGCGGATCTGTGCAGATCCAGGGCCCGGATTCGGCTTGTGTTTGATTCTCGCTTTTTTACTCGGAGAACCGTGCCGGGCTCAGATAAGATACTCGGTTCCGGAGGAGGTGAAAGACGGAACCGTGGTGGGAAACGTGGCGAAGGATCTCGGTTTCGATGTCACCTCGCTGAGCGATCGACGCTTTCGTGTAGCGACCGAATCCACGGATGATATTTTCGCGGTGAACCACGACGACGGGGCTCTTTACGTGCGCAGTCACATCGACAGAGAAGCTCTGTGTCAAGGAAGCGGGGCTTGTCTGGTGGAGCTGAAAATTCTCGTGGATAACCCGCTGGAGGTGCACTACGTGACTGTGGAAATCACGGACGTGAACGATCATTCTCCTGATTTCCCCGAGAAACAACAAACCTTCGAGATCGCGGAACACACGCTGCCGGGCCGCCGCTTCCAACTGCACACCGCTCATGATCCGGATGCGGGAATTAATTCAATCCGCACTTACACTTCGACACCAAATGAACATTTTGAGGTAAATATTCGTCAAAGTGATGCGGGAAAGATACCGTTTTTGGTGCTGAAGAAATCGTTAGACAGAGAAGAAAAAAATAAACATTCACTGATAGTGACGGCAGTAGATGGAGGTAAACCTCCGCGCTCTGGCACGTTGAATGTTACCATCATTGTTTTGGATATTAATGATAATCGCCCAGTATTTAGTAAGGATGTTTACCATGTTACAATACAGGAAAACGTTCCCATCGGCACCTCTATATTTAAAATGAATGCATCAGATCCTGATGAGGGAAGCAATGGAGAAATCGAATACAGTCTGGGGAAAACGTTAAGGCGGAGGGTGTTTGATATTTTTGAATTGGTCACGTTGAGTGGAGAAATCAGAGTGAAAGGACCGATTGACTACGAAGAAAATGATGTTTTTGAACTGGATGTTGAGGCTTCAGATAAAGGAACACCTCCTCTGACAGGTGAGTGCAGGGTCATTATAAAGATCGTAGATGTTAATGATAATCCACCGGAGATAGAAGTCACTTCACTGTCTAACACAGTGTCTGAGGACTCCAAACCTGGAACTGTAATTTCTCTCATCAGCGTGAAGGATAAAGATTCAGGTGTGAATGGGAAAATAATTTCACACATCACAAATACCGTGCCCTTTGAACTAAAGCCGTCCTACAAGGAGAACATGTATTCTGTTGTAACCAAAGGTTATTTGGATCGAGAGGAGGTGTCACATTATCACATAAGATTAGAAGCCACCGATTGCGGTGAGCCACCTTTGTCAGCCTTTATTACTCTGAACATTCAAATATCTGATGTAAATGACAACAACCCGAGTTTTACAAGATCCCCGGTCGAGTTTTATCTTTTGGAGAACAACAAAGCTGGGAAATCTATATTCTCGGTAAGCGCAACGGACAATGACATGAACGACAATGCGGCAATATCGTATAGTATTATTAGAGGGGAACATGGGAATGATGTCACTTCCTTCTTAAACATAAACCCGGACAATGGCCATATTTCAGCTCTGAAGAGTTTCGACTTTGAGAGCCTGAAAACCTTCCAGTTCCAAGTTGTTGCCACTGACTCTGGAAGTCCAGCACTGAGCAGCAACGTGACGGTGAAGGTGTTCATTCTGGATCAGAACGACAACCCTCCGGTCATCCTGTATCCGCTCAGCTCCAACGGCTCTGCCGAAGGCGTGGAGGAGATTCCCCGCAACGTGAACGCAGGACACCTGGTGACTAAAGTCAGAGCCTACGACGCCGATATAGGATATAACGGCTGGTTACTGTTTTCACTGCAGGAAGTCACTGAGCACAGTCTGTTTGTTTTGGACCGCTATACAGGACAGATCAGAACGCTGCGCTCCTTCACAGAGACGGACGAGGCCGAGCATAAACTGGTCATACTGGTCAAAGACAACGGCAACTTTTCCCTCTCGGCAACAGCTACCGTGCTCGTCAAAGTCGTGGAGCCCAAAGAGGCTTTTGCCGCCTCCGACGTCAAAAGTTCGGCCAAAGTCGACGAAGACGACAACGTGACTTTTTACCTGATGATAACTTTGGGCTCAGTCTCAGTGCTCTTTGTCATCAGTATCGTGGTGTTGATCGCAATGCAGTGTTCTAAATCCACGGACTATACTTCTAAATATCTACAAGACGCCAACTATGATGGGACACTGTGTCACAGCATCCAGTACAGATCTGGAGACAAACGCTACATGTTAGTGGGACCCAGGATGAGTGTAGGATCTACTATAGTCCCGGGCAGCCAGGCCAACACTCTGGTGCTCCCTGACAGGAGAGGGGCAGCAGGAGAGGTAAGTCTTGAATCCCTACGAAACACCAAATTTTGCCAGTGATATTTGTGCCTGTAGTATCTGGATCAAAATCCACAACTATTATCATTTTAATATCAGAGGGAGTGAAATGACTGACATTGCTGAGGTGTTTTGACCTTACAATCTGCTTCGTGGTGTGATGTTGTATCAGAGAATCGTTTCAGTCATGTTTTCTTATCGTGAAACATTTTTGCACTTGCATATGTATACATTAGAAGTATAGCTATAATGAACACACACACATAATAGCATCATCAGCCACATCAACATAATGGTTGCCCTAAAAGGGCCACATGTAACAATCACAGTATAAATATAACCAAATGGAACCAAATTTAATGTAAAAAAAAAATGTAACTACTCCTAAATATTAAACAACTCTGAATTTATTACTCATTTAAATCAAAAATAATGCATATGGATTCCCGTCATTCGTGAAACAGCCTCCCATCTGCATCATCTTTTCTCTTCCTGGACATTTAGGGATCAGTTGTATCTCTCAATTCCACTTGAGAATAGTATTGACGTGGATACACTGCAGTCCAATAGCAGGATGCCGTCACTTCGCTTGTAACATGATCGGCAAGAATTATGGGAAATGTATTTCATAATCAATGCACGCGTTTGGCTTATTTTAAGACGATCAGGCCTTTTCAGATGTTCTCGCAAATCCAATAAATGATGTGGCGGGCCACATTTGGCCCAAGGACTTTGAGTTTGACACATATGCGTTAGGGGTACCTTCCCCTTTCGTAAGGTTATTGACACACTGGGAGTGAGAATGGGTTCTTATATAAAGACGACAAATACTGCTGTCATGTTCGTTGAGATGTACAATATGTAGATATGCCTTGAAACTCGTGAGACATAGAATGATGCAGGTTGAAATCCGGTCCGTTTTTCTCCTTGGTGTCAGTATAACATCACCGTGGTCCTGAAATATCAAAAACCCCTAAAAGGCTTTTGTCTGTCGCCTCACAGTCGGAGATTGGAGTAGAAGGTACGGCGATGTGATTTGTATGACGGCTCATCACCGTGTGCATTGCGGAATATTGAAAATAAGTTGGACGTGGATGCTGTGAGTTGATGGACATGATGGGAAGTGGATCGAGGTAGATCATCCAAAAGATATTGCACCTTTGTGTATTTCGCTTTGTTTTGTTCATTACATGAATTTTTATTTTTTCATTTTCTTTTCTTTTATCATTGTTTGTGAAACTATCCAGGTATAATGGAGTCGAAATTTAATCCAGGACCTTTTTTTGACCGCAACTTTTAAATCAGTCAGCATCTTGTGTGCTTACATGAAAAGGTTGGGAAGAGTTGACGTTGTTGTCCACGACACTAAATCGTACTCTCTTCGAGTTTCACTGAACTGCCCTGAAGGATTGGTTTTTCATTCACACAAGCTGGATGAGGCCATGTTTCAGGACCGCAGAAAAATACACTTTATTGAATTATTTTTGTTGTATCTTCCAGTGTTATATCTCCAGTCACACTGCGAATGTGTAAATGCATACAACGTATCATAAAGACACATAGCTTAAATATATATTTGTCCTCTTGGTGTCAGTGTAACATCGAGAAGACCACTAGAGTCTTCGATCCTGACAGAAAGGCTGGATCTTCGGATCATTTCGGACACGTGTAACGAGGAACAGACCGTGTTTTTTATCGTCTGCGTCTAAAAATCGCACGGAAATAAACGTTCGGTCGCCGCATTGAAATGGAAACGGATTATTTCTATTTTCCGGCGAGGATGAGGAACAAATGGCGTCGGAGGAACCGCTGCTGGTTGGCTCTTTGTTCGTGTCTGCTGCTGGTTTTCGGCGAACAGGGTGCGGCTGACTTACGGTACTCGATCCCGGAGGAGGTGGCGGAGGGGACCGTAGTTGGCAACGTCGCAAAGGATCTGGGTTTGGACAAATCTTCTCTGATCGATCGACGCTTCCGTGTAGTCACCGGGTCGAAGGACACATATTTCGGGGTGAACCCGGAAAACGGCGCCTTGCAGGTCCACGGGAAGGTCGACAGAGAAGAGCTCTGTCAAGGGAGCGGTGCGTGTTTAATGGAGCTGAAAATTCTGGTCGAAAACCCGCTAGAAATGCATCATGTCATTGTGGAAATTACCGATGTGAACGATCATGCTCCTAGTTTTCATGAAAACGAGCAGATATTTGAAATGGGTGAGCAAACGTCTCCGGGAACGCGGGTCGAGCTGCCCGCCGCCCGCGATCCAGACGCCGGTATAAACTCCGTGCGCACTTACACGTTGACTCCGAACGAACATTTCGAATTGGACTTAAGTCAGAACGATGAAGATAAAATACCCTTCCTGGTGCTGAAGAAGCCGCTAGATAGAGAACAGAGTAAAAGCCACTGGCTCGTTGTGAAAGCAGTCGATGGGGGGAAACCTCAGCGATCAGGGACGCTGAACGTCTCTGTAATTATTCTGGATACGAATGACAATCGGCCTGTGTTTAGTCAGAACACTTACCAGATTGAAATACAAGAAAAAATTCCAGTTGGTACAACTGTTATACAGGTAAATGCAGTTGATCCAGACGAAGGAAGTAACGGGGAAATAGTGTACAGTCTGAGCAAAACACTGGCACGTAAAGTTTATGACGTTTTTGAACTGGACACAGCGAGTGGGCAAATAAAACTGAAAGGAAATCTAGATTTTGAGGAGTCTGACATATATAGACTTGACGTTCAGGCATCAGATAAAGGAACGCCGCCACTAACAGGGAGGTGCAGGGTTATTATAAAGATCTTAGATGTTAATGATAATCCACCGGAAATCGAAGTCACGTCTTTGTCTCAGACAGTGTCTGAAGATTCAAAACCTGGAACAGTTATTGCACTTATAAGTGTTACTGATAAAGATTCGGGTCTCAATGGAAAAATCATTTCAAATATATTAAATGACGTACCTTTTGAATTAAAACCATCCTACGAGGAGAATATATATTCAGTTGTCACAAGAGGGTTTTTGGATCGAGAGGAGGTGTCACATTATGAAATCATTGTAAAAGCCACCGACTGTGGTGACCCTCCTCTATCTATGTTTAAAACTCTTGAAATCCAGATATCGGACGTCAATGACAACAGACCTCATTTTGAGCAAAATCCACTGCAGTTTTACCTGGTGGAAAATAATGTTGCCGGAGCATCAATATTCTCAGTCAGCGCAACAGACAACGACGTGAAGGAAAATGCAGATATTTCATATAGTATTGTAAGACATGGCAGGGAGAATGATGGAACGTCTTTTCTCAATATAAATCCTGATAACGGACAGATTTCTGCATTGAAGAGTTTTGACTTTGAGAGCCTGAAAACCTTCCAGTTCCAAGTTGTTGCCACTGACTCTGGAAGTCCAGCACTGAGCAGCAACGTGACGGTGAAGGTGTTCATTCTGGATCAGAACGACAACCCTCCGGTCATCCTGTATCTGCTCAGCTCCAACGGCTCTGCCGAAGGCGTGGAGGAGATTCCCCGCAATGTAAACGCAGGACACCTGGTGACGAAAGTCAGAGCCTACGACGCCGATATAGGATATAACGGCTGGTTACTGTTTTCGCTGCGGGAAGTCACTGAGCACAGTCTGTTTGTTTTGGACCGCTATACAGGACAGATCAGAACGCTGCGCTCCTTCACGGAGACGGACGAGGCCGAGCATAAACTGGTCATACTGGTCAAAGACAACGGCAACGTTTCGCTCTCAGCAACAGCTACCGTGCTCGTCAAAGTCGTGGAGCCCAAAGAGGCTTTTGCCGCTTCCGACGTCAAAAGTTCGGCCAAAGTTGTCGAGGACGACAACGTGACTTTTTACCTGATGATAACTTTGGGCTCAGTCTCAGTGCTGTTTGTCATCAGTATCGTGGTGTTGATCGCAATGCAGTGTTCTAAATCCACGGACTATACTTCTAAATATCTACAAGACGCCAACTATGATGGGACACTGTGTCACAGCATCCAGTACAGATCTGGAGACAAACGCTACATGTTAGTGGGACCCAGGATGAGTATAGGATCTACTATAGTCCCGGGCAGCCAGGCCAACACTCTGGTGCTCCCTGACAGGAGGAAGACTTCTGAAGAGGTAAATCATTTATCTGTCTAATTTACAGAAGTGTATTATTGGCATACATGAGCAAGCATAAACCCATCATAAGGAGCTTCCATACCTGGCGGTGTGTAATGATGTCATGTTGGTTTCCAGCTCCGTCTGAATGAGCCTTCTGTTGCTTTTTCAGGGGAAAAAAGGGGTAAATCTTTATCTTTGTGGTTTTTATTCATTGATAGCAAGTGAGAGGTTCGATATTTGGCTGAACAACAATAACCCCATGTTGGTTTTGAGACATACTGAAAAACGGTTGGAAAAAATCCGCTCATGAAGAGGACTCCAAAGCAAAGATCATTTATTTATTGTAACATTTCGAGCCACATTTGTGTCTTCTTCAGATGCTTAATAAAGATGTTACCATGGCGCCATTTTTAAATGGTACGAACTTGTGATTCCCTATGCCTGGTGTCCATTCTAAATGAAACACAGGAACCTTGATTAGGTATTTATATTCATACCTCATGCTTCATATCTCATTGGATATATTTTTCCAGTCTTATTCTTGTCCAGAGATAGAGTACAAAAACCGAAACTCTTAATATATGTTAAGAGACGGAGCTGAACGTTATTAATCAGATTAAAACATAACTGGAAAACACTGAAGAATCGACAATGAAAATGAAGTCATGAGCTTCGGTGCGAAATGCAATATCACATGTTTGTACACTTTAAAAATGGCGCCACGGTAACATTTTTGTTCAAGGACAGCCAAATGTGACTCGAAACCTCACGCCAAAAAAAATAAATATTGGTTTGGAGCGCTCTAGCAGTGCGGATTTTTTTTTCAACCTTTACTCAGTCCTTGCTGCGAGGAAGCGGATGTGCGTGTGGTTTTTTTTGTCTCAAGTTTTGAGTTATGCGTCGCATTTGTAACTTCCAACAAATATCTCCAAACAAGTATTCTAAATATTATTGCATTTTTTCTTGATTGTATTTGAATGTCCATCATGGAATTTAGCGTTGCCACTCAAATGATTATTATTAATATCCCTTTTTTGGGGTGGGGTGGAGAGTAGTTGTCTTACGGTGTAGTTATACTACTAATTTTATTTGGGTGACCAAGGTTCTCCAGAGTGATCACTTGGTGTCGGTATGTGAGCAGAAAACCTCTCCTCAGAAACGGTCCTCCCCTTTGTTGGGCGGCTTGTCACATTTTTCTCGACCGACTCGTCCTGGCGGCTGCAGTCATTCAAGCCTCTGTGATTTTATTCTTGAACCGTGGATTTAATCGCATATTTTGGTTATTCGTTAAACGAGACGGTATTTTTCATTGATGGGGAACCATCGTCAAGTGAGAAGCGCGACGCAGAAAAGGCTCGGTGATCCGGGGGAACAATGGCGATGGGTGGCCGTCATTGTTGCGCTGGCGGTTTCAACAAGCGGCGCATCGGCACAAATCCGCTATTCGATCCCGGAAGAGGCCGAAAAGGGAACCGCCGTCGGGAATATCGCGAAAGATTTGGGATTAGAAAAGAACACGCTGAGAGAAAGAGACTATCGCATCGTGGAAGGATCCACGGAGTCGTTTTTCAAAGTGAACCCAGAAGATGGCGTGCTGTACGTGGACCGCATCC
Organism: Fistularia commersonii; assembly: GCF_037954325.1. Taxonomy (NCBI): domain Eukaryota; kingdom Metazoa; phylum Chordata; class Actinopteri; order Syngnathiformes; family Fistulariidae; genus Fistularia; species Fistularia commersonii. The sequence continues at coordinate 3,306,531 of NC_141296.1, forward strand.
TGGACAGAGAAGAGGTTTGTGAGCGCAGCAGCGTTTGCTTGATCAATTTGAAAACCCTATTAGAAAACCCTCTGGAGATTCACTATGTCACAGTGGAGGTGCTGGATGTGAACGACCACCCTCCGAGCTTCTCGGTGAGAGAGTCCCGGCTCGACATCTCGGAGTCTGCGCTGCCGGGTTTGCGCCTTCAGCTGCAGGCGGCGCACGACGCGGACGTCGGCCAGTTTTCCGTCCAGGAGTACAAACTCAGTCCGAACAAACATTTTCGTTTGGAAGTCAAAGATCGCGGGAAGGATGGGAAAATTCCTGTATTGGTTTTACTGAAATCGCTCGATAGAGAGACTGAGAGCAGCCATAAGTTGCTCATTTCGGCGATAGATGGGGGAAAGCCGAGGCGATCTGGGACAGCAGAGATTTTAGTGAACGTCTTAGACGTCAATGACAATATGCCACTTTTCCCCGAAGAGGCGTATTCTGTATACCTGAATGAAAATGCATCAATCGGAACCGCGGTTATAAAAGTGAATGCCACGGATTCAGACGAAGGGACAAATGGTGAAATAATTTATTCATTTGGAAATAACGTGAATAAAAGAATAGCTGAACTTTTCCGTATTGACCAAGATTCAGGGGAAATCACCGTCCAGGGAAAGATAGACTTTGAATTAGAAGAGAGTTATGAAATTGACATACAGGCCTCTGACAAAGGGTCTGCTCCTTTCAGAACGGACAAAAGCGTCCTGGTAAATATTGTTGATCTTAATGATAACGCCCCAGAGATAGAAGTTACATCATTTTCACAAGCGATAGCAGAAGATGCGAGGCTTGGAACCACGGTGGCATTAATCAGCGTTCTCGATAAAGACTCGGGTCTAAACGGGAAAGTAATTTGTTCTTTAAATGAAGATGTTCCCTTCATATTGGCGCCTTCTGCTCAAGACAACATGTACTCAATTGTCACAAATTCGCCTCTGGATAGAGAAAAACGATCCATATATGATGTTAAAATTACTGCAAGGGATGCTGGTATACCATCTCTGTCTGCTGAAAAAAATATTCACATTTTTGTATCAGATATAAATGACAACAATCCAGAATTTTCTGAAAGTCCTTACACAGTTTATGTTCATGAAAACAACTCTCCTGGAGCTTCGGTGTTTTCTGTTAGAGCTTTTGATAAAGATGAAGGAGATAATTCAAACATTTTATACCATATTTCAACAGAGGGGAAAGATGTCGAGAAAAATAACCTGATCAGTCTGAGTATAAATTCTGAAACAGGGGACATTTTGGCGCTGAAGAGTTTTGATTTTGAGTCGGTGAAAACCTTCCAGTTCCAAGTTGTTGCCACTGACTCTGGAAGTCCAGCACTGAGCAGCAACGTGACGGTGAAGGTGTTCATTCTGGATCAGAACGACAACCCTCCGGTCATCCTGTATCCGCTCAGCTCCAACGGCTCTGCCGAAGGCGTGGAGGAGATTCCCCGCAATGTGAACGCAGGACACCTGGTGACGAAAGTCAGAGCCTACGACGCCGATATAGGATATAACGGCTGGTTACTGTTTTCGCTGCAGGAAGTCACTGAGCACAGTCTGTTTGTTTTGGACCGCTATACAGGACAGATCAGAACGCTGCGCTCCTTCACGGAGACGGACGAGGCCGAGCATAAACTGGTCATACTGGTCAAAGACAACGGCAACTTTTCCCTCTCGGCAACAGCTACCGTGCTCGTCAAAGTCGTGGAGCCCAAAGAGGCTTTTGCCGCTTCCGACGTCAAAAGTTCGGCCAAAGTCGACGAAGACGACAACGTGACTTTTTACCTGATGATAACTTTGGGCTCAGTCTCAGTGCTCTTTGTCATCAGTATCGTGGTGTTGATCGCAATGCAGTGTTCTAAATCCACGGACTATACTTCTAAATATCTACAAGACGCCAACTATGATGGGACACTGTGTCACAGCATCCAGTACAGATCTGGAGACAAACGCTACATGTTAGTGGGACCCAGGATGAGTATAGGATCTACTATAGTCCCGGGCAGCCAGGCCAACACTCTGGTGCTCCCTGACAGGAAACGACAATTGGAAGAGGTAAGCAGCTGTAAAATGAATTATTTTCCCATGATCTTTTGTGAGGGATTGCTTTCACCTCTTAAACTATGCAGAATATGACTGCAAAACATCATGTTGTCAATTTGATACTTTGCCGTGGGGTTCTTTAATGAAAAAAAAAAAAAGTTGTAGATTGAGTTCGATCTTTGTTGTTGCCTTCGTCTAGTGCCTGGATTCTGCTTTTTTTTGAGTCACCGTTCACACATACAGCATCCATAGTACTCCATGCTATGTTACTTTTGGCAAAATAGGAAAAAACAATAACTTTGAATTGTTTCGGGGAGCTTGTAGTCAGTGAGGTGAACGGCACATTCATCTGCTGTATTTGGTGCCCAATGTGTTTGGTGTGATAACTAGAATTTTTATATTTTTTTGTTTGCAAAATTTGCCAATGTCCTTTGGTTGGTGCTGTATGTAGGGGTGTCATCTAGGAATAATTGAAAGTAACACTGTTGAAGTCGGTGATTTGACCCAAGAAGAGCAAAGAGATTTTGACCACTGTGGCACGGAATTGTATTTCGATTTTGGATCCTCAGTAGGCTGGACTTTTGATCGAAGTGGATTTACACTACAGTTAAATGTCCTGAGGTCTTTTTTCCTTTGCATTTTGAGACGGTGTGGATTTTGAATGGAGAGCAGCAGCAACGAAGAGAAGCGCTTTAAGCAGATTAGCCACAGGTTTAAACGCCACAGTAGCAGACCGGGCTCCTCTAACAATCGTTTAGTAGGATATGATACATTAGTGACAAGTCGCTTTAAGACTCTTGATCCTATTTTCTGGCAGAGAAAACTCCATTTACATTTAATTCATATTTTAAGCTCTCATTTGATGACTTACGGTGCTTGTTTGGGAAGTTGATTGTGACCCGGTGTATTTTGGTTTGCAAGAAACAATGCTGGGAAAACAAAATCATTGTGGAAAGAAAGCAAGTAATTTCAGTTTGTCCGCACTTTTGTGGCCAAGCTCCTTCTAAGCTGTTTCATACGGGGAACGTCTGACCTGGTGGAACCGCAATATTACACATTTTATATTCATATATAAATAGAATGTGGATTTCGAATCCACACAGGACATGACAACTTGAGGGATTCTTGGAGCTTCATTCCTTCATTTTAAACCAATTTCCCAGCACCTTTCATTAACTGCTCATGTTGAACAAACATGCTGTGTCACAATCTGTGGAAATTGATGTAGACAGAATATTTCTTTTTTGTTAAACGGCAAATTTCCCTGTAGTTCTATGGAGTGGCTGCAGTAGCAGACTGGGGTTTTGGGCCCATATAACAGGGGTTTCAAACTCATTTTTTTCCGGGGGCACATACGACCTAATTTGATATCAAGTGTGTAATTACCTAGAAGTAACACTAAGTCCAAAAATTTCCTTTGTTTGAACATAAAGGAGAACAGGTAAATGACAGTGACCCTTTAAAAAATACATGATGAACAACCTGAGATTGACTAGGAAAAATAAGTGCAATTTCAACAACACAATGCCTGAGTTCTGTCTTCGCAGTTCTCCGTGCATTTTGTTGTATTTTTCCCCATGGCAAATCTCAGAGTGGCACCGAAACTCGCCGCATCTACACCAAGCATGCAGGTTTCTTATTAACCTCAACAAAGAAATAAGAAGTGGTCCATTTCTCTTGGAAAACTCCTTACTCAATATCCTCTTTTCTCTTTTTTGATAATGACGTCTTGCTGGTAAAAGCAGGTACATTTCTAACAAGTAAAAATGCTTTTTACAGACCCGGAAGCTGTATTGGTGCCATCTGCTGTAAGTTGTGCGTCACATAGTGTTGCGCCATGTTGCTAACACTGACTAAAACAATGCACCACTAGCAAACAATATAGGAACTGCGTATTTATTTTTAAAAAGTAGTTCATGAGTATTATGTATTTTTTCACATTGTAGATTTTTTCCATGGGTCGGATTGGACCCCCTGGTGGGCCGGTACTGGCCCACGTGCCGTACGTTTGTCACCACTGCCATAGGAGGAACACATACACACCTACAAGTAACTTGGGGTCCACATTGACAATAAACTGGACCGGACAAACAACACATTTGTACTCTACAGGGAGGGTCAGAGCAGGATGTTTTTCCTGAGGAGACTGAGGTCGTGTGGTGACTAAAGCAGGCACCTTAACACCTTCCGCCAGTCTATGGTAGCCAGCACACTCTTCTTAGCTACAGTGTGCTGGTGGGGCGGTGCCAGGACTGCTGAGGTCAACAGGCTCAACAAGCTAGGGAGCGAAGCCTGCTAGGTGGTGGGACTGAACCCAAACCGTCTTGAATTATGGCAGTGTGAGGGACAAACCAGGAGCTGTCCCGGACGATCCTTCCCGCCTCCCGCGCCACGAGCTGCGGCTTACGAGCAGCTCACCGAGCCAATGCCTCATCCCTGCAGAACCCGACTGTTCGGATGTTCCTTCGCGCCCACAGCCATCAGACTGTATGAGAGCAGTCTGGACGGCACACAATTTTGACTGGCTGGTGGTGCATCTGTGCTACCACGACCACACTACCTCAGCCGGTCACGTCACACACTCACTCCGTTGTCTATTTGTATCCTTATTGGTGTCACTCCATTCACACCCTGTTTATTTTTGTCATTGCTATTGTCACTCTGTTTATGTTCTTATCCTTGCTGTTGTCATTTTGGTTGTCTATCTTCACCCTTGCTGTATTTTCTTCCATTCTGCTGTTTATTCTTATACTTGTTGTTCACCCTGCATTTGCAACTTTTTAATTGTCTTTCTATTCATGTATCTCTACCCATATTTATTGATACTGTAATTGTTGCGCAGCTGTGACAAAAGAATTTCTCCTTATCTTACCTGCAACCGGTTCAAGCAGACGACATGCAATATCACAGTTTTTCACGGGATGGCGGTATCTTTTTAGTTTAACGCGTAAACCGTCCCAGCTTTGGAGAGCCCGCCCCTCTTGCGCGTTTAGCCCGATCGGTACGCATTGAACCGGGTGCAGATCTAACAACAGCGAGTGAATTCTTATTCTTTGGTGAAATAAATCGGATGGAGAGCAGAGTGTCCCGCTGCGAGAAAGACGACAATCCGAGCAAGCGTCGGATCGCGGACGCGTTCGGATCCCTGCTTTTCCATCAAAACATGAGACAAAGAGGACGGGAAACGTGGCGACGCCGCGCGCTTGTTTTTGTCTTGGTTTTACTCGCCGGAGAGGCATCGGCTCAAATGAGATACTCCCTGTCGGAGGAGCTGAAAGAGGGGAGTTTTGTCGGCAACTTGGCGAAGGATCTGGGGATCGATCTGGCCGTCATGAAGCAGCGGGGGTTTCGCATCATGTCCAGCTCCGACGAGTCTCTTTTTAAGGTAAACGAGCACGACGGGAACCTTTACTCGAACCGGCAAATTGACCGAGAAGAAATCTGCAAGGACAGCAACAATGCGTGTTTAATGAACCTCAAGACGGTCCTCGAAAACCCCTTGGAGGTGCATTATATTACCGTTGAGATTTTAGATCTGAACGATCACTCCCCGGCGTTTCCGGAGAAAACCAGGCGGCTGGAAATCGTCGAGTCCGCGCTACCGGGGGCGAAATTTCAGTTGGCAAACGCCCACGATCCGGACGCGGGTGCAAATTCTGTCCAACAGTATAAAATCAGCCCGAATGACCATTTTCGTCTGGAAGTTAAAGATAGAGGGAGGGACGGCAAAACACCGATTTTGCAGCTGCAGAGAGCGCTCGACCGGGAAACCCGCCGCAGTCACCGCCTGGTGCTGACGGCTGTGGACGGCGGGAGCCCCCCCAAAACAGGCTCGGTTGAAATCTACATCGATGTGGGAGATGTCAACGACAACATGCCCGTGTTCACCAAAGATGCGTATTCCGTCGTGCTTCGGGAAAACGCACCGGCGGGCACCACCGTCATTCAGGTGAACGCAACCGATTCGGATGACGGTCCGAACGGGGAAGTTTTTTATTCGTTTGGGCGTGATGTCAAGAGTAATGTGAGGGATTTGTTTGAAATCGACTCTCTCACCGGGGATATAATCGTGAAGGGCCTTGTTGATTTTGAGGTGCAGGACAGCTACGACATTGACGTCCAGGCGTCCGATAAAGGAAGCATTCCGTTCATAACAGACAAGAGCGTGATTATTAGAATCGAGGACGTTAATGACAATTCTCCCGAGATAGAAGTGGCCTCGTTGTCAAGTGCAATTCCAGAGGATGCCAAACCTGGAACCACGGTGGCACTCATAAGCGTTACCGACCGAGACTCCGGCGTGAACGGTAAGATAATCACCTACGTGTCCGACGACAGCCCCTTTGCGTTGACCCCGTCGATACAAGACAACGTGTTTGCCGTCGTCACCAAATCTCAGCTCGACCGGGAGAAGAATTCACAATATGAAATTACGATTTTCGCCAAGGATGGAGGTGAACCGGTATTAACGAACGAGAAGACAATTAGTGTTTTTGTGTCGGATACCAACGACAACAGCCCGCTGTTTTCAACCAGTCCCTACACCGTCTACATCCGTGAAAATAATCAGGCTGGAGCCTCTGTGTTTTCTGTAAAAGCTTCTGATTGTGATGAGGGAGATAATGCACGGATTTCATATCATATTCTAAGGAACGTAGGTCATGAAAATAAGATGACATCATTTCTTAACATTAACCCTGAAAATGGAGATATTTCAGCACTGAAGAGTTTTGATTTTGAGTCGGTGAAAACCTTCCAGTTCCAAGTTGTTGCCACTGACTCTGGAAGTCCAGCACTGAGCAGCAACGTGACGGTGAAGGTGTTCATTCTGGATCAGAACGACAACCCTCCGGTCATCCTGTATCCGCTCAGCTCCAACGGCTCTGCCGAAGGCGTGGAGGAGATTCCCCGCAATGTGAACGCAGGACACCTGGTGACTAAAGTCAGAGCCTACGACGCCGATATAGGATATAACGGCTGGTTACTGTTTTCGCTGCAGGAAGTCACTGAGCACAGTCTGTTTGTTTTGGACCGCTATACAGGACAGATCAGAACGCTGCGCTCCTTCACGGAGACGGACGAGGCCGAGCATAAACTGGTCATACTGGTCAAAGACAACGGCAACGTTTCCCTCTCGGCAACAGCTACCGTGCTCGTCAAAGTCGTGGAGCCCAAAGAGGCTTTTGCCGCTTCCGACGTCAAAAGTTCGGCCAAAGTCGACGAAGACGACAACGTGACTTTTTACCTGATGATAACTTTGGGCTCAGTCTCAGTGCTCTTTGTCATCAGTATCGTGGTGTTGATCGCAATGCAGTGTTCTAAATCCACGGACTATACTTCTAAATATCTACAAGACGCCAACTATGATGGGACACTGTGTCACAGCATCCAGTACAGATCTGGAGACAAACGCTACATGTTAGTGGGACCCAGGATGAGTATAGGATCTACTATAGTCCCGGGCAGCCAGGCCAACACTCTGGTGCTCCCTGACAGGAGGAAGACTTCTGAAGAGGTAAGGTTGAAATTAAGAATTTTGTTCAAGATGCATCGGTGTAATATGAGGGGCGGCCTTGTGGCGCAGTGGTTAGCTCTTTGGCCTCACAGCACGAAGGACCCTGGATCGATTATGACAAGAGGAGTTTTCATGTTCTCATGTCTGCTTGGGTTTCTCGAGTTTCCGGGTGTTTCCCCCCCACAGTCCTAAAATATGGTTCAGTTTTAATCGGAAAAAAATTGAGAAAAATGAGTGAGTGAATGTCCATTTGTATATGTGGCTCTGCAACAGGTTTCGCCTGATGACAGCTGTGATAGGCTCCGGCATCCCAGAGTGCAAGATAAGCATCAGACAAGGGATGGATGGATTCATCACTGAGTCCATTTGCCTGATGTTGTAATGTTCAGATTTACAGATACCAATCAATAACTCAAAGATGTCGAGGCCGATTGCTCTTAATCCGAGCACACATTACTGCCGTGATTGAAGAAGAGACGCGTGGGACTCGTTTTTGACAGCTGTGCTTCGAAGGGCAATAGAATAGTTTCATTTATGAACATTTTCACGCTCCTCCCCTTTGGTATTGTTGATTTAAAAAAGAAAGAAACTTGCTCGAACTGCTGGTGTGAAATGGGTCGTGGTGTGATCTTTGCTCCGTGGCTTAAAATGGAGTTCTTATCAAGCGCCTTGTTGGGGCCGTTCAGTCAAGTTGTAATTGTGGCTTGCGGGTGAGGCAAACACTCTGTAATGTTTATTCAATAAACATTACGTTTTCTTTTACATGTCTTTCAAACTGAGTTCGATTTGAATTGTCATGTTTACAATTTATTGTTTTAACACGCCTTTTTAAAAAGAAAGATCACCGTGGGCACTGCTATCATTTTTCATTTTTCTTTGCAACTGAGCCTCGATTCAAAAGCAAATCAAAAGAAATTGGCACCTTAACCATCACTACCTCGTCGTTGTTTTCTCTGGCAAATTATTTCTAATTTTTGTACTTTTGCACTCATTGACGCCCGCTTAGCGCAGGTTTTCAGCACCGTGGATGTCGCTGTCCATGGTGCTGAAAACTCTCCCCGGGAAACTTTCTTCCCTGGCTACATCCCCGTGGAACATCGCGAGAAATCTAACTTTTTAAATCGTCCACCCTCTGAATTTTGTTGCTGTGGTATTTGTCTATTATTGTAAAAAAATCCACGGATTATACTTCTAAATATCTTCCAGATGCCAACTATAAAGGGACACTTTGTCACAGCATCCAGCACAGATGAGGACATTGTATCTCCAATGTGTTTTATCCTCAGTATCTTGGGTTTACAAATGTGCAGAGCGACAATAACTTGAATACTCGCTTCCTCTTTGGTTACATTGTCAGGTATCCACAAATTATTCATTCGACTTAGTCTTTCTCAAGTTGATCAGTCTTTCTTGGATCAACTCGATCATTATTTGTCTCCTCATTGTGTGGAAGAGGAGTTTTGTATGACTATGTGACTTCCATCTTGCAGACTACGCACACATTTTTGATTTTTATGAACCCTTCCAGTTCAGACGGGACGCTGAATTGACGCCACATTTCAATTTGTTGTACTTAATACAGGACTTTTTTTCCCGGGCAGTTTGACTGTAACTTTATAACCTCAGTTTGTTCAGAGTGGGTTGTCTGAGTCGTCCTATAATGCAATTGAAATCTCCTCTGTGTGTCGTATTAAAAATTATTTATTGAAGGTGTGTATATCATCCAGCTCTTGACCTGGTAGTTTTTCAAAACCTCAAAGCTTCATATATGGATATAGTAATTTCTTGTGTCTTTGCAACTCTGTTTAAACATTAGTAAACAAAGCGGTGACTGAATAATCATAGATATAGGAATAATATTGGCCTGATAATAGCACAAGGGGTCAGTGTGTGGACGCGCTTTTGGTTCAGCCCCTTTATGCCTGCTGATCCCGCCCCTTTTGTCGACGTTCAGTCGTCATTGAGCGCAGCAAAAAACGCCGATTTGGAAAACGCCTGCTTTTTTTCTGTGCACAGATTGACTCATTTGCCGGATTCATAGCCGCTACCATACTTCATGCAAGGGAATTTAATTCTTCCAACAGAGCTTTTTGTTGCCGCGAAAGACAAATAATGAAACAAAGAGGACATCCGGCGCGGCCGCCGTTGCGCTGCGGATGGATCGCATTGTTGCTTTTCGTTGCGTGGCATCGGACCCACGCACAGATTAGATATTCGATCTACGAGGAAGGTAAGGAAGGAACGGCGATCGGAGATGTGGCGAAGGATTTGGGACTCGATAAAAACACGTTAAGATCACGGAATATCCGCATTGTGTCCGGTTCAAGCGAATCCCCCTTCCTTGTGAATCAAGACGACGGCTGCCTGTACGTGCAGCGCAAGGTGGATCGCGAAGAAACGTGTGAGAGAAGCAGCTCCTGTCTCATTCACCTTAAAATCGTTTTGGAGAACCCCCTGGAGATCCACTACGCGACCGTGGAGGTGTTAGATATAAACGACCACTCCCCCGCTTTTGCAGACAAAGAATCCACTTTGGAGATATCCGAATCCGCGGTGCCCGGGGCTCGGTTTCAATTACAAATCGCGAGAGACGGAGACGGGGGACAGTTTTCGATCCAGCAGTACAAACTGAGTCCCAGTGACCATTTTCGCGTCGAGGTGAAAGATCGAGGGGACGACCGTAAAATCCCGCTCCTCGTTCTGCAAAAGCAGTTGGACAGGGAGAAAGCTGCGGAGCACAGGTTGCTCCTCACGGCCGTGGACGGCGGGAAACCGGCAAAATCCGGTGCCATCGAGATACATGTGAAGGTCCTGGATGTAAATGATAATTCACCCGTCTTTACCAGAGACGTTTACGCGGTGACGCTGAGTGAGAATACGCCGGTTGGCTCTGCCGTTACGCAGGTAAATGCGACTGACCTGGACGAGGATTTGAACGGGGAGGTTATATATTCATTTGGAAAAGAAGTCGACGATCACATCACGGGCTTATTTGGATTAAACCGAGAAACCGGTGTGATAACAGTTCAGGGGAAAATTGATTTTGAAGAAAACCAAGTGTACGAAATAGATATTCAGGCATCGGATAGGGGACCCGCACCACTCACAACTGATAAAAGTGTAACTATCAAAATATTAGATATTAACGACAACGCCCCGGAGATCGAGGTCACTTCGTTTTCTGACAACGTCCCGGAGGATTCCAGAGTAGGAACTACAGTGGCGCTTATAAGCGTCAATGACTTGGACTCTGGTCCAAATGGAAAAGTGATCTGCTTTTTGGATGACTTATCACCATTTGCATTGGCCCCGTCCATGCAAGATGGGATGTATTCAGTCGTAACCAAAGCTTCACTGGACCGGGAGAGTCGGGATCAGTATGATGTGAGGATATTTTGCAAAGATGGGGGCGAGCCGGTCTTGTCGTCGGAAAATGCCATTCGCGTTTATGTTTCGGATGTAAACGACAATGGCCCGCAGTTTTCGCAAAGCCCGTATACCTGCTACGTAGTTGAAAATAACTCTGCGGGGTCGCCTATATTTTCAGTGAGTGCAGTTGATAGGGATAAAAGTGAGAATGCGTTAGTGACCTATCACATTCCAAGGGGAGGAGACAACCTAAACAGTCATGTCTCATTTATTGACATCAATCACAGCAATGGAGATATTTTGGCGCTGAAGAGTTTTGACTTTGAGAGCCTGAAAACCTTCCAGTTCCAAGTTGTTGCCACTGACTCTGGAAGTCCAGCACTGAGTAGCAACGTGACGGTGAAGGTGTTCATTCTGGATCAGAACGACAACCCTCCGGTCATCCTGTATCCGGTCAGCTCCAACGGCTCTGCCGAAGGCGTGGAGGAGATTCCCCGCAATGTGAACGCAGGACACCTGGTGACTAAAGTCAGAGCCTACGACGCCGATATAGGATATAACGGCTTGTTACTGTTTTCGCTGCAGGAAGTCACTGAGCACAGTCTGTTTGTTTTGGACCGCTATACAGGACAGATCAGAACGCTGCGCTCCTTCACGGAGACGGACGAGGCCGAGCATAAACTGGTCATACTGGTCAAAGACAACGGCAACGTTTCCCTCTCGGCAACAGCTACCGTGCTCGTCAAAGTCGTGGAGCCCAAAGAGGCTTTTGCCGCTTCCGACGTCAAAAGTTCGGCCAAAGTCGACGAAGACGACAACGTGACTTTTTACCTGATGATAACTTTGGGCTCAGTCTCAGTGCTCTTTGTCATCAGTATCGTGGTGTTGATCGCAATGCAGTGTTCTAAATCCACGGACTATACTTCTAAATATCTACAAGACGCCAACTATGATGGGACACTGTGTCACAGCATCCAGTACAGATCTGGAGACAAACGCTACATGTTAGTGGGACCCAGGATGAGTATAGGATCTACTATCGTCCCGGGCAGCCAGGCCAACACTCTGGTGCTCCCTGACAGGAGGAAGACTTCTGAAGAGGTAAGATAATTGGTTTGATGAGGATGTTATATTTTCAATGTCTTATAGCCCTGATTTGTGGGGGTCACAAATGTGTATAATAACAATAACTTGAATAGTTGCTCAGCCTGGGATGAATTTTCAGCCATCAGCCAATGGTGCTTTTGGGTGTTTTTCACATCAACTTGATCATTTGTTTTTTTAAGAATCATGATCTGGCAGCCCTCTCATGGGGAGGAAGAGTCTTGATCGGATGCTGATCTTTCAAGCCACACACATTTTGCACTTTTATTAATCCTTCCAGTTTAGATTTTAATGCAGAAGTGACACCACATTTCAATGAATTGTTGTTTATATAGTATTTTGTGGACTGGGGAGTTTGACCATCAGCAGGCGTCATTTGCAGGACATTGTTCAACTCGGAGTATCTGATCTTATAGTTTGACATCAGTCGCATGTTGCTGATTGTCTCTTGGATGGCAGGATCCCTTAAAATCTAGAAAAAGGATTGCACTCATTTTGAAATGACGCAAGTCTGTGCTGCCACGTTTCCAAGCTGATCGTGAGTACTTTTGTGATTTATGGGGGAGAAAAAGGAGGCAGCTGTGTTTTACTGTCTTTGCATGAGGATATGGGTTGCTTATTGGAAAAAAAAAAACTTTTGAGCGTTCAATTTTCTTGAAACTTTCACATTCGGACAAAATGCAGGGAACTACGGTGCTCTTCGAGTTTGTCGACATTTCTACCGTTTCCTGACGCTTGGTGTCAGCGCAACCTAAAGAGTCCTCTTCTCACAGCGGCACGTAAGTCCGTGGTTTTGTCCGACCTCCTCTCATTTGCACGAACACGCCGGAAGGACGATCTCGTCGTCTTTCGTGGACGCGACCAGCTTTTGATTATTTGCTTGTTTTTTTTTCAAATAGGGTTTTTTTTTGCACGTTTTACATCGTCGGGTTGTTACTTCACATGCTTCGGATCAATGATGAATCCGATTTCAAACGTGAGACAAAGACCTTCGCCTCAAAATGGGAGACGGTGTTTGGTTTTCTTCGTGGCCGCCGCGCTTTTCTGGAACGAGGCGTCGGCGCAGTTGAGATATTCCGTCTCCGAGGAGGCCGCCGAGGGGACCGAGGTTGGAAATACTGCGAAAGATCTCGGACTGGATAAATCTGCGTTGAAAGCGCGGAAGTACCGCATCGTTCCCGGCGCCGCGGACCCTTATTTCCGCGTAAATCCGGATAACGGCGTCCTCTATTTGAGACGCAAGATCGACAGGGAAGAGGAGTGCGCACAGAGCATTGCGTGTGAGATCAATCTCAAAGCCGTGCTCGAAAACCCGCTGGAGGTGCACTACATCCGGGTGGACGTGTTGGACGTGAACGATCATTCCCCCGCTTTTCCGGAGAAAGAAACCACGTTGAATATTTCGGAGTCGGTACCGCCTGGAGCGCGATTTCAGCTGAAAGCGTCACGGGATGGAGACAGTGGGCATTTTTCCGTGCAGGGTTATAAACTCGCTCACAACGATCACTTTCGTTTAGAGGTGAAAGACAAAGGAGACGATGGCAAAATACCCGTACTGGTGGTTCAAAAGTCTTTAGATAGAGAAACATCCAGGCGCCATTCGTTGTTACTCACGGCACTGGACGGGGGGAAACCTCCAAAATCGGGTGAAATGAATATTATTGTAAATGTTTTAGACGTTAATGATAACGTGCCGATGTTTTCCAACGGGGATTATTCGGTGATGCTGGCGGAAAATGTCCCAGTCGGGACGACGGTCATAGCCGTGAATGCGACCGATTCTGATGACGGTCCGAACGGAGAGGTGGTTTATTCGTTCAGCAAGAGTGTGAATCGACAGATATTACGTCTTTTTGACATCGGGTCTCTAACGGGTGAGATTATTGTGAAAGGTGTCGTAGATTACGAGGAGAAGGATAAATATGAAATTGAAATTGAGGCGTCGGACATGGGTGTCGCTCCTCTGACCGCAGAGAAAAGCGTTATGATCAAGATAGTTGACGTCAATGACAACCCACCTGAGATCGAAGTTACCTCCTTTTCCAGCGCCATTCCTGAAGACTCCAGACCCGGAACTACAGTCGCTCTGATCAGTGTGAACGATTTGGACTCTGGACTCAATGGGAAAGTGATTTGCTCCCTAAGTGAGGATGTTCCTTTTACTTTATCACCATCTTTACAAGATAAAATGTATTCTTTAGTGACCAAATCTCCTCTAGACAGAGAGAGGCAGCATTTGTATGAATTAACAATAGTTGCGAAAGACTCGGGTCAGTCGCCTTTGTCGTCTGAGAAGACGGTCAGCATTGTGGTGTCAGACGTGAACGACAACGGTCCAGAATTCTTATTGAGCCCGTATACCTTCTACATTACGGAGGGAAACCAGCCGGGGGCTTCTGTCTTCTCTGTAAAAGCTTTTGACCGCGATGAGAGCGAAAATGCGGTGATTTCGTATCACATTTTGAGGAGTGGAGGTGAGGAAAATAAACTTACTTCGTTTTTGAATATAAACAGTGAAAATGGAGATATTTTGGCGCTGAAGAGTTTTGACTTTGAGAGCCTGAAAACCTTCCAGTTCCAAGTTGTTGCCACTGACTCTGGAAGTCCAGCACTGAGCAGCAACGTGACGGTGAAGGTGTTCATTCTGGATCAGAACGACAACCCTCCGGTCATCCTGTATCCGCTCAGCTCCAACGGCTCTGCCGAAGGCGTGGAGGAGATTCCCCGCAACGTGAACGCAGGACACCTGGTGACTAAAGTCAGAGCCTACGACGCCGATATAGGATATAACGGCTGGTTACTGTTTTCGCTGCAGGAAGTCACTGAGCACAGTCTGTTTGTTTTGGACCGCTATACAGGACAGATCAGAACGCTGCGCTCCTTCACGGAGACGGACGAGGCCGAGCATAAACTGGTCATACTGGTCAAAGACAACGGCAACGTTTCCCTCTCGGCAACAGCTACCGTGCTCGTCAAAGTCGTGGAGCCCAAAGAGGCTTTTGCCGCTTCCGACGTCGAAAGTTCGGCCAAAGTCGACGAAGACGACAACGTGACTTTTTACCTGATGATAACTTTGGGCTCAGTCTCAGTGCTCTTTGTCATCAGTATCGTGGTGTTGATCGCAATGCAGTGTTCTAAATCCACGGACTATACTTCTAAATATCTACAAGACGCCAACTATGATGGGACACTGTGTCACAGCATCCAGTACAGATCTGGAGACAAACGCTACATGTTAGTGGGACCCAGGATGAGTATAGGATCTACTATAGTCCCGGGCAGCCAGGCCAACACTCTGGTGCTCCCTGACAGGAGGAAGACTTCTGAAGAGGTAAATCATTTATCCTCCTAAATTTTCACCCAAAAATTGTTAGCATACAAAAGCAAGTTTTGAAATGGAAAACTGAAACTTTATACATGGCATTATTTGATGGCGTCATTCATTGCTGATTTAACATGTTGCTTGTTCGTTTGGAAAAGGGGAAAGGAATGTGGAAGTTTGTGGTGGTATTGTTTGGTCAGAAGCAAGAAAAGTTCATTCTGCAGTATTTGGCATGGGTCATGCAAAACATCTTTTGCGCCCCTTTTTTAGGCAGAGACACGATGGAAACAATCTCTACAGCACATTGTATGCTGTATTGTTTGTTGTTTTGATTTAGTCATGGCCTCTTCTACTTTGACAAATGTATTTATGAACTGAACTCAGATAGACTCTAAGTCTAAAATCAAACAGGTGCTCTAGGTTGATATAACCAAAAGCTACTGATTGAATTTTTTCTATGTAACCATGTGTTTATAGTCATTTGGAAATGTGCCACTTTAAAGACCAGCTTGCAAAAGTACACATATCCCTTGAACTTTTCCACATTTTGTAACATTACAACCACAAACATAAATATACTCAAGCAAAAGATAAAAACAGTGGCACACAGCTAAATGTACGTAAGCATCAAAGTTACAAACATGTGAACATCAAGAGAAAAGTTAAAAAAAAAAATGTAAAAGGAAAAACGAGAATAATAGCTTTATAAATTACTTTTCAAAATCAAGCAATGTTGTGCAAATGGATGGTATCAAATCCCTCTGCATTTATATAATAAATATAACATGCGTGGCATTAATCACACTCAGCGAGGTGGGGAGGGGCTGGTTTGGCAATGAGGGGTTTGCAGGGTTGCTGGGTTTGAGGATTCGGACGGCTCCGGGGACGAAGGTTTGCGCCTCTGCTTTGGGGTTTTGCTGGCGGGGCAGCCGAGTCTGCGACCAGAGGGGAGCCACTCGAAAGCCAGGCGTAGGATACCGGACTGATCTGTTTTTGGCTGTTTTTAATATTTGAGTGTCATTAAAGCGGGTGAGAGGTCAGATGACCTCAGCTTCCCGAGGAGGTACTGCTGTTGGGGACAGGAGGTTGTCGAAGACAGTGCCCAGGTATCTGTTCTCCTTCACCGTTCCAACTGGCTCCCCTTGTTTGGTGGCAGTGATTGCCTCTACTTACTGGAGAAAGTGATGACCATCTCTTCAGCTTCAGGCAGGAGGCTTGGCACCGGAGCGCGAAGGTCCTGGAAGGCTGAACCGTGGTGGAGTGCGGGACCAGACAGTAGGGACTGACAGATGGTGCTTTGGTCAGATTGAACTTTTTGGCTAAAATACAAAACACTATGTCATGCAAAACTCACACTGCACATCAATCTGAATGCATCATCACCACTATCGAATGTGGTGGTGGCAGCAGCGTCGTGCGCTCTGGGTTCTTTGCTTCACTAAGGGAAGGAAAGATGGTCAGATTTGATGGGAAGGTGGATAGGACCAAATCCAAGGCAATTTTGGAAGAAAGCGTGTTGGAGTCTGCAAAAGGCTTGAGATTGAGGTTCACCTTGCAGCAGGTGGGCGACCATTAACATAGAATGGTTTAAAACAACACAGCTGTGTGTTTGAATAGCACGGTCAAAGCCCAGACCTCAATACAATTGGGAATCTGTGGCAAAATCTGAAAACCATCGTTCACAAACACGCTCCATCTCATCTGACTGAGCTTGAGCTGGTTTGCAAAAAAAAGAAACAACCATAAAATGGCAAAAATGTCAGTTTCTCGATGTGCAAAGCTGGTAGAAACAGACTCAGGGCTTTAATTTCAGCAAAAGGCGGTTCCACAAAGCATTGACTCAGGGGGTGTGAATACTTTTGCACACCCCATATTTATTTATTTAAAAAGAAAAAAAATCATAATTTTTTTTGTACTTCACAATTGTGTGCCACTTTGTGTTGGATTTTACATGAAATTCCAGGAAAATATATTTATGCGTATTGTTAGCATAACTTGCCGTTGTTTGTTGTTCTCTGTGACAAAATATTTATAATTTTTTGTACTTATTCCCAGTGGGTCTTAGAGTAATGCTATTTCAGTGCCCTGTATCTTTGAACATATGGCAGTATTGACAATAAAATTGACTTTGACTTTTTTTATAATGTTACAAAATGTGGAAAAATTCAAGAGCTATGAATACTTTTGCGAGCCACTGTGTCAAGAATCGATGGGCAGTTCAACATCATGCACGCGATAAAACAGGTTTCAGTGATTAGAGAGGTGTTTTGAAGTTTTTTAGTTATACTTCAATCTTTACAAGAGTCTTTATAAAACACACACACAAACACACACACACAGTCATAAAGATATACTATATGCTGCTTGAATATTTGTTCATTTTACTCAACATGATTTGTTTGTGTGTTTGGTCGAACTGGAAGTGCACTTGAATTGTTCTTCAATTTGTTCATATTTATGAATCCAAAGTGCAACTTGGACTCGATGAGCCTCGTTTATGATTAGATTAGATTCAAAACGTGTTTGCTTTGTTGGAAAATCTTCCGTTTTTTGTGTAAATCAACACTCTAGCACTTGGTGTCAGTAGAGTAAAGTAGGCGTGTGTATTATTATGTTTTTTTTTTTTTTTTTTTGATTTTACGTCACACGCCGTCGTCGAACCAGCTGCTGCGGCGCGTTGTCGGAGGGTAAAGTAAGTCCGGAGCGATCTGCGTTTAGGCGTGTCGTTTTGTTTCCCCGTTTTTCCACAAAAGCAGCGCTTCAGGTACACTCCGGTCCAAAGTGGACCAGGGGATTTATCTTTTTGAATAATATTTATCAGCGCGATTGTCCATCGCTTGCATATCATGGAACAAAGAGGGGACAGGAGAGGTCGGACGGAGCTCCAACATTGGATCTGCTTCTTGTTCTTTTTGGATGCTTTATGGAGAGGAACGTCGGCGCAGATCAGATATTCAGTATCCGAGGAAGTCCAGGACGGCACCGCCGTCGGCAACATCGCCAGAGATTTGGGTCTTGATAAAAACACTTTGAAAGACCGCGGATTCCGCGTCGTCACGGATTTATCCGAGCCCATTTTTCGTCTGAATCAAGACGACGGCGTTTTGTACGTGAAGCGGAGAACCGACAGAGAGGAGGTATGCGAACGCACCGCCCCTTGTTTGATCAACCTGAAAACCGTACTAGAAAACCCACTCGAGATCCACTACGTGACCGTGGAAATACTGGATGTGAATGATCACTCGCCGGTTTTTCAGGAAAATGAAAAAAGATTGGAAATCTTCGAGTCCGCTTTGCCGGGAGCGCGATTCCAACTGCAGGCTGCCCGCGATCCCGACGCTGGCCAGTTCTCCGTCCAGCTGTATAAACTCAGCCATAATGAATATTTCAGAGTGGAGGTGAAAGACAGAGGCGAGGACCGGAAAGTGCCTTTTCTAGTCCTGCAGAAGCAACTAGACAGGGAGGCGTCCGGGAAGCACAGTCTGCGTCTGACGGCCGTCGATGGGGGGAAACCCGCAAAATCCGGTGCCATCGACATAACCGTGGATGTTATTGATGTGAACGATAATTCACCTGTGTTTGACAAAGAGGTGTATTCTGCTACCTTGAGAGAAAATGTTGCTCCTGGCACGTTAGTGATTCAAGTCAATGCAACAGATGCGGATCAGGGTGCAAACGGAGAAATTGTATATTCTTTCGGCAACGAGGTTGATCCGAAGTTGATGGAACTCTTTAGCGTTGATCCAAAAACCGGTGAGATTCAGGTAACCGGCCAGATTGATTTTGAAAAAAGCAGGAGTTATGAGATTGATGTCCAAGCATCGGATAAGGGATCCGTTCCCCTGACGACCGACAAAAGTGTAATGATAACGATAATCGATGTTAACGATAATGCTCCTGAAATCAAAGTGACTTCGTTTTCTAACTCCATCAGAGAAGATTCAAAGATCGGAACCACGGTGGCTCTGATCAGCGTCAGTGATTTAGACTCCGGGATAAACGGGAAAACAATTTGTTCGGTAAGTGGAGACGGTCCCTTTGCGCTGTCGCCGTCCTTACAGGAAAATATGTACGCCGTCGTGACCGCGTCTCAGCTGGACAGGGAAGCCGTGTCACACTATAATGTCACGATCGTCGCCAAGGACGCAGGCGATCCGTCGTTCTCGACGGAAAAACAAATTGTTATTGTCGTCTCAGATGTAAACGACAACAATCCAGCCTTCTCCTCGAGCCCCTATAGTTTTTATGTTAGGGAGAACAACGCTCCTGGCGCTTCTGTGTTTGCAGTTAAAGCATCTGATCGAGATGAAATCGATAATGCTATAATTACTTATCATATTTTTCGAGATACATCTGGAGATAATACGTTTTCCTCATTTCTAAATATTAACTCTGAGAATGGTGAAGTTATAGCGCTGAAGAGTTTCGACTTCGAGAGCCTCAAGACCTTCCAGTTCCAAGTTGTTGCCACTGACTCTGGAAGTCCAGCACTGAGCAGCAACGTGACGGTGAAGGTGTTCATTCTGGATCAGAACGACAACCCTCCGGTCATCCTGTATCCGCTCAGCTCCAACGGCTCTGCCGAAGGCGTGGAGGAGATTCCCCGCAACGTGAACGCAGGACACCTGGTGACTAAAGTCAGAGCCTACGACGCCGATATAGGATATAACGGCTGGTTACTGTTTTCGCTGCAGGAAGTCACTGAGCACAGTCTGTTTGTTTTGGACCGCTATACAGGACAGATCAGAACGCTGCGCTCCTTCACGGAGACGGACGAGGCCGAGCATAAACTGGTCATACTGGTCAAAGACAACGGCAACGTTTCCCTCTCGGCAACAGCTACCGTGCTCGTCAAAGTCGTGGAGCCCAAAGAGGCTTTTGCCGCTTCCGACGTCAAAAGTTCGGCCAAAATCGACGAAGACGACAACGTGACTTTTTACCTGATGATAACTTTGGGCTCAGTCTCAGTGCTCTTTGTCATCAGTATCGTGGTGTTGATCGCAATGCAGTGTTCTAAATCCACAGACTATACTTCTAAATATCTACAAGATGCCAACTATGATGGGACACTGTGTCACAGCATCCAGTACAGATCTGGAGACAAACGCTACATGTTAGTGGGACCCAGGATGAGTGTAGGATCTACTATAGTCCCGGGCAGCCAGGCCAACACTCTGGTGCTCCCTGACAGGAGGAAGACTTCTGAAGAGGTAAATCATTTATCCTCCTAAATTTTCACCAAAAAATTGTTAGCATACAAAAGCAAGTTTTGAAATGGAAAACTGAAACTTTATACATGGCAAGTTTGATGGCGTTATTCATTGCTGATTTAACATGTTGCTTGTTCGTTTGGAAAAGGGGAAAGGAATGTGGAAGTTTGTGGTGGTATTGTTTGGTCAGAAGCAAGAAAAGTTCATTCTGCAGTATTTGGCATGGGTCATGCAAAACATCTTTTGCGCCCCTTTTTTAGGCAGAGACACGATGGAAACAATCTCTACAGCACATTGTATGCTGTATTGTTTGTTGTTTTGATTTAGTCATGGCCTCTTCTACTTTGACAAATGTATTTATGAACTGAACTCTCGCATTTAAGGGCAATTCATTTAAATCCTTCAATTTTAAAGTCAATTCAAGCATGATGGTTTTTGTCGCACAATACTTGATTAGAGATGTATAGACCTGCTCTTCTCTTGAGCGTCAATCATCTAGTGCAGACCTGGCCAACCTGCGCCTCCCGAACCGCATGAGGCTCTCTGCCCGGTTTTATACGGCTCTTACGTTCATATTGATGTTTGTCTTTGTGTTTTTTTTTTTTAATGTGCATGTTCACTTCACAATAAATCGAATCTGATCTAATTGAATTTTAGAAGCACACCTTAATATACATATTGCACAATGACAAATATCAAGTGATGGTCAATATTCGATTAGGCCCCAAACCCCAGACTAGTTTAATGCATGAAAATGTTTCTGCGGACCAGTTAGAGGTAGGGGGGTTCAAATAATAAAAACTTTTGTCAGTTCACAGTATTTAATCTGAATACAACAATTACACTTTATCTTAGGCAACCACAATATTTTTGCACTATATTATAGTGCATATAATGCAAAGCGGGTACGGAGCTTGTGTATCACTTGTTGCAATGAACCGGTAACTTTGGAACGAATCTTGATATTTTCTTTTAAATGCAGCTTTAGTTTTGTTGGCAGTCTGCGACGCTTCTGCGGTCTCATCATTTGCATTTCCTCCCAAAAAAGCTCTCCGGCAACTTGTGGTAGCTGATGTGTGAAATGGTGCGGCACTAAGGCGAAGGCAGAAACAGCCATTTTTCAAACTAAAATGTGGAAGGTTTAATGAAAAAATCTATCATTTGTACCAAGAAAGATTTTCTTTGCAGACCGCTACCAAATTATTACCCCTGTTGTAAGAGAACAACACATTCCAGTAAGACTATTTTCATTATTTATTCATTTATGTATCGAGCAGGACAAACGTGGCCACATTTTTATGAATACTGGCAATGATATGTAGAATCCCAAATACAATAGTACTGGTCAAATAAGGCAGTTTGGGAAATTCTACTGACACATGGAGACATTTAATCATGGCCACCATTGAACTGGATGCAGCAGGACTATTTTCTGGTTTTGGTCAAAGGCTCAAATTGTTTCCACTATGTTTGATGGAGAGAGAGATTTTTTTTTTGAACTGATAAAGCTAGATTTATCATTTATGGGTTGATTTGGATGAAATGGCAACAATGAATAAATCGCATTTTAGACCCGAAAAACATTGAGAGTTAGGACTTTTTTTTTTTTGTCCATGAATGTATGAGTTTCACTCTGTGAATGGTGTTCAACTCCATTTAAGTGCCATAATCTGCTGGCTTCTGATCTTCCACAGTGAGGTGTTTTAAACGCGGGGTGTCAGTATAGCAGAACGAGTCGGCTTTTCAGGAGCGCGTCTTCGTCGCAGTCTGATCCACCTCCCGGTGCCTTTCGCGGCAGGATGCGCTCCTCTTGGTGTCTCGGTTCGCCTTGTAGCAAATGGATCACCCGACATCGTGTTTCCCTACTGATTTGAGGATAATCCTAATTCTCTCCGAGCGGCGTGTTGTGTGGAAACGTCCTTTCGCGTTTCGCTTTTCGTGAGATTGAGCTTCTGATGGAAACAATGGGACAAAGACGGAATGGACGTTGGTGCGTATTTAGCTGCCTGGCGGCCGTTTTATCGTGGAACGTGACTTCGGCGCAGCTGAGATATTCTATATCCGAGGGGGTTCACGAAGGAACCACGGTCGGGAATCTGGCGAAAGATCTGGGATTAGACAAAAACAGCCTGAAAGATCGGAAATATCGCATCGTTTCCAGCGGCGGAGACCCGGTTTTCCGGGTGGATCCAAACGACGGCGTCCTTTATGTGGGCCGAACGCTCGACCGAGAGGAGGTGTGTGCACAGAGCAGTACGTGTTGGATAAATCTCAAAACCGTGCTCGAAAACCCGCTGGAGGTGCACTATGTGGAAGTGGAGGTGCTCGATGTCAACGATCACTCCCCGAGCTTCCCGGAGAGAGAAAGGAAAATCGACGTTGCTGAATCCGCTTTAACGGGAGCGCGGTTCCAGTTAAAACCGTCCACGGATCTCGACAGCGGTCGGTTCTCGGTGCAGCAGTACAAACTCAGCCCCAACAATCACTTCCGTTTGGAAGTTCGAGACAAAGGGGAAGATGGAAAAATACCCATTTTAGTTCTGCAAAAACCGTTGGATAGAGAATCGCAGGAAAATCATGACTTGGTGTTGACTGCTCTCGACGGAGGAAAACCTCCGAAATCCGGCGAGGTGAATATTTTAGTGAAGGTTTTGGACGTCAATGACAACGCCCCTATTTTCACTCAAGATATTTATTCTGTGACGCTCTATGAGAATGTTCCCGCCGGAACAACGGTGGTGAGAGTCAATGCAACGGATTTAGACGAGGGCGCAAACGGAGAGGTGGTTTACTCATTTGGGGAAACCGTGAGTACTAGTTTATTTGCCCTTTTTGATATCAACCAATCAACGGGGGAGATTTCAGTCACTGGACCTGTAGACTATGAGGAAAGGGACAAATATGAAATTGAAATTCGAGCGTCAGATAAAGCTTCTGTTCCTCTTACGACAGAAAAAAGCGTTGTTATCAAGATAGTTGACGTCAATGACAACCCACCTGAGATCGAAGTCACCTCCTTTTCCAGCGCCATTCCTGAAGACTCCAGACCCGGAACTACAGTCGCTCTGATCAGTGTGAACGATTTGGACTCTGGACTCAATGGGAAAGTGATTTGCTCCCTAAGTGAGGATGTTCCTTTTACTTTATCACCATCTTTACAAGATAAAATGTATTCTTTAGTGACCAAATCTCCTCTAGACAGAGAGAGGCAGCATTTGTATGAATTAACAATAGTTGCGAAAGACTCGGGTCAGCCGCCTTTGTCGTCTGAGAAGACGGTCAGCATTGTGGTATCAGACGTGAACGACAACGGTCCAGAATTCTTATTGAGTCCGTATACCTTCTACATTACGGAGGGAAACCAGCCGGGGGCTTCTGTCTTCTCTGTAAAAGCTTTTGACCGCGATGAGAGCGAAAATGCGGTGATTTCGTATCACATTTTGAGGAGTGGAGGTGAGGAAAATAAACTTACTTCGTTTTTGAATATAAACAGTGAAAATGGAGATATTTTGGCGCTGAAGAGTTTTGACTTTGAGAGCCTGAAAACCTTCCAGTTCCAAGTTGTTGCCACTGACTCTGGAAGTCCAGCACTGAGCAGCAACGTGACGGTGAAGGTGTTCATTCTGGATCAGAACGACAACCCTCCGGTCATCCTGTATCCGCTCAGCTCCAACGGCTCTGCCGAAGGCGTGGAGGAGATTCCCCGCAATGTGAACGCAGGACACCTGGTGACTAAAGTCAGAGCCTACGACGCCGATATAGGATATAACGGCTGGTTACTGTTTTCGCTGCAGGAAGTCACTGAGCACAGTCTGTTTGTTTTGGACCGCTATACAGGACAGATCAGGACGCTGCGCTCCTTCACGGAGACGGACGAGGCCGAGCATAAACTGGTCATACTGGTCAAAGACAACGGCAACGTTTCCCTCTCGGCAACAGCTACCGTGTTTGTCAAAGTCGTGGAGCCCAAAGAGGCTTTTGCCGCTTCCGACGTCAAAAGTTCGGCCAAAGTCGACGAAGACGACAACGTGACTTTTTACCTGATGATAACTTTGGGCTCAGTCTCAGTGCTGTTTGTCATCAGTATCGTGGTGTTGATCGCAATGCAGTGTTCTAAATCCACGGACTATACTTCTAAATATCTACAAGACGCCAACTATGATGGGACACTGTGTCACAGCATCCAGTACAGATCTGGAGACAAACGCTACATGTTAGTGGGACCCAGGATGAGTATAGGATCTACTATAGTCCCGGGCAGCCAGGCCAACACTCTGGTGCTCCCTGACAGGAGAGGGGCAGCAGGAGAGGTAAGAAAAATTTAAAGTTATCAGTAATGAATTATGGGCAATTCATTTAAATCCATCAATTTTAAAATCATTTGAACTGTGATGTTTTTGTCGCACAATACTTGATTCGAGATATGTAGACATGCTTTTCTCTTGTGAACAACTCCGTATGTCACATAACAGCATTTTAATCAGTTGTTGCATTTTGTTTTCAACGGCAAATAGAAGAATGACAATGACTTTTGGGTTTTTAGAAAAGATGTTAATGGTTTCCATGGTAAATCTGTTCTAGACAAATTTGGATGTGTGTGACAGCTGTTAAAAGGTCAGGTATTCAGCGGTGTGGTGTGTGTGGCTAAGATGGTGAAAGCGGTTGTATTGAAAGGGAACATCTAGAAGCTCCTTCTGCCTGTCAAAATGATGTTGAACAAGTTGCAACACTCTGGTGCTTCCTGACAGGAGAGGGACATCAGGAGAGATAAGAACAATTATCATGTTTGAATTCAATGACAATTCTTACGAGAACATCGATTTTTGACATTCCCTTTTTTTGTTTTTAATACTTTCATAGATACATATACATGTTGTTCTGTTGAGAACATCCTCGTTGATTTTTGAAATTCCATTTTAAGCAGCTGTGGTACAAACTCAAGAACAAATAGCATAATTTTATGGTGAGCTGTGGACTAATGGAAATAATAGGAATGGTCACAGATATTTTCATCTGTTTATTGTTTAAGTAACATCACCTAATGCAATCTTTTCTAATGTAAAAGGTGACATTACTGTTCAATCTTCATACCATCGTATTTGTTTGTGGCCTAACACAACACTGCTATAGATCACACTCAAGGCCTGCGGGCAAAATGTGGCTCGCCGCATCATTTTATGTGACCCGCGAGAACAACTTAAAAGGTCTGATTGTCTTAAATTAAATAAGTCAAACGCGTGCATTGACCATAATTCTACTACATTTGCCACAATTCATGCCAATCATGTTACGATCATCAATGCGATTTTCAACAAGTGGAATTGAGAAATATAAACGATCTCTAAATGTCCAGGAAGAGAAAAGCTGATGCAGATGGAAGGCTGTTTCAAGAAAGATGGGGATGCAGATGTAACATTTTTGATGTTAATCATAAATTCAGAGTTATTTAACATGGAAGAGTAGTTACAGTCCTTTTACATAACATTTGGTTACATTTAGTGACATTTATTCTGTTACCGTTACATGTGTCCGTTTGAGGGCAACCATTACGCTGATGTGGCCGTTGGTGAAAATGAGTTTGACACCCCTGCTGTGGATGAATGACTGGAGCTGTGCAGCTCATATGATCAGAATTATTACTATTATAATTGTATAGCGGAGACTTTTTTGTAAACATTACATTTATGCTGATAGTTTGGCATGCGGTCGCTTCCATCTCTGTCCATGGTAATGAAAGTCAGTCTTGAATTTTTGGGCTTTTCATTCAACTAGAAACAAAAATCTCAGAAGTCAGCAGGTTTTTTTTATTTATTTTTTGCTTAGGGATTGTGGTATTACACAATATAGCTTATTCGGGGTTCATGTAATTTTAAAGGTATTTTTAACATGTTTAAAACAGTTATTTTATCACTTAGGTCTGTTCAGAAAATAAAGCTGTTTCAGGATTGTGGCAAAGAAAAAAAACCAACATAAATGAACGTAGCAAATCAAAATAAAATATGACCAATTTTTGGGGTTTGCTTTGTATATTTGGGGAAAAAATAGGACAGAAGAAACTCCAAAAGTCATCCATAGGAATGTGAGAATCGATAAGACCACGCTGAAAGCTCGGGAGAACCGTATTGTCAGTAGTCTTGGAGACTCCCTTTTTTTAGTTTTAGTGTTGCTAAGTTCTTATTAGTCAAGTGGAATTGTAGTTTTGTCAGATAAGAAAGATAAACAGATTCATTTGTGTCCCCGAATACACTCTCAGGGAGATGAAAAACAGACGCCACTTTTTTTTTTTTTTTTGATGAATCCTATGAGCAGGATACATATTTGTTTGACGCACAAACCCTGGCTAGTAGAAACAGAAAATCTTGAAGCAAAAGTTCTAGTAAAATAGAGTAATTTTGGAAAAACCCAGTGCATTTTCTACATCAGCATCGATGTCGAGGGTTTCCGGTAGCTGACATTCGTCCGTTGTTCGTAGTTATTTTCTTTCACTGTGTCTAATGGTCATTTGCTTTCCACACTTTTCATGCTCAACTTAATTCTTGGTTATTTGATTTATTTTTTAATGTTTTTATTATTATTTTCTCTCGTCTCGTTGCATGTTCTCCCTACTGCTGACAGAGATTATGTGCATCGCAGTTTGTGGTAGTTCGCTGACCTGTGTGTGTGTGTGTGTGTGTGCTTCATGTGTGGCTCCCTCTCTTTCTTGGCTGTTTTTGGTGATTTTCCATTTTGCACAATTTACTGGATTAATTAATAAAAGGCTGTTAATTTTTGATATAGACTTCTGTCTATATTAATTTGCTCTGTTGGTCTCATGCCCCATGTAGATGTTTTTTAAATTTTATATTGCATAATGAAGCCCTTCAATTACAACATTTTTAGCCCCCATATGTGTATATCTGTACATATGTAAAAATGTTAAAAAAAGTATCGGTGTCTCTAGTCGGCTCTTGAAAAGTAGTGAAAATAATATGATAATGTTAAAATGTTAAAAGGACATCATATATCCAACAAGGGGCGTAGAAAAAAAAAAGGAGGGAATCAATCACATGATCTTTCTCTTCTCTTCAAAAATGGCGCCACAATAACATATTTGTAACACATATTTCCTGTAAGCATCTGAGGAGGAGGCTATTTTTTACCCAAAACATCATGCATGTGAGAATAAGTGTTTTGCGTTATATGTAAAATAGATCTTTTCTTTTTGAAGCATTTTTTGGTGTGCAGGACTTTTCAAAACTCTACTAATTGTTCCCCTAAACCGTGTCTCTGAGCCTGTTTACCTTGCATTAGGAGAGGTAAGGATTTTTTTTTTTTTGTATACAACAGAAGAGACATTTCAGAAGAAATATTAACTGTAAATGTTTTAATCTGCTCTCTGTTCTGTGACTGAGGGTATTTGAGCAAGTATAGCACTTTTGATGAGTTTTCACTTGTTTATGAGATGTCTGAGTGACCCTGCAGTCTTCTTGAGTTGAGGTGATTCAGAGGCTTTGAATGGCTGGAACGGTGACGGAGGCGGGGGGGTTGTTGGGCTGCAGCTGGTGCACAGTGACTCAGATTTTTTAATTATGCAGGTGTGGTTGGAACACGCTTTTTCAGATGAGGTCCTCATTCATTTCTGAGATGGTGTGTGTGTGTGGGGGGTTCATTCCCTGTATCGGATTGTGTTTTTGTACAATTGGTATTTAGCATATCATACACTGATGTGAAACATATACAGCATATCACTTTTTCCCCTTTTTTGACCGAGTAAAAATTGGGTCACGTCTTATGACGTGTGAAGTACCGCACGCTTGAATTCTGATTTTTTTTGCGTCTCCCATAGCAACGCACAAGGACGTCAACGTCTAGGAGTCCCCCGGCTTCCACAGACAAGCATGCGCATAACAGTCTTAGCAACAGCAGAGGAGGAGGTTGAGGGAGGGATAGAGAGAGCATCGGGGAAGTGGGGGGAGGGGAACTGGCTGTGTGTGCCTCTTCCACAGGCATTTTCCAATAGTCAATGAAAATGGATTTATTTAGAAGGAAACACATTCTAACACAATCTCCCCAGTAAATCGCTGAGCAGATGGTGCAGATGAACAAACAATAGTGAATGCAGAAATGGTTGAACTCATAATTAGATATTTTATGGTATAGAGATAATCTTTTCACACAGAAACTAGGTCAGCTTTAGATTTATCCCAAGGAAAATAAACAATAAAAAAAAAGAAGGGAGAAAACACAATTTTGCTTATTTAAAAAGGTAATGTATTGCCATCATTTGACAGTAAGTGATAATGTAAAGAGCAATATCAGACAATTTCAGCATGTGTTATTCCAGAATTAAAAGTAAATAAAAAAGAGGCTCTTCTCTATATCTCTGTCAGCCCATGGTAAGTAGTATTTAGTGCTCTATCCCACCCTGTGTGCTTATAGATTTGCTTCATGTGCGTGAGTTAGTGTATGAACTGTAAAGTGAGTAATGCAGCAGTAGTGCTGAGCTGTGCCTGGACAGAAGAAGCCCTCACGAGATTTATTGATGTGATTAAAAAAAAAAAAAAAAGGAAATTAATCAATGAAATAATGAGTGCATCTAACAATTTTCGTGTGTTGTCACTAAAACACATTTCATTCCTGTTTCAGCGTCTGCTTTTTGTGAATGAGAAATGATTAAAACTGACTCCAATTTCACTGGGAAGTGATTTACTTTGTCCTTGAATGTGTGTGGGTGAACACTGCAAACACCGGCATGAACTAAAGTTAGCATTTAAGCTCATGGGATTTTGCCATGATTCAAGCAGTAATGCAGTACAAGACTTTGTGCTCATAGTTGTATGGGCAAATCGATGTTCATATCTGGTTATTTATGTACATTTTTCATTCACTCCAGCTGGGGGTGTGGCACCCTATTTGAGTCAATGCTAAAACCACTGTAACACTGCACACATTCCTTTCTCAGTGGGTGAAGGCATAATAAAATAAGGTATCATTTTATTTTATTAAAATAATCATTTTAAAAATCAGAACAAAAGCCGTCAAGTTCACGTCAGAATGCAATATTTATAATGGACACGCAGCTGCTGACAGTGGGAGCACGCAGAATTTATTTATAGTTATACCAAACCTTGAAAAAAATGTTTCTGTAGGATTCTTCTTTCTGTATTCATACAGTCAAAGAAACATATGTATGTATGTGTGTGTGTATAAATATGCTGAGCTCCAACTCAAGTGTTTCTTGTTATCTCACGCTGTCCTTTTTATTAAGCAGCAGCCTCTTTAGACCTTCTTAGCTATTCATTTTTCACCTTTTAGTTTCATTCAAACGCACTACTTCCCTTTCCTTTGCTTTTACAATGTCACTCTATTGTGCTCACTTCACACTTTTCAATTTTCATTTACCAGATGGTTTATCCAAAGCAACTCCATCTTCATCCTCCGTATTAATATCACTGTCGGCGGCCCCCTCCCCCAGTACACTCTTGCATCCATCTTTGCTGCTTTCATACACCACACTGCACCGTCTCCTTGACATTTCTGGTCTTTCTTTCCTGGATCTCCTCTCTGAATTCTGCCACATGCTCTAAAGCTGCATGTTGTCCTGCTCCATGCCTGTAGGGTTGTGGCTGTGAATTCTGCATGCGCTGTTGTGTGCCAGTAGGACACATTCTCTCAGTTAGCTCCAGCTTTGTTGGAGGATGGCTCCACTTGTATTGAGGTCAGCAGCAGCGATGGTATTCTAATTTACACACATAGTAGAGGGAGGAGAAAAAAAAAAAAAAAAAAGCAGCTGCCTTTATGTCCACACATAATGCACTTTATAGCATAGTCATGTACACCTATACCGCCAAGGTGACAAAACGGTCAAACAGGAAAGGGAAAAGATGGAGATACACGGAGCAAGAAAAGCCACACATTTCAATAAACGCCATCGAAGGTAGAAAAAGAAGAAAACAACTCAGCCGTCATCCGTTGACCCTGAATGCCCTACATCAGTAAATGTGGGGAAAAAAAATGTTGAGAAACATGTACGTTGCCTGTCTTATCTTCCAGCCTGAAGAAAATAGATGTGTTTTTGACATGACAGAGTTAGAAAAGAAAAACACATGCACATCCGCAACCCAGTTAGGGACGGGTGCTGGATTTTGTAGAGTTTGGAAAAAATCTGTACACCTTGAATATGCTCCAAAAAGAGAAGATGATCTTTTTTTTATATATATATATATTACACAAAATACTCATTCTCGCATGCATGATGTTTCAAGCAAAAAATAGGCTCTTCCTCAGATGTTTACTGGAAATATTTGTACATACATATTTATATACATATTTGCAGGAGGGCCTATTTTTTGCTGGCAACTCTACTTTTTGACATGACGGGTAATTATTAACTAGCTGACAAATATGTGTACATGATCTTAGTCTCCTTGTCTTTCGATAAAAGCTTGTCTATTAAAACAAACGCTGATTGGTGCCGACTGTTGCTGAATATTGCTGGTTCATTGAAATTCAATGCATCGTTTCTGTTTCCGTGAACTCAGAAGACTTGTTTTTCTTTTTTCCTCACCCTAGAGACTTTTACCTCTGCAGTAACCTTTCCTCCTAGTGTTTTAAAGCTATGCAATCTCCTCTAATTTCTTTTGACTTTCGGTTCAAATGATAAACCAAAACAATCTTAACAAAACTGACAAGCTGGTATGAATTAATTTTTTTCTTGTCATTCTAACAAGATAGCTTTGTTGTTGATAACGTTGTGTTTTTTTTTTTGTTTTTTTTGTTTTTTCCAAATCCATTTTGTCCATGCCAGTTGTTGTGCAGAGAAAGTTCATATTATTTCTATGTGAGTTTCACTTTCTTCTTTTAATATCTGTGTTTCTTCCTCTGGGAAATTTATTATGAACAATCCACCTGGGATAGTTAGATAAAAAAAAACAAACTTTTCTTTGTTTGACAGTGAGATCCTGCTTTGCTTTTATCCAATGCTCTTCTCTGTCAATATAAAGTAAAAACCATTTCTCTTGTGTGGCTTCTTGCAATGGTGGATTTGTACATGGTATTTTGTATCAGTTTTGCATATAATCTGGCAAGCATGATTTTCACGGTTTTGTAGACCTTTTGAAACATGAAGTTGTTGCTAGTGAAACTTATAGCCTGCAACACTAAACCTTACAATGAACCACTGTTGTCTCTCCATCACATCTATAATGGTGATGATAATTACATTACTTGCTCTAGTATTGACCAGGACCGTACTTAGAGGATCCACTATGTGAGGAGGGATGTAAAGTTAGAGACGCTTAGGGACTTTATGCAGCTTATTCTGCTCTTGTTATTTTCAGATAAGGCTTTATTTTCTGTTTTGGTGGAGCAGATGCTGGCTTGGAGCCCGAGTAAATAGACAGAGGTCCTCTTTGTGTGAATTGCCCCCCTCTCACTTCACCCTGTTGGTGAGAGAGGAACAGCACTGTTTTGTAGTATCTGACCTTTAATTCATGTTCCATGTATTCAGTGGCCTCACAGGAAGTTTATGGTTTGATCTGCTCATACCATTGAGGTCTTATAAAATAGCATAAAAAAACATATAAAAGATAAATCAATCAACAAACAGTGGGGGAAAAATAAAAACAAATCCCTGTTAGTTAATCAGATCCACATTGTGTTGGAATTGTTAAGCATTACAACTCTCACAACCAAAACAATAGGAATTGCAATATTATCTTAGAGCGCGATATTATAAGGAGTAAGTTAGAATTGTCCATTAAGGAAAGAAAAGACAGGTATTAATGATGTCTTAATTCTTTAGGTCTTGCAGAATTTTGCTGGTTGAATGTGAAAGACAATACATTGCTATTTTAACTTTTATGAACAGCATATTATTTAGATTTTCAGCGACAAGTTTAATAGCCAGTGAGTAATATTGTTTGTGTCAGTATTTTTTCTCTGCATCATGTCCAGGTGAAAGTGTGTTAGCGATCCAGAAGTTTGTTGCTATAAATATCATTTAGTAGAGATGAAGCTCCCCTGACGCTCATGGAAGAACAGCTGAATAAGCTTCTTGTATTGTGTACGTTCAGTGGTTCAACCTTGAGCAGACAGGCCTGAAATAAGTTATGTGAAACAATCCGCTTTTTATACTTTTTTTTTCCTTTACACTTTTATATTTACTCTCAACATTCCCAAATATGCAAATCTTGAGAGTTCAGCATGTTTGTGTAAATGGGCACACTTTTCCTTTCATACTATTCCCTCAAGATAAGATAAACTTTATTGATCCCCATCAGGGAAAATCATTTGTCACAGGAGCGTTACAGTTTTGGTCTCAATAATCAATTAAGAATCAAGATGTTTAATTGTCACTGTGCAGGCACAGTGAAATTTTGCAATGAGAGCTCCCGAATTGGAATATGTACAGATTTTTATAAAAATAAATAGGCAGACAGTTTATTTACACAGTGTGTAGTTATTTACATGATGCGGATGAGATGAAGGGTCAAATGAATATCAATGAGTTTAAAGTGCAGAAACTAAGCACTCTAAATATTAATGTTAATATAAATAGAGAGACTATTAAAAGCCAGCAAAAGACAGGAGAGTGAACAACAGCAATATCATGGATAAGAATATACAACAGAATGGAGAGAAAAAAAAAAAAAACAGCAAGGTTGAGAATAGACAACCAAAACGACAACAAGGAGAGGAACTTTACTCTCTGAACGGGACATTTTGAAGGTATCTTTTGGTCCATCAATAATAGCACAGCATGCAGACTATATTCATTGCGCTCCCTCTGGATTAACAGGGCAACATCGGAGTCAACGAGCAAAAAACCTTTCACTGTGGCTGCAGTCAGTGCTGTGGGCCAAGACTCCCTGGCACAGCTCCTCTTGCTCTTGTTATTTGTCCCAGAACACGACAAGACTGGCTCACAGTCTTGTGTAGCCTAAATGTGCATCGGCCAAACCTCATCTACACTTTCAAGTATGCAGTTCAAACCTCCATCTTAATGGAAATATAGTGTATTTTGAGTTTTCTTGCAATCTTTGTCTGCATATCTCTAGTGGAAGACTTATCGTTATCTTTTTTTTTTTTTCTCTGAGAAACCGTTCATGTCTGATATTATGTGAGTAGGACTGACCTTTCCCCCCCTCTCCACCCCTCACTTATATAAGCCCTCTTTTTCATTACGTCTCAGTCTATTGACTCATGGCTGTGTGGGTGAGTGATATAGTTTGGACCTTTCCAATTTTACTTCAGACTCACAGCAGTTTACTTGAAGCACAGGGGCCATCCTCTCTGAGGGTTACACATATGTTTTTGTTTTCTACTAGCTTTCTACTGGTTTTCTACAAGTTTTTTACTACGGCACTACGGATTCTGGCAATATCTTCATGTGAGCCAGCCAGCTAAAGTTTGTCCAACTCTTTTTTTGTTTTCTTTGTTTATATGTGAATCAAATAATTTTTTTTAGGCTAAGATGATTGAGCAACACTAATAAAACTAAGAATGTTACTAGTGTTTAACTGGTTGCATAACCTGATGATTTATTTCAATTTTTTTTTTTTTTTTTTTTGTCGCACAATACTTGATTCGAGATATGTAGACATGCTTTTCTCTTGTGAACAACTCCGTATGTCACATAACAGCATTTTAATCAGTTGTTGCATTTTGTTTTCAACGGCAAATAGAAGAATGACAATGACTTTTGGGTTTTTAGAAAAGATGTTAATGGTTTCCATGGTAAATCTGTTCTAGACAAATTTGGATGTGTGTGACAGCTGTTAAAAGGTCAGGTATTCAGCGGTGTGGTGTGTGTGGCTAAGATGGTGAAAGCGGTTGTATTGAAAGGGAACATCTAGAAGCTCCTTCTGCCTGTCAAAATGATGTTGAACAAGTTGCAACACTCTGGTGCTTCCTGACAGGAGAGGGACATCAGGAGAGATAAGAACAATTATCATGTTTGAATTCAATGACAATTCTTACGAGAACATCGATTTTTGACATTCCCTTTTTTTGTTTTTAATACTTTCATAGATACATATACATGTTGTTCTGTTGAGAACATCCTCGTTGATTTTTGAAATTCCATTTTAAGCAGCTGTGGTACAAACTCAAGAACAAATAGCATAATTTTATGGTGAGCTGTGGACTAATGGAAATAATAGGAATGGTCACAGATATTTTCATCTGTTTATTGTTTAAGTAACATCACCTAATGCAATCTTTTCTAATGTAAAAGGTGACATTACTGTTCAATCTTCATACCATCGTATTTGTTTGTGGCCTAACACAACACTGCTATAGATCACACT
Source organism: Fistularia commersonii (assembly GCF_037954325.1). Lineage (NCBI taxonomy): Eukaryota > Metazoa > Chordata > Actinopteri > Syngnathiformes > Fistulariidae > Fistularia > Fistularia commersonii. The sequence goes on from NC_141296.1 coordinate 3,341,417, forward strand.
CAAGGCCTGCGGGCAAAATGTGGCTCGCCGTATCATTTTATGTGACCCGCGAGAACAACTTAAAAGGTCTGATTGTCTTAAATTAAATAAGTCAAACGCGTGCATTGACCATAATTCTACTACATTTGCCACAATTCATGCCAATCATGTTACGATCATCAATGCGATTTTCAACAAGTGGAATTGAGAAATATAAACGATCCCTAAATGTCCAGGAAGAGAAAAGCTGATGCAGATGGAAGGCTGTTTCAAGAAAGATGGGGATGCAGATGTAACATTTTTGATGTTAATCATAAATTCAGAGTTATTTAACATGGAAGAGTAGTTACAGTCATTTTACATAACATTTGGTTATTCTTAATCCTAAGAATAATCTTAAATAAATGCCTGTTCCACATGAGATAAGATATATTTTATTGATCCCCATCGGGAAAATTCTTTTGTCACAGCAGCACAACAGTTATAGTGTCAATAAATATGAATATGAATATAAATATAAATATAAATAGAAATGCAATAAGAAGATAATTAGAAAATAAGTAAATGGACAGCAGAGACAGCATCAATGGACAACAGAATGGGGGGAAAAAAGACAGTGAGGGTGAAAATAGAAAACCAAAACATAAACAGAGTGACAATACAGATGACAAAAATAAAATAAATAAAAATATGCAGGATGCGAACGGGCTGAGACCCATTTGCATCAAATCAAATCATAATAATTCCATCCAGCTACATCACACATTCGGATGCATACAGACTTGCTAATACAAATCCCCTCTGGCTTTATGTAATTAGCAATGCTCTTCCCTTATGAGCAATAAGTTCAGGCTTAAATAATAAAATATGTTTACATTATATTATTTGAACCTCTACCTGTGTCCCTGTGATGACAGGAATCAACAGCATGCATGCAGTGACTTGAATATGGAGAGATATAACATCCCAACACAACTAAATAAATACTTGTGAATGGACAAGTACACACATTATTGAAAGAAATATTGATATAGCCTCCCTAAAGACATTTAATATCCAATTGACATAATTAATTCATAAACCGCAGCAAACAGATGCCCTTGTGTGTTGTTTTACAGTAGAGTAAGTACTTAAATGATTTTTGGCCAGTGTGCCATTACTTTCCAAATGAGTGAATAGTGTGTTTGTGTGTCTGTCTCTGGGTTGTGTTCATCGGTGTGTTTGGGCATGCTCCATACAGTCCTGTCCTGGTTTTCATCTTGTTCCGGTCATGTTTTCCTAAACCAGCCCCTGTCCTACTTATTCCGGCAACCGGCAGAGGAGAGTGCAGATTTGTAAATAATCTGCACCGTGCCTCTTTCTTTCATTAATTCTTTTGTTTTTTTCATATATGATATAAAGGCTTTCTGTTAGTTGTTTGTTTGAAGTTAGTCTCCATCAGATAAGACCTCTATAGACTTTCCACATCAATCTTTGAATATTATGTTGAATACTTTTACTATTTACCATAAAATAATGTAGTTAAACCCTCGCCCATGAAAATATTTAATAGTTACAGTTTATTATAAGGCAAACAGTTTAGTTTTTTTGTGTGCATTAGGAGTGTGTTCATCATGCTACTTGAATAATTCCACATCAATATACTACATTCCCTTTGTCTGTATTTTTTTTCTTCAATTTTTAGGTTTTTGAATTCTCTTGATACAATGCATTTTCTTTCCTGATATTTACATTCATTCTTAATTGCATTTAGTTTTTTCCTGAACATTTTTTCTCTATGACCCCCTTTTTTATTTATGCATCTATCTTTTTTTTTTTTTTCTAGATCAAGTTTATATCAACACTATTCATCTTCTCTCTGCAACCAATTTGCTTTACCCTGAAGTTGTCATTATGACTGTAGGATGTCTTAACGCCGTGTCAAACAAAAAAATATGCCTATTCATTCAAAATATATATCGATGAAGATAAAATATACAAGCATAAGATGGAGGTTCATCCACTTCTGTTTCAATGAGCTCCGTTTTACACAAAACTGGCACAGTGAGATCATTATCAGTAACATGCAGCAGGACGTTGATTGTTGCTCCCAGCAGTAGGGATGGTCTCCAGAGGCCAGGACCTGAGGGTTATGTGGCTTGGGCAAGGGCGCGTTAAAAGGTCAAGCTCTCATTGGAGCTGCTAGGGTGGAAAGGACAACACGCTTTGCTGAGAAAGTAAATCTTTGTTGAAGAAAATGTATTAAAACATTACAAATACATGAGCAGCCGAGCTGCAACTCTGGACAAACTCGTCTGTTATTCATAGAAGTGTGGGCTGTTTGCTTGAGTGTGTGGATGTTTGTGTGTCCCATTTATATGTTCAGATGGATTGCACTTGTTATAACCTTGAATATGTGGCAATGGACGGAAAAGCGGTGTATAATATTCTGTTTTATGCTCTATCTTTAAGATAGAAGCAGCGTGCTGGTGTAAAACTGTCTGCTTGTGAGCGCACACAGGTTCCACGTCTTTGCTTGAGATGTCGTTACCATGGAGACAAGAGCGCTGTGCAGGAGGGGGGGGGTCGCCTTGAAGCCTGTTCACAGAACTCCCTTCCCCCCTCTTACACGTAGATGAACACATGCCCTCCAAATGCACACATTTATTTAAAGACATACACAGAACTGAAGGCAACACAAAGGACACCCGTAAAATCATCTGAATGGAGGAGATTTAGATTCAAATTTGGAAACAAATGATTTTCTTGTCCTTTAATAATGTAGGGGCCCTGCATAGCTTTTGCAGCAAACTGCTGCTTCCACCCACACAACGCTCTCCCTGCAGAACTAGTACTCCCTGCCCTTGCTGTTTGTCCTCCATCATGTGATGGCCAAAGCACTGAAAGAGAAGCAAGTTATGAGGTGCACATCCATTTATCTGATTTTTTTTCCTTTTTTTTTTTTTTTTTACTCACCCAACCGTTCCCTGAGAGCAAAATGCTGAATTTGTTTGCAACATTTATCCCTTGATTATAAAACAAACACAGTTATCATTGCATTGGGGATGCCAATAGTGCTATATCATGATGTCTATGCTTTAACAGCTTTATCAGCGATCTTAATTATTTTATAGGTCATCTGTAACACACAATTAGGGATTCCTCCATAAGGACAAGTGATAATGCTGAGCAAAAAAACTCTGTCGGCTCTACTGTCAGTTTGGCTTCACTCTCAGTATTTGATATCATACTTGTAATCCAAAGGATGTAAAGATAGATATGTTTTTTTTTCCTAGAAAGATTCCACTTGGAATTTATTCATGATTACTCCTTGTTTTAGTCCTACAAAATGAGGTCATGGGGTCAGCGGGCCACAAGGCACAACTATGATGAAATTTATGCTTTTAAAAGATGAACTCTCTCCATAGTGCTGAGTAAAGCAGTGAATGAGGAAACCATGTATAATACTGATTTTACTGGAAAGATAATCCAGACTTAATGCTATAGGATTGGTGCTCGATAGACATTAGGAAAAAAAAAAGGTAGTACTACTAAGAAATATAAAATGAATCAGCATTATGGGATGTCTTTGCTGGCTGAGAGAAGTTTACAAATGGGTGTTTATAAGTAACATTTGGTCCTACTCATTGTGAGGAGATGCTCTCGTGACAAAAAAATGAAAAAAATTACAATCATCGTTTGTGAGCTATAGTATTCACCACCACCAACAGCAATACTGTTTGATGATAATAACAATAATAATGATAATAATAATAATAATAATAATAATAATAATAATTATTATTATTATTATTAAGTGTTTAAGAGATTATAATGGCTCAGAGTCAAATGATTATTAATATTTTTCATATCAAATCAGGTTTCCCAGAGAGGAGAAATAGGGCACAGGCTTTTCAATCCAGGGCTTAATCCCAAGATTAACAATTGAGGGAATGTTCATACAATCATAATCCATTACTTCATAGAATTGTGGTGACAGACCAAAATACACCTAGGCACAGGGTAGTCACTCCTTTATAAAACTAGCAGCATGAAAAAGAAAATAATACACAAGGCAGATGAGCAAGCAAGAATGTAAAACAGAAGACAGGAAATGTGTTAACTGAGGGGGAAAAAAACAAAATAAAAAGCAAACCAACAAAATGAACATATCTTTAACAATTAATTGAAATTACTGTGGATATTTAGTCAATCATTATTACGTATTTGTTGGTAATCTTAGCGCTCCTATTACTCGTGAAGAGGCAGGGAAATATTATGACTGCTGGATGCACATATCCACTTCTACCACATGGTACTGCTGTTGATCCATCACACAGTGATGCACACTTACAACCAGACTCCTTTCTAAGGTGGTGAGGACATCTTCAGTCTTTGTTATAAAAACGACAGACGGCAGAGGGACGAACACAAAGCATTCACTCATGTATTCAGCTTTTTCTACAGTATTGGACTGTTAATTCTATTTTGCTCCTTGACTTGATGCTTTACGAACTTGATCGCGTACTTTGATATTTTTGAAATTGAAGGTCAAACTGGTACCGTTAAAGTAAAAGGCAATATAGACTTTGAAGAAAAAAAGAGCCTTTTTAGATACGTGTGGAGGCGAGTGACAAAGGCCAGCCGCCAATGTCTGTGCATTGCAAAGTGCTGGTAGAGGTAATGAATATGAACGACAACGCCCCTGAGATTACCATCACCACGCTTCATCACAGAGTGCAAGAGGATGCGAGTAAAGGCACCGTCATTTCACTGGTGTCAGTTCTTGACAAAGACGGTGGAGAAAACGGGGAAGTAACGGTGCACATTGAAGGCGGAGCTCCATTCAAACTCAAAAAAAACTTCAAAAATTACTATTCATTGTTAGTTGATGGGGCTCTTAACAGAGAGGTGGTCTTGAAATATAAGATAACCATCATCCCATCTGATAAAGGCACGAATTCTGTTTCTGTTTATGTCTCTGATGTGAATGACAAGGCCCCTCGATTCAGAGAGCCTGACATAAACGTGTATGTACATGAGAATAGACCTGTTGGAGCTGTTATTAAAACAGTAACTGCTGATGATGCAGACACTGAAAGTACTCAGTACTCAAACCAGGACTCAAACTTTACCCAGTAAAGACAAGGTAAGCACATCATTTTTAGCTCATACTCTGTGATCGTCATGGATCTCATGTATGTGAGTTGCATTATGGTAAAAGTCTGTTACACAACAACAGATAAGACTTACATAACAAAAACATGCTTTTTTGTAAAGGAAGGAAGTTGATGGGCCCTACAGGATGACTGGGGTTGCAGGACATGTATGCTTGCTTTGAGACAGTGGTGAGCTGTGCTGTAGGTGTGACAGAGGTTCAAGGTGGAGGTGGTCCTACATCAGGAACCACCTCTGGGCCTTTTCTTCTGGTTTGCAGTTGTGATGGACAGGCTAATAATCATGGATCACGTTTTTACACAATCAAAAAAGTCAACTTTAGTGTCAATACTACCATATGGTCACACATACATAACAATGAAATAGTCACTAAGACATAAAGTGCAATAGTGCACATAAAAGTGCAATATGAATTGCACTTTAAGTAGACAAATTCACCACAACATATGACACACCTTCTCGAAATGTGCTTCCTGAAGTTGTTTGTGTCAGTGTGAGCACACCAATAACTGTTGAAACGGTTGCCTTTCTCGTTCGTCAGTTTCGTCTAAGTGAAATGAAGATGGTGGTCACTGTCCTTGATGCTGACAGCATGCTTTTCTGCTGTCTGTGGAAAATGAAATGGATAATATTGTGATTTGTAATTTTCTCAATCCAATCTTATTTTTTCCTCATTCTCCTTGCTTTATCAATAGTGCTTTTAATAGTGTTAATCATAAATTCAGAGTTATTTAACATGGAAGAGTAGTTACAGTCATTTTACATAACATTTGGTTACATTTAGTGACATTTATTCTGTTACCGTTACATGTGTCCGTTTGTGGGCAACCATTACGCTGATGTGGCCGTTGGTGAAAATGAGTTTGACACCCCTGCTGTGGATGAATGACTGGAGCTGTGCAGCTCATATGATCAGAATTATTACTATTATAATTGTATAGCGGAGACTTTTTTGTAAACATTACATTTATGCTGATAGTTTGGCATGCGGTCGCTTCCATCTCTGTCCATGGTGCTGAAAGTCAGTCTTGAATTTTTGGGCTTTTCATTCAACTAGAAACAAAAATCTCAGAAGTCAGCAGGTTTTTTTTTTTATTTTTTGCTTAGGGATTGTGGTATTACACAATATAGCTTATTCGGGGTTCATGTAATTTTAAAGGTATTTTTAACATGTTTAAAACAGTTATTTTATCACTTAGGTCTGTTAAGAAAATAAAGCTGTTTCAGGATTGTGGCAAAGAAAAAAAACCAACATAAATGAACGTAGCAAATCAAAATAAAATATGACCAATTTTTGGGGTTTGCTTTGTATATTTGGGGAAAAAATAGGACAGAAGAAACTCCAAAAGTCATCCATAGGAATGTGAGAATCGATAAGACCACGCTGAAAGCTCGGGAGAACCGTATTGTCAGTAGTCTTGGAGACTCCCTTTTTTAGTTTTAGTGTTGCTAAGTTCTTATTAGTCAAGTGGAATTGTAGTTTTGTCAGATAAGAAAGATAAACAGATTCATTTGTGTCCCCGAATACACTCTCAGGGAGATGAAAAACAGACACCACTTTTTTTTTTTTTTTTTGATGAATCCTATGAGCAGGATACATATTTGTTTGACGCACAAACCCTGGCTAGTAGAAACAGAAAATCTTGAAGCAAAAGTTCTAGTAAAATAGAGTAATTTTGGAAAAACCCAGTGCATTTTCTACATCAGCATCGATGTCGAGGGTTTCCGGTAGCTGACATTCGTCCGTTGTTCGTAGTTTTTTTCTTTCACTGTGTCTAATGGTCATTTGCTTTCCACACTTTTCATGCTCAACTTAATTCTTGGTTATTTGATTTATTTTTTAATGTTTTTATTATTATTTTCTCTCGTCTCGTTGCATGTTCTCCCTACTGCTGACAGAGATTATGTGCATCGCAGTTTGTGGTAGTTCGCTGACCTGTGTGTGTGTGTGTGTGTGTGTGTGTGTGTGTGTGTGTGTGTGTGTGTGTGTGTGTGTGTGTGTGTGTGCGCTTCATGTGTGGCTCCCTCTCTTGGCCGTTTTTGGTGATTTTCCATTTTGCACATTTACTGGATTAATTAATAAAAGGCTGTTAATTTTTGATATAGACTTCTGTCTATATTAATTTGCTCTGTTGGTCTCATGCCCCATGTAGATGTTTTTAAAATTTTATATTGCAAAATGAAGCCCTTCAATTACAACGTTTTTAGCCCCCATATGTGTATATCTGTACATATGTAAAAATGTAAAAAAAAGTATCAGTGTCTCTAGTCGGCTCTTGAAAAGTAGTGAAAATAATATGATAATGTTAAAATGTTAAAAGGACATCATATATCCAACAAGGGGCGTAGAAAAAAAAAAGGAGGGAATCAATCACATGATCTTTCTCTTCTCTTCAAAAATGGCGCCACAATAACATATTTGTAACACATATTTCCTGTAAGCATCTGAGGAGGAGGCTATTTTTTACCCAAAACATCATGCATGTGAGAATAAGTGTTTTGCGTTATATGTAAAATAGATCTTTTCTTTTTGAAGCATTTTTTGGTGTGCAGGACTTTTCAAAACTCTACCAATTGTTCCCCTAAACCGTGTCTCTGAGCCTGTTTACCTTGCATTAGGAGAGGTAAGGATTTTTTTTTTTTGTATACAACAGAAGAGACATTTCAGAAGAAATATTAACTGTAAATGTTTTAATCTGCTCTCTGTTCTGTGACTGAGGGTATTTGAGCAAGTATAGCACTTTTGATGAGTTTTCACTTGTTTATGAGATGTCTGAGTGACCCTGCAGTCTTCTTGAGTTGAGGTGATTCAGAGGCTTTGAATGGCTGGAACGGTGACGGAGGTGGGGGGGTTGTTGGGCTGCAGCTGGTGCACAGTGACTCAGATTTTTTAATTATGCAGGTGTGGTTGGAACACGCTTTTTCAGATGAGGTCCTCATTCATTTCTGAGATGGTGTGTGTGTGGGGGGGGTTCATTCCCTGTATCGGATTGTGTTTTTGTACAATTGGTATTTAGCATATCATACACTGATGTGAAACATATACAGCATATCACTTTTTCCCCTTTTTTGACCGAGTAAAAATTGGGTCACGTCTTATCACGTGTGAAGTACCGCACGCTTGAATTCTGATTTTTTTTGCGTCTCCCATAGCAACGCACAAGGACGTCAACGTCTAGGAGTCCCCCGGCTTCCACAGACAAGCATGCGCGTAACAGTCTTAGCAACAGCAGAGGAGGAGGTTGAGGGAGGGATAGAGAGAGCATCGGGGAAGTGGGGGGAGGGGAACTGGCTGTGTGTGCCTCTTCCACAGGCATTTTCCAATAGTCAATGAAAATGGATTTATTTAGAAGGAAACACATTCTAACACAATCTCCCCAGTAAATCGCTGAGCAGATGGTGCAGATGAACAAACAATAGTGAATGCAGAAATGGTTGAACTCATAATTAGATATTTTATGGTATAGAGATAATCTTTTCACGCAGAAACTAGGTCAGCTTTAGATTTATCCCAAGGAAAATAAACAATAAAAAAAAAGAAGGGAGAAAACACAATTTTGCTTATTTAAAAAGGTAATGTATTGCCATCATTTGACAGTAAGTGATAATGTAAAGAGCAATATCAGACAATTTCAGCATGTGTTATTCCAGAATTAAAAGTAAATAAAAAAGAGGCTCTTCTCTATATCTCTGTCAGCCCATGGTAAGTAGTATTTAGTGCTCTATCCCACCCTGTGTGCTTATAGATTTGCTTCATGTGCGTGAGTTAGTGTATGAACTGTAAAGTGAGTAATGCAGCAGTAGTGCTGAGCTGTGCCTGGACAGAAGAAGCCCTCACGAGATTTATTGATGTGATTAAAAAAAAAAAAAAAAGGAAATTAATCAATGAAATAATGAGTGCATCTAACAATTTTCGTGTGTTGTCACTAAAACACATTTCATTCCTGTTTCAGCGTCTGCTTTTTGTGAATGAGAAATGATTAAAACTGACTCCAATTTCACTGGGAAGTGATTTACTTTGTCCTTGAATGTGTGTGGGTGAACACTGCAAACACCGGCATGAACTAAAGTTAGCATTTAAGCTCATGGGATTTTGCCATGATTCAAGCAGTAATGCAGTACAAGACTTTGTGCTCATAGTTGTATGGGCAAATCGATGTTCATATCTGGTTATTTATGTACATTTTTCATTCACTCCAGCTGGGGGTGTGGCACCCTATTTGAGTCAATGCTAAAACCACTGTAACACTGCACACATTCCTTTCTCAGTGGGTGAAGGCATAATAAAATAAGGTATCATTTTATTTTATTAAAATAATCATTTTAAAAATCAGAACAAAAGCCGTCAAGTTCACGTCAGAATGCAATATTTATAATGGACACGCAGCTGCTGACAGTGGGAGCACGCAGAATTTATTTATAGTTATACCAAACTTTGAAAAAAATGTTTCTGTAGGATTCTTCTTTCTGTATTCATACAGTCAAAGAAACATATGTATGTATGTGTGTGTGTATAAATATGCTGAGCTCCAACTCAAGTGTTTCTTGTTATCTCACGCTGTCCTTTTTATTAAGCAGCAGCCTCTTTAGACCTTCTTAGCTATTCATTTTTCACCTTTTAGTTTCATTCAAACGCACTACTTCCCTTTCCTTTGCTTTTACAATGTCACTCTATTGTGCTCACTTCACACTTTTCAATTTTCATTTACCAGATGGTTTATCCAAAGCAACTCCATCTTCATCCTCCGTATTAATATCACTGTCGGCGGCCCCCTCCCCCAGTACACTCTTGCGTCCATCTTTGCTGCTTTCATACACCACACTGCACCGTCTCCTTGACATTTCTGGTCTTTCTTTCCTGGATCTCCTCTCTGAATTCTGCCACATGCTCTAAAGCTGCATGTTGTCCTGCTCCATGCCTGTAGGGTTGTGGCTGTGAATTCTGCATGCGCTGTTGTGTGCCAGTAGGACACATTCTCTCAGTTAGCTCCAGCTTTGTTGGAGGATGGCTCCACTTGTATTGAGGTCAGCAGCAGCGATGGTATTCTAATTTACACACATAGTAGAGGGAGGAGAAAAAAAAAAAACAGCAGCTGCCTTTATGTCCACACATAATGCACTTTATAGCATAGTCATGTACACCTATACCGCCAAGGTGACAAAACGGTCAAACAGGAAAGGGAAAAGATGGAGATACACGGAGCAAGAAAAGCCACACATTTCAATAAACGCCATCGAAGGTAGAAAAAGAAGAAAACAACTCAGCCGTCATCCGTTGACCCTGAATGCCCTACATCAGTAAATGTGGGGAAAAAAAATGTTGAGAAACATGTACGTTGCCTGTCTTATCTTCCAGCCTGAAGAAAATAGATGTGTTTTTGACATGACAGAGTTAGAAAAGAAAAACACATGCACATCCGCAACCCAGTTAGGGACGGGTGCTGGATTTTGTAGAGTTTGGAAAAAATCTGTACACCTTGAATATGCTCCAAAAAGAGAAGATGATCTTTTTTTTATATATATATATATTACACAAAATACTCATTCTCGCATGCATGATGTTTCAAGCAAAAAATAGGCTCTTCCTCAGATGTTTACTGGAAATATTTGTACATACATATTTATATACATATTTGCAGGAGGGCCTATTTTTTGCTGGCAACTCTACTTTTTGACATGACGGGTAATTATTAACTAGCTGACAAATATGTGTACATGATCTTAGTCTCCTTGTCTTTCGATAAAAGCTTGTCTATTAAAACAAACGCTGATTGGTGCCGACTGTTGCTGAATATTGCTGGTTCATTGAAATTCAATGCATCGTTTCTGTTTCCGTGAACTCAGAAGACTTGTTTTTCTTTTTTCCTCACCCTAGAGACTTTTACCTCTGCAGTAACCTTTCCTCCTAGTGTTTTAAAGCTATGCAATCTCCTCTGATTTCTTTTGACTTTCGGTTCAAATGATAAACCAAAACAATCTTAACAAAACTGACAAGCTGGTATGAATTAATTTTTTTCTTGTCATTCTAACAAGATAGCTTTGTTGTTGATAACGTTGTGTTTTTTTTTTTGTTTTTTTTGTTTTTTCCAAATCCATTTTGTCCATGCCAGTTGTTGTGCAGAGAAAGTTCATATTATTTCTATGTGAGTTTCACTTTCTTCTTTTAATATCTGTGTTTCTTCCTCTGGGAAATTTATTATGAACAATCCACCTGGGATAGTTAGATAAAAAAAAAAAAACTTTTCTTTGCTTGACAGTGAGATCCTGCTTTGCTTTTATCCAATGCTCTTCTCTGTCAATATAAAGTAAAAACCATTTCTCTTGTGTGGCTTCTTGCAATGGTGGATTTGTACATGGTATTTTGTATCAGTTTTGCATATAATCTGGCAAGCATGATTTTCACGGTTTTGTAGACCTTTTGAAACATGAAGTTGTTGCTAGTGAAACTTATAGCCTGCAACACTAAACCTTACAATGAACCACTGTTGTCTCTCCATCACATCTATAATGGTGATGATAATTACATTACTTGTTCTAGTATTGACCAGGACCGTACTTAGAGGATCCACTATGTGAGGAGGGATGTAAAGTTAGAGACGCTTAGGGACTTTATGCAGCTTATTCTGCTCTTGTTATTTTCACATAAGGCTTTATTTTCTGTTTTGGTGGAGCGGATGCTGACTTGGAGCCCGAGTAAATAGACAGAGGTCCTCTTTGTGTGAATTGCCCCCCTCTCACTTCACCCTGTTGGTGAGAGAGGAACAGCACTGTTTTGTAGTATCTGACCTTTAATTCATGTTCCATGTATTCAGTGGCCTCACAGGAAGTTTATGGTTTGATCTGCTCATACCATTGAGGTCTTATAAAATAGCATAAAAAAACATATAAAAGATAAATCAATCAACAAACAGTGGGGGAAAAATAAAAACAAATCCCTGTTAGTTAATCAGATCCACATTGTGTTGGAATTGTTAAGCATTACAACTCTCACAACCAAAACAATAGGAATTGCAATATTATCTTAGAGCGCGATATTATAAGGAGTAAGTTAGAATTGTCCATTAAGGAAAGAAAAGACAGGTATTAATGATGTCTTAATTCTTTAGGTCTTGCAGAATTTTGCTGGTTGAATGTGAAAGACAATACATTGCTATTTTAACTTTTATGAACAGCATATTATTTAGATTTTCAGCGACAAGTTTAATAGCCAGTGAGTAATATTGTTTGTGTCAGTATTTTTTCTCTGCATCATGTCCAGGTGAAAGTGTGTTAGCGATCCAGAAGTTTGTTGCTATAAATATCATTTAGTAGAGATGAAGCTCCCCTGACGCTCATGGAAGAACAGCTGAATAAGCTTCTTGTATTGTGTACGTTCAGTGGTTCAACCTTGAGCAGACAGGCCTGAAATAAGTTATGTGAAACAATCCGCTTTTTATACTTTTTTTTTCCTTTACACTTTTATATTTACTCTCAACATTCCCAAATATGCAAATCTTGAGAGTTCAGCATGTTTGTGTAAATGGGCACACTTTTCCTTTCATACTATTCCCTCAAGATAAGATAAACTTTATTGATCCCCATCAGGGAAAATCATTTGTCACAGGAGCGTTACAGTTTTGGTCTCAATAATCAACTAAGAATCAAGATGTTTAATTGTCACTGTGCAGGCACAGTGAAATTTTGCAATGAGAGCTCCCGAATTGGAATATGTACAGATTTTTATAAAAATAAATAGGCAGACAGTTTATTTACACAGTGTGTAGTTATTTACATGATGCGGATGAGATGAAGGGTCAAATGAATATCAATGAGTTTAAAGTGCAGAAACTAAGCACTCTAAATATTAATGTTAATATAAATAGAGAGACTATTAAAAGCCAGCAAAAGACAGGAGAGTGAACAACAGCAATATCATGGATAAGAATATACAACAGAATGGAGAGAAAAAAAAAAAAACAGCAAGGTTGAGAATAGACAACCAAAACGACAACAAGGAGAGGAACTTTACTCTCTGAACGGGACATTTTGAAGGTATCTTTTGGTCCATCAATAATAGCACAGCATGCAGACTATATTCATTGCGCTCCCTCTGGATTAACAGGGCAACATCGGAGTCAACGAGCAAAAAACCTTTCACTGTGGCTGCAGTCAGTGCTGTGGGCCAAGACTCCCTGGCACAGCTCCTCTTGCTCTTGTTATTTGTCCCAGAACACGACAAGACTGGCTCACAGTCTTGTGTAGCCTAAATGTGCATCGGCCAAACCTCATCTACACTTTCAAGTATGCAGTTCAAACCTCCATCTTAATGGAAATATAGTGTATTTTGAGTTTTCTTGCAATCTTTGTCTGCATATCTCTAGTGGAAGACTTATCGTTATCTTTTTTTTTTTTTTCTCTGAGAAACCGTTCATGTCTGATATTATGTGAGTAGGACTGACCTTTCCCCCCCTCTCCACCCCTCACTTATATAAGCCCTCTTTTTCATTACGTCTCAGTCTATTGACTCATGGCTGTGTGGGTGAGTGATATAGTTTGGACCTTTCCAATTTTACTTCAGACTCACAGCAGTTTACTTAAAGCACAGGGGCCATCCTCTCTGAGGGTTACACATATGTTTTTGTTTTCTACTAGCTTTCTACTGGTTTTCTACAAGTTTTTTACTACGGCACTACGGATTCTGGCAATATCTTCATGTGAGCCAGCCAGCTAAAGTTTGTCCAACTCTTTTTTTGTTTTCTTTGTTTATATGTGAATCAAATAATTTTTTTTAGGCTAAGATGATTGAGCAACAGTAATAAAACTAAGAATGTTACTAGTGTTTAACTGGTTGCATAACCTGATGATTTATTTCAATTTTTTTTTTTTTTTTTTTTGTCGCACAATACTTGATTCGAGATATGTAGACATGCTTTTCTCTTGTGAACAACTCCGTATGTCACATAACAGCATTTTAATCATAAGAATAAGAATAAGAACAACTTTATTAATCCCGAAGGAAATTGCAGTGCCAGAGTTACAGAATATAAAACAGTAATAAATAATAAAAGAAAGGCAGAATTAGAAATAAAAATAAACTATAAACTATAAAGTGTTTCAGTGAAACTATAAAGTGTCTTAGTTAGCAGTGATAAACCTATAAGTGTCTTAACATTATAATGTAGCAGTTATGAGATGAGATGAAATATTGCACAGTGTAGCTGTTATGAGATGAAATAATGCACAGTTCCGAATATTGCACAGAAATGAGATATTGCACAGATATTGCACAACTGATTGCAATCAGTTGTTGCATTTTGTTTTCAACGGCAAATAGAAGAATGACAATGACTTTTGGGTTTTTAGAAAAGATGTTAATGGTTTCCATGGTAAATCTGTTCTAGACAAATTTGGATGTGTGTGACAGCTGTTAAAAGGTCAGGTATTCAGCGGTGTGGTGTGTGTGGCTAAGATGGTGAAAGCGGTTGTATTGAAAGGGAACATCTAGAAGCTCCTTCTGCCTGTCAAAATGATGTTGAACAAGTTGCAACACTCTGGTGCTTCCTGACAGGAGAGGGACATCAGGAGAGATAAGAACAATTATCATGTTTGAATTCAATGACAATTCTTACGAGAACATCGATTTTTGACATTCCCTTTTTTTGTTTTTAATACTTTCATAGATACATATACATGTTGTTCTGTTGAGAACATCCTCGTTGATTTTTGAAATTCCATTTTAAGCAGCTGTGGTACAAACTCAAGAACAAATAGCATAATTTTATGGTGAGCTGTGGACTAATGGAAATAATAGGAATGGTCACAGATATTTTCATCTGTTTATTGTTTAAGTAACATCACCTAATGCAATCTTTTCTAATGTAAAAGGTGACATTACTGTTCAATCTTCATACCATTGTATTTGTTTGTGGCCTAACACAACACTGCTATAGATCACACTCAAGGCCTGCGGGCAAAATGTGGCTCGCCGTATCATTTTATGTGACCCGCGAGAACAACTTAAAAGGTCTGATTGTCTTAAATTAAATAAGTCAAACGCGTGCATTGACCATAATTCTACTACATTTGCCACAATTCATGCCAATCATGTTACGATCATCAATGCGATTTTCAACAAGTGGAATTGAGAAATATAAACGATCCCTAAATGTCCAGGAAGAGAAAAGCTGATGCAGATGGAAGGCTGTTTCAAGAAAGATGGGGATGCAGATGTAACATTTTTGATGTTAATCATAAATTCAGAGTTATTTAACATGGAAGAGTAGTTACAGTCATTTTACATAACATTTGGTTATTCTTAATCCTAAGAATAATCTTAAATAAATGCCTGTTCCACATGAGATAAGATATATTTTATTGATCCCCATCGGGAAAATTCTTTTGTCACAGCAGCACAACAGTTATAGTGTCAATAAATATGAATATGAATATAAATATAAATATAAATAGAAAGGCAATAAGAAGATAATTAGAAAATAAGTAAATGGACAGCAGAGACAGCATCAATGGACAACAGAATGGGGGGAAAAAAGACAGTGAGGGTGAAAATAGAAAACCAAAACATAAACAGAGTGACAATACAGATGACAAAAATAAAATAAATAAAAATATGCAGGATGCGAACGGGCTGAGACCCATTTGCATCAAATCAAATCATAATAATTCCATCCAGCTACATCACACATTCGGATGCATACAGACTTGCTAATACAAATCCCCTCTGGCTTTATGTAATTAGCAATGCTCTTCCCTTATGAGCAATAAGTTCAGGCTTAAATAATAAAATATGTTTACATTATATTATTTGAACCTCTACCTGTGTCCCTGTGATGACAGGAATCAACAGCATGCATGCAGTGACTTGAATATGGAGAGATATAACATCCCAACACAACTAAATAAATACTTGTGAATGGACAAGTACACACATTATTGAAAGAAATATTGATATAGCCTCCCTAAAGACATTTAATATACAATTGACATAATTAATTCATAAACCGCAGCAAACAGATGCCCTTGTGTGTTGTTTTACAGTAGAGTAAGTACTTAAATGATTTTTGGCCAGTGTGCCATTACTTTCCAAATGAGTGAATAGTGTGTTTGTGTGTCTGTCTCTGGGTTGTGTTCATCGGTGTGTTTGGGCATGCTCCATACAGTCCTGTCCTGGTTTTCATCTTGTTCCGGTCATGTTTTCCTAAACCAGCCCCTGTCCTACTTATTCCGGCAACCGGCAGAGGAGAGTGCAGATTTGTAAATAATCTGCACCGTGCCTCTTTCTTTCATTAATTCTTTTGTTTTTTTCATATATGATATAAAGGCTTTCTGTTAGTTGTTTGTTTGAAGTTAGTCTCCATCAGATAAGACCTCTATAGACTTTCCACATCAATCTTTGAATATTATGTTGAATACTTTTACTATTTACCATAAAATAATGTAGTTAAACCCTCGCCCATGAAAATATTTAATAGTTACAGTTTATTATAAGGCAAACAGTTTAGTTTTTTTGTGTGCATTAGGAGTGTGTTCATCATGCTACTTGAATAATTCCACATCAATATACTACATTCCCTTTGTCTGTATTTTTTTTCTTCAATTTTTAGGTTTTTGAATTCTCTTGATACAATGTATTTTCTTTCCTGATATTTACATTCATTCTTAATTGCATTTAGTTTTTTCCTGAACATTTTTTCTCTATGACCCCCTTTTTTATTTATGCATCTATCTTTTTTTTTTTTTCTAGATCAAGTTTATATCAACACTATTCATCCTCTCTCTGCAACCAATTTGCTTTACCCTGAAGTTGTCATTATGACTGTAGGATGTCTTAACGCCGTGTCAAACAAAAAAATATGCCTATTCATTCAAAATATATATCGATGAAGATAAAATATACAAGCATAAGATGGAGGTTCATCCACTTCTGTTTCAATGAGCTCCGTTTTACACAAAACTGGCACAGTGAGATCATTATCAGTAACATGCAGCAGGACGTTGATTGTTGCTCCCAGCAGTAGGGATGGTCTCCAGAGGCCAGGACCTGAGGGTTATGTGGCTTGGGCAAGGGCGCGTTAAAAGGTCAAGCTCTCATTGGAGCTGCTAGGGTGGAAAGGACAACACGCTTTGCTGAGAAAGTAAATCTTTGTTGAAGAAAATGTATTAAAACATTACAAATACATGAGCAGCCGAGCTGCAACTCTGGACAAACTCGTCTGTTATTCATAGAAGTGTGGGCTGTTTGCTTGAGTGTGTGGATGTTTGTGTGTCCCATTTATATGTTCAGATGGATTGCACTTGTTATAACCTTGAATATGTGGCAATGGACGGTGTATAATATTCTGTTTTATGCTGTATCTTTAAGATAGAAGCAGCGTGCTGGTGTAAAACTGTCTGCTTGTGAGCGCACACATGTTCCACGTCTTTGCTTGAGATGTCGTTACCATGGAGACAAGAGCGCTGTGCAGGAGGGGGGGGGGGTCGCCTTGAAGCCTGTTCACAGAACTCCCTTCCCCCCTCTTACACGTAGATGAACACATGCCCTCCAAATGCACACATTTATTTAAAGACATACACAGAACTGAAGGCAACACAAAGGACACCCATAAAATCATCTGAATGGAGGAGATTTAGATTCAAATTTGGAAACAAATGATTTTCTTGTCCTTTAATAATGTAGGGGCCCTGCATAGCTTTTGCAGCAAACTGCTGCTTCCACCCACACAACGCTCTCCCTGCAGAACTAGTACTCCCTGCCCTTGCTGTTTGTCCTCCATCATGTGATGGCCAAAGCACTGAAAGAGAAGCAAGTTATGAGGTGCACATCCATTTATCTGATTTTTTTTCCTTTTTTTTTTTTTTTACTCACCCAACCGTTCCCTGAGAGCAAAATGCTGAATTTGTTTGCAACATTTATCCCTTGATTATAAAACAAACACAGTTATCATTGCATTGGGGATGCCAATAGTGCTATATCATGATGTCTATGCTTTAACAGCTTTATCAGCGATCTTAATTATTTTATAGGTCATCTGTAACACACAATTAGGGATTCCTCCATAAGGACAAGTGATAATGCTGAGCAAAAAAACTCTGTCGGCTCTACTGTCAGTTTGGCTTCACTCTCAGTATTTGATATCATACTTGTAATCCAAAGGATGTAAAGATAGATATGTTTTTTTTTCCTAGAAAGATTCCTCTTGGAATTTATTCATGATTACTCCTTGTTTTAGTCCTACAAAATGAGGTCATGGGGTCAGCGGGCCACAAGGCACAACTATGATGAAATTTATGCTTTTAAAAGATGAACTCTCTCCATAGTGCTGAGTAAAGCAGTGAATGAGGAAACCATGTATAATACTGATTTTACTGGAAAGATAATCCAGACTTAATGCTATAGGATTGGTGCTCGATAGACATTAGGAAAAAAAAAAGGTAGTACTACTAAGAAATATAAAATGAATCAGCATTATGGGATGTCTTTGCTGGCTGAGAGAAGTTTACAAATGGGTGTTTATAAGTAACATTTGGTCCTACTCATTGTGAGGAGATGCTCTCGTGACAAAAAAATGAAAAAAATTACAATCATCCTTTGTGAGCTATAGTATTCACCACCACCAACAGCAATACTGTTTGATGATAACAATAATAATGATAATAATAATAATAATAATTATTATTATTATTATTATTATAGTAAAGTGTTTAAGAGATTATAATGGCTCAGAGTCAAATGATTATTAATATTTTTCATATCAAATCAGGTTTCCCAGAGAGGAGAAATAGGGCACAGGCTTTTCAATCCAGGGCTTAATCCCAAGATTAACAATTGAGGGAATGTTCATACAATCATAATCCATTACTTCATAGAATTGTGGTGACAGACCAAAATACACCTAGGCACAGGGTAGTCACTCCTTTATAAAACTAGCAGCATGAAAAAGAAAATAATACACAAGGCAGATGAGCAAGCAAGAATGTAAAACAGAAGACAGGAAATGTGTTAACTGAGGGGGAAAAAAACAAAATAAAAAGCAAACCAACAAAATGAACATATCTTTAACAATTAATTGATATTAGTGTGGATATTTAGTCAATCATTATTACGTATTTGTTGGTAATCTTAGCGCTCCTATTACTCGTGAAGAGGCAGGGAAATATTATGACTGCTGGATGCACATATCCACTTCTACCACATGGTACTGCTGTTGATCCATCACACAGTGATGCACACTTACAACCAGACTCCTTTCTAAGGTGGTGAGGACATCTTCAGTCTTTGTTATAAAAACGACAGACGGCAGAGGGACGAACACAAAGCATTCACTCATGTATTCAGCTTTTTCTACAGTATTGGACTGTTAATTCTATTTTGCTCCTTGACTTGATGCTTTACGAACTTGATCGCGTACTTTGATATTTTTGAAATTGAAGGTCAAACTGGTACCGTTAAAGTAAAAGGCAATATAGACTTTGAAGAAAAAAAGAGCCTTTTTAGATACGTGTGGAGGCGAGTGACAAAGGCCAGCCGCCAATGTCTGTGCATTGCAAAGTGCTGGTAGAGGTAATGAATATGAACGACAACGCCCCTGAGATTACCATCACCACGCTTCATCACAGAGTGCAAGAGGATGCGAGTAAAGGCACCGTCATTTCACTGGTGTCAGTTCTTGACAAAGACGGTGGAGAAAACGGGGAAGTAACGGTGCACATTGAAGGCGGAGCTCCATTCAAACTCAAAAAAAACTTCAAAAATTACTATTCATTGTTAGTTGATGGGGCTCTTAACAGAGAGGTGGTCTTGAAATATAAGATAACCATCATCCCATCTGATAAAGGCACGAATTCTGTTTCTGTTTATGTCTCTGATGTGAATGACAAGGCCCCTCGATTCAGAGAGCCTGATATAAACGTGTATGTACATGAGAATAGACCTGTTGGAGCTGTTATTAAAACAGTAACTGCTGATGATGCAGACACTGAAAGTACTCAGCACTCAAACCAGGACTCAAACTTTACCCAGTAAAGACAAGGTAAGCACATCATTTTTAGCTCATACTCTGTGATCGTCATGGATCTCATGTATGTGAGTTGCATTATGGTAAAAGTCTGTTACACAACAACAGATAAGACTTACATAACAAAAACATGCTTTTTTGTAAAGGAAGGAAGTTGATGGGCCCTACAGGATGACTGGGGTTGCAGGACATGTATGCTTGCTTTGAGACAGTGGTGAGCTGTGCTGTAGGTGTGACAGAGGTTCAAGGTGGAGGTGGTCCTACATCAGGAACCACCTCTGGGCCTTTTCTTCTGGTTTGCAGTTGTGATGGACAGGCTAATAATCATGGATCACGTTTTTACACAATCAAAAAAGTCAACTTTAGTGTCAATACTACCATATGGTCACACATACATAACAATGAAATAGTCACTAAGACATAAAGTGCAATAGTGCACATAAAAGTGCAATATGAATTGCACTTTAAGTAGACAAATTCACCACAACATATGACACACCTTCTCGAAATGTGCTTCCTGAAGTTGTTTGTGTCAGTGTGAGCACACCAATAACTGTTGAAACGGTTGCCTTTCTCGTTCGTCAGTTTCGTCTAAGTGAAATGAAGATGGTGGTCACTGTCCTTGATGCTGACAGCATGCTTTTCTGCTGTCTGTGGAAAATGAAATGGATAATATTGTGATTTGTAATTTTCTCAATCCAATCTTATTTTTTCCTCATTCTCCTTGCTTTATCAATAGTGCTTTTATGAAAAAATCCGATTTTCTTTTTTTAATAATATTCATAAGTATTTTCCATCCATCTGTATCTAGGCTCTGGAGGTTTACAGTGGATGACTTTCTCTTGCCTGAAATGTGTATGCCTCTCAATGAGGTAAAGAAAATAGAAAATGTAAGAAAAATTTAAGACGTTTTAAAAACATCATCTGTGACTAGAAAAACTGGTGAGAGCTCAATGAATCATAATTTACTAGATCATTCAAGCTAATTTGTGCCTGTCTGGCTATGTCTTACTTAATCATTCATTTATGTCTGTATCATATTTATCTTATTTAAAATCATGTTTTGAATATTGGTTATTAGAGAACTTTATCGTGATATTCCTGGTACAATATTTCCTTTTTTTTTCCCCACAATTGCCGCTCAAGGACAAATAAAGTTTTTCTGATTCTGAATAAGCATTTAACATATTTTCCTCATTGGATTGTTTGGCATTGTTTGTTACATTCAAGATTCAGAGTGTTTATTGTCACATACACAGTGTAGAAATGGGTTTCCCTGCACAGTGGAATTCTTACTTTACTGTCATTAGTGGATTTGGATATGTACTGATTGGAAGAGTATAGAAATATTATAAATATGATTATAGATATGAATATGAACAGTGCAATAGGACAAGGGCAGTGCAATAAGACATTTGAGTGCAGATTGGTGTGCAACTCACAAAGTGTAGATGCAAGGATAAGTGCAGTTTAAATGTGCAGTAGTTACATGTGTAAGACGGATGAGTGTCAGCTCAGGACTTCATGCCATGAAGATGTTGTTATTGTACTGAACCACGTTGAGGCGCTGCAGACCGTAACATCCCGCAATATTCTGAGCTCGTCCAGAACTCCTCCTAGTGCGAAAGATGATGATGATGATGATGCCTCTCTGGCTTTGTAACAAAGAGACGAAGGACGATTGAGAGCGGGGTGGAAACGCTCCCTGTCCAGCTAGAAAACCAGGCGGCCGATGCGTCTACTGGTTTTGTGGAGCGGCTTTTTTGACGGGACTGTTGGACTGGGATTGGTGCCTTTCTGTGTTTGGATATAACCATGTATCTATTCAGGAGACGGACGCATTTTCTGAGCTGTTTTTCCGTCGTGCTGCTGATACGCTGCTGGGAAGCGGTGGCTGCACAGCTCTCCTATTCCGTCTCGGAAGAGGTAAACCCGGGAACGTCTGTAGGAAATATCGCTAAGGATTTAAACCTGAACGTGCAGAGTTTGGAGACTCGCAATTTCCTCGTTGTCAGCGGTGCGAAGAGGAAATATTTCGATGTGAATTTGAAAACGGGGATCCTTTACGTCAGTGAAAGGCTGGACCGAGAGGAGCTTTGTCTGAAGGCTGCAAAGTGTACCGTCACTGTAGAGGCCGTTATTCAAGATCCGATGACTTTTTATCGTGTCGAGGTAACTATTATAGATATTAACGATAATGCACCCGTTTTCCCTCAAACACAACAGTCTGTCGCTATCGCAGAAAACACTTTACCAGGAACTAAATTCAGCTTGATCGAGGCAACGGATTTGGATGTCGGGAAAAACGGTGTGAATACATATAGACTGAGTGCGAATGATTATTTTTCATTAGACCTACACAAAGCGGAAGGTAGGGTATCCGCAGTTCTGGTCCTACAGAAACCTTTGGACCGGGAGACTGACTCGGTTATAAAGCTCACTCTCACTGCAGTGGACGGAGGAAATCCCTCCCGGTCGGGGACATCTCAAATTATTATTAACGTGTTGGATATTAACGACAATCGTCCACTGTTTAGTAAACAGTTGTATAAAATTCATGTCTTTGAAAGCTTACAAGTAGGAACTACTGTTATGACTATAAATGCTACGGATGCAGATGATGGTTTAAACGGTGAAATTGAATATTATTTAAGAAAAATAGGTCAGGATCTTGTTTTGCACGCATTTGAAATTGATTCGAAAACGGGTTCAATTACCGTCAAAGGGAAAATCGACTATGAAGAAACTCCTGCGTTTGAAATTCACGTTGAAGCCAGTGACAAAGGGCAGCCACCGATGTCTACGGATTGTAAAGTCCTGGTCGAGGTCGTGGACGTGAACGACAACGCTCCTGAGATCACGGTGACGTCATTGTTAAACGCGGTTCGGGAGGACGCGAAAGTCGGTACTGCGATCGCTCTCGTGTCTGTGCTGGACAAGGATGGGGGGAGAAACGGGGTCGTGAGGGCTGTGACGTTGAACGAAGCTCCCTTTAAACTGGATACAAATTATAAAAACTATTATTCGTTAGTAGTGAACGGGCCGCTCGATAGAGAAACAAACAGCTGCTACAACGTGACGATAGAGGCAAGTGATGAAGGAACCCCGCCTCTCTCCAGCACCAGCATAGTGACTGTTCATGTCTCTGACGTCAATGACAACCCGCCTCGATTCTCTGAGCCGCTGTTAAATGTTTATATCAAAGAAAACTGTCCATCTGGAGAGGTTCTGGGCAAAGTGACCGCACATGATGCAGATTCTGATCAAAACGGTCAGGTGACCTATTCGTTTTTACAAAGCAACACTGAATCATTGCCCTTAAGAGCAATGGTGAACATCAACTCAGACACCGGAGAAATAGTCAGTTTGCAGTCGTTTAACTACGAGGAGTTGAAGGCGTTTCAGTTCAAAGTTCAGGCCACAGACTCTGGTGTTCCTCCGCTCAGCAGCAACGTGACGGTCAACGTTTATATCCTGGATGAAAACGACAACAGTCCCAACATCCTGGCGCCCTATTCTGAGCACGGCTCGGTTAACAGTGAGAACATCCCCTACTCTGCTGAGGCGGGATACTTTGTGGCAAAGATCAGGGCTGTAGACGCAGACTCTGGATACAACGCGCTGCTCTCCTATCACCTGTCGGAGCCCAAAGGAAACAACCTGTTCCGCATCGGAAGCAGCTCCGGGGAGATCAGGACTAAGAGGAGACTGAGCGACAACGACCTGAAAACCCACCCCTTGGTGGTGTCGGTGTCCGATAACGGAGAACCCTCCCTTTCGGCCACCGTGTCTATTGACGTTGTGGTGGTGGAAAGTCCACCTGACATCCAGACTCAGTTCAGACATGTGACCATCAAGGAGGAGACCTTCTCCGATCTGAACTTGTACCTGCTGATCGCCATCGTGTCGGTGTCGGCCATCTTCCTGCTGAGCCTGATCGTTTTGATAGCGGTCAGGTGTCACAGGACAGACGGTGGTTTCGGCAGGTACGGCGCCCCCATGATCACCACCCACCCTGACGGGAGCTGGTCTTACTCTAAGGCTACTCAGCAGTACGACGTGTGTTTCAGCTCAGACACACTGAAGAGTGACATGGTGGTTTTCCCCGGGCCGTTTCCGCCCGCAGATGCGGAGCTGATCAGTATTAACGGAGGAGACACTTTTACCAGGACTCAAACTTTACCCGGTAAAGACAAGGTAAGCCCATCATTTTTTGCTTGTACTCGACAGTCCTCGATCGCATGTATCTGAGGTTTACTACGGTAAAAGTCTTCACCAAAACAACAGATGAGATTTACATAACTAAAACATGTTTTTGTAAAGGAAGGAAGTTGATCGGCCCTACAGGAAGTTTGGGGTTGCAGGACATGAATGCTTGCTTTGAGACAGTGATGAGCTGTGCTGTAGGTGTGACAGAGGTTCAAGGTGAAGGTGGTCCTTCATCAGGAACCACCCCGAGCCTTTTTGTCATGTTAGCAGTGGTGATGGAATGACTAATAATCATAAATCACGTGTTTACACAATCAAAAAAGTCAAAGTCAACTGTAATGTCAAAACTGCCATTTGTTCAGACCTACAGAACATTGAAATAGCGTTACATAAAGTGCAATGATGCACATTAAAGTGCAATATGAATTGCACTATAAGTAGACACATTCACCACAACATATGACACACCTTTTCTAAATGTGCTTCCTGAAGTTATTGTTTTCCTCAGTGTGAGCACACCAATAACTGTTGAAACGGTTGCCTTTCTCGTTCTTCGGTTTCGTATCAGTCAAAGAAGATGGTGGTCACTGTCCTTGGTGCTGACAGCATGCTTTTCTGCTGTCTGTGGACAATGAAAGTGAGAATATTGTGATTTGTAATTTTCTCAATCCAATCTTTTCTTTCTTTCTCCTTCCTTTCTCAATAATACTTGGTTGAAACAATCTATTTTTTTTTTAATTCTTTTTATTCATACCTTTCTTCAGTCCATCTAAATCCAGGCTGAGGAGGTTTACAGTGGATAATTTTGTGAGATTCTCTTGCCTGAAATGATTCTTCGTCTAGATAAGGTAACATGATATTTCCATTGAAAAGCTGACACGTAAATATTGCATTAGATACTGTGACTCCATTTACCCATTTTAAGAAGACAAATTTAACCCAGAAAAGAAAGGGAATACATTTTTAAAAAATCTTGTATGACTAGAACAGCTGGTGAGAGCTTCAAGAATTACCTCTCTGGGGATTTCTTGCATAATCATTAACTTCTACGTGTGTCATATCTATTTTTTCTTACCTGAAAATGGCATTGACATTGGAAATTCAATAAGATTTTAACGGATGTTCCTCATTGCATTGTGAGGAATTATCCGTCGCGATGATGACTTCATGCCATGAAGATGTCGTTATGTTAGTGAACCACGTTGAGGCGCTGCAGACCGTAACATCCCAGAATATACCGAGCTCGTCCAGAACTCCTCCTAGTGCGAAAGATGATGATGATGCCTCTCTGGGCTTTGTAACAAAGAGACGAAGGACGATTGAGAGCGGGGTGGAAACGCTCCCCGTCCAGCTAGAAAACCAGGCAGCCGATGCAACTTCTGGTTTTTGCGAGCGGCTTTTTTAACGGGACTGTTGGACCGGGATTGGTGCCTTTCTGTGTTTGGATATAACCATGTATCTATTCGGGAGACGAACGCCTTTTCCGAGCTGTTTTTCCGTCGTGCTGCTGATCCGCTGCTGGGAAGCGGTGGCTGCACAGCTCTCCTATTCCGTCTCGGAAGAGGTAAACCCGGGAACGTCTGTAGGAAATATCGCTAAGGATTTAAACCTGAACGTGCAGAGTTTGGAGACTCGCAATTTCCTCGTTGTCAGCGGTGCGAAGAGGAAATATTTCGATGTGAATTTGAAAACGGGGATCCTTTACGTCAGTGAAAGGCTGGACCGAGAGGAGCTTTGTCTGAAGGCTGCAAAGTGTACCGTCACTGTAGAGGCCGTTATTCAAGATCCGATGACTTTTTATCGTGTAGAGGTAATTATAATAGATATTAACGATAATGCACCCGTTTTCTCCGAACAACTGCAGTCTCTCGACATCGCAGAAAATATTTTACCGGGAGCTAAATTTAGTCTCATCGAGGCAACGGATTTGGATGTCGGAAAAAACGGCGTTAATACATATAGACTGAGTGCGAATGATTATTTTTCGTTAGAAATACACAAAGGGGGTGACAGGGTATCTGCGGAGTTAGTTCTAAAAAAACCTTTGGACCGGGAGACTGACTCGGTTATGAAGCTCACTCTCACTGCAGTGGACGGAGGAAATCCCTCCCGGTCGGGAACATCTCAAATAATTATTAACGTGTTGGATAATAACGACAATCGTCCAGTATTTAGTAAACCACTGTATAAAATTCAAGTCTTAGAAAACTTACCAGCAGGAAAAGCTATTGTGACATTAAATGCTACAGATGCAGATGATGGTTCAAACGGTGAAATTGAATATTCTTTAAGAAAAAAAGGTCAGGATCTTGTTTTGCACGCATTTGACATTGATTCAAAAACGGGTGCAATTACCGTTAAAGGGAATATCGACTATGAAGAAACTCCTGCGTTTGAGATTTACGTTGAGGCAAGAGACAAAGGGCAGCCACCGATGTCTACGGATTGTAAAGTTCTGGTCGAGGTCGTGGACGTGAACGACAACGCTCCTGAGATCACGGTGACGTCATTGTTAAACGCGGTTCGGGAGGACGCGAAAGTCGGTACTGCGATCGCTCTCGTGTCTGTGCTGGACAAGGATGGGGGGAGAAACGGGGTCGTGAGGGCTGTGACGTTGAACGAAGCTCCCTTTAAACTGGATACAAATTATAAAAATTATTATTCGTTAGTAGTGAACGGGCCGCTCGATAGAGAAACAAACAGCTGCTACAACGTGACGATAGAGGCAAGTGATGAAGGAACCCCGCCTCTCTCCAGCACCAGCATAGTGACTGTTCATGTCTCTGACGTCAATGACAACCCGCCTCGATTCTCTGAGCCGCTGTTAAATGTTTATATCAAAGAAAACTGTCCATCTGGAGAGGTTCTGGGCAAAGTGACCGCACATGATGCAGATTCTGATCAAAACGGTCAGGTGACCTATTCGTTTTTACAAAGCAACACTGAATCATTGCCCCTGAGAGCAATGATGAACATCAACTCAGACACTGGAGAAATAGTCAGTTTGCAGTCATTTAACTACGAGGAGTTGAAGGCGTTTCAATTCAAAGTTCAGGCCACAGACTCTGGTGTTCCTCCGCTCAGCAGCAACGTGACGGTCAACGTTTATATCCTGGATGAAAACGACAACAGTCCCAACATCCTGGCGCCCTATTCTGAGCACGGCTCGGTTAACAGTGAGAACATCCCCTACTCTGCTGAGGCGGGATACTTTGTGGCAAAGATCAGGGCTGTAGACGCAGACTCTGGATACAACGCGCTGCTCTCCTATCACCTGTCCGAGCCCAAAGGAAACAACCTGTTCCGCATCGGAAGCAGCTCCGGGGAGATCAGGACTAAGAGGAGACTGAGCGACAACGACCTGAAAACCCACCCCTTGGTGGTGTCGGTGTCCGATAACGGAGAACCCTCCCTTTCGGCCACCGTGTCTATTGACGTTGTGGTGGTGGAAAGTCCACCTGACATCCAGACTCAGTTCAGACATGTGACCATCAAGGAGGAGACCTTCTCCGATTTGAACTTGTACCTGCTGATCGCCATCGTGTCGGTGTCGGGGATCTTCCTGCTGAGCCTGATCGTTTTGATAGCGGTCAAATGCCACAGGACAGACGATGGTTTCGGCAGGTACGGCGCCCCCATGATCACCACCCACCCTGACGGGAGCTGGTCTTACTCTAAGGCTACTCAGCAGTACGACGTGTGTTTCAGCTCAGACACACTGAAGAGTGACATGGTGGTTTTCCCCGGGCCGTTTCCGCCCGTAGATGCGGAGCTGATCAGTATTAACGGAGGAGACACTTTTACCAGGACTCAGACTTTACCCAGTAAAGACAAGGTAAGCCCATTATTTTTTGCTTGTACTCAACGACAGTCCTAGATTACATGTAAAAGTCTTCACCAAAACAACAGATGAGACTTACATAACTAAAACATGTTTTGTGAAGGAAGGAAGTTGATGGGCAATACAGAAAGTCTGGGGGTGCAGGACATGTATACTTGCTGTCAGACAGTGGTGAGCTGTGTTGTAGTTGTGACACAGAAATCCCAGGTGGAGGTGGTCCAACTGTCGAAACCACCTCTGAGCCTATTTTTCTTGATTGCAGTGGTGATGGACAGGCTAATAATCATGGTAATCACGGATCACATGTTTACACACTCAAAAAAGTCAAAGTCAACTTTTTTGTCAATACTACCATATGTTCACATATAGATAACATTGATATAGCGTTACTCTAAGACGTTAAGTGCAATAGTGCACGCAAAAGTGCAATATGATTTGCACTTTAAGCAAAGACGCATTCACCTCAACATATGACATAGTTTTAAGGAATGTGCTTCCTGAAGCTATTTTTTTTCTCAGTTTTAGCACTATGATAACTGTTGAAAAGGTTGCCTCTCCTGTTCATTGGTTTCTTATAAGTCAAATGAAGACGGTGGTCACTATCCTTGGTGCTGACAGTGTGTTTTTCTGTGGTCTGTGGACAATGAAAGTGACAATATTGTGATTTGTAATTTTTTCAATCCAGTCTTTTCTTTCTTTCTCCTTCCTTTCTCAATTACACTTGTATGAAACAAACCAATTTTATTTTATTCATACAGTTCTTCAGTCCATCTAAATCCATAATTTTGTCAGATTCTCTTGCCTGAAAAGATTCTTTGTCTAGATAAGGTAACATGATATTTCCAATGAAAAGTTGACACCTATATATTGCATTCAATACTGTGAATCCAAAATACCCATTTTAAGAACACAGATTTAACCCAGGAAAATAATGGAAGGCGTTTTAAAAACACTATGTTTGACTAGAACAACTGCTGAGAGCTCCAAGAATCATGATTTACAGGATCATTTGAGCCATTTAATACCTCTCTGGCCTTTTTTTTTTTTTTGCTTCATCATTGATTTATAAGTGTGTCATATTTGTCTTATCTGAAAAAGAAATTTTCATTGGAAATTCAGAAAGATTTTAACAGTTGTTCCTCATTGCATTATATTGTGTGGAATTACCCGTCGCGATTATGACTTCATGCCATGAAGATGTCGTTATGTTAGTGAACCACGTTGAGGCGCTGCAGACCGTGACATCCCAGAATATACCGAGCTTGTCCAAAACTCCTCCTTGAAAGAGAGGATGATGATGATGAGGAGGATGATGATGATGATGATGCCTCTCTGGCTTTGTAACAAAGAGACGAAGGACGATTGAGAGCGGGGTGGAAACGCTCCCCGTCCAGCTAGAAAACCAGGCAGCCGATGCATCTACTGGTTTTTGGGAGCGGCTTTTTTGACGGGACTGTTGGACTGGGATTGGTGCCTTTCTGTGTTTGGATATAACCATGTATCTATTCGGGAGACGAACGCCTTTTCCGAGCTGTTTTTCCGTCGTGCTGCTGATCCGCTGCTGGGAAGCGGTGGCTGCACAGCTCTCCTATTCCGTCTCGGAAGAGGTAAACCCGGGAACGTCTGTAGGAAATATCGCTAAGGATTTAAACCTGAACGTGCAGAGTTTGGAGACTCGCAATTTCCTCGTTGTCAGCGGTGCGAAGAGGAAATATTTCGATGTGAATTCGAAAACTGGGATCCTTTACGTCAGTGAAAGGCTGGACCGAGAGGAGCTTTGTCTGAAGGCTGCAAAGTGTACCGTCACTGTAGAGGCCGTTATTCAAGATCCGATGAATTTTTATCGCGTAGAGGTAATTATTATAGATATGAACGATAATGCACCCGTTTTCCCTCAAACACTGCAGTCTCTCGACATTGCAGAAAACACGTTACCTGGAAAGAAATTCGGCTTGATCGAGGCTACGGATTTGGATGTCGGAAAAAACGATGTTAATACATATAGACTGAGTGCGAATGATTATTTTTCATTAGACCTGCTCAAAGCGGAAGGCAGTGTTTCTGCAGAGTTGGTCCTACAGAAACCTTTGGATCGGGAGACTGACCCGGTTATAAAGCTCATTCTCACTGCAGTGGACGGAGGAAATCCCTCCCGGTCGGGAACATCTCAAATATTTATTAACGTTTTGGATATTAACGACAATCATCCGGTTTTTAGTAAACAGTTGTATAAAATTCAAGTCTCTGAAAGCTTACCAGTAGGAACAACTATTGTGATTCTAAATGCCACAGACGCGGATGATGGTATAAACGGTGAAATTGAATATTCTTTACGAAAAATAGGTCAGGATCTTGTTTTGCACGCATTTGAAATTGATTCAAAAACGGGAGCAATTACCGTTAAGGGGAAAATCGACTATGAAGAAACTCCTGCGTTTGAGATTTATGTTGAGGCAAGAGACAAAGGGCAGCCACCGATGTCCACTCGATGTAAAGTTCTGGTCGAGGTCGTGGACGTGAACGACAACGCTCCTGAGATCACGGTGACGTCATTGTTAAACGCGGTTCGGGAGGACGCGAAAGTCGGTACTGCGATCGCTCTCGTGTCTGTGCTGGACAAGGATGGGGGGAGAAACGGGGTCGTGAGGGCTGTGACGTTGAACGAAGCTCCCTTTAAACTCGATACAAATTATAAAAACTATTATTCGTTAGTAGTGAACGGGCCGCTCGATAGAGAAACAAGCAGCAGCTACAACGTGACGATAGAGGCAAGTGATGAAGGAACCCCGCCTCTCTCCAGCACCAGCATAGTGACTGTTCATGTCTCTGACGTCAATGACAACCCGCCTCGATTCTCTGAGCCGCTGCTAAATGTTTATATCAAAGAAAACTGTCCATCTGGAGAGGTTCTGGGCAAAGTGACCGCACATGATGCAGATTCTGATCAAAACGGTCAGGTGACCTATTCGTTTTTACAAAGCAACACTGAATCATTGCCCCTGAGAGCAATGGTGAACATCAACTCAGACACCGGGGAAATAGTCAGTTTGCAGTCGTTTAACTACGAGGAGTTGAAGGCGTTTCAGTTCAAAGTTCAGGCCACAGACTCTGGTGTTCCTCCGCTCAGCAGCAACATGACGGTCAACGTTTATATCCTGGATGAAAACGACAACAGTCCCAACATCCTGGCGCCCTATTCTGAGCACGGCTCGGTTAACAGTGAGAACATCCCCTACTCTGCTGAGGCGGGATACTTTGTGGCAAAGATCAGGGCTGTAGACGCAGACTCTGGATACAACGCGCTGCTCTCCTATCACCTGTCCGAGCCCAAAGGAAACAACCTGTTCCGCATCGGAAGCAGCTCCGGGGAGATCAGGACTAAGAGGAGACTGAGCGACAACGACCTGAAAACCCACCCCTTGGTGGTGTCGGTGTCCGATAACGGAGAACCCTCCCTTTCGGCCACCGTGTCTATAGACGTGGTGGTGGTGGAAAGTCCACCTGACATCCAGACTCAGTTCAGACATGTGACCATCAAGGAGGAGACTTTCTCCGATTTGAACTTGTACCTGCTGATCGCCATCGTGTCAGTGTCGGCCATCTTCCTCCTGAGCCTGATCGTTTTGATAGCGGTCAAATGTCACAGGACAGACGATGGTTTCGGCAGGTACGGCGCCCCCATGATCACCACCCACCCTGATGGGAGCTGGTCTTACTCTAAGGCTACTCAGCAGTACGACGTGTGTTTCAGCTCAGACACACTGAAGAGTGACATGGTGGTTTTCCCCGGGCCGTTTCCGCCCGCAGATGCGGAGCTGATCAGTATTAACGGAGGAGACACTTTTACCAGGACTCAGACTTTACCCGGTAAAGACAAGGTAAGCCCATCATTTTTTGCTTGTACTCGACAGTCCTCGATCACATGTATCTGAGTTTTACTAGGTAAAATTCTTATCCAAAACAACAGATGAGACTTACCTAACTAAAACATGTCTTTGTAAAGGAAGGAAGTTGATCGGCCCTACAGGAAGTCTGGAGTTGCAGGAGATGAATGCTTGCTTTGAGACAGTGATGAGCTGTGCTGTAGGTGTGACAGAAAAGTTCAAGATGAAGTTGGTCCTTCATCAGGAACCACCCCGAGCCTTTTCGTCGTGTTTGCAGTGGCGATGGAATGACTAATAATCATAAATCACGTGTTTACACAATCAAAAAAGTCAAAGTCAACTGTAATGTCAAAACTGCCATTTGTTCAGACCTACAGAACATTGAAATAGCATTACATATAGTGCAATGGTGCACGTTAAAGTGCAGTACGAATTGCGCTTTAACTAGACATATTCACCACAACATATGACACACCTTTTCTAAATGTGCTTCCTGAAGTTATTGTTTTTCTCAGTGTGAGCACACCAATAACTGTTGAAACGGTTGCCTTTCTCGTTCGTCGGTTTCATATCAGTCAATTGAAGATGGTAGTCACTGTCCTTGGTGCTGACAGCATGCTTTTCTGCTGTCTGTGGACAATGAAAGTGAGAATATTGTGATTTGTAATTTTCTCAATCCAATATTTTCTTTCTTTCTCCTTGCTTTCTCAATAACACTTGTATGAAACAATCCAGTTTTTTTTCATTTAATTTTATTCATACCTTTCTTCAGTCCATCTAAATCCAGGCTGTGGAGGTTTACAGTGGATAATTTCATGATATTCTTTTGCCTGAACTTATTCTTCCTCTAGATAAGGTAACATGATATTTCCATTGAAAAGCTGACACCTAAATATTGCATTAAATACTGTGAATCCATTTACCCAATTTAAGAAGACAAATTTAACCCAGAACGGAAAGGGAATACATTTTAAAAACATTTTGTATGACGAGAACAGCTGGTGAGAACTTCAAGAATTTTAAGTTACTAGATCATTTGTGCCATTTAAAGCCTCTTTGGGGTTTTCTTGCATAATCATTGATTTCTACATGTGTCTTTTTTTTTTTCTTACCTGAAAATGAAATTGACATTGGAAATTCAGTAAGATTTTAATAGTTGTTCCTCATTGCATTATATTGTGTGGAATCACCCGTTGCGATTATGACTTCATGCCACGAAGATGTCGTTTTTTAATGAACCACGTTGAGGCGCTGCAGACCGTGACATCCCGGAATATACCGAGCTCGTCGAGAACTCCTCCTAGACAGAGAGGATGATGATGCCTCTCCAGGCTTTGTAACAAAGAGACGAAGGGCGATTGAGAGCAGGGTGGAAACGCTCCCCGTCCAGCTAGAAAACCAGGCAGCCGATGAGTCGAATAGTTTTGTGGAGCGGCTTTTTTTGACGGGACTGTTGGACCGGGATTGGTGCCTTTCTGTGTTTGGATATAACCATGTATCTATTCGGGAGACGGACGCCTTTTCCGAGCTGTTTTTCCGTCGTGCTGCTGATCCGCTGCTGGGAAGCGGTGGCTGCACAGCTCTCCTATTCCGTCTCAGAAGAGGTAAACCCGGGAACGTCTGTAGGAAATATCGCTAAGGATTTAAACTTGAACGTGCAGAGTTTGGAGACTCGCAATTTCCTCGTTGTCAGCGGTGCGAAGAGGAAATATTTCGATGTGAATTTGAAAACTGGGATCCTTTACGTCAGTGAAAGGCTGGACCGAGAGGAGCTTTGTCTGAAGGCTGCAAAGTGTACCGTCACTGTAGAGGCCGTTATTCAAGATCCGATGATTTTTTATCGTTTCGAGGTCACTATCGTAGATATTAACGATAATGCACCAATTTTCCCTCAAACACTTCAGTCACTTGCCATTGCAGAAAACACTTTACCGGGGACAAAATTCGGCTTGATCGAGGCAACGGATTTGGATGTCGGAAAAAACGGTCTGAATACATATAGGCTGAGTGCGAATGATTATTTTTCCTTAGACCTACACAAAGGGGATGACAGGGTATCTGCTGAGTTGATTCTACAGAAACCTTTGGACCGGGAGACTGACTCGGTGATAAAGCTCACTCTCACTGCGGTGGACGGAGGAAATCCCTCCCGGTCGGGAACAGCCAAAATTGTCATAAATGTTTTGGATATCAATGACAATCAACCAGTTTTTCGTAAACCACTGTATAAAATTCAAGTCTCTGAAAGCTTACTAGCAGGGACAACTGTTTTGATTCTGAATGCTACAGACGCGGATGATGGTTTAAATGGGGAAATTGAGTATTCTTTGAGCAAAATAGGTCAGGATCTTGTTTTGCACGCATTTGAAATTGATTCAAAAACGGGTGCAATTACCGTCAAAGGGAAAATCGACTATGAAGAAACTCCTGCGTTTGAGATTCACGTCGAAGCCAGTGACAAAGGGCAGCCGCCGTTGTCCGCTCGTTGTAAAGTCCTGGTCGAGGTCGTGGACGTGAACGACAACGCTCCTGAGATCACGGTGACGTCATTGTTAAACGCGGTTCGGGAGGACGCGAAAGTCGGGACTGCGATCGCTCTCGTGTCTGTGCTGGACAAGGATGGGGGGAGAAACGGGGTCGTGAGGGCTGTGACGTTGAACGAAGCTCCCTTTAAACTCGATACAAATTATAAAAACTATTATTCGTTAGTAGTGAACGGGCCGCTCGATAGAGAAACAAGCAGCTGCTACAACGTGACGATAGAGGCAAGTGATGAAGGAACCCCGCCTCTCTCCAGCACCAGCATAGTGACTGTTCATGTCTCTGACGTCAATGACAACCCGCCTCGATTCTCTGAGCCGCTGTTGAATGTTTATATCAAAGAAAACTGTCCATCTGGAGAGGTTCTGGGCAAAGTGACTGCACATGATGCAGATTCTGATCAAAACGGTCAGGTGACCTATTCGTTTTTACAAAGCAACACTGAATCATTGCCCCTGAGAGCAATGGTGAACATCAACTCAGACACCGGAGAAATAGTCAGTTTGCAGTCGTTTAACTACGAGGAGCTGAAGGTGTTTCAGTTCAAAGTTCAGGCCACAGACTCTGGTGTTCCTCCGCTCAACAGCAACGTGACAGTCAACGTTTATATCCTGGATGAAAACGACAACAGTCCCAACATCCTGGCGCCCTATTCTGAGCACGGCTCGGTTAACAGTGAGAACATCCCCTACTCTGCTGAGGCGGGATACTTTGTGGCAAAGATCAGGGCTGCAGACGCAGACTCTGGATACAACGCGCTGCTCTCCTATCACCTGTCGGAGCCCAAAGGAAACAACCTGTTCCGCATCGGAAGCAGCTCCGGGGAGATCAGGACTAAGAGGAGACTGAGCGACAACGACCTGAAAACCCACCCCTTGGTGGTGTCGGTGTCCGATAACGGAGAACCCTCCCTTTCGGCCACCGTGTCTATTGACGTTGTGGTGGTGGAAAGTCCACCTGACATCCAGACTCAGTTCAGACATGTGACCATCAAGGAGGAGACTTTCTCCGATCTGAACTTGTACCTGTTGATCGCCATCGTGTCGGTGTCGGGGATCTTTCTCCTGAGCCTAATCGTTTTGATAGCGGTCAAATGTCACAGGACAGACAGTGGTTTCGGCAGGTACGGCACCCCCATGATCACCACCCACCCTGACGGGAGCTGGTCTTACTCTAAGGCTACTCAGCAGTACGACGTGTGTTTCAGCTCAGACACACTGAAGAGTGACATGGTGGTTTTCCCCGGGCCATTTCCGCCCGTAGATGCGGAGCTGATCAGTATTAACGGAGGAGACACTTTTACCAGGACTCAGACTTTACCAAGTAAAGACAAGGTAAGCCCATCATTCTAGTTTTTACTCGATGATAGTCATGAATCACATGTATCTGAGTAGCGCTATGGTAAAAGTCCATAACACAACAACAGATAAGACTTACATAACTAAAACATGTTTTTTTGGAGGAATGGAGTTGATTGGCCATAACATAACGATATGGGAAAGAGTAGTGGAAACTAGACGCAGAGCAGAAGTCAGCATTTCCAAAGCAATATTGGCTCTAATGATTTTGGTACAGAAGAACAGAGAAAGTTAGGGGAGCTGCCTTTTCCCTGAATAGATCTAGAAAATGTATATGATAGGGCACCAAGACAGGGGATAGTAATTGTGAAGGGAAGTCTGGAGTGGCTGAGAAGCATGTTAGAGTGGTGCATGACATGTATGCTAGCTGTGAGACATTGGTGAGATGTGCTCTGGACTTGACAGAGTTTAAGGTGGTGGTGGGACTACATCAGGGATGGCCTCTGAGCTCCTTCTCCTTGTTTGTAGAGGTGATGGACAGGCTGACCGATGAGGGTAGACAGGAATTCTTATGTGCCAGATTTTTGCGGATTATATTGTGATCTTTAGCGAGAGCAGGGAACAGGTTGAGGAAAATCCAGAGAGGTGGAGGTATGCTCAGGAAAGGAGAGGAATGAAGGTTGACCACAGCAAAACAGAATATACAGAGTGTGTGTGAATGAGAGGAACACAAGTGGAACACCAAGGCCACAGTAAGTAGATGTAAAGAAGAAGTGGGATTTGAAGTACTTGGTGTCAACAGTCCAGAGCAATGGAGAGTGTGGAAAAGAGGTAATGAAACACGTTACCGCAGGTTTGAACAGGTGGAGAAAAATGTCTGGTGTAAAGTGTGACGTCTGTGCCTGACACATAAGAATAAGGATAAGAATAAGAACAACTTTATTAATCCCGAAGGAAATTGCTGTGCCAGAGTTACAGAAAATATAACCGTAATAAATAATAAAAGAAAAGGCAGAATTAGAAATGAAAATAAACTATAAAGTGTCTCAGTGAAACTATAAAGTGTCTTAGTAAACAGTGATAAAACTATAAGTGTCTTCGTCACAAGTGAGGTAAGGAGTGCACAATAGTATGATAGAAGGGAAGATTGTAGTGTAGCTGTTATGAGATGAGATGAAATATTGCACAGTGTAGCTGTTATGAGAGGAAATATTGCACAGTTTCTGAATATTGCACAGTGAAATTAAATATTGCAGGTTTTTTTTTTTCAGGTTAAAGATAGGTTTTTATGGTTGCTGGTTTTTATGGTTCCTCTTTTTTGCACTTTCCATGCAGCACAGCTAGTGCTGCGCTCTTCTGTACATGTAATTACTGCCCATCGAAAATGCATTGAACCTTGCACCTGTACTTTGTGAGTTTCACACCGAGCTGCATTCGAATGTCTTATTACGCTGTAACATTGTTTTATAATGCACATAATTAACACACATAATATACATATTTATCATAATTTATAATCATGTTACTATCATTATTTCTCATCAATTCATATTCAATGTACTGCACACAGCAAAGTGGGAATTTCATTGTACAAGGAAACACGTTTCAACCCTGTGCATGTGAAAATAAACACATTGAAAATTGATATATGAGAATGTTGACCACAATGAAAGGAAAAGTGTACAAGACAGTGGTGAGATCAGTGATACTGTATGGTGTTTTCATTCAGGAGACGACAGGAAGCAGAGCTGGTGGAAGCAGAGATGAAGATGTTGAGGTTCTCTTTGGAAGTGACGAGGATGGATAGGATCAGGAATGTGTCCCCCCAGAGGGACAGCACACATTAGATGTATTGGAGACAAGGTCAGACAGGCCAGACCGAGATGGTTTGGACATGTACAGAGGAGGGACAGAGAATATATTGTAGAAGGATGCTGTGGTTAGAACTGCCAGGCAGGAGGTCTAGAAGAAGACCAAAGAGAAGATTTATGGATCTACTGGTAGAGGATATGAAGTTAGTTTGTGTGACAAAAGAGGATACAGAGGACAGGGTGAGATGGAGGAGGTTGATATACATTGGCATCTGCTGAAGTGAAAGCCCAAGAGGAAAGAAGAAAATTTGAAAGAAGAAAATAATTGTTGCAACTGTGGTCTTTGTCGTTTATGGGTTTAGTATCAGTCGAATGAAGCTGGTGGTCACTATCCATTGTGCTGACAACGAGTTTGTCTGTTGTTTACAGACAATGAAGGAAAGAATACTCTGTTATTATTTGTAACTTTTTTTCAATTACATTCACAAACCTTCATGAAACATCATTGCATGTTTTTTATTTGATCTATTTGTTTATTTTATTGGCATATCTGCATGCATGTTATAGAGGTTTACAGTGGAGAGTGGCTTTGAATTCTTACTCCTCTCACCTGAAAAGTGTTTTCCTCCAGAGGAGGAAACAATGACATTCCCATTGAAATACAAACACAAAAATATTGCAGTAGGTAACATGAATCCACAGTTAACATTTGTAAGAAGACAGATTTAACCCAGTATAGGAAAGACAGTTTAAAAAAAAACAAAACCAAAAAAAAAAAAGCGTCCCCTGTGACTTGAATATATACTGCTCAAATAAAAAAGGAACATTTTCACAACACAATGTAGATCCAAGTCAATCACACTTCTGTAAAATTGAAGTGTCCACTTAGGAAGCAACACTGATTCATTTTGACTTGTTTTAAGGACATTACAATAAAGTTGGATCAGCCTGTCGTGTCGTTCCACTTTAATTTTAAGTGTGATTCCAAATCCATACCTCAATGGGTTCATACATTTGATTTCCATTGATCATTTTTGTGTAATTTTATTCCCAGCACATTCAACTATATAAAGAATAAAGTATTTAATTAGAATATCTCATTCATTCAGATCTAGGATGTGTTATTTTAGTGTTCTCTTTATTTTTTTGAGCAGCGTATAACCAGTGAGACCTTTTTGAATTGTGATTCACTGGATCTTTTAAAGCAATACATGCATCACTGTCTATTTCTTGCTTATTTATCAATCAGTGTTTCATATTTAGCTTGTCTAAAATGAAATATACGTTGGAAATTCAGTAAGATTTTAACAGATCTATTTCATTGCATTGCATTGTATTGTGTGGAATTATCCGTCGCGATTATGACTTTATGCCACGAAGATGTCGTTATTTTACTGAACCACGTTGAGGCGCTGCAGACCGTGACATCCCGGAATACACCGCGCTCGTCCAGAACTCCTCCTAGAAAGAGAGGATGATGATACCTCTCTGGGCTTTGTAACAAAGAGACGAAGGACGATTGAGAGCAGGGTGGAAACGCTCCCCGTCCAGCTAGAAAACCAGGCGGCCGATGCGTCGACTAGTTTTTAGGAGCGGCTTTTTTGACGGGACTGTTGGACTGGGATTGGTGCCTTTCTGTGTGTGGATACAACCATGTATCTATTCGGGAGACGGACGCATTTTCCGAGCTGTTTTTCCGTCGTGCTGCTGATCCGCTGCTGGGAAGCGGTGGCTGCACAGCTCTCCTATTCCGTCTCGGAAGAGGTAAACCCGGGAACGTCTGTAGGAAATATCGCTAAGGATTTAAACCTGAACGTGCAGAGTTTGGAGACTCGCAATTTCCTCGTTGTCAGCGGTGCGAAGAGGAAATATTTCGATGTGAATTTGAAGACTGGGATCCTTTACGTCAATGAAAGGCTGGACCGAGAGGAGCTTTGTCTGAAGGCTGCAAAGTGTACCGTCACTGTAGAGGCCGTTATTCAAGACCCGATGTTTTTTTATCGTGTAGAGGTAACTATCGTAGATATCAACGATAATTCACCCGTTTTCCCTCAAACACTGCAGTCTCTCGACATCGCAGAAAACACTTTACCAGGAACAAAATTCGGCTTGATCGAGGCAACAGATTTGGATATCGGAAAAAACGGTGTGAATACATATAGGCTGAGTGCGAATGATTATTTTTCATTAGAATTACACAAAGGGGAAGGCATTGTTTCTGCAGAGTTGGTTCTAGAAAAACCTTTGGACCGGGAGACCGATTTGGTGTTAAAGCTCACTCTGACTGCAGTGGACGGAGGAAATCCCTCCCGGTCGGGAACATCTCAAATTATTATTAACGTTTTGGATATTAACGACAATCGTCCGCTGTTTAGTAAACCGCTATATAAAATTAAAGTCTCTGAGAGCTTACCAATAGGAACTACTGTTATGATTCTAAATGCCACAGACGCGGATGATGGTTTAAACGGTGAAATTGAATATTCTTTACGAAAAATAGGTCAGGATCTTGTTTTGCACGCATTTGAAATTGACTCAAAAACGGGTGCAATATCCGTTAAAGGGACAATTGACCATGAAGAAACTCCTGCGTTTGAGATTCACGTCGAAGCCAGAGACAAAGGGCAGCCACCGATGTCCACTCGGTGTAAAGTTCTGGTCGAGGTCGTGGACGTGAACGACAACGCTCCTGAGATCACGGTGACGTCATTGTTAAACGCGGTTCGGGAGGACGCGAAAGTCGGTACTGCGATCGCTCTCGTGTCTGTGCTGGACAAGGATGGAGGGAAAAACGGGGTCGTGAGGGCTGTGACGTTGAACGAAGCTCCGTTTAAACTGGATACAAATTATAAAAACTATTATTCGTTAGTAGTGAACGGGCCGCTCGATAGAGAAACAAACAGCTGCTACAACGTGACGATAGAGGCAAGTGACGAAGGAACCCCGCCTCTCTCCAGCACCAGCATAGTGACTGTTCATGTCTCTGACGTCAATGACAACCCGCCTCGATTCTCCGAGCCGCTGTTGAATGTTTATATCAAAGAAAACTGTCCATCTGGAGAGGTTCTGGGCAAAGTGACTGCACATGATGCAGATTCTGATCAAAACGGTCAGGTGACCTATTCGTTTTTACAAAGCAACACTGAATCATTGCCCCTGAGAGCAATGGTGAACATCAACTCAGACACCGGAGAAATAGTCAGTTTGCAGTCGTTTAACTACGAGGAGTTGAAGGCATTTCAGTTCAAAGTTCAGGCCACAGACTCTGGTGTTCCTCCGCTCAGCAGCAATGTGACGGTCAACGTTTATATCCTGGATGAGAACGACAACAGTCCCAACATCCTGGCGCCCTATTCTGAGCACGGCTCGGTTAACAGTGAGAACATCCCCTACTCTGCTGAGGCGGGATACTTTGTGGCAAAGATCAGGGCTGTAGACGCAGACTCTGGATACAACGCGCTGCTCTCCTATCACCTGTCCGAGCCCAAAGGAAACAACCTGTTCCGCATCGGAAGCAGCTCCGGGGAGATCAGGACTAAGAGGAGACTGAGCGACAACGACCTGAAAACCCACCCCTTGGTGGTGTCGGTGTCCGATAACGGAGAACCCTCCCTTTCGGCCACCGTGTCTATTGACGTGGTGGTGGTGGAAAGTCCACCTGACATCCAGACTCAGTTCAGACATGTGACCATCAAGGAGGAGACCTTCTCCGATTTGAACTTGTACCTGCTGATCGCCATCGTGTCGGTGTCGGCCATCTTCCTCCTGAGCCTGATCGTTTTGATAGCGGTCAGGTGTCACAGGACAGACGATGGTTTCGGCAGGTACGGCGCCCCCATGATCACCACCCACCCTGACGGGAGCTGGTCTTACTCTAAGGCTACTCAGCAGTACGACGTGTGTTTCAGCTCAGACACACTGAAGAGTGACATGGTGGTTTTTCCCGGGCCGTTTCCGCCTGCAGATGCGGAGCTGATCAGTATTAACGGAGGAGACACTTTTACCAGGACTCAGACTTTACCCAGTAAAGACAAGGTAAGCCCATCATTTTTAGCTCTTACTCAATGATAGTCATGGATCACATATATCTGAGTTGCAAAATGGTAAAAGTCCTACACACAACAACAGATAAGAGTTACATAACTAAAACACTTTGATGGGCCATACAGGAAGTCTGGGGGGTGCCGAACATGTATGCTTGCTGTGAGACAGTGGGGAGCTGTGTTGTAGGTGTGACACAGAAATCCAAGGTGGAGGTGGTCCAACTTTCGAAACCACCTCCGAGCCTTTTCTTTTTGTTTGCATTGGTGATAGACAATTATCATGGTAATCATGGATCATGTGTTTACACAATCAAAAAAGTAAAAGTCAACTTTATTGCCACTATTGCCATATGTTCATGTAGAGCATTGAAATAGTGTTACTTTAATTTAAGTGCAAAGATGAAGATGGTTGTCACTATCCTTGGTGCTGAAAGCATGACTTTTTGCTGTCCATGGACAATGACAGGGAGAATAATTTAATTTGTAAATTTCCCATGCTTCTTTCTTTCTTTCTTTCTTTCTTTGCTTTCACAATAACTCTTGTGTGAAACAATCTAGTATTATTTTACTTTATTCATACATTTTTTCACTCCATCTATATCCAGTTTTTGGAGGTTTACAGTGGATAACTTTGTGAGATTCTCTTGCCTCAAATGCGTCTTCCTCTCGATGAGGTAACATGACAATTTGTCTGAAAAGTTGACACATGAATATTGCATTAAATAATGTGAATCCACACTCAACATTTTAACAAGATAGATTTTACTAGGGAAGAAAATGTAAGAGAATTTAAAAACATCATGTTTGACAAGAATACCAAGTGAGAGCTTCAAGAATTATAATTTACAGGATCATTTGAGCCAATTAATGCCTCTCTGGCAATTTTTGGCTTAATCATGAATTTATTACTGTATCATATTTATCTGACCTTAATATTAAATTGGCATTGGGAGTACAGTAAGATTGTAACAGCGGTTCTTCATTGCATTGTGTGGAATTATCCGTCGCGATTATGACTTTATGCCACGAAGATGTCGTTATATTAGTGAACCACGTTGAGGCGCTGCAGACCGTGACATCCCGGAATTTACCGAGCTCATCCAGAACTCCTCCTAGAAAGAGAGGATGATGATGATGATGCCTCTCTGGGCTTTGTAACAAAGAAAACGAAGGGCGATTGAGAGCAGGGTGGAAACGCTCCCCGTCCAGCTAGAAAACCAGGCAGCCGATGCATCTACTGGTTTTGTGGAGCGGCTTTTTTGACGGGACTGTTGGACCGGGATTGGTGCCTTTCTGTGTTTGGATATAACCATGTATCTATTCGGGAGACGGACGCGTTTTCCGAGCTGTTTTTCCGTCGTGCTGCTGATCCGCTGTTGGGAAGCGGTGGCTGCACAGCTCTCCTATTCCGTCTCGGAAGAGGTGAACCCGGGAACGTCTGTAGGAAATATCGCTAAGGATTTAAACCTGAACGTGCAGAGTATGGAGACTCGCAATTTCCTCGTTGTCAGCGGTGCGAAGAGGAAATATTTCGATGTGAATTTGAAAACTGGGATCCTTTACGTCAGTGAAAGGCTGGACCGAGAGGAGCTTTGTCTGAAGGCTGCAAAGTGTACCGTCACTGTAGAGGCCGTTATTCAAGACCCGATGAATTTTTATCGTGTAGAGGTAACTATCATAGATATTAACGATAATGCACCCGTTTTCTCTGAACAACTGCAGTCTCTCGACATCGCAGAAAACACTTCGCCGGGAAAGAAATTCGGCTTGATCGAGGCAACAGATTTGGATGTCGGAAAAAACGGCGTTAATACATATAGGCTGAGTGCAAATGATTATTTTTCCTTAGAATTCCACAAAGGGGAGGACAGTGTTTCTGCAGAGTTTGTTCTACAGAAACCTTTGGACCGGGAGACTGACTCGGTTATAAAGCTCACTCTCACTGCAGTGGACGGAGGAAATCCCTCCCGGTCGGGAACTTCTCAAATTATCATCAACGTTTTGGATAATAACGACAATCACCCAGTCTTTAGTAAACAATTGTATAAAATTCAAGTCGCTGAAAATATGTCAATAGGAACAACTATTTTGATTTTGAATGCTACGGATGCAGATGATGGTCTAAACGGTGAAATTGAATATTCTTTGAGAAAAAAAGGTCAGGATCTTGTTTTGCACGCATTTGAAATTGATTCGAAAACGGGTGCAATTTCCGTTAAAGGGAATATCGACTATGAAGAAACTCCTGCGTTTGAGATTCACATCGAAGCCAGTGACAAAGGGCTGCCGCCGTTGTCCGCTCGGTGTAAAGTTCTGGTCGAGGTCGTGGACGTGAACGACAACGCTCCTGAGATCACGGTGACGTCATTGTTAAACGCGGTTCGGGAGGACGCGAAAGTCGGGACTGCGATCGCTCTCGTGTCTGTGCTGGACAAGGATGGGGGGAAAAACGGGATCGTAAGGGCTGTGACGTTGAAGGAAGCTCCCTTTAAACTGGATACAAATTATAAAAACTATTATTCGTTAGTAGTGAACGGGCCGCTCGATAGAGAAACAAACAGCTGCTACAATGTTACGATAGAGGCAAGTGATGAAGGAACCCCGCCTCTCTCCAGCACCAGCATAGTGACTGTTCATGTCTCTGACGTCAATGACAACCCGCCTCGATTCTCTGAGCCGCTGTTAAATGTTTATATCAAAGAAAACTGTCCATCTGGAGAGATTCTGGGCAAAGTGACCGCACATGATGCAGATTCTGATCAAAACGGTCAGGTGACCTATTCGTTTTTACAAAGCAACACTGAATCATTGCCCCTGAGAGCAATGGTGAACATCAATTCAGACACTGGAGAAATAGTCAGTTTGCAGTCGTTCAACTACGAGGAGTTGAAGGCGTTTCAATT
Organism: Fistularia commersonii; assembly: GCF_037954325.1. Lineage (NCBI taxonomy): Eukaryota > Metazoa > Chordata > Actinopteri > Syngnathiformes > Fistulariidae > Fistularia > Fistularia commersonii. The sequence continues at coordinate 3,386,094 of NC_141296.1, forward strand.
CAAAGTTCAGGCCACGGACTCTGGTGTTCCTCCGCTCAGCAACAACGTGACGGTCAACGTTTATATCCTGGATGAAAACGACAACAGTCCCAACATCCTGGCGCCCTATTCTGAGCACGGCTCGGTTAACAGTGAGAACATCCCCTACTCTGCTGAGGCGGGATACTTTGTGGCAAAGATCAGGGCTGTAGACGCAGACTCTGGATACAACGCGCTGCTCTCCTATCACCTGTCCGAGCCCAAAGGAAACAACCTGTTCCGCATCGGAAGCAGCTCCGGGGAGATCAGGACTAAGAGGAGACTGAGCGACAACGACCTGAAAACCCACCCCTTGGTGGTGTCGGTGTCCGATAACGGAGAACCCTCCCTTTCGGCCACCGTGTCTATTGACGTGGTGGTGGTGGAAAGTCCACCTGACATCCAGACTCAGTTCAGACATGTGACCATCAAGGAGGAGACTTTCTCCGATTTGAACTTGTACCTGTTGATCGCAATCGTGTCTGTGTCGGGGATCTTCCTGCTGAGCCTGATCGTTTTGATAGCGGTCAAGTGTCACAGGACAGACAGTGGTTTCGGCAGGTACGGCGCCCCCATGATCACCACCCACCCTGACGGGAGCTGGTCTTACTCTAAGGCTACTCAGCAGTACGACGTGTGTTTCAGCTCAGACACACTGAAGAGTGACATGGTGGTTTTTCCCGGGCCGTTTCCGCCCGTAGATGCGGAGCTGATCAGTATTAACGGAGGAGACACTTTTACCAGGACTCAGACTTTACCAAGTAAAGACAAGGTAAGCCCATCATTTTAGTTTGTACACGATGATAGTCATGAATCACATGTATCTGAGTAGCGCTATGGTAAAAGTCCATAACACAACAACAGATAAGACTTACATAACTAAAACATGTTTTTTTGGAGGAATGGAGTTGATTGGCCATAACATGACGATATGGGAAAGAGTAGTGGAAACTAGACGCAGAACAGAAGTCAGCATTTCCAAAGCAATATTGGCTCTAATGATTTTGGTACAGAAGAACAGAGAAAGTTAGGGGAGCTGCCTTTTCCCTGAATAGATCTAGAAAATGTATATGATAGGGCACCAAGACAGGGGATAATAATTGTGAAGGGAAGTCTAGAGTGGCTGAGAAGCATGTTAGAGTGGTGCAGGACATGTATGCTAGCTGTGAGACATTGGTGAGATGTGCTCTGGACTTGACAGAGTTTAAGGTGGTGGTGGGACTACATCAGGGATGGCTTCTGAGCCCCTTCTCCTTGTTTGTAGAGGTGATGGACAGGCTGACCGATGAGGGTAGACAGGAATTCTTATGTGCCAGATTTTTGCGGATTATATTGTGATCTATAGCAAGAGCAGGGAACAGGTTGAGGAAAATCCAGAGAGGTGGAGGTATGCTCAGGAAAGGAGAGGAATGAGGGTTGACCACAGCAAAACAGAATATACAGAGTGTGTGTGAATGAGAGGAACACAAGTGGAACACCAAGGCCACAGTAAGTTGAGGTGAAGAAGGGGGATTTGAAGTACTTGGTGTCAACAGTCCAGAGCAATGGAGAGTGTGGAAAAGAGGTAATGAAACATGTTACCGCAGGTTTGAACAGGTGGAGAAAAATGTCTGGTGTAAAGTGTGATGTCTGTGCCTGACACATAAGAATAAGAATAAGAATAAGAACAACTTTATTAATCCCGAAGGAAATTGCTGTGCCAGAGTTACAGAAAATATAACAGTAATAAATAATAAAAGAAAAGGCAGAATTAGAAATAAAAATAAACTATAAACTATAAAGTGTCTCAGTGAAACTATAAAGTGTCTTAATAAACAGTGATAAAACTATAAGTGTCTTCGTAACAAGTGAGGTAAGGAGTGCACAATAGTATGACAGAAGGGAAGATTGTAGTGTAGCTGTTATGAGATGAGATGAAATATTGCACAGTGTAACTGTTATGAGATGAAATATTGCACAGTTTCTGAATATTGCACAGTGAAATGAAATATTGCTGGGTTTTTTTTTTAGGTTAAAGATAGGTTTTTATGGTTGCTGGTTTTTATGGTTCCTCTTTTTTGCACTTTCCATGCAGCACAGCTAGTGCTGCGCTCTTCTGTACATGTAATTACTGTCCATCGAAAATGCATTGAACCTTGCACCTGCACTTTGTGAGTTTCACACCGAGCTGCAATCGAATGTCTTATTGCTCTGTAACATTGTTTTATAATGCACATAATTAACACACATAATATACATATTTATCATAATTTATAATCATGTTACTATCATTATTTCTCATCAATTCATATTCAATGCACTGCAGACAGCAAAGTGGGAATTTCATTGTACAAGGAAACACGTTTCAACCCTGTGCATGTGAAAATAAACACATTGAAAATTGATATATGAGCATGTTGACCACAATGAAAGGAAAAGTGTACAAGACAGTGGTGAGATCAGTGATACTGTATGGTGTTTTCATTCAGGACACGACAGGAAGCAGAGCTGGTGGAAGCAGAGATGAAGATGTTGAGGTTCTCTTTGGGAGTGACGAGGATGGATAGGATCAGGAATGTGTCCCCCAGAGGGACAGCACACATTAGCTGTATTGGAGACAAGGTCAGACAGGCCAGACCGAGATGGTTTGGACATGTACAGAGGAGGGACAGAGAATACATTGTAGAAGGATGCTGTGGATAGAACTGCCAGGCAGGAGGTCTAGAAGAAGACCAAAGAGAAGATTTATGGATCTACTGGTAGAGGATATGAAGTTAGTTTGTGTGACAAAAGAGGATACAGAAGACAGGGTGAGATGGAGGAGGTTGATATACATTGGCACCTGCTGAAGTGAAAGCCCAAGAGGAAAGAAGAAAATTTGAAAGAAGAAAATAATTGTTGCAACTGTGGTCTTTGTCGTTTATGGGTTTAGTATCAGTCAAATGAAGCTGGTGGTCACTATCCATTGTGCTGACAACAAGTTTGTCTGTTGTTTACAGACAATGAAGGAAAGAATACTCTGTTATTATTTGTAACTTTTTTTCAATTACATTCAAAAACCTTCATGAAACATCATTGCATGTTTTTTTATTTGATCTATTTGTTTATTTTATTGGCATATCTGCATGCATGTTATAGAGGTTTACAGTGGAGAGTGGCTTTGAATTCTTACTCCTCTCACCTGAGAAGTGTTTTCCTCCAGAGGAGGAAACAATGACATTCCCATTGAAATACAAACACAAAAATATTGTAGTAGGTAACGTGAATCCACAGTTAACATTTTTAAGAAGACAGATTTAACCCAGTATAGGAAAGACAGTTTAAAAAAAAACAAAAAAAAAAAAACATCCATGTAACTTGAATATATACTGCTCAAATAAAAAAGGAACATTTTAACAACACAATGTAGCTCCAAGTCAATCGCACTTCTGTAAAATTGAAGTGTCCACTTAAGAAGCAACACTGATTCATTTTGACTTGTTTTAAGGACATTACAATAAAGTTGGATCAGCCTGTCGTGTCGTTCCACTTTAATTTTAAGTGTGATTCCAAAACCATACCTCAATGGGTTCATACATTTGATTTCCATTGATCATTTTTGTGTAATTTTATTCCCAGCACATTCAACAATATGAAGAATAAAGTATTTAATGAGAATATCTCATTCATTCAGATCAAGGATGTGTTATTTTAGTGTTCTCTTTATTTTTTTGAGCAGTGTATAACCAGTGAGACCTTTTTGAATCGTGATTCACTGGACCTTTTAAAGCAATACATGCATCACTGTCTATTTCTTGCTTATTTATCAATCAGTGTTTCATATTTAGCTTGTCTAAAATGAAATATACATTGGAAATTCAGTAAGATTTTAACCGATCTATTTCATTGCATTGCATTGTATTGTGTGGAATTATCCGTCGCGATTATGACTTCATGCCATGAGGATGTCGTTATTTTACTGAACCACGTTGAGGCGCTGCAGACCGTGACATCCCGGAATACACCGAGCTCGTCCAGAACTCCTCCTAGAAAGAGAGGATGATGATGCCTCTCTGGGCTTTGTAACAAAGAAAACGAAGGGCGATTGAGAGCAGGGTGGAAACGCTCCCCGTCCAGCTTGAAAACGAGGCGGCCGATGCGTCTACTAGTTTTTGGGAGCGGCTTTTTTGACGGGACTGTTGGACTGGGATTGGTGCCTTTCTGTGCGTGGATATAACCATGTATCTATTCAGGAGACGGACGCGTTTTCCGAGCTGTTTTTCCGTCGTGCTGCTGATCCGCTGCTGGGAAGCGGTGGCTGCACAGCTCTCCTATTCCGTCTCGGAAGATGTAAACCCGGGAACGTCTGTAGGAAATATCGCTAAGGATTTAAACCTGAACGTGCAGAGTTTGGAGACTCGCAATTTCCTCGTTGTCAGCGGTGCGAAGAGGAAATATTTCGATGTGAATTTGAAAACTGGGATCCTTTACGTCAGTGAAAGGCTGGACCGAGAGGAGCTTTGTCTGAAGGCTGCGAAATGTACCGTCACTGTAGAGGCCGTTATTCAAGACCCGATGAATTTTTATCGTGTAGAGGTAACTATTATAGATATTAACGATAATGCACCCGTTTTCTCTGAACAACTGCAGTCTCTCAACATCGCAGAAAACACTTTACCGGGAACTAAATTCGGCTTGATCGAGGCAACGGATTTGGATGTCGGAAAAAACGGCGTTAATACGTATAGACTGAGTGCGAATGATTATTTTTCATTAGAAATACACAAAGCGGAAGGCAGTGTTTCTGCAGAGTTGGTTCTACAGAAACCTTTGGACCGGGAGACTGACCCGGTTATAAAGCTCATTCTCACTGCAGTGGACGGAGGAAATCCCTCCCGGTCGGGAACAGCCAAAATTGTAATTAACGTCATGGATATAAATGATAATCCCCCAGTTTTTAGTAAACCATTGTATAAAATTCAAGTCTCCGAAAATTTACCAGCAGGAAAAACTATTGTGATCCTGAATGCTACAGATGCAGATGATGGTTTAAACGGTGAAATTGAATATTCTTTAAGAAAAAAAGGTCAGGATCTTGTTTTGCACGCATTTGAAATTGACTCTAAAACGGGTGCAATTTACGTCAAAGGGAAAATCGATCATGAAGAAACTCCTGCGTTTGAGATTCACATCGAAGCCAGTGACAAAGGGCAGCCGCCGATGTCCGCCCGGTGTAAAGTCCTGGTCGAGGTCGTGGACGTGAACGACAACGCTCCTGAGATCACGGTGACGTCATTGTTAAACGCGGTTCGGGAGGACGCGAAAGTCGGGACTGCGATCGCTCTCGTGTCTGTGCTGGACAAGGATGGGGGGAAAAACGGGGTCGTGAGGGCTGTGACGTTGAACGAAGCTCCGTTTAAACTGGATACAAATTATAAAAACTATTATTCGTTGGTAGTGAACGGGCCGCTCGATAGAGAAACAAACAGCTGCTACAACGTGACGATAGAGGCAAGTGATGAAGGAACCCCGCCTCTCTCCAGCACCAGCATAGTGACTGTTCATGTCTCTGACGTCAATGACAACCCGCCTCGATTCTCTGAGCCGCTGTTAAATGTTTATATCAAAGAAAACTGTCCATCTGGAGAGGTTCTGGGCAAAGTGACCGCACATGATGCAGATTCTGATCAAAACGGTCAGGTGACCTATTCGTTTTTACAAAGCAACACTGAATCATTGCCCCTGAGAGCAATGGTGAACATCAACTCAGATACCGGAGAAATAGTCAGTTTGCAGTCATTTAACTACGAGGAGTTGAAAGCGTTTCAGTTCAAAGTTCAGGCCACAGACTCTGGTGTTCCTCCGCTCAGCAGCAACGTGACGGTCAATGTTTATATCCTGGATGAAAACGACAACAGTCCCAACATCCTGGCGCCCTATTCTGAGCACGGCTCGGTTAACAGTGAGAACATCCCCTACTCTGCTGAGGCGGGATACTTTGTGGCAAAGATCAGGGCTGCAGACGCAGACTCTGGATACAACGCGCTGCTCTCCTATCACCTGTCCGAGCCCAAAGGAAACAACCTGTTCCGCATCGGAAGCAGCTCCGGGGAGATCAGGACTAAGAGGAGACTGAGCGACAACGACCTGAAAACCCACCCCTTGGTGGTGTCGGTGTCCGATAACGGAGAACCCTCCCTTTCGGCCACCGTGTCTATTGACGTGGTGGTGGTGGAAAGTCCACCTGACATCCAGACTCAGTTCAGACATGTGACCATCAAGGAGGAGACTTTCTCCGATTTGAACTTGTACCTGCTGATCGCCATCGTGTCGGTGTCGGCCATCTTCCTGCTGAGCCTGATTGTTTTGATAGCGGTCAAATGCCACAGGACAGATGGTGGTTTCGGCAGGTACGGCGCCCCCATGATCACCACCCACCCTGACGGGAGCTGGTCTTACTCTAAGGCTACTCAGCAGTACGACGTGTGTTTCAGCTCAGACACACTGAAGAGTGACATGGTGGTTTTCCCCGGGCCGTTTCCGCCCGCAGATGCGGAGCTGATCAGTATTAACGGAGGAGACACTTTTACCAGGACACAGACTTTACCCAGTAAAGACAAGGTAAGCCCATCATTTTAGTTTGTACACGATGATAGTCATGAATCACATGTATCTGAGTAGCGCTATGGTAAAAGTCCATAACACAACAACAGATAAGACTTACATAACTACTGATGTCAAACAAGAACGACATATTCTACATGATCAAAAAATTGAAACATTAGTGTAGCAGTTATTGCAAATATGATAGGGCATGGACCAGGACTAGATTTGGAGGAAGAGCAGTTAAAATAGTTAAAAGATAAAGAGACACCACAGACCAATAATTAGTTTAAATGCCGGCTTGTTTATCAAAAGTAGTTAGAAATAGTAGTAATTACCAATCGGTACCATATAGACATTTACACAGACACAATATGAAGTAAACAAAACCATTTGCATAGGAATACAAATATGTGTTTCAGTTTCAACCCTTGTTTCCTTGAAGTCAAGAAACAAATATAAAATTCTTATTCTTCCATAGATTTAAACTTATTTATTTTCAGTATCTAAAGTCCATCAGTATCTTTGTCCATCATAGGTTCTTATTCAGTTCCTACTTTTAAATGTTTAAACAGTAAGTTGCTTTGTTTTAACTAGTTATCTTTCTTTTAAATCAGCATTGGTAAAAACTTCCTGATAGTTCAACTATCAGAGTAACCACTGAGTGACTTTAAGCCCCTCAATTAACCCAACACTAGAGATTCACAGGTCATATTCAAGATATTCCACATAAAATGAAACATAAAGTGAATATACAGTTCTATAGTTATAAAAATCTTGCTAAACAATCAGTCCTTTAGCAAGTAAATGCGAGTTAGCAAGTGAAAGCAAAGCTATTTGTTCCCACGACCGTGTAGAAATCCACTCTCGGTAAACACTTGAAAAAATGTACTCAATCAGCTTTGCAATTCAAAATCCACGTTTTCCAAAAGCAGAAGAATAGAATAGTAGAAAAATTCTCCTACCGATTTAACATCCAGTCGAGTCGAGGTTCTTTTCGTGGGTGTCTCGCCATCCACATTCATGTCCATGGACTTCAAACACTTCACCGTTTCTCCGGCAATACAGTCATTAAACTTAGCAAGAAAATGTTCAAAGTAACTATAGCCTTTCAACACAGACAGAACATGAAATAAAACCCTTGGAAAGATAAAAATAAGCGTCAGAAATACTTAATATCTGTTCCCTTCTTTGTTCACTCGGTAAACTCGACAGCATAACGTTCTATATCAGTTTTTTTTTTTTTTTTTTTTTTTTTTCATTCTCGTAGCTTCTGGAACGAAATCGCTATCAGCGTTGTGATTGGCTGATCGATCGACCACTTCCCATAGCAACAGTGCTATTAAACTAAATGACAAAATAATCCACCGACAATATGAAATTATATTTTTAATCCTATTTATCTAATTTAGACATTTTTTTATCACTAATATGATTTAAAAAACATGAAATTCTGCTCGCTATTTCTTCTTATTCATTCAAGTATAAAGTTACGGCTATTCTCACCAGGGCTACATTAACAGCTATGTATTTCCAGTTTTGTTACCATTTAATCTGTAACATTTTTAAAATTCTATTTGTTTTTCTAATTAAGTAAATTTTTTTCATCATTTAAACTTGCTCCAAAACATCTATCATGATGAACTCATTCCTGATCCTATCCATCCTCGTCACTCCCAACATCTGCCAAGAACCTCAACATCTTCATCTCTGCTAACTCCAGCCCTGCTTCCTGGCTACTCCAGACTGAAAACACCGTCTTGAAAAACCTTTCCTTTCATTCTGGCTGATATACTTCTATCGTATTATACCCCTGAGACTTTTCCACCCTTTCCAAACCGCTTGAACCCGTTTCTTCTCCTCATTTCCACACTCTCCATTGCCTTGGACTGTTGACCCAAAGTACTTATAATGGAAATTATCCCAATTTATTTCACACCACTGGAGCTTGATGGAGTAATAAACAACAAATTAAACATACAGCCACATGACACCCCAGTCACAACATATATAAATAAATGACCTTATCCGGATCTTTGCACATTATAATCAACGGATAACAGAACCAGCGCGTGCAATGGACTGATTAATATGAAAGGGCCACTGAGTTTAACGAGGGCTACATAATATTTAGGCTAGCAGGTATTGGTGTCGTCATTCTGGAAACATTTAAAAAAAATCAAAAATAAATAGGTACATGAAAAATAGAAAAAAAAAAAGTTCTAGAATTGACTTTACCTCGTTCGCATTCCTAAACGAAGAGCTGAAAACAGAAACAAAATTACATAAAATCAAGAGTCGGTTATTTTTGTTCTTTTTATTTTCATCCAGCTATTTATGATACATCACAGGAAATATATTACATTATCATGCCCCTGGCCTTACGGCAACTTTAAAAAAAAAAAAAAACAACAACATGCCTACCACCCTTATAATTGCATAAGCCCTTTTTTTTGTTGTGTGTGGGGTCTCATCTCATCTCAAATTTCTCATGCTGCATAACGTTGAGTTGTCTGTGTTGAAAAAGTTTTTGGATAGAGTTCAAATGAAATGTATGTTTCTGGTCCTTCTGGCAGCATCTGTGGATTTGTAAGCGGGAGTCGGTGTATCTCGTGTTGGCGTGGGTGGAATGGATCAGGGCAGCAAGATTGTGGCACCCTGTTTGCAGTTGTGAATTGTAGAGATCGCTCTCTCCATGAGTCCAGTTAACTCACAAATAAATTTGATGTATGCAGCGATTTGTGTTGATGTTCATGGCTGGTGAGCCACTGACTTCATCACGCTCACATTTACAAACATATGAACCTCATAGAGTAGCGTATTCACCATTTGACTGGCAGCAATGAACAGGTTTTGTTTGAAATATCATATCAGCTGTCTTCTCACATACAAACTATCGCACACAAAAGAGCATATTTAATTTTAAAAAGTTATTATGGTCTTCTCTTTACTTATAAATGAAGTCCATGCGCCGCTCCTTCTGCACAAAACCATTGATAACTTGTTTACAGAAGTTCTCTTTGTCGTCCTTCAGAGAAAAATACCTTTCCAGTGCAAATCACTGATAAATATAACTATTTAATTCTTCTTTTCATTTGACATTTTTGTCATTCCACGATTGCCGAGTATGGTGCGGCCTCTCCTGCCTCCCCTGGCTGCACGTCACTGGACTTATGTTGTTTTGACGCCTGGCAAAGACGGTTACTTCAATTCTGAATAATCCCAAGAAGTTTTGTTTCAAAAAGTGACATTTATTAAAATAACCATGTGGCGTCACTGTAGACCGTAGAACGGAGGGTGAATCGCTGACGCGTGCAAACCACTCCCACTCCCACTCCCACTCGGAGGGAATCGTCACTCGGTGCTTTGTTAGGCTGGAGCATACGATGAAAGGAAATGGAGGCTGAAACAACGCACTGATATTTGTCTGGACGATCATCCGGACTAAATAATCAAGGATATCGACGATATCAGGATTGATGATTTTGTCTTCCCGCCCCTCTTCGTCAGGAATATGTATCCGCCGTCAAGAAAGGCGTGTGCAGGATTATTTTTCATGCTGATTGTTTTGGGATTGAAAAGGCGAGCGGTGGCTGGGCAGCTCTCCTATTCCGTCGCAGAGGAGGTAAACCTTGGGACATCCGTTGGAAACCTCGCCAAAGATCTAAATCTTAATGCGGAAGACTTGGAATCACGTCACTTTCAGATCGTTTCCGGGCGAAGCAGGAGGTATTTCGATATGAATTTAAAAACGGGGTTTCTTTACGTCAGCGAGAGAATAGACAGAGAGGAGCTCTGCATGAAAGCCCCGAAATGCACGATAAATATCGAAGCTGTAGTTAACAATCCGATGAAACTTTACCGGATTGAAGTAAATGTGCTTGACATAAATGATAATAACCCGTCATTCAGCGCTAAATCGCAAGCTATTGACGTCGCAGAGAATATCCTGCCGGGTGTTAAATTCCCCGTGCTGTCAGCTTACGATGCCGACGTCGGGAAAAACGGTATTACTACGTATAAGCTGAATCAAAATGAATATTTTTCCTTGGAAGTGCACAAAGGAGAAAGCGTTTCCGCAGAATTGGTTCTTAGAAAATCTCTAGATCGGGAAAAACAGAATTTGATCAAGCTGATTTTGACGGCTGTGGACGGAGGAACACACGCGAAGTCAGGCACGTCAGAAATAATAATTAATATCTTGGACACAAACGATAATTTTCCGACTTTCACCAGAACATTATATAAAACATCTATCGCAGAAAACGCATCGGTTGGAACCCCAATAATAACATTGACGGCCACTGACGCCGATGACGGGACGAACAAAGAGATCGTGTATTCCCTCAACTCCAAAGATCAAGATCACGTCTTGGATATTTTTGAAATTGAAAGCGAATCAGGCCAAATAACAGTGAAGGGAAAAATCGACTTCGAAATTAATCAGGCTTTTGAAATCCGAGTGCAGGCCGCCGACAAAGGCCAACCGCCTCTCACAGCCCAGTGCAAAGTGCTGGTGGAGGTGCAGGACCTGAACGACAATGCACCGGACATCACCGTGACATCACTGGTCCAGAGTGTGAGGGAGGATGCTGAGGTTGGCACGGCGGTGGCGCTTGTTTCGGTACTCGATAGGGATGGGGGAAAAAACGGCGAAGTCAAATGTGAAATTCTTGGCTCGGCTCCTTTTAAATTGGAGACGAATTATAAAAATTATTACTCATTGGTAACCGGAGCGAGTCTAGACCGGGAACATAGCTCGCGATATAACATCACTATAAAAGCGAGTGATGAAGGTACACCCCCTCTCTCTAGTATGAGTGTCATCATGATCCAAGTGTCAGATGTGAATGATAACCCCCCTCAGTTTTCAGAGTCAGTAGTGAATATATATGTGAAAGAAAACAGCCAAATTGGTAGAGTTTTAAAAGCAGTGTCTGCGACCGATGCTGATATAAATGACAACGGCAGAGTGAGGTATTCATTAGTCAATGATCATAACTTTGCTCCCCTGCCAACAGTGATAAGCATGAACTCAGACACTGGAGAAATCGTTAGTTTGCAGTCGTTTAACTACGAGGAGCTAAAAACATTTCAATTTAAAGTTCAGGCCATGGACTTTGGTGTTCCTCCGCTCAGCAGCAATGTGTCAGTGAAAGTTTTTATCCTGGATGAGAACGACAACAGTCCCAACATCCTGGCGCCCTATTCTGAGCACGGCTCGGTTAACAGTGAGAACATCCCCTACTCTGCTGAGGCGGGATACTTTGTGGCAAAGATCAGGGCTGTAGACGCAGACTCTGGATACAACGCGCTGCTCTCCTATCACCTGTCCGAGCCCAAAGGAAACAACCTGTTCCGCATCGGAAGCAGCTCCGGGGAGATCAGGACTAAGAGGAGACTGAGCGACAACGACCTGAAAACCCACCCCTTGGTGGTGTCGGTGTCCGATAACGGAGAACCCTCCCTTTCAGCCACCGTGTCTATTGACGTGGTGGTGGTGGAAAGTCCACCTGACATCCAGACTCAGTTCAGACATGTGACCATCAAGGAGGAGACCTTCTCCGATTTGAACTTGTACCTGCTGATTGCCATCGTGTCGGTGTCGGGCATTTTCCTGCTGAGCCTGATCGTTTTGATAGCGGTCAAATGTCACAGGACAGACGGTGGTTTCGGCAGGTACGGCGCCCCCATGATCACCACCCACCCTGACGGGAGCTGGTCTTACTCTAAGGCTACTCAGCAGTACGACGTGTGTTTCAGCTCAGACACACTGAAGAGTGACATGGTGGTTTTCCCCGGGCCGTTTCCGCCCGCAGATGCGGAGCTGATCAGTATTAATGGAGGAGACACTTTTACCAGGACTCAGACTTTACCCAGTAAAGACAAGGTAAGCCCATCATTTTTAGCTCTTACTCAATGATAGTCATGGATCACATATATCTGAGTTGCAAAATGGTAAAAGTCCTACACACAACAACAGATAAGAGTTACATAACTAAAACATGTTGATGGGCCATACAGGAAGTCTGGGGGGTGCCGGACATGTATGCTTGCTGTGAGACAGTGGGGAGCTGTGTTGTAGGTGTGACACAGAAATCCAAGGTGGAGGTGGTCCAACTTTCGAAACCACCTCTGAGCCTTTTCTTTTTGTTTGCATTGGTGATAGACAATTATCATGGTAATCATGGATCATGTGTTTACACAATCAAAAAAGTAAAAGTCAACTTTATTGCCACTATTGCCATATGTTCATGTAGAGCATTGAAATAGTGTTACTTTAATTTAAGTGCAAAGATGAAGATGGTTGTCACTATCCTTGGTGCTGAAAGCATGACTTTATGCTGTCCATGGACAATGAAAGGGAGAATAATGTAATTTGTAATTTTCTCATGCTTCTTTCTTTCTTTCTTTCTTTCTTTCTTTCTTTCTTTCTTTCTCTTTGCTTTCACAATAACTCTTGTGTGAAACAATCTAGTATTATTTTACTTTATTCATACATTTTTTCACTCCATCTATATCCAGTTTTTGGAGGTTTACAGTGGATAACTTTGCGAGATTCTCTTGCCTCAAATGCGTCTTCCTCTCGATGAGGTAACATGACAATTTGTCTGAAAAGTTGACACATGAATATTGCATTAAATAATGTGAATCCACACTCAACATTTTAACAAGATAGATTTTACTAGGGAAGAAAATGTAAGAGAATTTAAAAACATCATGTTTGACAAGAATACCAAGTGAGAGCTTCAAGAATTATAATTTACAGGATCATTTCAGCCAATTAATGCCTCTCTGGCAATTTTTGGCTTAATCATTAATTTATTACTGTATCATATTTATCTGATCTAAATATTAAATTGGCACTGGGAATACAGTAAGATTGTAACAGCGGTTCTTCATTGCATTGTGTGGAATTATCCGTCGCGATTATGACTTTATGCCACGAAGATGTCGTTATATTAGTGAACCACGTTGAGGCGCTGCAGACCGTGACATCCCGGAATATACCGAGCTCATCCAGAACTCCTCCTAGACAGAGATGATGATGATGCCTCTCTGGGCTTTGTAACAAAGAAAACGAAGGGCGATTGAGAGCAGGGTGGAAACGCTCCCCGTCCAGCTAGAAAACCAGGCGGCCGATGCGTCGAATAGTTTTGTGGAGCGGCTTTTTTGACGGGACTGTTGGACCGGGATTGGTGCCTTTCTGTGTGTGGATATAACCATGTATCTATTCGGGAGACGGACGCGTTTTCCGAGCTGTTTTTCCGTCGTGCTGCTGATCCGCTGCTGGGAAGCGGTGGCTGCACAGCTCTCCTATTCCGTCTCGGAAGAGGTAAACCCGGGAACGTCTGTAGGAAATATCGCTAAGGATTTAAACCTGAACGTGCAGAGTTTGGAGACTCGCAATTTCCTCGTTGTCAGCGGTGCGAAGAGGAAATATTTCGATGTGAATTTGAAAACTGGGATCCTTTACGTCAGTGAAAGGCTGGACCGAGAGGAGCTTTGTCTGAAGGCTGCAAAGTGTACCGTCACTGTAGAGGCCGTTATTCAAGATCCGATGAATTTTTATCGCGTAGAGGTAATTATTATAGATATTAACGATAATGCACCCGTTTTCCCTCAAACATTGACGTCTCTTGCCATTGCGGAAAACACTTTACCGGGAAAGAAATTCGGCTTGATCGAGGCAACGGATTTGGATGTCGGAAAAAACGGTGTGAATACATATAGACTGAGTGCGAATGATTATTTTTCATTAGACCTACACAAAGCGGAAGGTAGGGTATCTGCAGTTCTGGTCCTACAGAAACCTTTGGACCGGGAGACTGACTCGGTTATAAAGCTCACTCTCACTGCAGTGGACGGAGGAAATCCCTCCCGGTCGGGAACATCTCAAATTATTATTAACGTTTTGGATAATAACGACAATCATCCGGTTTTTAGTAAACAGTTGTATAAAATTCAAGTCTCTGAAAGCTTACCAGTAGGAACAACTATTGTGCTGCTAAATGCTACAGACGCGGATGATGGTTTAAACGCTGAAATTGAATATTATTTAAGAAAAATAGGTCAGGATCTTGTTTTGCACGCATTTGAAATTGATTCAAAAACGGGTGCAATATCCGTTAAAGGGAAAATCGACTATGAAGAAACTCCTGCGTTTGAGATTTATGTTGAAGCCAGTGACAAAGGGCAGCCACCGATGTCTACGGATTGTAAAGTTCTGGTCGAGGTCGTGGACGTGAACGACAACGCTCCTGAGATCACGGTGACGTCATTGTTAAACGCGGTTCGGGAGGACGCGAAAGTCGGTACTGCGATCGCTCTCGTGTCTGTGCTGGACAAGGATGGGGGGAGAAACGGGGTCGTGAAGGCTGTGACGTTGAACGAAGCTCCGTTTAAACTGGATACAAATTATAAAAACTATTATTCGTTAGTAGTGAACGGGCCGCTCGATAGAGAAACAAACAGCTGCTACAACGTGACGATAGAGGCAAGTGACGAAGGAACCCCGCCTCTCTCCAGCACCAGCATAGTGACTGTTCATGTCTCTGACGTCAATGACAACCCGCCTCGATTCTCCGAGCCGCTGTTAAATGTTTATATCAAAGAAAACTGTCCATCTGGAGAGATTCTGGGCAAAGTGACCGCACATGATGCAGATTCTGATCAAAACGGTCAGGTGACCTATTCGTTTTTACAAAGCAACACTGAATCATTGCCCCTGAGAGCAATGGTGAACATCAACTCAGACACCGGAGAAATAGTCAATTTGCAGTCGTTTAACTACGAGGAGTTGAAGGCGTTTCAGTTCAAAGTTCAGGCCACAGACTCTGGTGTTCCTCCGCTCAGCAGCAACGTGACGGTCAATGTTTATATCTTGGATGAGAACGACAACAGTCCCAACATCCTGGCGCCCTATTCTGAGCACGGCTCGGTTAACAGTGAGAACATCCCCTACTCTGCTGAGGCGGGATACTTTGTGGCAAAGATCAGGGCTGTAGACGCAGACTCTGGATACAACGCGCTGCTCTCCTATCACCTGTCCGAGCCCAAAGGAAACAACCTGTTCCGCATCGGAAGCAGCTCCGGGGAGATCAGGACTAAGAGGAGACTGAGCGACAACGACCTGAAAACCCACCCCTTGGTGGTGTCGGTGTCCGATAACGGAGAACCCTCCCTTTCGGCCACCGTGTCTATTGACGTGGTGGTGGTGGAAAGTCCACCTGACATCCAGACTCAGTTCAGACATGTGACCATCAAGGAGGAGACTTTCTCCGATCTGAACTTGTACCTGCTGATCGCCATCGTGTCGGTGTCGGCCATCTTCCTGCTGAGCCTGATTGTTTTGATAGCGGTCAGGTGTCACAGGACAGACAATGGTTTCGGCAGGTACGGCGCCCCCATGATCACCACCCACCCTGACGGGAGCTGGTCTTACTCTAAGGCTACTCAGCAGTACGACGTGTGTTTCAGCTCAGACACACTGAAGAGTGACATGGTGGTTTTCCCCGGGCCGTTTCCGCCCGCAGATGCGGAGCTGATCAGTATTAACGGAGGAGACACTTTTACCAGGACTCAGACTTTACCCAGTAAAGACAAGGTAAGGTGTGCTTCTTATATCTGGAATGAAATGGATTTTTTTGTAATGGCTGATATTACAGGGCTGTGAAAATATACATGTTAAACCCGAAAAATTAGTGTTTTGCATGATAAATTTGAGTAAATTTTTTTCTTGCTATATGTGTGCTGTGCACACGACTCAAAATCCAACAATACTGCCCGCTGTGCAGATTAGTGGTCAACGCTATCTAGTTGATCAAAATAGGCAACTCTAAACAAACTAATGGCCCCGTCAATCAGAAGTTTCTGCCCTCACCTCCAAAAAAAGCAACAAAAGAAACAAGGAAGGACAGTCAATCAACATTAAGTAGCCGTCTTAATGCCAAACATAGTAAGAAATTAGAAATTGATGAAACAGCTGTAGTTTTTATGTACATTTTAAATGGTAGGAATGTAGTAAACCTTGAAATAACTGAGCTGCTTGTATTACTTTGTGTACTAATGGTTCTTTGGAATTTTATTTCTCTTTGCTTCAAGTAAGTGGAAAGATTTTAGTTGTGTTGTGATCAGTTCTATTTAGAAGCAAGGCTGATGTGGTTTTTCTTAATTTCAAAGATTCAAAGTATTTATTGTCATATGGACATTTTGGATTTTTTTTTTCCCTGTACAATGACAGTCTTACTCTGCCATCCACTGTACATCCAGATGAGTTTTGATGAAAAAATATAGAAATCCATAAAAAAATCCAGATGTGTAATAATATATAGATTGTTGTAACTTGATTGATAATGTACAGATTGTCATAATTTGATGTGGCAGTGCAGGAAGATCCAAAAAGTGCAGGGAATGTGAACATACACAGAAATGTAAAGAATTTGTGTGTGATTGGTTGTGTGTGAGTGTGTGCGTGTGTTAGTGTGTTTATATACGGGTCTTAAATGCAATACCGATCATAGTGCCAAACGTCCAGTTGTAGTTAAGTCTTCAGACACATTTTCTACATCAATCTCGAGGAAAACCATTCCAAAAGTTATTTTCCAGCCTGATATGTTAAAAAATGACAATACAATGTGATTTTTGAGGCACACGAATGGAACCCTCACCCCTTTTCATGACCTTTCATGAAAAG
This sequence comes from Fistularia commersonii, assembly GCF_037954325.1. NCBI lineage: Eukaryota > Metazoa > Chordata > Actinopteri > Syngnathiformes > Fistulariidae > Fistularia > Fistularia commersonii. The sequence goes on from NC_141296.1 coordinate 3,403,369, forward strand.
ATCTTCTGTTAATCTGTAATAATCTGGTAGATCCCATGAGGTTCGGAGCTCTCCATGGTGCTGAAGTAGCCCGCGTTCCAGACTGTCCCAACGGCGGATTCTGGTTGTCTTGCAAAACAGTATATCTTGTACAGGATTCCTTCTCTCGTTTTAGAGCAGTTTCATCAAATATAGCAGTTTAAGCAATTAAATGAGCCCAAATGGATGATAGCAAATAGCAAGGGAATCTTTATAACAATGTTTTCGTGAAAAATTAACGTTTATTCAGTGACTATCAAAAATGTGTTGCCAGTTTTCAAAACGGTTTACACCAATTCATCGGAGCATCTTATCCTCGCCATTCCGTTTGGTTTCGACCTGTTCTTGCACTCACGTATCACTAGATGTCGCTGGAGACCATGCAAAAAAAAATGTCTTGCGTCAGTGTGGGCAAACCCCTCAGAAAACGTCACGACTCGGTCGTTCTTTGTGGAAATCGCGTCTGTTCGAGCTACGGCGAGGAACCGAAGCGAGGATGCATTCATAGGAAGGATCGTTGTGGTTTTTTCTCGGATGTAAAATCAGCCTGAAAGAATTTGGGATATATGCGGGAGCAGCAATGGCTTCTTGGGAACACCGGGATTATATTTTCGTCGTGTTTTTCGCTCTGCTTTGTCTCCGCGACTGGACCGAGGCTCAGATCTCCTACTCCGTGTCAGAGGAGGTGGACAAAGGGACGGCGGTGGGAAATCTCGCCAAGGATTTAAATCTCAGCATCCAGCAAGTCAAATCTACCGGTCTTCAGATTCGCTCCGGGTATAAAAAACAATATGTTGACATAGATCGGGAAACGGGGCTGCTGATAGTGACGGAGAGAATAGATCGGGAGGAGATTTGCCTTCACGCTGCGAAGTGCTCTTTAAACATGGAAGCCGTGCTGACTGATCCTCGGAGCCTCCATCGTATTGAGGTTGTGATTCATGATATTAATGATAATGATCCAGCATTTCTGGAAGAACTCACTGATATGGATATATCCGAATCTCCATACGTTGGAGAGAGGCATCCTTTACCAGTAGCTCAGGACGCAGACGTGGGTTTAAACGGTATAAAGACGTACAAACTGACGCCTAATGAGTATTTTGTGCTGGATGTACAGAGCTCAGGCGATCACAGCGTGTCTCCCGAACTGGTGCTGCAAAAAGCGTTGGATCGAGAAAAGCAGGCGGTTGTTGAACTCACACTGACTGCGTTAGACGGAGGGAAACCTCCCAGATCGGGTTCTATGCAGATCAGAGTAAATGTATTGGATGCGAACGATAATTCTCCCGTATTCAGTAAATCACTGTACAAGGTTCAAGTAGAGGAAAATGCGGTTAATGGCACAGTGTTGTTGACTTTATCAGCTACTGATTCAGATGAGGGCATCAATGCCGAGATTATTTTCTTGTTTAAAGACAGGGTAGGTTTTAACCACAATGATAAGTTTGATTTGAATGAAAATACTGGTGAAATTTCTGTAAAGGGTATTATTGATTATGAAGAAATCCAGGCCTATGAGTTTCGTGTTCAAGCGAGGGATAAAGGAAGTCCTCCTCGTATTGCTTATTGCAAGGTGTTAGTGGAAGTGATGGACGTCAATGACAATGCTCCAGAGATCTTGGTGACGTCACTCATGAGTCCAGTGAAGGAGGATGCAGAAATAGGCGCCGCCGTTGCCATGGTGACAATCACTGATAAAGACGCAGGAAAGAACGGCCTGACGAACTGTAAGATTGCTGGATCGGTACCGTTCAAATTGAAATCTAACTATAAAAACTACTACTCATTGCTTGTTGACGGTCCTCTTGACAGAGAGTCTGTCTCCCTGTACAATGTGTCTATTATAGCCACGGATGAAGGAACACCGTCTCAGTCGAGCACAAGCGTCGTTACGGTTCATATTTCTGACGTCAATGATAATCCGCCCGTGTTTACAGAAAATCCAATTAATATTTATGTCAAAGAAAATAGTCCGAGTAACACTGTGATGCATGTGCTGACTACAATGGATTCTGATTTAAATGAAAATGCAAAATCAACCTACCAGTTGATCAGCACTTCTGGCAAGAACAGAGACGTCGCCTCCATGGTCACTGTGAATTCAGACACCGGAGAAATAGTCAGTTTGCAGTCGTTTAACTTCGAGGAGTTGAAGGCGTTTCAGTTCAAAGTTCAGGCCACAGACTCTGGTGTTCCTCCGCTCAACAGCAACGTGACGGTCAACGTTTATATCCTGGATGAAAACGACAACAGTCCCAATATCCTGGCGCCCTATTCTGAGCACGGCTCGGTTAACAGTGAGAACATCCCCTACTCTGCTGAGGCGGGATACTTTGTGGCAAAGATCAGGGCTGTAGACGCAGACTCTGGATACAACGCGCTGCTCTCCTTTCACCTGTCCGAGCCCAAAGGAAACAACCTGTTCCGCATCGGAAGCAGCTCCGGGGAGATCAGGACTAAGAGGAGACTGAGCGACAACGACCTGAAAACCCACCCCTTGGTGGTGTCGGTGTCCGATAACGGAGAACCCTCCCTTTCGGCCACCGTGTCTATTGACGTGGTGGTGGTGGAAAGTCCACCTGACATCCAGACTCAGTTCAGACATGTGACCATCAAGGAGGAGACGTTCTCCGATTTGAACTTGTACCTGCTGATTGCCATCGTGTCGGTGTCGGGGATCTTCCTGCTGAGCCTGATCGTTTTGATAGCGGTCAGGTGTCACAGGACGGACGATGGTTTCGGCAGGTACGGCGCCCCCATGATCACCACCCACCCTGACGGGAGCTGGTCTTACTCTAAGGCTACTCAGCAGTACGACGTGTGTTTCAGCTCAGACACACTGAAGAGTGACATGGTGGTTTTTCCCGGGCCGTTTCCGCCCGCAGATGCGGAGCTGATCAGTATTAACGGAGGAGACACTTTTACCAGGACTCAGACTTTACCCAGTAAAGACAAGGTAAGGTGTGTCTAATATATCTGAACAAAACTAGGAAGTTACTGTTAGGAATGCTGAATAAGCGATTTTATATGTATTTCTAACTGTTTTGCAGTCAGAAGTTCTCCTTTAAACCAGATAAACGAGTACTGGTAGTTTGCATTATCCATTTGATTACATTTTATAGCTATAAATGCATGCAGGGCACACAAAAACTCAAAATCCCTCAATTCCACGCACTGCTGTGGATTTGGTTCTCCCATGCTGTCTATTAGCAAAAATAACACACACACACACACACACACACACACAATGAAGATGAAGGAAGGACAATCAACCAACATTAAACTTCCTCTTCAGATTGTAGGAATATATTTCGATTTTCAAGTATCCTACTTAGAAGACTGCAATGCCTAGTTTATGACAAACCACCCTCACAGAATGTTGTGGCCCCAAATAATTTGAACAAGTTAGTCTTTTTCAGCAGGTTTGCTCAGTGAGGCCACATTAGTATGTTTATGAATTTGATAAAAGCGGGGGGGGGGGGGGGGGTAAAAAGAAAAAAAAAATGTTTTCATGTTAGTTTTTAGTTCGACATTTGGACGTTTTGATATGTACACACATGTGAGCAGAGTCTTCCTAAAATCGCCTCCTGTCTTGTGTCTTTTTGCCCCAACAAATAGAAACAATTCTAATAATGATTTCATATTTATCATAATTCATTCAAATTCATCCCAAATGGCATTGTGATCAATGGGAATAGATTTTGCAATTGTTTGACAGCCCTAAGTATTTTTTTCTAACTAGATAACAAAAAGATACAGGTGATTAAAAGATTGTTGAGATACACCATATTCACAAAGACCGTTTGGTTGTCACATGTTGAAATATACTCTATTGAAACTATTTGTCACAACTCCGTGTCAAACAAAACATTGCATAGCGTGCTGGTCCAATGTCAACACATAGATACACCAACTCTGCCCAGCTCCACAAATCAAATTGATAGTAACCAATGAAACTGAACCCCTCTTGGTCAAAGACTCATGTCAAAATCCACATGTGATCAGTGGCAGTTTGCTCAAAATCTTGAACACACTGTAGATCACTTCTTTGAACTCCACGTGTAATGAAGTAGATCAAGTGGTGTGTCTTGCATAGCATGCCAAAGTTGATGTCACCACGGTAAGTGATGCAGATACTGTATTAGGTAGTGATGAAACAATCCCTAAAAGATGTGAGTTAATGATATAGCATTGTGTCTAAATGGTTCTTTGGAATTGCATTTGTATGTGCTTTGAGTAAATGGTCAGAATATAGATGTGTTGTGATCAGTTCTATTGAGATGCAAAGCCGGTTATTTTCAATTTCTGAATGTGTGTGTGCACTCATGTGCGGATGTTTGTTTTTGCATATGTGCGTGCATGCGTGGGTTTTTCTGCATCTTAAATGCATTACAGAGTGTCGTGGAAATCTTTTGGAGGCTACTTTAAGAATATTGGTGAATAACAAAGAATAGTCAGAATGGTCTTTAGATGTTTATTTTTGATTCCTCAAAAGATACAAGTCTTACACAGAACAAACTCGTCTGCAGGAGATTACAAAATACACAGAGCAGGACTGGGTTTGTATCCATTGAGAGGAGGTCAACATGCTATCAGTTTGGAGGTGTGCTGGTGTGATCACTTGGTTCTACGCATGAGATGAAGAAGAAAACATTGTTTGGAAGACAGATGTTTGATGAAGTAATAGACATCTTATTCATCGAAGCTGAATACAAGCTACTATTTTGACGTATCGGTCCCCCCATCTGAGTTTCACACACTTCTTAGTACTTTTCCACCGAGGACGAGATCTTTTCTACTGCATAGACATGGGTTCAGATAATAAACATATTTTCACTCAGAAGCGACATTTCACAAAAAAATGTTTTTCACAAAAAAGAGCATAAAGGCAAACTCTCATTGCAGGCAAGACATCTGATGAATGCTTGCATTAAATTCAATTCAAATAATTCCAACTAAAACAAAATGTTCATTTTCTTATGTGCTGGACAAAGACCATTCAAAATCATATATGCTGCAGTGAATGCAGCCCTCATTCCCTTTCATGACCAAATTGGTCTTCTTTATGTTTTTTTTTTTTTAAATTTGTTTTTTTTTCTTCAACAAATCATGTGAGGATGTGCTGATGTGACTGGAGCTCTCCATGGTGCTGAAACTGCCCGCGTTCCATTCAGTCTTTAGGTCTTTTCTTCGTTGTCATTTTGCGAAATAATATTGCCAAAGAGGTTTCTTTTTCTTGTTTTCTAGCAGTTTAATCAAACAATGACTATTTCAACTATGAAGCGGAAGCATAAGTATGCTTGTAAAGAGCAATGTTAATATCGGAAGAGGTTCTTTTTTCAGTCAGTATCATAAATGTGGAACAAAACTTGGTAAGTGTACACGAGTACAAATGTGTTACACTTGATATTCGTCAACCCGTTTTGTTTCGGACTGTTCATACATTATCATATCACTAGATGTCGCTGGAGACCATGCAAAAAAAAGTGTCTTGCGTCAGTGTGGGCAAACCCCTCAGAAAACGTCACGACTCGGTCGTTCTTTGTGGAAATCGCGTCTGTTCGAGCTGCGGCGAGGAACCGAAGCGAGGATGCATTCATAGGAAGAATCGTTGTGTTTTTTTCTCGGATGTAAAATCAACCTGAAAGAATCTGGGATATATGCGGGAGCAGCGATGGCTTCTTGGGAACACCGGGATAATATTTTCGTCGTGTTTTTCGCTCTGCTTTGTCTCCGCGACTGGACCGAGGCTCAGATCTCCTACTCCGTGTCAGAGGAGGTGGACAAAGGGACGGCGGTGGGAAATCTCGCCAAGGATTTAAATCTCAGCATCCAGCAAGTCAAATCTACCGGTCTTCAGATTCACTCCGGGTATAAAAAACAATATGTCGACATAGATCGGGAAACGGGACTGCTGATAGTGACGGAGAGAATAGATCGGGAGGAGATTTGCCTTCACGCTGCGCGGTGCTCTTTAAACATGGAAGCCGTGCTGACTGATCCTCGGAGCCTCCATCGTATTGAGGTTGTGATCAATGATATTAATGATAATGCACCCGATTTTCTGGATGAGATAAACGAAATAGATATGATAGAGTCAACCTATACTGGTGAGAGACATCCTTTGCCAGTGGCTCAGGACGCAGACGTGGGTTTAAACGGTATAAAGACGTACAAACTAACCCCGAATGAGTATTTTGTGCTGGATGTACAGAGCTCAGGCGATGACAGTGTCTTTCCTGAACTGGTGCTACAAAAAGCGCTGGATCGAGAAAAGCAGGCGGTTGTTGAACTCACACTGACTGCGTTAGACGGAGGGAAACCTCCCAGATCGGGTTCTATGCAGATCAGAGTTAATGTATTGGATGTGAATGATAATTCTCCCGTGTTCAGTAAATCACTGTATAAGGTCCAGATTGAAGAAAATGTTGTTAATGGCACAGTGTTGTTGACTGTATCAGCTACTGATTCAGATGAGGGCGTTAATGCTGAACTTGTGTATTCATTTGTGGAGACACGACAATTGAATCCTGATGTAAAGTTTCACATAAATGAGAATACTGGCGTAATCTCTATCAAGGGGAATATTGATTATGAAGAAATACCTGCTTATGAGTTTCGTGTACAAGCAAGAGATAAAGGAAGTCCTCCTCGTATTGCTTTTTGCAAGGTATTAGTGGAAGTATTGGACGTCAATGACAATGCTCCAGAGATCTCGGTGACGTCGCTCATGAGTCCAGTGAAGGAGGATGCAGAAATAGGCGCCGTCGTTGCCATGGTGACGATCACTGATAATGACGCAGGAAAGAACGGCCTGACGAACTGTAAGATTGCTGGGTCAGTCCCGTTTATATTAAAATCTAACTATAAAAACTACTACTCGTTGCTTGTTGACGGTCCTCTTGACAGAGAGTCTGTCTCCCTGTACAATGTGTCTATTATAGCCACGGATGAAGGAACACCGTCTCAGTCGAGCACAAGCGTCGTTACGGTTCATATTTCTGATGTCAATGATAATCCGCCCGTGTTTACGGAAAATCCAATTAATATTTATGTAAAAGAAAATAGTCCGAGTAACACTGTGATGCATGTGCTGACTACAATGGATTCTGATTTAAATGAAAATGCAAAATCAAACTACCAGTTGATCAGCACTTCTGGCAAGAACAGAGACGTCGCCTCCATGGTCACTGTGAATTCAGACACCGGAGAAATAGTCAGTTTGCAGTCGTTTAACTTCGAGGAGTTGAAAGCATTTCAGTTCAAAGTTCAGGCCACAGACTCTGGTGTTCCTCCGCTCAGCAGCAACGTGACGGTCAACGTTTATATCCTGGATGAAAACGACAACAGTCCCAACATCCTGGCGCCCTATTCTGAGCACGGCTCGGTTAACAGTGAGAACATCCCCTACTCTGCTGAGGCGGGATACTTTGTGGCAAAGATCAGGGCTGTAGACGCAGACTCTGGATACAACGCGCTGCTCTCCTATCACCTGTCCGAGCCCAAAGGAAACAACCTGTTCCGCATCGGAAGCAGCTCCGGGGAGATCAGGACTAAGAGGAGACTGAGCGACAACGACCTGAAAACCCACCTCTTGGTGGTGTCGGTGTCCGATAACGGAGAACCCTCCCTTTCGGCCACCGTGTCTATTGACGTGGTGGTGGTGGAAAGTCCACCTGACATCCAGACTCAGTTCAGACATGTGACCATCAAGGAGGAGACTTTCTCCGATCTGAACTTGTACCTGCTGATCGCCATCGTGTCGGTGTCGGCCATCTTCCTACTGAGCCTGATCGTTTTGATAGCGGTCAGGTGTCACAGGACGGACGATGGTTTCGGCAGGTACGGCGCCCCCATGATCACCACCCACCCTGACGGGAGCTGGTCTTACTCTAAGGCTACTCAGCAGTACGACGTGTGTTTCAGCTCAGACACACTGAAGAGTGACATGGTGGTTTTTCCCGGGCCGTTTCCGCCCGCAGATGCGGAGCTGATCAGTATTAACGGAGGAGACACTTTTACCAGGACTCAGACTTTACCCAGTAAAGAAAAGGTAAGGTTTGTTTGATTTATCTGAACAAAACTAGGAAGTTACTGCTAGGAATGCTGAATAAGTGATTTTATATTTATTTCTAACTGTATGGCAGTCAAAAGTTGTGCTTTAAACCAGATAAACGAGTACCGGTAGTTTGCATTATCCATTTGATCACATTTTATAGCCATAGAGAACACAAAGACTCAAAATCCCTCAATTCAACCCACCGCTGTGGTTTGGTGCTCCAATGCTACCTGTTAGGAAAAACACACCAACAACACACACAACAGGAAGGAAGGCCAATCAACCAACATTAAACTTCCTTTGCAGACTGTAGGAATATGTTTCAGTTTGTCAAGTATCCTACCTTGATGACTGCAATGCCCAGTTTATGACAAACCACCCTCACAGAATGTTGTTGCCTCAGATAATGTGAACAAGTTAGTCTTTTTCAGCAGGTTTGCTCAGTGAGGCCGCATTAGTATGGATATGTATTGATAGAAGTGGGAGGAAACAAGAATGAAGTTTTTGGTGGTCATGTTGTGGTTTAGTTTGAATTTTGGACATCATATCTGTTCTTTGTTTAACACATAAGTGTGTATATATGTACACACATGTGTATAGACTCTTGCTTAAATCGCCTCATGTTGTGAGTCTTTTTGCCCCAAACAAATAGAAACCATTTTGATAATGATAATGTATTTATCAAAATTCACTCATATTAATCTACAGCAGCATTGTGAACAATGGGAATAGATTTTGCAATTGTTTGACAGCTCTAAGTATTTTTTTCTAATTACTTAATGAAAAGATACAGGTGATTAAATGATTGTTGAGATACAGCGTATTCATAAAGCCCTTTTTGTGGTCACATGTTTACATATACTCTATTGAAACTATTTGTCACAACTCAGTGTCAAACAAAACATTGCATAGAGAGTTGGTCCAATGTCAACACATAGATACACCAACTCCACCCAGCTCCACCAATCAAATTGATAATAACCAATGAAACTGAACCCCTCTTGGCCAAAGACTCATGTCAAAATCCACATGTGATCAGTGGCAGTTTGCTCAAAATCTTGAACACACTGTAGATCACTTCTTTGAACTCCACGTGTAATGAAGTAGATCAAGTGGTATGTCTTGCATAGCATGCCAAAGTTGATGTAACCACGGTAAGTGATGCAGATACTGTATTAGGCAGTGATGAAACAATCCCTAAAAGATGTGAGTTAATGATATAGCATTGTGTCTAAATGGTTCTTTGGAATTGCATTTGTATGTGCTTTGAGTAAATGGACAGAATATAGATGTGTTGTGATCAGTTCTATCGAGATGCAAAGCTGTTTATTTTCAATTGGGTGAATGTGTGTGTGCACGCATGTGCAGATGCTTATTTTTGCATATGTGTGGGTTTTTCTGCGTCTTAAATGCATTACAGAGTGTCGTGGAAATCTTTTGGAGGCTACTTTAAGAATATTGGTGAATAACAAAGAATAGTCAGAATGGTCTTTAGATGTTTATTTTTGATTCCTCAAAAGATACAAGTCTTACACAGAACAAACTCGTCTGCAGGAGATTACAAAATACACAGAGCAGGACTGGGTTTTTTTTACATTGAGAGGAGGTCAACATGCTATCAGTTTGGAGGTGTGCTGGTGTGATGACTTGGCTTTACGCACAAGATGAAGAGGAACGCATTGTTTGGAAGACAGATGGTTTAGGGAGCAATAGTCATCTTATTCATCGAAGCTGAATACATGCTACGATTTTGATGTATCGCTCCACCCATCTGAGTTTCACACACTTCTTCGTAATTTTCCACTGAGGACAAGGTATTTTTTACTTCATAGTTATGGGTTCACATTATTAGCAAAAATTCACTCAGAAGCAACATTTCACAAAAAACATTTTTCAAAAAAGAGCCTATAGGCAAACTCTCACTGCAGGCAAGACATCTGATGAATGCTTGCATTAAATTCAATTTAAACAATTCTAGATAAAACAAAGTGTTTTTTTCCTAATGTGCTGCAGTGAATGCAGCCCTCATCCCCTTTCATGACCAAAATGGTCTTCTTTATGTTTTTTTTTTAATTTTTTTTTTTTTTTACTTCAACAAATCATGTGAGGATGTGCTGATGTGACTGGAGCTCTCCATGGTGCTGAAACTGCCCGTGTTCCATTCAGTCATTAGGTCTTTTCTTCGTTGACATTTTGCGAAATAATATTGTCAAAGAGGATTTGTTTTCTTGTTTTCTAGCAGTTTAATCAAACAATGACTATTTCAACATTGAAGGTGAAGCAAAAGTATGCTCGTTAATAGCACTTTCATATCAGATGAGGGCCTTTTTCAGTCAGTATCATAAATGTTCAACAAATCTTGGTAAGTGTACACTAGTAGAAATGTTTTACACTTGATATTCGTCAACCCGTTTTGTTTCGGACTGTTCTTTCACTCATGTATCACTAGATGTCGCTGGAGACCATGCAAAAAAAATGTCTTGCGTCAGTGTGGGCAAACCCCTCAGAAAACGTCACGACTCGGTCGTTCTTTGTGGAAATCGCGTCTGTTCGAGCTGCGGCGAGGAACCGAAGCGAGGATGCGTTCATAGGAAGAATCGTTGTGTTTTTTTCTCGGATGTAAAATCAACCTGAAGGAATCTGGGATATATGCGGGAGCAGCGATGGCTTCTTGGGAACACCGGGATAATATTTTCGTCGTGTTTTTCGCTCTGCTTTGTCTCCGCGACTGGACCGAGGCTCAGATCTCCTACTCCGTTTCAGAGGAGGTGGACAAAGGGACGGCGGTGGGAAATCTCGCCAAGGATTTAAATCTCAGCATCCAGCAAGTCAAATCCACCGGTCTTCAGATTCACTCTGGGTATAAAAAACAATATGTTGACATAGATCGGGAAACGGGGCTGCTGATAGTGACGGAGAGAATAGATCGGGAGGAGATTTGCCTTCACGCTGCGAAGTGCTCTTTAAACATGGAAGCCGTGCTGACTGATCCTCGGAGCCTCCATCGTATTGAGGTTGTGATTAATGATATTAATGATAATGCACCCGATTTTCTGGATGAGATAAACGAAATAGATGTGATAGAGTCGACCTATACTGGTTGGAGGCATCCATTGCCAGTGGCTCATGACGCGGATGTGGGTTCAAACGATATAAAGACGTACAAACTAACCCCGAATGAGTATTTTGTGCTGGATGTACAGAGCTCAGGCGATGACAGTGTCTTTCCTGAACTGGTGCTACAAAAAGCGCTGGATCGAGAAAAGCAGGCGGTTGTTGAACTCACATTGACTGCGTTAGACGGAGGGAAACCTCCCAGATCGGGTTCTATGCAGATCAGAGTTAATGTGTTGGATGCGAACGATAATTCTCCCGTGTTTAGTAAATCACTGTACAAGGTGCAAGTCGAGGAAAATGCGGTTAATGGCACAGTGTTGTTGACATTATCAGCTACTGATTTAGATGATGGTGTTAATGCTGAACTTGTGTATTCATTTGTGGAGGCACGACACTTGAATCCCTATGTAAAGTTCAATATAAATGAAAATACAGGAGAAATCTCTGTCAAGGGGAATATTGATTATGAAGAAATACCTGCTTATGAGTTTCGTGTTCAAGCGAGAGATAAAGGAAGTCCTCCTCGTATTGCAGTTTGCAAGGTGTTAGTGGAGGTGATGGACGTCAATGACAATGCTCCAGAGATCTCGGTGACGTCGCTCATGAGTCCAGTGAAGGAGGATGCAGAAATAGGCGCCGTCGTTGCCATGGTGACGATCACTGATAAAGACGCAGGAAAGAACGGCCTGACAAACTGTAAGATTGCTGGATCAGTACCGTTTAGATTAAAATCTAACTATAAAAACTACTACTCGTTGCTTGTTGACGGTCCTCTTGACAGAGAGTCTGTCTCCCTGTACAATGTGTCTATTATAGCCACGGATGAAGGAACACCGTCTCAGTCGAGCACAAGCATCGTTACGGTTCATATTTCTGACGTCAATGATAATCCACCTGTGTTTACGGAAAATCCAATTAATATTTATGTCAAAGAAAATAGTCCGAGTAACACCGTGATGCATGTGCTGACTACAATGGATTCTGATTTAAATGAGAACGCAAAATCAACTTTCCAGTTGATCAGCACTTCTGGCAAGAACAGAGACGTCGCCTCCATGGTCACTGTGAATTCAGACACCGGAGAAATAGTCAGTTTGCAGTCGTTTAACTACGAGGAGTTGAAGGCGTTTCAGTTCAAAGTTCAGGCCACAGACTCTGGTGTTCCTCCGCTCAGCAGCAACGTGACGGTCAACGTTTATATCCTGGATGAAAACGACAACAGTCCCAACATCCTGGCGCCCTATTCTGAGCACGGCTCGGTTAACAGTGAGAACATCCCCTACTCTGCTGAGGCGGGATACTTTGTGGCAAAGATCAGGGCTGTAGACGCAGACTCTGGATACAACGCGCTGCTCTCCTATCACCTGTCGGAGCCCAAAGGAAACAATCTGTTCCGCATCGGAAGCAGCTCCGGGGAGATCAGGACTAAGAGGAGACTGAGCGACAACGACCTGAAAACCCACCCCTTGGTGGTGTCGGTGTCCGATAACGGAGAACCCTCCCTTTCGGCCACCGTGTCTATTGACGTGGTGGTGGTGGAAAGTCCACCTGACATCCAGACTCAGTTCAGACATGTGACCATCAAGGAGGAGACCTTCTCCGATTTGAACTTGTACCTGCTGATCGCCATCGTGTCGGTGTCGGCCATCTTCCTGCTGAGCCTGATCGTTTTGATAGCGGTCAGGTGTCACAGGACGGACGATGGTTTCGGCAGGTACGGCGCCCCCATGATCACCACCCACCCTGACGGGAGCTGGTCTTACTCTAAGGCTACTCAGCAGTACGACGTGTGTTTCAGCTCAGACACACTGAAGAGTGACATGGTGGTTTTTCCCGGGCCGTTTCCGCCCGCAGATGCGGAGCTGATCAGTATAAACGGAGGAGACACTTTTACCAGGACTCAGACTTTACCCAGTAAAGACAAGGTAAGGTGTGTTTAATATATCTGAACAAAACTAGGAAATTATTGAGAGGAATGCTGAAGTCAGTGGTTTTATATCTGTTTTTAAGTGTAGTGGCTGTCAAAGATTTCACTATTAACCAAAAACATGTAATTTACATGATTCATTTGATTACATGTAATATACAGTAAACACATGCAGAGCACACAATGACTCAAAATCTCACAATCCAACTCACCACTTCAGATTGGTCCTCCACTGCTATCTGTTGGCAAAATAGACTTGGTCAGGTTGGAAGACCCTTAACAATGTAAAGGCCCTAAAGTTTCATGTCCCAAACAATAAAATGCAATTTTAGAAAATACATGAAGGACAATTGACCAATGTTAAGTTTTTTGGACACTGCAGGAATTCATCGCACAGCTTTTGATAAAACAACCTTATGGACTGTTTTGGCCTCTGATTATGTGAACAAGTTACTCTCCTTCAGCAGTTGGTTATAAGAGGAATGCATTAATAGTGACATGTATTTCAATCAAACGATGGAAAAAAAAGACAAAATTGTGGTAAGCAGTTTGATCATTTAAATCTAGAAATAACTTTTCATCAGTCATGTGATCAATCCAAATATAAATCATAACTGTTTGACATCCCTTAGTTGGTGAGATAGCTAGTTAGTTAGTTATTTAAAGAATACAGGTGATGAAATGACAGTGGTGATATGATACCATAATCATTTGAAGCCTGTTTGGTCATCGCATGTCTAACTGGGCAGCAGATGTGTGTGGTTTTTTTTTTCCTTTTTCTGGTCATAACATATCCACATATATTCTATTCAAACTATTTGACACTTTTAACTGTCCGGCCAAACACCGCACAGTGTTTGTCCAGTGTCAACAGATAGATACTCTGCATATGTTCACCAAATCCACCCAGCTCAAAAATGACACTGATAACAGTAATGAAATTGAATCCAATTTGGACAAAAGTCATCATAAATACCACAAAATCCGCACAAAATTTTGAACACACCTTAGAACACTCCTTGGATAATGATTTAGATCAGGTGGTATTTCTTGGACATCATGCCAAACTTAGAGAGAAAGCAGACATTGATGTAGACGGTGCAGATATTTTATTTGGTGGGGAATGTAAGAAACCTTGAAAGATCGGAGGTGCTGTTATAACTTCATGTAGAAATGGTTCTTTGGAACTGTAGTTATATTTGCTTCAAGTAATCTTGACACAATTCGGTTGCGTTGTGATGAGTTCTATCGAGATGCAGAGCTGTTGTTTATCTCTGAATATTTGTGTGCGTGTGTGTCTTAAATGCAGTACTGAGTATTTTGCCCATCTTTCAATTTCAGTCATAACCTCTGATGATTTTTGCATTGTGGTCAATTTCGACATTTTTTTTTTTTTTTAGAAAATCCTATCTAATATGCCGGATAAAGACCTTTCAGGGTAATTTGTGATGCCCGTGTATGCAGCCCTCACACCTTTTCAGTACCAAAGTGGTCTTGTCTTACTATTTTGTACTTTGGTAGATCCAGTGAGTGAACGCTGATGTAGCATGGAGCTCTCCAAGGTGCTGAAATAGCCCGAGTTCCTTCCAGTCTTGCGTAAGGGCTGATCCTTGTTGTCATTTTACAAAACACTATCTTTAAAAGCAGAGATTGTTTCATTTGTTTTCTAGCGGTTGAATCAAAAAATAGCCGTTTTAAACATTGAAAGGGAAGCGAATGTATGTCAGTGAATGGCAAGGGAATCTTTAGAACACTGCTCATGTGAGAAGTTTACATTTATTCAGGAACTAATACACATGCGCTGCAAGTTTTAGAAGCACTTTACACCAGTTCATCTTTGCTGAATCTTATCCGCGACATTCCGTTGAGTTTCAGACTGTTCTTTCACTCACGTATCACTAGATGTCGCTGGAGACCATGCAAAAAAAATGTCTTGCGTCAGTGTGGGCAAACCCCTCAGAAAACGTCACGACTCGGTCGTTCTTTGTGGAAATCGCGTCTGTTCGAGCTACGGCGAGGAACCGAAGCGAGGATGCATTCATAGGAAGGATCGTTGTGGTTTTTCTCGGATGTAAAATCAACCTGAAAGAATTTGGAGTATATGAGAGAGCAGCGATGGCTTCTTGGGAACACCGGGATAATATTTTCGTCGTGTTTTTCGCTCTGCTTTGTCTCCGCGACTGGACCGAGGCTCAGATCTCCTACTCCGCTTCAGAGGAGGTGGACAAAGGGACGGCGGTGGGAAATCTCGCCAAGGATTTAAATCTCAGCATCCAGCAAGTCAAATCTACCGGTCTTCAGATTCACTCCGGGTATAAAAAACAATATGTTGACATAGATCGGGAAACGGGGCTGCTGATAGTGACGGAGAGAATAGATCGGGAGGAGATTTGCCTTCACGCTGCGAAGTGCTCTTTAAACATGGAAGCCGTGCTGACTGATCCTCGGAGCCTCCATCGTATTGAGGTTGTGATCAATGATATTAATGATAATGATCCAGCATTTCCGGAAAAACTCACTGAAATAGATATTCCCGAATCTTCCTACGTTGGTGAGAGACATCCTTTGCCGAGAGCTCAGGACGCGGATGTTGGTTTAAACGGTATAAAGACGTACAAACTAACCCCGAATGAGTATTTTGTGTTGGATGTACAGAGCACTGGTGATCACAGTGTATCTCCTGAACTGGTGCTACAAAAAGCGCTGGATCGAGAAAAGCAGGCGGTTGTTGAACTCACACTGACTGCGTTAGACGGAGGGAAACCTCCCAGATCGGGTTCTATGCAGATCAGAGTTAATGTGCTGGATGCAAACGATAATCCCCCCATATTCAGCAAATCACTGTACAAAGTTCAAGTGGAAGAAAATGTGGTTAATGGCACAGTGTTGTTGACATTATCAGCTACTGATTTAGATGAGGGCGTTAATGCCAAGATTATTTTCTTGTTTAAAGAGGAGGTGGGTTTTAACCACAATACTAAGTTTGATTTGAATGAAAATACTGGTGAAATTTCTGTCAAGGGGAATATTGATTATGAAGAAATCCCTGCCTATGAGTTTCGTGTTCAAGCGAGAGATAAAGGAAGTCCTCCTCGTATTGCATATTGCAAGGTATTAGTGGAAGTGATGGACGTCAATGACAATGCTCCGGAGATCTTGGTGACGTCACTCATGAGTCCAGTGAAGGAGGATGCAGAAATAGGCGCCGCCGTTGCCATGGTGACGATCACTGATAAAGACGCAGGAAAGAACGGCCTGACGAACTGTAAGATTGCTGGATCGGTCCCGTTTAAGCTAAAATCTAACTATAAAAACTACTACTCGTTGCTTGTTGACGGTCCTCTTGACAGAGAGTCTGTCTCCCTGTACAATGTGTCTATTATAGCCACGGATGAAGGAACACCGTCTCAGTCGAGCACAAGCGTCGTTACGGTTCATATTTCTGACGTCAATGATAATCCGCCCGTGTTTACGGAAAATCCAATTAATATTTATGTCAAAGAAAATAGTCCGAGTAACACTGTGATGCATGTGCTGACTACAATGGATTCTGATTTAAATGAGAACGCAAAATCATCCTACCAGTTGATCAGCACTTCTGGCAAAAACAGAGACGTCGCCTCCATGGTCACTGTGAATTCACAGACGGGAGAAATAGTCAGTTTGCAGTCGTTTAACTACGAGGAGTTGAAAGCATTTCAGTTCAAAGTTCAGGCCACAGACTCTGGTGTTCCTCCGCTCAACAGCAACGTAACGGTCAACATTTATATCCTGGATGAAAACGACAACAGTCCCAACATCCTGGCGCCCTATTCTGAGCACGGCTCGGTTAACAGTGAGAACATCCCCTACTCTGCTGAGGCGGGATACTTTGTGGCAAAGATCAGGGCTGTAGACGCAGACTCTGGATACAACGCGCTGCTCTCCTATCACCTGTCGGAGCCCAAAGGAAACAACCTGTTCCGCATCGGAAGCAGCTCCGGGGAGATCAGGACTAAGAGGAGACTGAGCGACAACGACCTGAAAACCCACCCCTTGGTGGTGTCGGTGTCCGATAACGGAGAACCCTCCCTTTCGGCCACTGTGTCTATTGACGTGGTGGTGGTGGAAAGTCCACCTGACATCCAGACTCAGTTCAGACATGTGACCATCAAGGAGGAGACCTTCTCCGATTTGAACTTGTACCTGCTGATTGCCATCGTGTCGGTGTCGGCCATCTTCCTGCTGAGCCTGATCGTTTTGATAGCGGTCAGGTGTCACAGGACGGACGATGGTTTCGGCAGGTACGGCGCCCCCATGATCACCACCCACCCTGACGGGAGCTGGTCTTACTCTAAGGCTACTCAGCAGTACGACGTGTGTTTCAGCTCAGACACACTGAAGAGTGACATGGTGGTTTTTCCCGGGCCGTTTCCGCCCGCGGATGCGGAGCTGATCAGTATTAACGGAGGAGACACTTTTACCAGGACTCAGACTTTACCCAGTAAAGACAAGGTAAGGTTTGTTTGATTTATCTGAACAAAACTAGAAAGTTACCATTCGGAATGCTGAATAAGTGATTTTATATTTATTTCTAACTGTATGGCAGTTAAAAGTTGTGCTTTAAACCAGATAAACGAGTACCGGTAGTTTGCATTATCCATTTGATCACATTTTATAGCCATAGAGAACACAAAGACTCAAAATCCCACAATTCCACTCACCGCTGTGGATTGGTGCTCCAATGCTATCTGTTAGGAAGAAAAAAAAAACACACACACACACACACAAAGAAGGAAGGCCAATCAACCAACATTAAACTTCTTCTTCAGACTGTAGGAATATATTTCGATTTTTCAAGTGTCCGACTTAGAAGATTGCAATGCCAAGTTTATGACAGACCACCCTCACAGAATGTTGTGGCCTCAAATAATGTGAACAAGTTAGTCTTTTTCAGCATGTTTGCTCAGTGAGGCCACATTAGTATAGATATGAATTTGATAAAAGCGGGTAGTAACAAGAAAAAGTTATTTTGTTTTCATGTAAGTTTTTAGTTAGACATCTGGACATGTGTAAATATGTGTAAATATGTCCACACAGAGTCGATTTGAGCAGAGTCTTCCTCAAATCGCCTCCTGTCTTTTGTCTTTTTGCCAACAAATACAAACAATTTTAATGATGATTTGGTATTTATCATATTTCATTCAAATTAATCCCAAATAGTAACGTGATCAATGGGAATAGAATTTGTAATTGTTGGACAGCCCTAAGTATTTTTTTAGTAGGTTAATGAAAAGTTAAAGGCAATTGGACGATTGATGAAATTCACCGTCTTTATAAAGCCCTTTTGGTTGTCAAATGTTGACTTTTACTCTATTGAAACTATTTGACACAACTCAGTGTCAAACAAAGCATCACATACTGTGCTGGTCCAATGTCAACACATAGGTACACTGCCCATGCCCACCAACCCCGCCCAGCTCCACAAATCAAATTTATAATAACCAATAAAACTGAACCCCTCTTGGCCAAAGACTTCACGTGTTGCAGTTTGCTCAAAATCTTGAACACACTTTAGATCACTTCTTTGAACTCCTTGTGTGATGAAGTAGATCAAGTGGTGTGTCTTGAATAGCATGCCAAACTTGATGTAACCACGGTAAATAATGCAGATACTGTATTAGGTAGGGATGAAACAATCCCTTAAAGATGTGAGTTAATGATATCACATTGTGTTTAAATGGTTCTTTGGAATTGCATTTGTATGTGCTTTGAGTAAATGGACAGAATATAGATGTGTTATGATCAGTTCTATCGAGATGCAAAGCTGTTTATTTTCAATTGGGTGAATGTGTGTGTGCACGCATGTGCGGATGTTTGTTTTTGCATATGTGTGTGCGTTCGTGGGTTTGGCTGTGTCTTAAATGCATTACAGTGTCGTGGAAATTTTTTGGAGGCTACTTTAAGAACATTGGTGAATAACAAAGAATAGTCAGAATGGTCTTTGGATGTTTATTTTTGATTCCTCAAAAGATACAAGTCTTACACAGAACAAACTCGTCTGCAGGAGATTACAAAATACACAGGGCAGGACTGGGTTTGTATCCATTGAGAGGAGGTCAACGTGCTATCAGTTCGTAGATGTGCTGGTGTGATCACTTGGTTCTACTCACAAAATGAAGAGGCACACATTGTTTGGAAGACAGATGTTTGATGAAGTAATAGACATCTTATTCACCGAAGCTGAGTACATGCTACGATTTTGACTTATTGGTCCCCTCGTGTGAGTTTCACACACTTCTTCGTACTTTTCCACTGAGGACAATATATTTTCAACTGCATAGAGATGGGTTCAGATAATAAGCATATTTTCTTCAGAAGCATCGTTTCATCACAAACATCTTCCACAAAAAAGAGCATATAGGCAAAGTCTCACTGCAGGCAAGAAAGCTGATGAATATTTGCACTGAATTCAATTCAAACAATTCCAACTAAAACAAAGTGTTTTTTTTTCCTAATGTGCTGAACAAAGACCATTCAAAATCATATGTGCTGCCATGAATGCAGCCCTCATTCCCTTTCATGACCAAATTGGTCTTTTACGTTTGTTTTTTTTTTACTTCAACAAATCATGTGAGGATGTGCTGATGTGACTGGAGCTCTCCATGGTGCTGAAACTGCCCGTGTTCCATTCAGTCTCTAGGTATTTTCTTTGTTGTGATTTCTGGAAATAATAATGTGAAAGAGGATTCTTTTTCTTGTTTTCTAGCAGTTAAATCAAACAGTGACTATTTCAACATTGAACGCAAAGAGAAATTATGCTCGTGAATAGAACTTTCATATCAGAAGAGGGCTTTTTTCAGTCAGTAACATAAATGTGCTGCATATCTTCGTAACAGTACATGAGTACAAATGTGTTACACTTGATATTCGTCAACCCGTTTTGTTTCGGACTGTTCATACATTATCATATCACTAGATGTCGCTGGAGACCATGCAAAAAAAAATGTCTTGCGTCAGTGTGGGCAAACCCCTCAGAAAACGTCACGACTCGGTCGTTCTTTGTGGAAATCGCGTCTGTTCGAGCTACGGCGAGGAACCGAAGCGAGGATGCATTCATAGGAAGGATCGTTGTGTTTTTTTCTCGGATTTAAAATCAGCCTGGAAGTATCTGGGATATATGCGGGAGCAGCGATGGCTTCTTGGGAACACCGGGATAATATTTTCGTCGTGTTTTTCGCTCTGCTTTGTCTCCGCGACTGGACCGAGGCTCAGATCTCCTACTCCGTGTCAGAGGAGGTGGACAAAGGGACGGCGGTGGGAAATCTCGCCAAGGATTTAAATCTCAGCATCCAGCAAGTCAAATCTACCGGTCTTCAGATTCACTCCGGGTATAAAAAACAATATGTCAACATAGATCGGGAAACGGGGCTGCTGATAGTGACGGAGAGAATAGATCGGGAGGAGATTTGCCTTCACGCTGCGAAGTGCTCTTTAAACATGGAAGCCGTGCTGACTGATCCTCGGAGCCTCCATCGTATTGAGGTTGTGATCAATGATATTAATGATAATGCACCCGATTTTCTGGATGAGATAAACGAAATAGATATGATAGAGTCGACCTATGCTGGTGGTAGGCATCCTCTGCCGGTGGCTCAGGACACAGACGTGGGTTCAAACGGTATAAAGACGTACAAACTAACCCCGAATGAGTATTTTGTGCTGGATGTACAGAGCACTGGCGATCACAGCGTGTCTCCTGAACTGGTGCTGCAAAAAGCGCTGGATCGAGAAAAGCAGGCGGTTGTTGAACTCACACTGACTGCGTTAGACGGAGGGAAACCTCCCAGATCGGGTTCTATGCAGATCAGAGTTAATGTGCTGGATGCAAACGATAATCCCCCCATATTCAGTAAATCACTGTACAAGGTGCAAGTTGAAGAAAATGTTGTTAATGGCACAGTGTTGTTGACTGTATCAGCTACTGATTCAGATGAGGGCATTAATGCTGAACTTGTGTATTCATTTGTGGAAACACGACAATTGAATCCTGATGTAAAGTTTAATATAAATGACAATACTGGTGAAATTTCTGTAAAGGGTAATATTGATTATGAAGAAATCCCGGCGTATGAGTTTCGTGTTCAAGTTAGAGATAAAGGAACCCCAACTCGTATTGCATATTGCAAGGTGTTAGTGGAAGTGATGGACGTCAATGACAATGCTCCGGAGATCTTGGTGACGTCACTCATGAGTCCAGTGAAGGAGGATGCAGAACTAGGCGCCACCATTGCCATGGTGACGATCACTGATAAAGACGCAGGAAAGAACGGCCTGACGAACTGTAAGATTGCTGGATCTGTGCCGTTTAAATTGAAATCTAACTATAAAAACTACTACTCGTTGCTTGTTGACGGTCCTCTTGACAGAGAGTCTGTCTCCCTGTACAATGTGTCTATTATAGCCACGGATGAAGGAACACCGTCTCAGTCGAGCACAAGCGTTGTTACCGTTCATATTTCTGACGTCAATGATAATCCTCCCGTGTTTACGGAAAATCCAATTAATATTTATGTGAAAGAAAATAGTCAGAGTAACACCGTGATGCATGTGCTGACTACAATGGATTCTGATTTAAATGAAAACGCAAAATCATCCTACCAGTTGATCAGCACTTCTGGCAAAAACAGAGACGTCGCCTCCATGGTCACTGTGAATTCAGACACCGGAGAAATAGTCAGTTTGCAGTCGTTTAACTACGAGGAGTTGAAGGCGTTTCAGTTCAAAGTTCAGGCCACAGACTCTGGTGTTCCTCCGCTCAGCAGCAACGTGACGGTCAACGTTTATATCTTGGATGAAAACGACAACAGTCCCAACATCCTGGCGCCCTATTCTGAGCACGGCTCGGTTAACAGTGAGAACATCCCCTACTCTGCTGAGGCGGGATACTTTGTGGCAAAGATCAGGGCTGTAGACGCAGACTCTGGATACAACGCGCTGCTCTCCTATCACCTGTCCGAGCCCAAAGGAAACAACCTGTTCCGCATCGGAAGCAGCTCCGGGGAGATCAGGACTAAGAGGAGACTGAGCGACAACGACCTGAAAACCCACCCCTTGGTGGTGTCGGTGTCCGATAACGGAGAACCCTCCCTTTCCGCCACCGTGTCTATTGACGTGGTGGTGGTGGAAAGTCCACCTGACATCCAGACTCAGTTCAGACATGTGACCATCAAGGAGGAGACCTTCTCCGATTTGAACTTGTACCTGCTGATCACCATCGTGTCGGTGTCGGCCATCTTCCTGCTGAGCCTGATCGTTTTGATAGCGGTCAGGTGTCACAGGACGGACGATGGTTTCGGCAGGTACGGCGCCCCCATGATCACCACCCACCCTGACGGGAGCTGGTCTTACTCTAAGGCTACTCAGCAGTACGACGTGTGTTTCAGCTCAGACACACTGAAGAGTGACATGGTGGTTTTCCCCGGGCCGTTTCCGCCCGCAGATGCGGAGCTGATCAGTATTAACGGAGGAGACACTTTTACCAGGACTCAGACTTTACCCAGTAAAGACAAGGTAAGGTGTGTTTGTTACATCTGAACAAAACTAGGAAGTTGTTGCAAGGAATGCTGAAGTCAGTGGTTTTGTATCTTTTTTTTACATGTTGTGCTGTCAAAGATTTGCAGTTTTTCCGAGACAACACGTAATTTGCATTATTCATTTGATTACATTTTATAGCTTTAAACGAGTGCGCAGCACACAATCACTCAAAGTCCCACAATTCCACTCACCACTGCGGATTGGGGCAAGACAGCTATCTGTTGGCAAAACAGGCTCAGTCAGGTTGGACGACTTTGAACAGCATAAATACCCTCTCAATTAAAAGTCTATGTCCAAAAAAAAGCAACAAATAAAGAAAAATCGTCACAAAAAAACAAAAACACAAGAAGGACACCTGACCAACATTAAGGAGTTTGCACTCTGCAGGACTTTGTTTTGTTTTTGCCAGTAGCCTACTGAGGTAACTTCATTGCTCAGATTATAACAACCTAAAGGTATAAGAGGGATACATCATTATTGAGCCGTATTTGATTCAATAAATGGATAAAATAGACAAAATTCTGATTGGTTGTTGTTTTTTGAAATCTAGCTGTAACATCTCTTTCTTTTTTTAAATATTTTAAGTATGTAAATATCTTTATATCAATATCTGTCATGAGTCTTTTTTCCCCCACAAAATAAAATTACTTTTATTATGACTTGACAATTATCATGATTCATCTAAATTAATCCACATCACCTCATGATCAATCTGAATAGAAATTGTTTAAAAGCCCTAAATACTTGTTTTAGTTTTTTGTTTAATTGATAGAAATGAGGACATGACTATGGTGGTAAACTATAATCATTGAGCCCGTTTGGCTGTCATAGATTCACATCTTCTTTTCCGAAGCCATTTGACGCAGCTCAGTGTCAAGCACGACATCGCAGACTGTCGGTCCAATGTCAACACATAGATACCCTGTCTATGTTCACCAAGTCCAGTACCAGAATTAAAGATAAAATAGAAACTGATGTAACCACGAAAGATTTTGCAGATATTTTATTTGGTAGATTTGAGAGAGGCTACAATAGAACTGAGATATCAATATGACTTTGTGAGAAAATGGTTCTCTGGCATTGTAATCAAATTGGATTCTAGGAAATGGACAGATTTTTGGGGTGTTGTGATGACTTCCATCTTGATAAAACGCTGTTTGGCGTTTTTTTCTTACTTTGTATTTGTGCGTGTGTGTGTGTGTGTGTGTGTGTGTGTGTGCGTGTGTGTGTCTAAACTGCAGGATAGAGCATGATACCAAACGTTTAGTGTCAATCAAGGCTCCTGTTTTTTTTCCAATGAATTCCATGAAATAACTTCTGATTTCTTTTCAAGTTATTTTCCCGCCTAAAATGCTGGAACAAAGACAATTCAGTATCTTATTTGACACACATGAATGCAGCCACTCCTCCTTTCTGGACCTTAAAAGTTCTTCTATTCCCTTTATGTACTTTACTAGTTCCTGTGAGGGGATGTGCTGATGTGACTGGAGCTCTCCATGGTGCTGAAACTGCCCGCGTCCCATTCAGTCTTTAGGTCTTTTCATCGTTGTCATTTTGCAAAAGGATATTGTTAAAGCGGAGTATTTTTCTTGTTTTCTGGCAATTACATTAAGCAATGACTATTTCAACTATGAAGAGGAAGCAAAAGTATGCTTGTGAATAGCAATTTTGATATAAAAAGTGGTCTTTTGTTCAGCATTTGATATAAATGTGGGAAAAATCTTGGTAACAGTACACTAGTACAAATGTGTTACACCTGATATTCGTCAACCCGTTTAGTTTCGGACTGTTCATACATTATCATATCACTAGATGTCGCTGGAGACCATGCAAAAAAAAATGTCTTGCGTCAGTGTGGGCAAAACCCTCGGAAAACGTCACGACTCGGTCGTTCTTTGTGGAAATCGCGTCTGTTCGAGCTACGGCGAGGAACCGAAGCGAGGATGCATTCATAGGAAGGATCGTTGTGTTTTTTCTCGGATGTAAAATTAACCTGAAAGAATCTGGGATATATGCGGGAGCAGCGATGGCTTCTTGGGAACACCGGGATAATATTTTCGTCGTGTTTTTCGCTCTGCTTTGTCTCCGCGACTGGACCGAGGCTCAGATCTCCTACTCCGTGTCAGAGGAGGTGGACAAAGGGACGGCGGTGGGAAATCTCGCCAAGGATTTAAATCTCAGCATCCAGCAAGTCAAATCCACCGGTCTTCAAATTCACTCCGGGTATAAAAAACAATATGTCGACATAGATCGGGAAACGGGGCTGCTGATAGTGACGGAGAGAATAGATCGGGAGGAGATTTGCCTTCACGCTGCGAGGTGCTCTTTAAACATGGAAGCCGTGCTGACTGATCCTCGGAGCCTCCATCGTGTTGAGGTTGTGATCAATGATATTAATGATAATGATCCAGCATTTTCGGAAAAACTCACTGAAATAGATATTCCCGAATCTTCCTACGTTGGTGAGAGACATCTCTTGCCGAGAGCTCATGACGCGGATGTGGGTTTGAACGGTATAAAGACGTACAAACTAACCCCGAATGAGTATTTTGTGCTGGATGTCCAGAGCTCAGGCGATCACAGCGTGTCTCCTGAACTGGTGCTACAAAAAGCGCTGGATCGAGAAAAGCAGGCGGTTGTTGAACTCACACTGACTGCGTTAGACGGAGGGAAACCTCCCAGATCGGGTTCTATGCAGATCAGAGTTAATGTACTGGATGTGAATGATAATTCTCCCGTATTCAGCAAATCACTGTACAAGGTTCAAGTAGAGGAAAATGCGGTTAATGGCACAGTGTTGTTGACATTATCAGCTACTGATTTAGACGAGGGCGTTAATGGGGAACTTATTTTCTCGTTCAAAGACAAGATTGATTTTGACCGCAATGCTAAGTTTGATTTAAATGAAGTTACTGGCGAAATCATTGTCAAGGGGAATATTGATTATGAAGAAATATCTGCTTATGAGTTTCGTGTTCAAGTGAGAGATAGAGGAACACCACCTCGTATTGCATATTGCAAGGTGTTAGTGGAAGTGATGGACGTCAATGACAATGCTCCAGAGATCTCAGTGACGTCACTCATGAGTCCAGTGAAGGAGGATGCAGAACTAGGCGCCGTCGTTGCCATGGTGACGATCACTGATAAAGACGCAGGAAAGAACGGCCTGACGAACTGTAAGATTGCTGGATCGGTGCCGTTTAAGTTAAAATCTAACTATAAAAACTACTACTCGTTGCTTGTTGACGGTCCTCTTGACAGAGAGTCTGTCTCCCTGTACAATGTGTCTATTATAGCCACGGATGAAGGAACACCGTCTCAGTCGAGCACAAGCGTCGTTACGGTTCATATTTCTGACGTCAATGATAATCCGCCCGTGTTTACGGAAAATCCAATTAATATTTATGTCAAAGAAAATAGTCCGAGTAACACCGTGATGCATGTGCTGACTACAATGGATTCTGATTTGAATGAAAATGCCAAATCAACCTACCAGTTGGTCAGCACTCCTGCCAAAAACAGAGACGTCGCCTCCATGGTCACTGTGAATTCAGACACCGGAGAAATAGTCAGTTTGCAGTCGTTTAACTACGAGGAGTTGAAGGCGTTTCAGTTCAAAGTTCAGGCCACAGACTCTGGTGTTCCTCCGCTCAGCAGCAACGTGACGGTCAACGTTTATATCCTGGATGAGAACGACAACAGTCCCAACATCCTGGCGCCCTATTCTGAGCACGGCTCGGTTAACAGTGAGAACATCCCCTACTCTGCTGAGGCGGGATACTTTGTGGCAAAGATCAGGGCTGTAGACGCAGACTCTGGATACAACGCGCTGCTCTCCTATCACCTGTCCGAGCCCAAAGGAAACAACCTGTTCCGCATCGGAAGCAGCTCCGGGGAGATCAGGACTAAGAGGAGACTGAGCGACAACGACCTGAAAACCCACCCCTTGGTGGTGTCGGTGTCCGATAACGGAGAACCCTCCCTTTCGGCCACCGTGTCTATTGACGTGGTGGTGGTGGAAAGTCCACCTGACATCCAGACTCAGTTCAGACATGTGACCATCAAGGAGGAGACTTTCTCCGATTTGAACTTGTACCTACTGATCGCCATCGTGTCGGTGTCGGGGATCTTCCTGCTGAGCCTGATCGTTTTGATAGCGGTCAGGTGTCACAGGACGGACGATGGTTTCGGCAGGTACGGCGCCCCCATGATCACCACCCACCCTGACGGGAGCTGGTCTTACTCTAAGGCTACTCAGCAGTACGACGTGTGTTTCAGCTCAGACACACTGAAGAGTGACATGGTGGTTTTTCCTGGGCCGTTTCCGCCCGCAGATGCGGAGCTGATCAGTATTAACGGAGGAGACACTTTTACCAGGACTCAGACTTTACCCAGTAAAGACAAGGTAAGGTGTGTTTGTTACATCTGAACAAAGCTAGGAAATTGTTGCAAGGAATGCCGAAGTCAGTGGTTTTGTATCTTTTTTTTATATGTTGCACTGTCAAAGATTTGCAGTTTTTCCTAGAAAACACATAATTTGCATTATTCATTTGATTACATTTTATAGCTTTAAACGAGTGTGTAGCACACAATCACTCAAAGTCCCACAATTCCACTCACCACTGCGGATTGGGGCAAGACAGCTATCTGTTGGCAAAACAGGCTCAGTCAGGTTGGACGACTTTGAACAGCATAAATACCCTCTCAATTAAAAGTCTATGTCCAAAAAAAAGCAACAAATAAAGAAAAATCGTCACAAAAAAACAAAAACACAAGAAGGACACCTGACCAACATTAAGGAGTTTGCACTCTTCATTGACTTTGTTTTGTTTTTGCCAGTAGCCTACTGAGGTAACTTCATTGCTCAGATTATAACAACCTAAAGGTATAAGAGGGATACATCATTATTGAGCCGTATTTGATTCAATAAATGGATAAAATAGCCAAAATTCTGATTGGTTGTTGTTTTTTGAAATCTAGCTGTAACATCTCTTTCTTTTTTTAAATATTTTAAGTTTGTAAATATCTTTATATCACTATCTGTCATGAGTCTTTTTTCCCCCACAAAATAAAATTATTTTTATTATGATTTGACATTTATCATGATTCATCTAAATTAATCCACATCACCTCATGATCAATCTGAATAGCAATTGTTTAAAAGCCCTAAATACTTGTTTTAGTTTTTTGTTTAATTGATAGAAATGAGGACATGACTATGGTGGTAAACTATAATCATTGAGCCCGTTTGGCTGTCATAGATTCACATCTTCTTTTCCGAAGCCATTTGACGCAGCTCAGTGTCAAGCACGACATCGCAGACTGTCGGTCCAATGTCAACACATAGATACCCTGCCTATGTTCACCAAGTCCAGTACCAGAATTAAAGATAAAATAGAAACTGATGTAACCACGAAAGATTTTGCAGATATTTTATTTGGTAGATTTGAGAGAGGCTACAATAGAACTGAGATATCAATATGACTTTGTGAGAAAATGGTTCTCTGGCATTGAATTCAAATTGGATTCTAGGAAATGGACAGATTTTTGGGGTGTTGTGATGACTTCCATCTTGATAAAACGCTGTTGGGCGTTTTTTTCTTACTTTGTATTTGTGTGTGTGTGTGTGTGTGTGTGTGTGTGTGTGCGTGTGCGTGTGTGTGTCTAAACTGCAGGACAGAGCATGATACCAAACTTTTAGTGTCGATCAAGGCTCCTGTTTTTTTTCCAATGAATTCCATGAAATAACTTCTGATTTCTTTTCAAGTTATTTTCCCGCCTAAAATGCTGGAACAAAGACAATTCAGTATCTTATTTGACACACATGAATGCAGCCACTCCTCCTTTCTGGACCTTAAAAGTTCTTCTATTCCCTTTATGTACTTTACTAGTTCCTGTGAGGGGATGTGCTGATGTGACTGGAGCTCTCCATGGTGCTGAAACTGCCCGCGTCCCATTCAGTCTTTAGGTCTTTTCATCGTTGTCATTTTGCAAAATGATATTGTTAAAGCGGAGTATTTTTCTTGTTTTCTGGCAATTACATTAAGCAATGACTATTTCAACTATGAAGGGGAAGCAAAAGTATGCTTGTGAATAGCAATTTTGATATAAGAAGTGGTCTTTTGTTCAGCATTTGATATAAATGTGGGAAAAATCTTGGTAACAGTACACTAGTACAAATGTGTTACACCTGATATTCGTCAACCCGTTTAGTTTCGGACTGTTCATACATTATCATATCACTAGATGTCGCTGGAGACCATGCAAAAAAAAATGTCTTGCGTCAGTGTGGGCAAACCCCTCAGAAAACGTCACGACTCGGTCGTTCTTTGTGGAAATCGCGTCTGTTCGAGCTACGGCGAGGAACCGAAGCGAGGATGCATTCATAGGAAGGATCGTTGTGGTTTTTTTCTCGGATGTAAAATCAGCCTGGAAGTATCTGGGATATATGCGGGAGCAGCGATGGCTTCTTGGGAACACCGGGATAATATTTTCGTCGTGTTTTTCGCTCTGCTTTGTCTCCGCGACTGGACCGAGGCTCAGATCTCCTACTCCGTGTCAGAGGAGGTGGACAAAGGGACGGCGGTGGGAAATCTCGCCAAGGATTTAAATCTCAGCATCCAGCAAGTCAAATCTACCGGTCTTCAGATTCACTCCGGGTATAAAAAACAATATGTTGACATAGATCGGGAAACGGGGCTGCTGATAGTGACGGAGAGAATAGATCGGGAGGAGATTTGCCTTCACGCTGCGAAGTGCTCTTTAAACATGGAAGCCGTGCTGACTGATCCTCGGAGCCTCCATCGTATTGAGGTTGTGATCAATGATATTAATGATAATGCACCGAAATTCATGGAAAAAATGAAAGAAATAGAAATCTTTGAATCTTCCTATACTGGTGAGAGGCTTCCCCTTCCGGTGGCCCATGACGAAGATGTGGGTTCAAACGGTATAAAGACGTACAAACTAAGCCCGAATGAGTATTTTGTGCTGGATGTACAGAGCTCAGGCGATGACAGTGACTTTCCTGAACTGGTGCTCCAAAAAGCGCTGGATCGAGAAAAGCAGGCGGTTGTTGAACTCACACTGACTGCGTTAGACGGAGGGAAACCTCCCAGATCGGGTTCTATGCAGATCAGAGTTAATGTGCTGGATGCAAACGACAATTCTCCTGTATTCAGTAAATCACTGTACAAGGTGCAAGTAGAGGAAAATGCGGTTAATGGCACAGTGTTGTTGACATTATCAGCTACTGATTCCGATGAGGGCGTTAATGCTGAACTTATTTACTCATTTGTTGAAACGGGACGCTTAAACCCTGAAGTGAAGTTTCATTTAAATGAAATTACTGGGGAAATTTCTGTCAAGGGGAATATTGATTATGAAGAAATCCCGGCGTATGAGTTTCGTGTTCAAGCGAGAGATAAAGGAAGTCCCCCACGTTTTTCACATTGCAAGGTGTTAGTGGAGGTGATGGACGTCAATGACAATGCTCCAGAGATCTTGGTGACGTCACTCATGAGTCCAGTGAAGGAGGATGCAGAAATAGGCGCTGCTGTTGCCATGGTGACAATCACTGATAAAGACGCAGGAAAGAACGGCCTGACGAGCTGTAAGATTGCTGGATCGGTGCCATTTAAATTGAAATCTAACTATAAAAACTACTACTCGTTGCTTGTTGACGGTCCTCTTGACAGAGAGTCTGTCTCCCTGTACAATGTGTCTATTATAGCCACGGATGAAGGAACACCGTCTCAGTCGAGCACAAGCGTCGTTACCATACATATTTCTGATGTCAATGATAATCCTCCCGTGTTTCCGGAAAATCCAATTAATATTTATGTGAAAGAAAATAGTCCGAGTAACACTGTGATGCATGTGCTGACTACAATGGATTCTGATTTAAACGAAAATGCCAAATCAAACTACCAGTTGATCAGCACTTCTGCCAAGAACAGAGACGTCGCCTCCATGGTCACTGTGAATTCAGACACCGGAGAAATTGTCAGTTTGCAGTCGTTTAACTACGAGGAGTTGAAGGCGTTTCAGTTCAAAGTTCAGGCCACAGACTCTGGTGTTCCTCCGCTCAGCAGCAACGTGACGGTCAATGTTTATATCTTGGATGAGAACGACAACAGTCCCAACATCCTGGCGCCCTATTCTGAGCACGGCTCGGTTAACAGTGAGAACATCCCCTACTCTGCTGAGGCGGGATACTTTGTGGCAAAGATCAGGGCTGTAGACGCAGACTCTGGATACAACGCGCTGCTCTCCTATCACCTGTCGGAGCCCAAAGGAAACAACCTGTTCCGCATCGGAAGCAGCTCCGGGGAGATCAGGACTAAGAGGAGACTGAGCGACAACGACCTGAAAACCCACCCCTTGGTGGTGTCGGTGTCCGATAACGGAGAACCCTCCCTTTCGGCCACCGTGTCTATTGACGTGGTGGTGGTGGAAAGTCCACCTGACATCCAGACTCAGTTCAGACATGTGACCATCAAGGAGGAGACTTTCTCCGATTTGAATTTGTACCTGCTGATCGCCATCGTGTCGGTGTCGGGGATCTTCCTGCTGAGCCTGATCGTTTTGATAGCGGTCAGGTGTCACAGGACGGACGATGGTTTCGGCAGGTACGGCGCCCCCATGATCACCACCCACCCTGACGGGAGCTGGTCTTACTCTAAGGCTACTCAGCAGTACGACGTGTGTTTCAGCTCAGACACACTGAAGAGTGACATGGTGGTTTTCCCCGGGCCGTTTCCGCCCGCGGATGCGGAGCTGATCAGTATTAACGGAGGAGACACTTTTACCAGGACTCAGACTTTACCCAGTAAAGACAAGGTAAGGTGTGTTTGTTACATCTGAACAAAGCTAGGAAATTGTTGCAAGGAATGCTGAAGTCAGTGGTTTTGTATCTTTTTTTTATATGTTGCACTGTCAAAGATTTTCAGTTTTTCCTAGAAAACACATAATTTGCATTATTCATTTGATTACATTTTATAGCTTTAAACGAGTGCGTAGCACACAATCACTCAAAGTCCCACAATTCCACTCACCACTGCGGATTGGGGCAAGACAGCTATCTGTTGGCAAAACAGGCTCAGTCAGGTTGGACGACTTTGAACAGCATAAATGCCCTCTCAATTAAAAGTCTATGTCCAAAAAAAAGCAACAAATAAAGAAAAATCGTCACAAAAAAAACAAAAACACAAGAAGTACACCTGACCAACATTAAGGAGTTTGCACTCTTCATTGACTTTGTTTTGTTTTTGCAAGTAGCCTACTGAGGTAACTTCATTGCTCAGATTATAACAACCTAAAGGTATAAGAGGGATACATCATTATTGAGCCGTATTTGATTCAATAAATGGATAAAATAGCCAAAATTCTGATTGGTTGTTGTTTTTTGAAATCTAGCTGTAACATCTCTTTCTTTTTTTAAATATTTTAAGTTTGTAAATATCTTTATATCACTATCTGTCATGAGTCTTTTTTCCCCCACAAAATAAAATTACTTTATTATGATTTGACATTTATCATGATTCATCTAAATTAATCCACATCACCTCATGATCAATCTGAATAGCAATTGTTTAAAAGCCCTAAATACTTGTTTTAGTTTTTTGTTTAATTGATAGAAATGAGGACATGACTATGGTGGTAAACTATAATCATTGAGCCCGTTTGGCTGTCATAGATTCACATCTTCTTTTCCGAAGCCATTTGACGCAGCTCAGTGTCAAGCACGACATCGCAGACTGTCGGTCCAATGTCAACACATAGATACCCTGCCTATGTTCACCAAGTCCAGTACCAGAATTAAAGATAAAATAGAAACTGATGTAACCACGAAAGATTTTGCAGATATTTTATTTGGTAGATTTGAGAGAGGCTACAATAGAACTGAGATATCAATATGACTTTGTGAGAAAATGGTTCTCTGGCATTGTAATCAAATTGGATTCTAGGAAATGGACAGATTTTTGGGGTGTTGTGATGACTTCCATCTTGACAAAACGCTGTTGGGCGTTTTTTTCTTACTTTGTATTTGTGCGTGTGTGTGTGTGTGTGTGTGTGTGTGTGTGTGTGTGTGTGCGTGTGTGTGTCTAAACTGCAGGACAGGGCATGATGCCAAACTTTTAGTGTCGATCAAGGCTCCTGTTTTTTTTCCAATGAATTCCATGAAATAACTTCTGATTTCTTTTCAAGTTATTTTCCCGCCTAAAATGCTGGAACAAAGACAATTCAGTATCTTATTTGACACACATGAATGCAGCCACTCCTCCTTTCTGGACCTTAAAAGTTCTTCTATTCCCTTTATGTACTTTACTGGTTCCTGTGAGGGGATGTGCTGATGTGACTGGAGCTCTCCATGGTGCTGAAACTGCCCGCGTCCCATTCAGTCTTTAGGTCTTTTCATCGTTGTCATTTTGCAAAATGATATTACTAAAGCGGAGTATTTTTCTTGTTTTCTGGCAATTACATTAAGCAATGACTATTTCAACTATGAAGAGGAAGCAAAAGTATGCTTGTGAATAGCAATTTTGATATAAGAAGTGGTCCTTTTGTTCAGCATTTGATATTAATGTGGGAAAAATCTTGGTAAAAGTACACTACTACAAATGTGTTACACCTGATATTCGTCAACCCGTTTTGTTTCG
Organism: Fistularia commersonii; assembly: GCF_037954325.1. Lineage (NCBI taxonomy): Eukaryota > Metazoa > Chordata > Actinopteri > Syngnathiformes > Fistulariidae > Fistularia > Fistularia commersonii. The sequence goes on from NC_141296.1 coordinate 3,436,730, forward strand.
GACTGTTCATACATTATCATATCACTAGATGTCGCTGGAGACCATGCAAAAAAAAGTGTCTTGCGTCAGTGTGGGCAAACCCCTCAGAAAACGTCACGACTCGGTCGTTCTTTGTGGAAATCGCGTCTGTTCGAGCTACGGCGAGGAACCGAAGCGAGGATGCATTCTTAGGAAGGATCGTTGTGGTTTTTTTCTCGGATGTAAAATCAGCCTGGAAGTATCTGGGATATATGCGGGAGCAGCGATGGCTTCTTGGGAACACCGGGATAATATTTTCGTCGTGTTTTTCGCTCTGCTTTGTCTCCGCGACTGGACCGAGGCTCAGATCTCCTACTCCGTGTCAGAGGAGGTGGACAAAGGGACGGCGGTGGGAAATCTCGCCAAGGATTTAAATCTCAGCATCCAGCAAGTCAAATCTACCGGTCTTCAGATTCACTCCGGGTATAAAAAACAATATGTTGACATAGATCGGGAAACGGGGCTGCTGATAGTGACGGAGAGAATAGATCGGGAGGAGATTTGCCTTCACGCTCCGAAGTGCTCTTTAAACATGGAAGCCGTGCTGACTGATCCTCGGAGCCTCCATCGTATTGAGGTTGTGATCAATGATATTAATGATAATGCACCTGAGTTTGTGGAAAAAATGAGAGAAATCGATATGATTGAGTCGTCCTATACCGGCGAGAGGCTTCCGCTACCAGTGGCCCATGACGAAGATGTGGGTTCAAACGGCATAAAGACGTACAAACTAACCCCGAATGAGTATTTTGTGCTGGATGTACAGAGCTCAGGGGATGACAACGTGTCTCCTGAACTGGTGCTACAAAAAGCGCTGGATCGAGAAAAGCAGGCGGTTGTTGAACTCACACTGACTGCGTTAGACGGAGGGAAACCTCCCAGATCGGGTTCTATGCAGATCAGAGTTAATGTATTGGATGCAAACGATAATTCTCCTGTGTTCAGTAAATCACTGTACAAGGTGCAAGTAGAGGAAAATGTTGTTAATGGCACAGTGTTGTTGACATTATCAGCTACTGATTTAGACGAGGGCGTTAATGCTGAACTTATTTACTCATTTGTTGAAATGGGACGCTTGAACCCTGAAGTGAAGTTTAATTTAAATGAAATTACTGGGGAAATCTCTGTCAAGGGGAATATTGATTATGAAGAAATCCCGGCCTATGAGTTTCGTGTTCAAGCGAGAGATAAAGGCCCCTTTCCTCGTTTTTCACATTGCAAGGTGTTAGTGGAAGTAATGGACGTCAATGACAATGCGCCAGAGATCTTGGTGACATCGCTCATGAGTCCAGTGAAGGAGGATGCAGAAATAGGTGCCGCCGTTGCCATGGTGACAATCACTGATAAAGACGCAGGAAAGAACGGCCTGACGAACTGTAAGATTGCTGGATCGGTGCCGTTTAAGTTAAAATCTAACTATAAAAACTACTACTCGTTGCTTGTTGACGGTCCTCTTGACAGAGAGTCTGTCTCCCTGTACAATGTGTCTATTATAGCCACGGATGAAGGAACACCGTCTCAGTCGAGCACAAGCGTCGTTACGGTTCATATTTCTGATGTTAATGATAATCCACCCGTGTTTACAGAAAATCCAATTAATATTTATGTGAAAGAAAATAGTCCGAGTAACACTGTGATGCATGTGCTGACTACAATGGATTCTGATTTAAACGAAAATGCCAAATCAAACTACCAGTTGATCAGCACTTCTGCCAAGAACAGAGACGTCGCCTCCATGGTCACTGTGAATTCAGACACCGGAGAAATTGTCAGTTTGCAGTCGTTTAACTACGAGGAGTTGAAGGCGTTTCAGTTCAAAGTTCAGGCCACAGACTCTGGTGTTCCTCCGCTCAGCAGCAACGTGACGGTCAACGTTTATATCCTGGATGAGAACGACAACAGTCCCAACATCCTGGCGCCCTATTCTGAGCACGGCTCGGTTAACAGTGAGAACATCCCCTACTCTGCTGAGGCGGGATACTTTGTGGCAAAGATCAGGGCTGTAGACGCAGACTCTGGATACAACGCGCTGCTCTCCTATCACCTGTCCGAGCCCAAAGGAAACAACCTGTTCCGCATCGGAAGCAGCTCCGGGGAGATCAGGACTAAGAGGAGACTGAGCGACAACGACCTGAAAACCCACCCCTTGGTGGTGTCGGTGTCCGATAACGGAGAACCCTCCCTTTCGGCCACCGTGTCTATTGACGTGGTGGTGGTGGAAAGTCCACCTGACATCCAGACTCAGTTCAGACATGTGACCATCAAGGAGGAGACTTTCTCCGATTTGAACTTGTACCTGCTGATCGCCATCGCGTCGGTGTCGGCCATCTTCCTGCTGAGCCTGATCGTTTTGATAGCGGTCAGGTGTCACAGGACAGACGATGGTTTCGGCAGGTATGGCGCCCCCATGATCACCACCCACCCTGACGGGAGCTGGTCTTACTCTAAGGCTACTCAGCAGTACGACGTGTGTTTCAGCTCAGACACACTGAAGAGTGACATGGTGGTTTTCCCCGGGCCGTTTCCGCCCGCGGATGCGGAGCTGATCAGTATTAACGGAGGAGACACTTTTACCAGGACTCAGACTTTACCCAGTAAAGACAAGGTAAGCCCATCACTTTTAGCTCTTACTCCATGATAGTCATGGATCACATGGAGTTGCACCATGGTGAAAGTCCTATACACAGCAACAGATATGTCTTCCATAACTAAAACATGGTTTCGTAAAGGAATGAAGTTGATGGGCCATACAGGAAGTTGGGGGGTGCAGGACATGTATGCTTTCTCTGAGACAGTGGTGAGCTTTGCTGTAGTTGAGACAGAAAAGTTCAAGGTGGAGGTTGAACGATATAAGGAACCAACTCTTTACCCAGTGCTTTACCCAATACCCAGGACTTTATTCAGTAAAGTCAAGGTATGTCATTCACTGTCATTGTTGTTGTAATTATTATTCTTTATTTTTTTCAATCTTTATCATTACTATCTTATTAATGCCACTGTTGTAACAAGTATGGACTTGTGCCTTTACCAGGTTTACTCATGATTTCTGCCCCTTCTTAAACTGGTTGTTGAGTTAATTCTGTTTTGATCTTTTTAAAAAACAAACCTCTGACATGTTTGAACATTCTGGTACATAATTATTCCAAAAGTGAACTTGTAGTTTTGCAAGGGAAGGCACAGATGGGAACATCTCATGGAAATAGTCAGTATTTTGCATCAGCGGCGCTGTCCCTGGTGCTGAAACATGGCCTTCCGGTGTCATTGTATTATTTGTGGAACGTGGCGGTTTGCTTTTGTTAATGTTGTGTTTGGGCTGCTTCTTCTTTGGAGAGATTTCTTAGACATTCTTGAACTACAATACCCACGCTTCCACGGCTTCCCTACTTCCGTGTTACTAATCGCGTGTTTATGAACTGTCCAATAAGCAGTAGCGGAACTCACATAGACGTAACTCGGCTTGAAAATCGCAAAGGAAGATTCACAAACTATTTTTTTTTCTTTTTCTAACCCTACTGTACATTTCGTAATTCGAAAATATGTAAATAATCGTGTACTGTATAGAATTTACAAGTTAAGTTTCAGCCAAATTTGCAAGAACACATTGATTCACTTGTTAAATCTTACAATTGTACATTTCCCCTCCAAAACAAAGTATTCCTGGGTTCTGCTTATAAGACGACAACATTTTCATGTGGCCAAAAGTGACCTGCAGCCTTTTTGATTTTATCAGATATTGAAGTTGTTTGAATACAGAAGTTCATTTAGGCTTTAATTTTTCAAAATGTGAATTTGGTTTATGACACATTATGTGACATCAGTGGGGGGGGGGGGGGGGGGGGGGGGGTTCACATTTAGGTCTTTATTAGCACAAATGGAAATAGTTATACATGTAATTCCAGATGAGATTTGAAGTAGATGATTGGATTATTTTTCTTTTTAGGGGGAATATACATCACATATAGCTGAATAACTTTCCATCGTCGATCGTGACAATAGGCGTCTTCCTGCAATGAACTGGTAATATTTTGCCACGTGATGTCGCTCGAGACCGCGCGTCGGATTTCTTCCTGTGACGTGAAAAACTCCTCCCCACTCGAGAAACTAAAAGCGTATTGGCCGTCGGTGTAAGGAGTCACTGTGGCAAGAGGGGGGGGGTTGCAGGCTGCTAGTCGTTTTTTTTTTCAATATGGAGAATATGCTTTTTATGAATTATTAGCAGCATTTATCATCTGTGGGATAGAAGATGAGGGTTGAAATAATGGACCAAACTGCGTGGATTCAGATCATCGTGCTGCTTTATTTTTGCGACGGATCCGCCTCGCAGCTGTCTTATTCCGTGTCTGAGGAGGTGAACAAAGGCACCGTGGTTGGAAATATCGCGAAGGATCTGAACGTCAGGGTGAAAGAGCTGGAAAATCGAGATCTTCACATCGTTTCGAGTTACGGCAAAAAATATTTTGACGTGGATCAACGGACCGGGAACCTGTTTGTTGACGAGAGGCTGGACCGAGAGGAGCTTTGTCCGAACATCGCACAATGCGCCGTAAGAATACAAGCCGTTTTGAGCAATCCGATGAATGTGCATCGTATAGATGTCAGCGTTTTGGATATAAATGACAATGCACCGGAATTCATGGAAAATATATATTCTTTAAATATCTCCGAATCAATGACACCAGGAGAGCGGTATCTTCTCCCGATCGCGGTGGACGCGGATGTCGGCAGTAACTCCGTGAAGACATACAAGCTGAGCAACAATGAATATTTCTCGCTGGATGTACAGAGTGGTGGAGAACACGGTGTGTCCGCTGAGCTGGTGCTGCAGAAATCTCTAGATCGTGAGAAAGAGCCGGTAGTTGAACTCATTTTAAACGCCGAAGATGGTGGGAAACCGATTAAAACCGGTAGATTATACATACATATTAATATAATTGATTATAATGATAACGCACCGAGTTTCAGCAACTCTCTTTATAAAGTGCGCGTACATGAGAATGCAGCAGTGGGAACCATGGTCATAAAACTAAATGCAACAGATTTAGATGAAGGCATGAACAGTAAGATCGTGTATTCGATAATGAAACGAAGCAACAGTGACCTGTTAGAAGTATTTGATTTGAATTCAGAAACGGGGGAAATTAGTGTAAAAGGAACATTGGATTATGAAGAGACCCCTGCTTATGAAATCAGGGTTCAAGCAAAGGATCAGGGCGCTGTTCCGCGTACAGCTCACGCCAAACTGCTCATAGAAATCATTGACGTGAACGACAACGCCCCAGAAATCATTGTGACATCGCTGATGTCCCCGGTGAAAGAGGACGCAGAACGGGGGACAATCGTTGCCTTAATCACAGTGACCGATAAGGATGGAGGTCAAAATGGTGCAACCCACTGTAAAGTAGTTGGGTCTGTTCCGTTCAAGCTTACGTCCAACTATAGGAATGATTATTCACTAGTAGTTGATGGACCGTTAGACAGAGAAAACACTTCCACTTACAATATTACCATTAAGGCAGCAGACGAAGGAACTCCTTCTCTGTTCAGCAGCAAAGTCATTACCGTTCAGGTTTCAGACGTCAACGATAACCCGCCTCGATTTCAAGACACTTTGATAAATATATTTGTCAGAGAAAATGGTCCAACCGGATCAAGCATTTATAAGTTGAATGCTCTGGATCCTGATTTGGATCACAATGCCAAATTAAGTTACATGTTGATTGACAGTAACGCATTGAATAACCCAATTTCATCCGTTCTGAACATCAACTCGGAGACGGGAGAAATAGTCAGTTTGCAGTCGTTTAACTACGAGGAGTTGAAGGCGTTTCAGTTCAAAGTTCAGGCCACAGACTCTGGTGTTCCTCCGCTCAGCAGCAACGTGACGGTCAACGTTTATATCCTGGATGAGAACGACAACAGTCCCAACATCCTGGCGCCCTATTCTGAGCACGGCTCGGTTAACAGTGAGAACATCCCCTACTCTGCTGAGGCGGGATACTTTGTGGCAAAGATCAGGGCTGTAGACGCAGACTCTGGATACAACGCGCTGCTCTCCTATCACCTGTCGGAGCCCAAAGGAAACAACCTGTTCCGCATCGGAAGCAGCTCCGGGGAGATCAGGACTAAGAGGAGACTGAGCGACAACGACGTGAAAACCCACCCCTTGGTGGTGTCGGTGTCCGATAACGGAGAACCCTCCCTTTCGGCCACCGTGTCTATTGACGTGGTGGTGGTGGAAAGTCCACCTGACATCCAGACTCAGTTCAGACATGTGACCATCAAGGAGGAGACTTTCTCTGATCTGAACTTGTACCTGCTGATCGCCATCGCGTCGGTGTCGGCCATCTTCCTGCTGAGCCTGATCGTTTTGATAGCGGTCAGGTGTCACAGGACGGACGATGGTTTCGGCAGGTACGGCGCCCCCATGATCACCACCCACCCTGACGGGAGCTGGTCTTACTCTAAGGCTACTCAGCAGTACGACGTGTGTTTCAGCTCAGACACACTGAAGAGTGACATGGTGGTTTTCCCCGGGCCGTTTCCGCCCGCAGATGCGGAGCTGATCAGTATTAACGGAGGAGACACTTTTACCAGGACTCAGACTTTACCCAGTAAAGACAAGGTGAGTTAGAGTCAATGCAGATTGCTGTGTGATGACTGTATCTCTTGTTTGGACGTATAATTGTGAGCAAGATGGGTCATCGTTGAGATTAAGCATTTGTATAGACAGTATATTTCTTAAATGCATGTTAGACCTCACACCATCATTTACAGCTACATCTTTAGGATAAACATTGAAGAATACAAGTATATTGCAATGCTACATTGACTGTATAGCTTTGTCCAAGTCAAAGCGGTTTCCGGTAATGAAGTTAGCAAGTACATGTGATTGCATGGGAGACTGTCCATGGTGCTAAAACAACTTCTTCTTCTTCTCCTCCTTTCGGCTTTCCCCATCAGGGGTTCCCACAACTAATAAACCATCTCCATCTATTTTCTGTATCCTCGTCTCTCACGCCAACAACCTTTATATCCTCTCTCACTATGTCCATCAATCTTCTCTTTGGTCTTCCTCTAGACCTCCAATTCCAGCATCCGTCTACCAGTATATTCACTATCCCTCCTCTGTACATGACCCAACCATCTCTTCTCTCTAAACATCTAACATGTGCTGTCCCTCTGACAGACTCATTCCTGATCCTATCCATCCCGGTCACTCCCAAATAGAACCTCAGCATCTTCATCTCTGCGACCTCCAGCTCTGCCTCCTCTCTTTTCCTCAATGTCACCATTGGTTTCATTCACGTATTTAGTTTTGGCAAAAGTTTTATCCCATATGCCCCCCCTGACACAAACCCTTTGCATTTATCCGTGCTTTGGACCACCTCAGGGAGACACTAGGCTGTGCCGCCCGGAGGCTGCGATGTCCACGGTGCTAAAACCACATCGACATATTATTGCAAGCCGAATTCACTTCAGTAAATGTTTATTTTACTTTCCGGATGATCATTTTTTTCATGAGTAATCCATTGAGCCGGTTCTGCACAGATGGACCGTTATCGGTTGAAACATTTGATAAGGAAACATGATCCATGATAAATTCATTTGACAATATCTCGGATTTAATGCGTTTCATGGGATGTCTTTCAATATCTTGGCTTTACCGCACGGGGTCGCATATGACCAGCGCATTGTAGGACTTCTTGGTCTCCCAGTCTCCTCCTTTTTCTTCTGTGGCGTCAGCAGAGTGACGCTTTGTCGGAGACACCCAAAAGGCGATGGAGGGGTTCGTACGGCAGTGGATGGAAAACAAAATGCTGGCCGATCCACCGGCGTTTTACGGATAAAAACATTATTTTTTTAATACGCACGAATCCTGGAAAGTAGCGATGGCCAGCGGAAGGGAACGTTACTGTATCCGGTGGTTGTTTTTGGTGATCTTATGGGACCGGTGTGCTGCTGAGATTTTCTATTCCGTTCCGGAGGAGGTGGACAAAGGAACGACGGTGGGGAATCTCGCAAAGGATTTAAATGTCAACGTTCGAGATCTGCAAACGAGGAATCTTCATATCGTGTCTGGGTCCAGTAAGGAATATTTCAAGGCGAATTTACGCACCGGCGACTTGTACGTCAATGAGCCTATAGATCGCGAGGAGCTGTGCCAAAATGCGTTAAAATGCACGCTGAACTTAGAGGCGATACTAAATAACCCCATGGTGCTGCAGCCAATCGAGGTGCTGGTAAATGATATTAACGACAACGCGCCGATGTTCGTGGAGGGATCGCATTCCGTGAATATTTCCGAATTATCGCCGACGGGCGAGCGTTTTTTGCTCCCTTTGGCTCTGGACGCGGACACGGGAAGCAACTCGGTGAAGACCTACAAACTTGCCCCGAATGAGTATTTTTCCCTCGACGTGCAAAGCAGCGGGGAACATAGTTTATCAGCCGAGTTGGTGCTGGTGAAAGCATTAGATCGAGAAAAGCAAGCCAATGTGAGTCTGACTCTCACCGCCGTTGACGGAGGAAAACCTCCGAAAACCGGCACGTTGCAAATATACGTTAATGTTCTCGACGTGAACGACAACACGCCGTCCTTCACTAAAACCCTCTACAAGACGCGCGTTAATGAAAATGCACCGATCGGATCGTTTGTGATTCAACTGAGCGCCACGGATTCGGACGAAGGAGAGAACGGGAAGGTGACTTATGCCTTTGTCAAACGCGCAAACTTCGATCCCGCAGATGTGTTTCGAATAAATCCCGACACCGGCGAAATCACCGTAAAGGGTCGTTTGGATTACGAGTCACAGGCGGCGTATGATATTCACGTTCAAGCCACAGACAAAGGCTCGTCTCCAAGGAGGGGGAACGGGAAGCTCTTGGTGGAAGTGGTGGATGTAAACGACAATGCTCCGGAGATCGTGGTGTCTTCTCTCATGAACCCCGTGAAAGAAGACGCCGCTGTGGGAAGCATCGTGGCTTTGGTGACGGTGATTGATAAAGATGGGGGGAAGAACGGCCAGACTACGTGTAAAATCGTCGGTTCTGCTCCGTTCAAGCTTAATTCGAATTATAAAAAATATTACTCGTTAGTTGTGGACGGAGAACTTGACAGGGAAGAAAAGGCTATTTATAATTTGACCATTGCAGCTGTGGATGAAGGGGTTCCACCTCTGTCCAGCAACAGCGTTGTTACTATACATGTTTCTGATATTAATGACAACGCCCCAACTTTTCCTGAACCTGTCATTAATATTTATGTGAAAGAAAACAGCCCAGCTGGATCGATTGGTAGAATAACCGCTGTCGACCCCGATATGAAGGAAAATGCGGCAGTGACTTATTCAATAGTAACATACTCCAAAAACATCCCAATACCTTCAGTTCTTAGCATTAATTCAGACAGCGGAGATGTCATAAGTTTGCAGTCGTTTAACTACGAGGAGCTGAAGGCGTTTCAGTTCAAAGTTCAGGCCACAGACTCTGGTGTTCCTCCGCTCAGCAGCAACGTGACGGTCAACGTTTATATCCTGGATGAGAACGACAACAGTCCCAACATCCTGGCGCCCTATTCTGAGCACGGCTCGGTTAACAGTGAGAACATCCCCTACTCTGCTGAGGCGGGATACTTTGTGGCAAAGATCAGGGCTGTAGACGCAGACTCTGGATACAACGCGCTGCTCTCCTATCACCTGTCCGAGCCCAAAGGAAACAACCTGTTCCGCATCGGAAGCAGCTCCGGGGAGATCAGGACTAAGAGGAGACTGAGCGACAACGACCTGAAAACCCACCCCTTGGTGGTGTCGGTGTCCGATAACGGAGAACCCTCCCTTTCGGCCACCGTGTCTATTGACGTGGTGGTGGTGGAAAGTCCACCTGACATCCAGACTCAGTTCAGACATGTGACCATCAAGGAGGAGACCTTCTCCGATATGAACTTGTACCTGCTGATTGCCATCGTGTCGGTGTCGGGGATCTTCCTGCTGAGCCTGATCGTTTTGATAGCGCTCAGGTGTCACAGGACGGACGATGGTTTCGGCAGGTACGGCGCCCCCATGATCACCACCCACCCTGACGGGAGCTGGTCTTACTCTAAGGCTACTCAGCAGTACGACGTGTGTTTCAGCTCAGACACACTGAAGAGTGACATGGTGGTTTTCCCCGGGCCGTTTCCGCCTGCAGATGCGGAGCTGATCAGTATTAACGGAGGAGACACTTTTACCAGGACTCAGACTTTACCCGGTAAAGACAAGGTAAGGCATATCTGATTAAATAGGTCTGGAAAAGGTGAATACGCCCCATGTTGTTTTATATAGTTTATTCCGATTCTTCCAACTTTGACTTTTCTGTTGTATCAATCTCGAGTTTAATTTCATATAACTTCTGAATAGTTAAAATCGTCTAAGCCAACTTGTGATTTACCCTATAATTTTCCGTAGAGAGGCCTATACAACGACGCAAGGTGTGTAGAAATGACAGTGAAACCTCTACACGCTGAACGCTGTCGCTGTCCTTGGTGCTGAATCTTTTTGTCGCCTTCATATCCGTTTTACAGGATTCTCTTTGTTGCACTTTCTTATACGGTTTTCAAAATGGTACAATTGTATTGAAAAACATAAATAACAGTTATGAACATTGTTACATTAAATACCATTTTTTATATGCAATTCATGGAACTTTCAAATGACAACCTCAATCTTTTCATGTACTTTTTGCCCAGAAATTGAGGTTCATTTTTTTTTTAATTTTTTTTTGCTCAACTCGGATGTGTTCGGATAATAATATTATTTGATGAATTTTGTGGCAACAATGGGTCGTGGCGGAATAACCGTCACCGTTTGGATTCCAGTCGTCACCTCGATTTGTTTGTGCACTGGGTTGTGAGCGCAGCTGTATTTCTCCGTTTCCGAGGAGGTTGACAAAGGAACCGTGGTGGTGGCCAAGCTGAGGAATTACACATCAGCGTTAAGGAACAGCAAAACCGGTTGTTGTGTCTAAGACATCCAAGAAATAATTCGATTTGGGTTTAAAATCTGCCAGATGGTATGTTTTTGCGATAGGATCGATCAGAGGGGGATCTGCTCTGATACAGTAAAATGTTCCCTCAATGTGGAGGCAATTCTCAATCACTCAGCATCATATAGAGGTTCAAATAATTGACATAAACGACAATGCGCCGTTCAGGCCAGAGTATGTGTTTCAGTCCTGTTCAAGATAAAAAACACATACAAGAATTATTATTCTTTGGTTGTGGAAGGAGCTCTGGACATAGAAAAGGCGCCCGTGTATAATACAACAATAACAGCGGTGGATGATGGGGTCCCTCCGCTTTCCAGTACACATGTTATTACACTTCACATTTCAGACGTCAATGATAATCCATCGAGATTTAAAAGAAAATGTCATCCATGTTTTTGTCATGGAGAACAGTCCAGTAGGTACCGTTATCTATAAAATGACCGCGGACGATCCTGATGTAATGCGGAGCTGATCGCTTTCAATGGAGACACTTTTACTGGCACCCAAACATTACCCACTACGGGAACGGCAAGATATTATCATTTTAACCTGATAACTTGCGTATTATTGTTGTAAGTCAAAGGTTTTAGCTCCTCCTCAAGTTTTGCCACGAACTGGTAGTTAGTGTCAGAAGAGCTGTCCGTGGTGCTGAAAAGTGAGGCCTCCAAAAGGCTCCTCGCTCAGGCGCTCTTGTTCCCAGCAAACAAGCATGGCGCATTATGTCATTGTGGAATGTCTCCCATGGCTGTAAATTAATTTTCAATAGAGCATCAGCTGTGTAAGGGTGAATTAACAACTTAATTTCATATTTTAACAAACTCTCGCCTCAGTGGCTGCCCCCATGAAAATACAAATTTGATAATTGTATACTATGATAGAAAACAGGAGCCCCCCTTCTTGTGTCTGGAAGACGGATTTGAAGTCACTCAGCTTAGCATCCACACGAGAAATTCCTTCTTGACACATTTGCCGCTAAATTGTTACTTATTGTGGCATAAATGATTTAAAAACATGGGGTGCTTCAGAAAACACAAGGACCACCATATAGTTCACTATAGATTTTTACCCTACAGCTTTCTTGCTCCCTTTCTGTCTTGTTGCAAAAATACTTTGTTAACCCGTTTGATTTTCTGGGAAAGTATGGACTGCTTGGGGAAAAGAAGTGCTTGAAAAGTGTATTAAGATTTCTGAGAGATATTAATCAGCGAGTTATTCTTACTACTTGATGTAACTGGAAAAAAATATGTTGTGCCAGTGAGAGTGTGATAGTATCTTCTAATATTCTTCCATTTTGCACCTTTTGGTTGTTGACCGCGTTCCCTTCGAGTGCACTGAATGCTTGTCCACAGCTTTTTGCCCTTGAGTGACATCAGCTGTTTGAGGTTGTATTGTAGGAATTCTCACGGTATTTTTAGTCCAACTAGAGAATGTCTGTTCAGGGTACGGGGGAGCCACGTGGCTTAAAAAAGTTTGACCGTCGGAGCTGAACTTTTTCCGCAAGCGCTCAGAATACCCCTCCTTGAAAACCTCTCGGACAGCAATATTGAGAAAGATAAGACTCAACAAAATGGCACAAAATGACAACACAGCTGGAGAAAAATGACATTAAATAAACACTTCAACTGCATCTTGAAAAGGTTTTAAGAATATTTCCTGTCCTGGTGACATGAAAGGGTACAATTTGCAGTGAGTTCTAGGTGTTGGATCGCTTCATTTCAAGTGAGTGAGTCGTCTATAGCTCATTTTTGTATGATTTTAAATGACATCACATTGAGCTGAGGAATAGTTGATGAAGAATAAGAATAAGAATAAGAACAACTTTATTAATCCTGAAGGAAATTGCTGTGCCAGAGTTACAGAAAATATAACAGTAATAAATAATAAAAGAAAGGCAGAATTAGAAATAAAAATAAACTATAAACTATAAAGTGTATCAGTGAAACTATAAAGTGAAGATGTTGTGATGTATTCGTAAAACTGGTGTTTTGCTAGTGAGACTTTAACTGCCTATTCTGTTACTACAGAAATCTCCTATTTAATCCATCAGTAATTTATCTTTTGGTAATTCATGATTCAATCTCTTCACACATTTAAGTTCATGGTGATTTATTTTTCTTCATTTCAATTTTCTTTAGTCCAGGCAATTCAAATTTGGATGCTCTGTCATATTCTCGGACAACAAAACTCCTGTTTTATTTTTTTTCTGCTGAGAAATTTGTCATGGTAGGAAGCAAACTAAGAAAAGAAAAAAAAAAAGAGCCAAGGTGTCAGTAATATAAACGTCAGATCTATTTTAGTGCCTTTGCACTGCTGAAGACGTAAAAGCAAAATCTCCCTGCGCTACCTCAATCATTTTTACCCGTGCTTTTCTTTTGCCATCATATATCAGTGATAACTGGAAAGAGTTTATGATTATTACTGAATATTCTTATTTAGGGCAACAGGAAAGTAGATTTCAATTGAGGATCAGCGTTTCTCAACCCTAGTCCTTAAATATGTTTGCCTGTTCAAATAACCCCGATTTCAGTTAATAGGTTTATACCAGATTGCAGATTTTGACAGCAGCCCATTTCTTTTCTGTTTGTTGTGCTCCATATTAAGTGCTGTACATGTCTAAAAATCCCCTAGAACAGCACTGGTACATGCAGTCTTAAAAAGAGCTTTAACTGAGGCGAAAAAGGCAGAAAAATCTATTTAGCACGGAAGCCCCTTTACAAAGTCTTCTTGCCATGCTATGTTTTGTATCCTTGCATTCTTGACAAAAGACCATGGAAAAACAGATTTATTCAGTGTTTTGCTCTGTACATGGGGCTTCACAAAAACATATATATATGCAAACGATAAGATAATTTCACATTCATTTCCGTGCGTCCATCACAAAGTAAAACTCATGCCACGTCTTTCTCTGTGCTCCCTCCCTCTGCTGTTCAGTCCCTGAGAAGGTGAGCAGCTGAGAAACCTAACAGGGAATTAGCGTCCATCTCTGTAAACACGCGTGTTCCTGGTCCCGGGGCACCGCAGACACGATGTAACACAGTTTCATTAAATATCTTACTCGATCATGCCAAGGGCCCCGAGAGAGAAGTGGCTTGTGTGATATAACTACCCCTTTTCTGTGAAGCTGTTGTGTTTAATTGTATGGCCTATATTTCTATGCGTTCATTAACGTTTGTTTAGTCTGTGTTTGTGTGTGAATGCACTGGGGTGAACCTCAGTGTACTGTGGTGCGGTGGATCTGTGGCGCTTTGACTCACTCAGACGACATGACCTCATTTCAGGGAGTGGTTCAGCACAAACAATCATCGTCAGATCTGCTAAAGCTCCGTTCGTGCGGCCGTGTTTGTGTGTGTGAAGGACATCCAACCGCGGCTTTGCACACTCAACACGCAGACTTCTTATTATTTTTTCTGGCGACGTGTGTGTCTGTGTCGGATTGTATGTGGGTCATCGTGTGATTTAAAGATGGCTGCGCGCAACATGCGCCATCTCGGCCGACCTGCGCTGTTTTTTCTCGCTTTTTTTCCTCTGATAAAATCTCCATGTGCTCCAGCGCCATGCGTTGTGCTTCCCGGAACAATGCCCGGAGCAGCTTCTCTGCGTAAAAGCGCTTCAATATGCGTTGTGTGTGCTGCAGCTCCCCGTGAATGTGAGCGAGGCAGTTGGGGGGAGGGGCAGGTAATTTTCCGCTTTTCGCTGCAGAGGCAGGGGGGCTACAGTACCGATCATGGTATCGGCTCTGCGGCTGGGACGGGCAGCAACACATTCTGTCAGTCATAGTTAAAGCCATTGGGCGGGGCGAAGGAGCGGAGAGGATGAGGAGAGTCTTCATCCTAGAAGCCATCATGCTATCGTGTTTTTTTTTTCTTCTTCGCTGCAGTTTATTACCTCCAAGCACTCGGTGTTTTATTGATCCATAATATGTATATATTTGAAAAGGTTTAGTGAGCTCTGCCAGATGATATGACATGGTGTTTTTATTTTTTTTTTTGTTCAGTGAAAGCTTTCTGCCCCCCCCCCCCCCCTCCCTGAGCTGGGAAATGTATTCAATTATTGATTCTGCTGAATATTATCTTGGTTCAGGCGCACAGCAATGTGGCTCACAGCTTGTTATCCCACAATAAGCTTTCATTTAAATACTATCAGCTGATGATACATTTACATGTTGTTTATTTATATGGAATTATATATAAATCATGCACACAGGAGATCTCGCTTGTTATGTATTCCACTTCCTGTTTCAAGGGTGTGTCCTTTGTGTTGTGCAAGTGAGGTTGGCGCTGCTACTTGTGGTTGCCATGGAAACTGTTCTGAGCCTTAATGCAATGATGAGCTAGTCTGTTTCCATGGAGCGGCCATCACCCGCCCCCAACCGGGCACAAATAGGAAGGGAACAAAGTGTATTCAATGGAGACGCACAGAGGGAAAAGATGTAGATGAAATTCGAGCAGCCCCATGAGAGGAAATGCAAGGAAAAGGGATAAATGGAGCGGGACAGTGTGAGAGAAACATGAGAACGGAGAAATGCTTTAAAAATAGAGTGGGATTTTGGAGGCAGACAAATACAATGCAGACTTTTGCCATGAGCCTAAGCTAGCGAGAAAATGGAAGCTTTGGAGGATGAGATGGACAGAATGCAAAATATACTCCCTGTAGCTAAGTGGGAACAGAGCAAGCTTTCAATTGGTCACAGATAAAGCCACAAATTTATCACCAACCCACTTCTACCAAACCATCCTCTATCCGTGCTCCCTTCCCTCTTCGTGACATTGGGATGTCGTTGCAGTCATTAGATTAGCTTTGTCATGCTCAGAACCTTGGTTTCCATCCTCTCCCGGCCCGCAAAGGATACAAAGCAGAGACATCCAAAGAGGGAAGTGTCCAAAGCCTGCCTGCATTTCCTGATAGCTTTGTTCAATGCCACAACAAGCATCTGCTTGATTTATGCACAGGCTCAACTGGGACAGCCGAGGAGCTGTTTAACCCTTACAAAGCCCCGGAGGGAGGGATTTAGTTTGCTTTCAGTTTTCTCATGCCCTTTATTTTGGAAATTGCGATACTCAAGGGATCAACAAACAATAAGTAAACAAATAAATAAAGGGTACCCCCACTGGCTCATTTTGGTCACCTTGCTAAAACAGTTGTGATGACATTGGGAATTGGAATAATGGAAAAGTTTTGTGCATTGACAATGGAAAACTAGTGGAAGTAGGAAAATAAAAATGCAGGATAAATAAGTAGTGATGTCGATATCAATTTTTTTTTTCAATTTTTTTTTCAATGTTGCTTTTATTTTACAATGATAAAGGCTGTACAAGGTTACACCAGATAATTATTTTTCTATTCGTTTGACATTGCCTTTTCCTGTGTTTTCATATTGTCAGTCCTTATATGATGATGATTTAATTATTTTATATACTAAATAATACAAGATTTCTTATTTCAGCAATGGACAGCTCCTTGCTTTGTATCGTGGCCTATTCACAATTTCTCCCTGTCACTGCATGGAAAATAACCACCACAAGAGAGAGGAAAAAAATCATCTGTGCTCCATTTCTCGTTTGACACTCCCTATCATCCCCCCTCTCTCTCTCTCCCTCTCTTTCCCGCACACACACACACACACACACACACTAACACACACAGGAGATTAAGTCTAAGTGCTTTGGCTTAATGAAAGCCTGTGAGGATGGGCGGCGGGATGATGATCACGTGTCCAAACCCTGTATGATCAGTTTGATCCAATAGAGGGAGCAACTTCACCATCTCTTTCACCCTTGGCCGTCTTGAAGGCCTCCACCGCTTTGACAGGCACATTGTCATTGATTGACATTGCTTTGCGGTTTGTCGAGTACGTGTATGGGATCTAAAGAACCTATCTTTTCAACACTAATGTTACATCTGGAATAAACAAGCTGTCGGCTTTTTGACTTGTGTTGATTTGAATGAACGTGAATATTTTGCTACTGCAGACCCAGTATCCGCCTACAAATAGATCTGCAGACATTCTTTTTCTCATTTTCTCCTCTTACTCTTCCTGTTAGGTTGTGTAATGATAGATGAGAATACTGATGTATGGAATATATTTTCAGTATCCTTTGTTTTTTGTGAAAGAATTCAGTATCTGTCACATTCAATTTACGGGTATACATTTCCAGTATGATTAACGGACGCTAACATCCCCCCCCCAATCAGTTCCTTAGAACAAACTCACTAAATCAGAGAATTGGAGTAAACTGAGGTTGCTGTGATCCAACATGCATGAAATATGTATTGTGTTGTGATGGTATTTCTGTGCTTCTTTGTGTTTGCATGCAAGTGTGCTGAGAGAAGATAACAAGGGCCATACTTCATAATATCCCAGCATGGGTATTATATTGGACACAAAGTAGAGGGCTGAATTATATGACGGGCTATTATGGATGGTACTTTGATTGCATTTTACAATGGCTTCTTGCAGTATTAATGAGACTGATTCTTGAGGAAGGGACTGTCATTTATATTTTGGCCAGTTTCTACTGATGACATCAGATATTGGAGCTTTAATGGCCTCAAGAGAAACTGAACATCTGTGTTTTGGCTCTTCTCGCTGAAGACCTGCTGTTTCACTGTCACCCAATTTGGTCTACTGAGAAAAAAAATGCAATTTGTTACTTAACACTTAAAAAAAAAACAATGTTGAAAAGACTATTAAGGGGCAATTGGGAGGGAAAGAGTGTGTGTGCCTGATTTAGACTGTTGAGGATACAAAACATGAATGAATATGCTCCAAAAAGAAAGTCGAAAGCAGGGTTAAAATGAACACTAATGTTCAAATTAACACTTTTAATCAGCAATTTGATGGTACATATCAAGTATTGTCTGATTGAGGAAACAGAATAACATCATTCACAGCTCACAAGTGAAATGTTAAATAACCCGGGATGTTTGTGACGCACGATTCATGTTGGAATAGACGTATGAATTTCATGCAGGTATTCAAAAATAGTCTTGCATCCTCAAGTTGATGGATAGACAAGGGGGAAAAAAAAGAATAAGAGTAATGTCAACTGTAATTCCAGCCCCCCTGTGTAATTGAAGAGATATGCTTTGCATGTTTCATGTTTGTGTCTTGTCAAACAAGTAGGTCCACAAACCCCAACAGGAAAATATTCTAAATGTCACAGACCATGCAGAGAGACACTTGAAAGGAAGCCTGCGTTATCACCGCTGGTCAGTGGGTAATAATGGAGAGAGCCCATTTTCAAAACACATCTAGATATTTATTTTTTCTAAATAAGTGGGTTTTCTTTCTATGAAATGTGTACTGTGGTCGATTTTGCCACCCACTTCTTGTTGCTTTAGACACTCTTGCAGCATCTGAGTGAGTCACTGTCTTCTCGCCGTCTCCAATGATCGCAGGCGCGATATCATTGCCGTGGGCAGATTTTGCGTGGGTGAGGATGAGGGGAAGAAGACAAGAGGGGAGCGATGTGTGTCGAGGATGTGCGTCTTGGACTCTGTGACTTGTGTGAAATAGAAAGGCTCAGGCTTTTTATGCAACAGTAACAATTTACAATCTGTGAGCTCCGCTAGAAATTTAATTAGTTTTTGAAAGGCATTGTTTTCTGAAGAAGTCATATTTTATTTAAAAGTTTAAAAGTTACACGATCAAGTGTATCTATTGAGGAAAAAAAAAAAAAAGCATAAAAAAAACTTCCATTATTGTCCATGAACGAAGTAAAGACATCTCCAGTCAAGCTGGAGACACGCATGGATGTCACTTACACTTCCTACCCAGAAAAAAAAAAAAGTTTAAAATGCATCTACTTCAATATTGAGATTCTGATAAACTTCAGTTGATGATTTGTTTGTTAACTCTGAATAATGTGTCTGTTTGAACACTTGAGTCTTTGTCAGGGCCAAACATTCTCAGCCTTGTAATATGCAAATTGTAGCCAAATATCTGTGGCCTCCTCCCTTTATAAAATATATGAATGCAAAAGAGGGAAATAATTTATTCAAAATATTCACACAAAATATATTATTTTCGATCTATATTTTAAAAATGCCAAAACATACATTCGCATACATTCATTTTTGTCATCATAACAACATCATTGGTGTCAAGAGTGTCAGTATATATCGCAATAAATATTCTTTATAGACTCCAAACAGAAAGTCATATCTAAAGCAAATGGTTACACGGTGATTATAATGCTTTTATATTAATATGATCATTCAAATGAACACAATATTTCTGTTTTTCTTTGTATTTGGTTTGCAATGTTTTCGAGAGGCACTGTCATATTTACCATACAGTGGATTACCCTATTGTGGGTTTGTGTTGACCAATTTTATAAATCACTTTTCTGGCGCACATGGAAAAGGGCGGTGGCACCGCGAAACGGAGGGGAGACAGTAGTGTCGATTAATTTCACCGTGCGTGCGCAGCTCCCACGGCGAGCTTATAAAATGATAGATGCGCTGACAAAGCTGTGTTTTCCACCACAAGAATTCATTTTTTTTTTTTTTATTGGATCGTCGTCGATCATTTTATCTAAGATGCTGAAATGCAGCCAGCGGTATTTGAGCGAGTTGCTCCCCCTCCTCTTTTTGCCCACACACGCCATCACCACATCGCTGGGAGAGAGAGAGAGAGAGAGAGAGAGAAAAAGAGAGAGAGAGAGCGAGAGAGCAATAGGCAGCATCAGGGAGAGAAGTCAGCCTTGCCAGGAGAATAGATTTTCTATTATTTTTCTTAATCCATGCAGACAAACATGGATGCGAGGAGGGGACATATTCTCATGGGCGCCAGAGAGGATGCGGTGGACGTCTTGCATGTAGTCCGGTTAACGCACGGACTATTTTAATGAGGCGGGCGGGGACGCATATCAAGCTAAAAAAAAAAAAAAAAGCGGAATGCTTTTTCCAACCTGCCTGCCTGCAATGGCCGTGACGGTGCGATGCTGTTACAACGTGAGGGAGAATGTGCCTTTTTCTATATATGTTGTTATTTTCCTACTCGGCGGTCTCACACGCGGACAAATTCAATACTCCATACCGGAGGAGCTGGATAACGGGGCACTGGTAGGTGACATCGTCCGGGATTTGGGTCTGGACCTGAAAAAACTTTCCACCCGACGAATCAGAGTCACGCCTGATAGTGGTAGGAGATATTTCACGATAAATCACAAAACTGGAAAGCTGGTTGTGAGCGACCGCATTGACAGAGAGACGGTGTGCGGATTCAGCGGCACCTGTTCACGCAACTTAGAGGTGGTGTTAGAGAATCCTTTGGAGGTGACCAACGTGGAGGTGGAGATCCTGGACGTCAACGACAACTCGCCGCTTTTCCCCAGAGATGAGTATCAGCTGGAGATCCCGGAATCCGCTCTGCCCGGGACGCGGTTTCACATCGAAGGAGCGCAGGATGCTGATGACGGCACCAACTCCGTGAAGCAGTACCGCCTCAGCCCGAACGACCACCTCGCTCTGGACTCCATAAAACCCTTTTCCAATCATAAACAAATCGAGCTCATTCTCAAAAAGCCCTTTGACCGCGAGCAGATGTCCTCCCATCAGCTAATCCTCACAGCTTTGGATGGAGGCGCCCCACCGCGCAGCGGCACGGCCAAAATCAATGTTCGCGTCCTGGACGCCAACGACCACGCACCCAGATTCGACAGCTCGGTGTACAAAATCAAAGTATCCGAGAACTCTCCGAGAGGCGCCCTTGTGATCAAGTTGAACGCCACCGACCCCGACGAAGGCTCAAATGGGGAGGTTTTCTATTCGCTCAGCAGTTACACTCACGAGAGAGTCAGACAGATGTTTGAAATGGACACGGACACGGGAGAGATACGAGTAAAAAACAACATAGACTACGAGGAGACAAACTCGTATGAAATGTACATTCAAGCGATGGATAAGGGACCGGCCCCGGTTGCAGTTTACTGCAAAGTAGTGGTCGAAGTTTTAGACGTCAACGATAACGTTCCTGAGATTGTGTTGTCGTCTCTGTCGAGCCCCGTACGCGAAGATGCAAGGGCCGACACCGTCGTCGCGCTGATCAGCGTGAACGACCGCGACTCCGGTCCCAACAAACAAATCACCCTGGAGATCATGCCTCGCGTACCGTTTAAAGTCAAGTCCTTCCGGAACCACTACACCATTGTCACGTCCGCTTTCCTGGACCGGGAATCCATTTCGTCCTACAACGTCACCGTCATCGCCACGGACGGAGGCGTTCCATCGCTGTCTTCTCAAATGACCTTTAAAGTCGATGTTGCGGATGTGAATGACAACCCGCCTAAATTTCAACAGACTTCGTATACGGTTTATATTTCGGAGAACAATGCTCCCGGGGCGTCTCTGTGTATCGTGAAGGCCACGGATGCTGACGCGGGAGAAAACGCTCGCATTACCTACACCGTCCTCAATGACAACAGCCACGGTATCCCTGTGGCCAGCTACGTCAGCATCAAGCCCAATACAGGTGAAGCTTATGCTCTGCGTGCGTTTGACTTTGAGAAGTTACAGGAGTTTCACTTTCAAATCAAAGCCCAGGACAATGGCGTGCCCCCCCTTAGCCGCGTGGTCATCGTATATGTTTACATTATGGATCATAATGACCACGTGCCCAAGATATTCTACCCGCCTGCAAATGGAAGTCGCACCACAGAGACGCTGATGAAATATGCTGAAGCAGGAGTGTTGGTAACCAAGGTGACGGCGTGGGATGGTGATGCAGGGCAAAATGCTTGGCTGCTCTATGCCCTGGAGCAGACAAGCGCAGACCTTGACCTGTTCAAGGTGCACGAGCACACCGGTGAAATTCGCACCACAAGGCGCGTTGTCGAGGACAATTCCACCTCCTTTGCTCTGACTGTTGTCGTGCGTGACAACGGCCTACCGCCGCTCTCCTCCACTGCAACTGTACACGTGCATGTGATGGAGCTTCCACCAAAATTGACCCCTGACCCCAAGCGCATCATAAGGCCAAACAGCCCCCTTATGTTTTCCAATGTCACTCTCTACCTCATCATCGCCCTGTGTGCCACTACTTTTGTGTTCTTGGTTACTGTCTTTGTGCTGGCCATTGTGCGCTGCCATGCCTATTGCACCCAGCCCGGTTCTTGCTCCCCGTGCTGCGTTTCCAAGAATAATGTGCCAGAGGGGGGCACCTCAGCAGGTGGCGGTGGGGACGGAGGACGAGCTGCGGGTGGAGGTGGCGGTGGAGGCGGTGGGCAACCGAATAATGTGGTCCTGCGCCGTGACCTCAAAGTGGAACCGCATTACATTGAAGTGCGGGGTAATGGGTCTTTGACCAAAACATACTGTTACAAAACATGTCTGACTGCTACGTCGGGAAGTGATACATTTATGTTCTACAACACGGGACGGCCCCACAGCGGTACCTGGGGATCAGGTTATGTCACCAGCCACAGCGGACAGAGCCAGATATTCGTTCGGCGTCTCAGTATGCCAGATGCAACCGCTATCCAGGTGTGTGTCCCATTTGGGGTCTGTGTTTTTTTTTTTTTTTTGTTAAACTTCCCCACTAAATGAGACCCAATACATAAAAATGAAAGTCCTGTCTTCTTTATTTGTTTGAGGTTACTTGGAGGAATAACAAAATCATCAGCGTTGCGCTGATCGGCCGACTGTTTCAAGTGGACATTATTGCATATTTCTATATGCAATATATGCCATGATGATATAACATTCCATACTGCTCATATTTTTGTCGTTCATTTTAGGGTGTGCTATGCTAAACAGTTGCAGCCTCCTTCCCGTG
Source organism: Fistularia commersonii (assembly GCF_037954325.1). NCBI lineage: Eukaryota > Metazoa > Chordata > Actinopteri > Syngnathiformes > Fistulariidae > Fistularia > Fistularia commersonii. The sequence continues at coordinate 3,459,546 of NC_141296.1, forward strand.
CTCCGAATATTTCCCAACAAGTGCCCTTACTCCAAAATTTGTTTCCGCCAAAAGAAACCCGTGTTTGGGTTGCTCACATTTGACTCCAGAGAGGCAACATTGTCTGCGGTGCATTAGAACATTTAAGTTAAATCAGCCCAAAGGCCATGCAGTGGTCACTTCCATTGGGAGAGAGAGTTTGAGAAATAGTGCAGCCTTAGTCATATTTAAGTACTGCCAGTCTCACTGCACCAAAATATCCTCTTCTGGTCACGTACCTCTGTGGTGCTGAGCAGAGAGCCACAGTTTGTTAATCGCTGAAAAAGGCATATATCGGAGGCAGAGATTTTTGTTTTATTTTTCCTGGTGTCTGAGTTCTATTCCCTACCAATTAATAGGTTGATGACGGGATACAGAAAACGGTGGACACCGTCACGGGGGGAGGGAGGGGGGTTTAAAAGAAAGGAGAAACATATAAAGATAGATATGGCTGAAACGAGCCTTATTTGGTCATGTTATGTTTGTATCCATGGTTCTGTTCATAAAGCACAGGGAAGGAAATGGAAAGACTGATATACAGAATTTGTTTCTTTACTTTTGGATGTATTTTTTTGCTATTACTTGTCATGTTCCTCATTAAATGCCAGTCATGTTTGTTCTTGGTATGCAATTAACTGGCAAGGATGGGTTTATCAGTGCTGCATGTGGATTGGCTGGCACCATGCGACTGAGGAAGGGGAAGAAAGGTGATTGGCTGCAGTGTCGATGGCGGAGGTGTGAGCTCTGTATCCATGCTAGAAGTGCTCACTCACACTGGAGGAGAGAGGAAGAGAGAGGAAAAAAAAGAAAAAACTAAAAAAGAAAAGGCTCGAGTCGCCAAAGCATAGTTTTCTTTATCAATAATTCCCGTTATTTTGTCACCTAAGAGATTATACAATGTAACTTATTTCTATTTATTTTTTGGATCTCTGCTTTGTTTTTTCATTTTCAAATGATGAAAATGAACAGCTGATTTCACACATTTGATTTTCATTAGCTTTTTTTTTTGTTTAGTTTGCATAAAGTCTGCAAATATATAACTCGCTTATCCTCTTATTTTGGAGAATCTCAAATTGTAAACGAGTTCGATTCCAAATAGATGTTTCTATCTGCTCGTTTGCGACAGTGGGTTTTTGCTTCTTCCCTCACCAGCATCACATAACTAATCGGACCAATCTCCCTTCAGCCACAGACAATTTTCAACAGAACAAACATTCAGTAAAGGTATCTAATCCCATCTGAGGAGTATCAGGTCTTATTTTGATTATTTTGTCTAATTCTTTTCATTTGCATTACCAATGAATCAGCAAGGTTTTTCCTCAACTGTGATTCATACTTAATCTTAATCCAGTCATCTTTTCAAACTATATATAATCATTGATTGCACTTTGATAAGTGATTTTCTTCAAATAAAAAAAAGCAAATTTCCAAAATAGATACAGTGGGTCTCAGACACCGCAGTGCTCTGTACCTCTGTTGAAAATTGTTCCTGTTTGAACAACTCCAGGAAGAACACCAGGCTTCTCTCATTAAGACCAAATATTGGATTTTAAGGGTGATAAATGTCCACTGCAGACCCACAGAGGTCATTGCAGCGTTTGCAGCAAGTGAGCATCTGTTATATTTGAAAGGAATTGGGCCTGGAAATTGGTTTCACATGAACTGAATGGCTGGTCAGGATGAATTCTCCTTTCTAAGTCAGACTAGTCATGCTCAGATGTTTTGGATTTTGTTATTTCAAAAATAATATCTAAATCTATGAATGTGGAAGGATATTGTTTTTAAATCTCCGAAAGCAGTCTCCACTGTACTCATGTTCTCCGCACAGATCTGATGTAGATATTTATGCAATAGTATTAATGTTACAGATGCTGATCCCACTATTGAACTGCATCAATGGGGAATTGCTGCTATAGAGGTGAAATACAAAAACACAATGTTCAAGGAGGGTGGCACAAATAGACAAAAAAAAGAAAAGTCATCACAAACATGTGAATGAAGGAAGATGCCACCATTTTCTCTATCATTCAACAATTTAAGAGTCCAACAGTACCATATTACTGTTGCAGTGAACAGAACCACCATTTTGAAGAGCATGAAGAACAGACTTCTCTCAAACAGCAGTGTCTGTGTGTGTGCATACATTGTGTGTGTGTGTGTGTGTGTGTGTGTGTGTGTGTGCGTGTGTGCGTGTGTGCGTGTGTTGGGGAGGGGATATTTTCGCCATGACTTATTAATGACTTTGTATAATATTTTGCATGTTCTTAAAACTAAGTTCTTCTCACTTTCTCTTTCAGCCAAAGGCACCGAACTCAGACTGGAGATATTCAGCCTCCCTGAGAGCAGGAGGAATAATGCAGAGGTAAGCATTCAATTTTTCTTGCTTTTATCTTTATTCCCAAATGATCGGTCAAGTACACTTGGTAGATAACTTGTCTGGATGACTCTACAAGATCATTTTCTATCCTTCACTTCCCAAAGGCAATCATTTTTTAATGACATGTTTGGGCACAGACGCTTTCTTTTGAAAAGCAAAACAAAAAAAAACAACAACTTTTAGTTATGTGCCCTTTATAGAAACATCCTTTTCTGACCCTCCAAAAAGTATTATCCAATAGAGGGTAGTCTTAACTGTCTAACCTGCAAAATATATGCATGTAGTAATGCATATTTGCACTGGAAATAAAAAGCAATTTAAGGCATTTAGGCTCCTAAAATGCTCATTTTATCCATGATAAAATCATGATTGATTTTATGATCAATCATGTTGTTGATTGGCAGTTTTGGCAGCTCTAAATGAAAAGAGCCGGGATTATCAAAAGCGCAATGATTCATTTTAATTGCACATGTTGAACTAATTAATGCATGCAATCATCATAAAATCTAAATGGATATAATTTATTGCACCTCTTCATTAAGGATACGAGATGGCTTGCAGTTTTTTTTCTTAACCGATTTTCTCACACTCTATCTCTATCTCTGTGTCTGTCTCTCTTTTTCAATCACACACACACACACTTACAGTAATATCTTTTATTATTATTAACATATATTGTTTTATATTTTTTGAATGTTTCTATTTTTTTTAATAAAATTGCACTCAATGGAAGAGTAGCAGGGGATCAGAGATAAATAAAGATCAGGTATTCAGCTAGAAAGATGACACATGAGGTACATAACATCTGTGATGGGGGAAAAAAAAAAAGAAACGTTAAGGATTGCAGTACTCAAGTATGGGTATTTATTATACAGGGGGAACAGATACACACAACCAAACAGGGATCAATATTCAACATTTACATCAATAAGAGGGGGGGGAGATCATATTGTATTAAAAACATATAATGTGTATGAAATATGCTGCATGTCTTCATTAATACTAAATATGACTGCCAGTTGACAACCGGTGTCTATCAACCAGAATGATGTGATGCAGATACACCTCCATTTTGTATGCAGTGTCAGTATTCAAGCTTATAATTATTTCTGTAGGTGTAATTTAATGTCCATGTCAAATCAAGAGCAGGAAACCAGGCTATGCACGATGATTGTGACACAGATCTCCCAATAATTACATTACGGATTAATGAGAGTCCATGGACTTATTTGAAGCAGCTGATTATGTTAAATCTTTCTCGTGAGTCACTACTTCTGATGTATTTTTGTTGATTATCCCACTGTCCCAATTGCAAGCTTGGCTGAATTTTCATGTATTTATGTGAAAAATTAATCAAATCTTTTATAAAAGCTTTTGGATATCACACCAAGCCACCATGGTGTTGACCTATTAAGTACGATTTAATCTCACAAATGCGGGGAAAAAAAAAAAAAAAAAAAGTGAGATTTATCTATCAAATGCAAATGATTTAGATGGTTGTAATGTGACGCTGACTTAATACCACATGTATTTGTTGAAAAATGATGAGGAAGCAGGTGAATACAGAAAATAAGAAATAATATTAGCAATCAGAAGGTGGATCGGCATAGTCTGGAAAGGGCAGCCACCATTTTAAAACAGTCTATGAACCTACTTCAATAGCAGAAAATGTATTGTTGAAAATGCACTGAACAGACAGGAATATTGCATATGTACAGATGAAGCATCAAACTTGAGGGCCACCAGTATAGAAATCGGCAGATTAAGATACTTATTTAACCTTCTGCTAACAACCAAAACAAGGCTGACATATTTTTTCTATATATTCTTGAAAGCAATACAACATCCAAACCACAGGAGCACCTATTTGAAAGGAAGAGTAAATTAAATAGTGTCATAGCTTACAAACTCTTATGAATGAAGCTTTTCGTTCTTCCAGAGATCTTCAACATATCCATTTATTATTTTTTCTTTCTGTGTGCAAAGACATTTGGAGTAATTAGGCAAATACCATGTTTCTATCATTTAAATTAATTGCCTCTGTAATGCTGGCTCTGCACTGACTTTCTATTAAGACTGATTGCTTTCACTTGCATTTTTTAAACAACATTGCTATTAACAGAGTTGATAAATATAATTTAAAGATAAGTCAGTTGTGTGTGCTGTTTGGGTATTTAGATTTTTTTGTTTTTTACTTTGGCTTCGCATCTGGGTAGTGGTTTTCGATCAGTGGGGTGGGAAATGGGATTGAGGAGTTATCTGTTAAAAAAAATGCACAGAATGTCTGGAAAGCTTGGAGACTGAAATCCCAACTTGAAAGTTTTATATCTCAGATTGTGCCTTATGCAACCACATTGGCAACTGCCAATATTCAAACCTGTTATAATGAGTTGTACGAAAAATGGATTAGAATCTTGTAGGATCTTCCTTTTCAGAATCACATTGCGGTGAGTGTGATTCACACACCATTCTATCTTTTGATCTCCAACCGCATTAAACCATCTGGTACATTTTTAAAGGCCAAATACACAAGCCCTACCATAAATCCTCGATTCAGGAGGATTATAATAATAATTCTTGATTTAAAAATAAAAGTGGTGAGCAAAATATTAGGAACCGCTGAACGCTGTCAATGTGCTGAATGTCAACAAATGAACACCTTTATCTGATTTATTTTTTGCTGTGTGTTTTCTAGCTCTGTGCATATGGAGGAGTCTTCAGTAATGCAGGGAGCCCAAGGGGTCCTGGTTCAGAACTGGCCCACTGCATCCAGCGCTGCTGGTAAGAATAACTCTGTTCATTCTCATCAAATCAACATCAATTTCGACAGTGCTGCTTGCAAATTAAAAGCGAAATGGTGCTGAGATATGTGTGAAAACTCCCTGTAACTTGTTAACAGACACAGATGCCATTCAAATTCCACTGAATAAAATGCTTGAGCATTTTTAAATATAAAAAATATATATATATATCAGAAGACTGCACAGCTCTCTCATGCCACTTTCCTTCACAGGAGGGAGGAAATGACATGTGCTGGGTAGGTGTAGATGGATATCATTGGTCTCTTTTGTAGTAAAACACTACAGGGAATGGAGAGGGAGAGATAATGTTTGATTCAAATGTCAGCAGGATGTTAATGGAGGTGTGAGTCCCTGAGCCATACAAGTGGACATTGTATACAACAATTCATTCTGTTGCTTTTTTCAGTTCACAAATATGCAGACTAAGACAAGTTGTGTGTTAGTTGTGCCTGTTGTTTATCGGGGCATTACATGCTTTCCTCCAGGTATATTCGAAACATGTGTTAAATAGATCTTACATCCAATTCACTGTGATGTTGTTTTATACATCCTAAATTGGAAATAGCTTTCATATTTTTGCATTTCTAAAAACATGAACACACCATTACAACCCTGATTTTTGAGAAACCATGCAATGCAGACAGTTTTTTTGTTTATTGCAACTCTCATTTGATGATTATGTTCAGAACTTGACATTCCGTAGCACATTTTTTGTTGACTGAACCAAGTGCACAATTGCAAAAACAATGACCAACCAGAGACAAATGAAGGCATGGACATCAGTGCATTTATGTAATGTTATATATATAATTAAGAATGTAATGATGGTCTGGCAGTTGACTAGATAGCTATGGAAATTGCTCCCACACTATCTACCTTCTCTTTTTGTCCACGCATTGGCACATAGCCTCCTCTGTTCAGCCATCGATCTCTTGCTTGGCTGAAGACTTACATCCTGAATGCACTTCAAAACATCAGAGAAAGAAAGACAAATAGAAAAGTAGAACAGGCAGTCGAGACATCATCAGCCTGGGTCAGTGGTAACAAGATTAGCTTGTGAGGATTTGAGGTCCACTAGTTAAGCTGTGGTAGTTCAAAAAGAAAACACATCGTGGACACACTAACCTATTTGCATTTGATAGTTGGTTAGGAATGAAAACAGCAGGCTCATGCCAAATAGAGGTAGATGTGCAATGAAAAAGAATGATGGGTTGAGAAAAAGCTGGTTTCAGTGGCAATACTTAAGGACAAAAGTTGGATAGTTTTGCTTCTGACTTTCAGAAAAAGAAAAATCTAAATTTTTTCCCCCTTTTACATCACTTGAAATAGTGAAAATCTAAATTTTTCCCCCTTTTACATCACGTAAAAATTGATATCAATTCAGTGTGACTTGTCACATCACTGTGACTCATAGGAAATGCTATTTTATATCCTATCTATCCTTTCTCCTCCCCTTTGATCAAATATACAGGGAAATGTTTTAGAGTTTGAACATTTAAATAAATACATATTTATGTCAGCACGTATTGTTTTGTGTGCATTTGGGCCTGGATGTGTTTCTGATTGTGTTTTGCCAGCCTGCTTTGTCTGCTCCCTCTGCTGTGACAGATGGAGTGCAGCCCACACCCAGCTTAATATACCCACGTTAATGAAATCAGGGTTTTGCTTGCTGTCTGATGCTCTCTCTATGTCTTATTCCTGCATTTTTTGTTGTATCTTCTCCTGTTTTCTATTTCTCAACCCAAATCCCAGTCAGGGTTGAAGGGATGCAAGCATTCCTTTCAAAGATGAGCAGAGGTTGAAAAATTAGACTGTTCAACTGAGGGTACGATTAACAGGAAGGTTGATACATAACGTGCACGAATTGTTAAGGAGGGCATGAAGAATGGATAGTTTTGAATCACTGACTGGAAAAATGTCTGCAGAAAAACGGAGTGGATCGCATGAGACTGCTGTTTCTGGGCGAGTTTTGTGTAAAGAGAGAGAGAGAGAAGTAGAGAGAGAGAGAGAAGGAGAGAGAGGAAGATAGAAAGATAGCGAGCTTGCAGCATTATTCTCAAACAGCCATGTCACCATGGCTCCTACCAATGTCCCACTGCTTCACAGGAGGACGTTGTTTCCATGGAAACCACTCACGGCCCCTAAAACTGACGGAGGAGCGAGAAAGGGAGAAAACTGTCACATAGATAAGAGGGAAAGCATGTGGTATGGGACAATACTGAAGGTACCAAGGAAGGATGAAGATGCAGGGATTAGGCTTTAGGTCAAAGGGTGAAAGGATGACTATTGGAACTGCATGTGGAAAAGCAAAAATGAACTTGGCCAAGTAATATAATTAAGAGAGGGTATTTATTTTGAGAAAATCACAGTAGATGTTATAAGATTTAAAGGAGGCAAGAGAGCAGATGACGTGGATAACAGTGTAAGAGTGAGCAGAGGTAAATTGCAGTTGTTGATGCAGGTTGACAGTATCATTTTTACACTTACACAAACACACAAATACACAGCCTCTTTCTTTTGTAAATCCTATTCTTAACCTAATTTAAATGATTTGTTTAATTGTCATAGTATTTTACTTACCTACCCTGTTTTTCTTCCCACTTCCCCCAGCCCTGTATCCCTCTCTCAATATAGTGCACAATTTATCACTTATAGTCATCTTAATGGCATGAATATTCTAACATTTAAAAATACACACACACACACACACACACAGACGCACACGAAAAAAGCACCCATCCTCAAACATTTATGTCTATTTATATTATGGTAAGCCAAGTCACTTGGGATAACTTGTGTCCACCATCTGCCAAATGATCCTGGAGGGAACACAAAGCAAGGTGCTCAACCTGGCATAAAACTCAAATAGATACACACACAATTGCACTCTAACAGAATTGCAGTTAAAATTATACAGTCCATTCTTAGCATTGAGTTTTAACCCATTTTTCCTTGATTTTTTTTACTATTTTTGATTGCACTCATTATTGGATACATGGTAATTTATGCAGATGCCCTAATGTATTCTGTCATCTGTAAACAGGTGCAAAAAATGGAAATAAAAACATATGATTACAAACTGTTCTCTAAATAGACAGTAAATTGAATTATTGCATTTGTACATAAATTTACATTGAGTCATAAATGAAAACGCAGGAGCTGTATCTTAAAAGGGTGTGGTCCTTTTCCCACCGTTTTCCATCACGGTTGTTGCACATTTTGAACACTGCAGTGTAATGTAAAACAGGACTGCTCCTTCAGGATATTTCAAGTCAATATTTTCACCTTTTTCCTCCCAGCTTTTTGTCGGTGAGCATCGTGTTTCCCATCCGCATCCTTACTCTTCCTTACCCATCTTCCTCCTCCTCCTCTTCTCCTCCTCCTCATTACATAACACTGCATTGCGCTTCCACCAAATTGGCCGATGGTAAGGCAACAGGGGATGAATCGAAAAGACTTGACAAAATGGAACAAAGATGGATTCCAAAATCTTGAGTGATGCAGTATAGAGACATTAACGTGTAATGATGCCGGACTTAATTACTTGAGAAATCAGTTCGGGGGCCATGTAGAGGAAAATAACAGACTGTCGTGTGAATATACTGTATTGTATGTGCCAACTAAAGGCACTACAATCATCATTGATTAAACAATGAAACCGTGCTTGTCTCAAATGAGCATGGATGGTAACATTGATGGAATTGCTTTTTAATCATCAAAGCTATCACATTAATGTCACCATTAATATTGAAGGGCATGACTGAGACTTTTCTCAATAACTGGGAGGGACTGATGTGAGCTGGCTGAGTTTTCATGCTAGATTACACCAAAGGTCAGGGAAGATGAATGGCAGGGAAAAGAAAGGGGGGTGGATGGGCAGTAGGAGCGGAGAGGTTTGCTCTGCAACAGCAATCCACATGTCAGACACGTGCAGTACCTTTGCAGAAGTCAGTGTTTTGTTTTGTTTTTTGCAACCCCATCAGGGATATGAGTGGAACAGGAGAGTAAAAAGCAAATAAAGAAAAAAAGACAGATGAGTGGTGGTACATTGGTGCTGTAATTAGAGCCTCCACCTGACAGCAAGAAGTTTTGATTCTGACTCAGGGCCTTTCTAGGTAGAGCCTCCATGTTCTCCTCAAGTCCGCAGTCCATGCAAGATGAGTGAGTGAATGGCTTTATGCTCTGTGATCCACTGGCGACTGGTCCGTGGTGTAACCTGCACATCGGCCAATAAAAGCTGGCATTGGTGTCTCAAGTTCACACTTGAGGTTCATCAGTCAAATTTTAAGAGGACCAGACCAGACAATTAAGAGAAAATAAATCTCTGAACATAGTTTTCTGTGTTTTTCATTAGCTGTCCTTTTTAGATTAAGGAGTTACTTTTTTCTGACTAGAAGAGTCCAATAGGGACTACAAAAGTAAAGACTTGGGGCTGATAAACAAATGTGACTTGCTGTCTTTGAATCTGCAATAGTGAGGGAACACTGACTGGATGGAGGCTGTTTCATTGTAATTTTAACAGCCTCTGTCAATTCTGCACCCCTCTTGATGTTCCTTTAGGTGTGTTGTCACAGTAAATTGAAACATTTGAAGGGATTAGGAACAACTGAAACTCACTGATTCCAGTCTCAATGTTCTCCTGTGTGCCCAATACTAGAGTACATATTCATATCAAAGGGACTTGGACATTAAAACTGATTATACTATCATTATTATTATTACGGTAATAAATATTATCCAGTGCCTTATTTATAGATTATCATTGTCCTAATGAAGTTGAAAATACCATCCACGTCCATTAATGCTATATGGACTGATTAGCACTGTATCTGAGGTTCTTCCCATGGTACTTCAATAAAGGTGCCAAGGATATCCAACCCCTGCTATTTTGGGCTAAATTACACAAATGCTGCAAGTACACACTTTCATTTTCACAAATAGTTGGATAACAGAGAAATTATTAGGTTGAGTGGTATTATCTGCCATGGGTATCACATGAGGTCGAGCCATCACTTCCGGACTCGGTTCTTCTCATTTTGAAGATATTCTGCTCAGATAATCGTTTTTTGGAAAGATGGTGGGAAAGGAATCATTGCATCAAAAGGAATATCATCAGTCACAAGCAGCACATGGATCTTTTTTGTGACTTCTTTTGATTTCTCTTCAATGCAAGAAAAATATGTTTTCTTGTCAGACCTGGACTTGTAGCCATACATTAAGTATACTCTATTCTGACACCAGGACAGAGTCTTTTTTTCCATTGCCTCTCTAAATGAACCTCCCATTGAGCTCAGTGACTTCTCAACTTTCTGTCGTATTTCATATCTGTTTTCCAAAATTAACCACTCCCTGTTATAATGTCAATGCACCATTTTGCAATGGCTGATGTGGGGATCACTGAGTTCTTTATACAATTATATTAAAACATAGTAGAGGGCTATAAATTTGTCCAATGCCTTTGATTTACTTTGTAGCTGCAAATTTTACAGTGAGCTTGCAAAAATTCCTCCTGCTTTTACAATCTGCAAATGACTGGACTTAGAAAATTGTAATGCTTGGTTGTGACTTGCCAAATATCAGCAAGCTTAGAAATCAAATTTCTATAAAATCTCCTTGGAAAGATTGCAACGTTAATACAGTCACAAACAAAATTACTTGAAATTAATGCTTAAGACTGGCTGCGGATAACACGTAGGATGTTACGAATTCCATAGAGTGTTTCAATGGGTTTATCAATCTGTAATATGTGGATGCAGACTGGAAAAAATAGCCTCTTCAATAACTCTCAGCGAATAACAATCCATCAAATATCTCCTCTTGTTTATTTCAGATGGGGAAGGGGGAGAGGTGTCTCCTCCAATGGGCGCTGGTGTAGACAGCAACAGCTGGCATTTTCGCTACGGCCCTGGTGGTCCCGGTGCCCCCCCGCAGCACCTGAAGCCTGGTGAGGTTCCTCCAGAAGCTTTCATTATCCCTGGCTCCCCTGCCATAATATCCATCAGACAAAACCAGGGAGGAGAGGATGACAAGAGTGATTTTATCACCTTCGGAAAGAAGGAGGAGGCCAAAAAGAAGAAAAAGAAGAAGAAGGAAAAGAAAGACAAGAAGGATAAGGGAAAGGATGATGGAGATGAGTAAAGAAGCAGACACAGAAAGTGAAATTAGCAAAGGAAAAAGGGTGTTGCTAAAACAGAGGTACCAACTAAGTCCACAGCGCAAAAAGCAAGAAAATGTTTTGTTTTGTTTTGTTTTTTTTCGATTAAGTACTTTCACAGAGAAAAATGTTTTATTGTGAACCTGGCCTTACCAAGATTTACATTACCTTTAGTCTCATTGAGGTAAATTATTGATCTTGCCTTTATAACACAAAGAGAAAATAAATAGAAAAAAAAGATTATTTTTTTCTCCATGCCCCGATGTGCCTAGATACCCTTTGGCAACTTGTCCGTCATTTTTTGAAGAAAAAAAAAAAGGATCACTCTTTGCCCTCATCTAAATTCCTTTTCCTTAAACTCAAGTGGAATGTTGGCACCTCTGTCTTACCCCCTTCCCACCTATGATGTGTAATCCCTTCTCTGTCAGAGAAGTCTACTACTTTTACAAGACAAACAAAAAGCTCTGTGCCAGCCAGCCATGGAAAATAGGAAAGACAAGAAGATGACGCCAGGCGCTGGACACATATAACTTGTAAATAGCACAGGAGAGAGTCACTGAGACTAAGGTTAACAGAACACTGTTGCAAATTCCTAACTACCAACAGTGTTGCCTGCATTCTTAATGAAACCACATGTACACACACACACACACGCATGCTCACATATTCAAACATGCAAACTCACATATATACACTCACCATGTGGACACAGAGAGCACCTGAGATCTGGAGAGATATCAATGAGAAGAGAAAATCAACTGACATTGAACAAATGTGCTGAAAACTAGACACTGCAAGCTTTTTTGCCCTGCACAGTCTCACCATTGTGGTGCACGTGTGTGCATCAACTCTCTCAGGATGGAAGTAGCATCCTTTGCTATCACTCTATATTTGCTCACTGCTCTTCACGGACAAAGAGAGCTACAATTGCAGGCAGAATCCCATCTAATGAATGCAGAATGCATAGGGAAGATGGGGAGATGGGAACATTACTCATACTCTCTGGAGGATCAGGAAAACAAGAGTCCAGCTGAGCTGGCTTGTGATTTTTCTTGTGAGTGGACTTTGATGACAGAATATTAGGGATTTTGATAACACTCTCTCAAACCCCTGCTGCAGCAAAAGCTTGATGCTTTCTGCTTTGAATGTTTGGTAGCAACCAGTCCTTACCTTATACCTTCAGTTTACAATTGCTCACCCGATGTATTTGCCCCAAACTTGCCCTAGTCCGTCCTCTCCTTCCACAACCACATTTTTCCAAAAGGTCTCCTTTCCCAGTGACTGCCTCTTCATGTGATGTTAAAGTTTTCCAACTTTTTTTTTTCTTTAGTTACTAAGGAGATTCATGAATATATGCTTTGTCACTTTTCATTTTTTCCTCATAGCTTTAACTGCTTTTTGCATGTCATGCTTACCTACCATCTTCCCTCAGATAGTGCTCCCTAACCCAGCTCCGACCCCCCAACTCAGGATCCATCCTGGGAACGGCCTGCTCTGTCTGAACATTGTGGTGTGCTGAGAACAGCATGGAGTAATGTGGACGAGGCCAGGGGAAGCCCAGTCCAGGGTGTACACCCTGAACTCTTGTCAGATGTCTCAAAGTGCAAAACGGTTCAGTGCTTTTAACCTGTGAATACTACAATACTCTGTTTATTTCCTGTCTGTAGCCACTGATAAGAGGGGATCAGGTAGGAGGAATCTTAAGTACAGGGGTGGAGAACACGCATAATCTCAGAAGACCAGGTGCCATAGACTGGCCCTTCCACTCCATGTGCAAGAGGAGAATACTCATTTTTAGGATCGCAAATTCATATATTGGCTTTTATGTATGCTGTAAATGCAGTGTAGACTTTTGGTCTCTACACTAACAATTGAATCGACTAAAATATGCGCACCTTGGGATTGCCTTCCAACAGTTATATTCCACAACTTGTCTCCTGAGAGGAGTCATATGCAGACATAAAAATGGGCAGAGACATAGTTTGAATCCTGCTTCTGCTGGTTGCCCTCCCCTGGCTGTAACTTGTTGCCATATCCCCAAAGTTTTGCGGCTCAGTAAGATGTCACTCCATTAAGTGGCTGCTGCATGTCCTGCTCTACGGAAACACATACTATATAGAGAAATATATATATATAAATAGATAGATTGCTATGATTTTATTCTTTTGTATTATCGTTTCCTCCATTGCTCACAGGAGATATTTGTATGTACTTCTGTCTATGCCAGACATCCATGTACTGCAGTCTTCACTCTCCACAGATGTTGTATGGCATTCACTGAACCTCTTTAGATATTTGTAAATGCTATTGTGTGATAACTTTCAATGCAAGTTTATTTTATTATTACCTTTTCTTTTCTTTTTTTGGAAAATATGATTTATGCTTTTGGGAACAAGTAAAAACAAAACAAAACAAACAAAAAAAAAATGTCTGTCCAACTTTGACATGACAGCCTAACTAACACTGTAATATTGTAACTGAACTCTGAACTCTATATGATCCTACGATGAGCTATCACTTCCCTTTCACTCGTTAAAAAAAGAAAATGGATGAAAAAATAACCCAGTGTAAAAAGGTGTATGTAGTGTATGCTTGTGTTTAGTGAGCATTCATGCTGTCATTTTTTCCAATGTATAATGGTAAACTATGGTGGCAATGAGCTGTCCTAATTGGACCAGCTCAGATATGTTGTAAACCTCTTTTTGTACACCCACTCATCAACTGTGACGGTGAAGTAGTGAATCTCATTTATTCCATTTACTTTCCGACTTGATTTTTTTAAAATTTCATCTAAATGGATACAATGGTAATGTGCTTTCTTTATAAATCACCAATAAAGTTTTCTTTCTTAAAAATGATTGATGAAATTGATTTATTTATTGTGTGTGTGTGTGTGTGTGTGTGTGTGCGTGTGCGTGTGCGTGTGTGTTTGTGTGTAAAAGAGAGGGTTAAAGAGAGAAGGTTGGTTTTATTTCACTGTGTTTTTAAAGATATCATTAAGTGGGATTTATTGTTTTTTTTTTATTTTATACTGAGTGACAGTATATGTATGCAATACTAATCAAACCGTAAAATGTAATTTGGTGTAGGTAATCTACTTTGTCTTTTTAATTTGGCAAACATGAGTTTTCCTAGATTTTTCACAAAAAATCAATACATATGAAGTTACAGTCTTATGTAGAAATCAGTTTCAAAAATTCTATTTCCTTACATTCAAAATCCCAATTTTTTTTGGAAAATTACTCAGACTCAAACAGTGATACACGCTGCGGGGTGGGAATCTAATTAACCTGCCATGTTGAAGCCATATCCACAGATGGTCAAAATAGCCCATTTAAAAAGATTGAGTCCAGTATAGTTTAATTGTATAGATTTTTGATTCAATTTTATTTTGGTTCATCACTTTAAGAAAGAGGAAAAAACAGATATCCTGGCTTTGATACAGGTGCAGAACATGAAGCAGACATTCACATTTTTTTTTTTTTCTTATTTTAATCAACCAAGATTTCACCAGGTAAGTCAAATGAGAACCACTGTTCATTTATGAACAACCTGGGCCAAAGGCAATAAGGAATGAATTAATCAAGTTTACACAATTTTCTATCACAGACACATGTAAAATCATATTATGAAAAGTATACAGATTCTGATGGCAATGCAAAGTAAAACAATGATATGTGCTGCATCACAGAGATTCTTAACTGACAAGGCAGAAATTATGAGATATTTGAAGGGAAACATATACAAGTAGGAGATGAAGCAAAACCTCAATGCAAAAGGGAACGTGTTTCAAAATAAAACATGCTAGGGGTATATACTCAATTGAAGGATAAGTCTAGAAAAAAAAATAGGAAACACATCCCAGGTAAGTCTGCATTGAAATACTAATATTCTTAGCCCACAAGCGGAAAACTGAATACCAGATTTAACTGGCTAAACTGTAACCCAGTTGCTTCGGTGTGAATCTGATAAGATGAGCCCCTCCAAATAGTCATATTTATATCCTAAACGATACTTCATATCCCTCTACACATTTGTGATGTCCTTTATGTAAAGATGGTCGGTCTTTATTTGTACGTACTGGTTTTAGTTGGACCATGCCTCTTTCATGTTTCCCTCCATCTATCTGGTAAGATCTGCAGGTTAAGCTTGTTCTCTTTATGGATGTGGCTTCATTATTGTTGAATATACCTCCCTCTGCCATTTGTGCTCCATGTCTTGGCTATCCATGCTTTCTGACACTGATGATCATTTGAGTGAGAACAAGATTAATGAAGTCTTCTCCTGCAGATTTGGATTTTGTCTTTAGAGAGGGAAAACAAGAATCGAAGAGATCAATCTTTCACGGTTTTGTTTTAGATTTATTTGTTCATTTGTTTATTTATCTATTCATTTCACATCATATCGCTCTTCAGATTAACCCGGAAACAGACACATGTGGTATGGTTACTGATTTTAGGGGGGTGGGGTAGGGGTCTCCATAGCAACAGACATTTATAGTTGGCAAACACCAGAGGGACGAACCACGGGGCGCCCCAGATGGGACCGGGGTTGTGTCCTTTCATATGCTGCAGGCATAGCACAGCGGACTGGCACAGCTCTTTTCATGATGCGGTGTTAGAAATAACCAAATAACGTTGAAGTAAACAAAACAACAAACACCCATGTACATAATAACAGATGTTCAATATTAAGAAAAAAATGAGTTTTAAAGGTTGTTCAGATAAATAGGAATATATAATGTGGATGTGTAACCAGGAGCTCGGAATTATTTAGAATGATTTAAACTATTTATTTTGCCCAAAGTATTCCGTACAAATAAATCATTCAAGACTTTTATTGTCATAACACAGAGTGCAACGAAACGTACAGATAGTAGCTCAGTTCAGTGAAATCAAAAACAGTCAGACACAACCTTAGAAAGCAGGACACAGCACAACAATACAATGATAGCAGCATCTCTGGGTTAGAGATATATGACAGAAAAAAATCAATTTATTCCAGAAGAATAAATAGATAAATATGTAGAAAGAAAAAGTAAAGAAGTAAAAGGTGGGAAAAAAAGACTTTATTGCTGTGTACTGTATGGGTGGTTTAGGTGTTCAGGGTTGTGCCGAATTTATTGCAGTGACCTCTCTGGGATATAAAAAAAACTGTATAATATTACAAATACACCTGGAAATAGTGGGGCTGCACATATGAGGGAAAGACTAATACGTGAGCTGCCAGCCATCCACCCCCAATAGAGTGTGTCTATTGTCGTGTTTTTCTTTGTCCACACATCTTTGAGGGGATGAGATACACCGCCTTCCTTCGCTTCTCAGCTGAAAAGGGGTGGCGACTGAAAAACAATGACATTGGACTTTAAATTCCGTGATGAAGCCTATACGACGTATTGCGTCCCCTGATACGTAACTGCTGTCATGTCAATGCTCACAATTAATGCTAAATAATGACTCGATTACAAGAGAGTTGGATGTTTAGAGGATAAAGTATTCCTATTTCAATGCATCCGCCCGAGTATGATGAGGCTGACTTATATTTGACCTGCTCTGGCTCAACCAACAGCAGTGGTGAGTCAAAGGCGCCATCTCATGGTTGTTTGAAAGCAGCACATTTGGACAGTGAATAACCCCAAAATAATAGAAAACTGAATATGTATTCAAATGCATTGATTCTTGTCAAAAAAATTAAAAAAAAATAAATACACGACATAATTAATAATAAAAAAACAGCAATTAAGTGGCATCCCATTTGTAAGACAGCAAATCCCAACAGTTCGTAGTATTTGGCTTACAAAAAAATTCATAAAAAAAAAAAAATAGATGTCACCCATAACAACATCATAGCATCAGCATTCGGCCAAATGTAATATGACAAAATGAAAAAAATTTTGATACAATAAAAAAGTTACATTAAAGCATGCCACATGAGGAAAATAACAAGCCAAAAAGTATGGTATAATGACCGTAAACCTAAATTATGAACTCCGTTTATTCCCTTGACATGTCTAAGCTTGCCAAACTGAGCATGTCTGAGTCAAACAGCAAATCCTACATATTTACAATGACACATTCTGGAATTTATATGAACGTGACTTAAGCGTTTCACAAAATGTCTTAAATATAAACCTTACACTTTGCTAATAACTGACCAAATAACTTTGTTATTTAATGTAAAATTATTCACATTCAATCTGGGGTTGTATATTTGAGTTGAGAAGATGGAACTTTATTCAAGTTACTTGTCAGTTACTAATGTTTACTCTGTACAGTATTTTTTTTATGTCAAGAAAGGCGCCTTCAAATAAAATGCATTATTACCATTACTATTATTAGATGTATGTACAAAATGAGAGAGGATATGAAATTGGTTGGTGTGAGAGAGGAGGATACAGAGAATAGGGTTTCGATGGAGATGGTTAATTTGCTGTTGTGACACCTGAAGGGAAAAGCCAATAGGAAAAAGATTATTATTATAATTATTATTATTGTTATTATTATAATTAGTAGTAGTAGTATCATTATTATTGTTATAACGAGTCACGAATGTTGGTGTTTATGTTGATGCTCGCTTTCTGTGTGATTTTGGCGTTACTGGGAATGATGTGGGTATGTTTTGGATTGGATTCTGTTTTTTTTCTGTTTTTTTTTTACCTGGAATTGAGGGGAATAGTAAGTTATATTGCAGGCTTGTGCGGCGGGGCTGTGGCCAACGACAGCTATTGCTCATTAAACATTATTGTTATGGATGTACTAAGAAAGGATATGACGTTAGTTGGTGTGAGAGAGGATGATACAGAGATAAGGTTAGATGGAGAAGTTATTATAACACAGAGTGCAACAGATTTTACTGATTATTATTATTATTAATAATTAACAATTCATTCGTTTTTAGGTAGCCTTATGGTCATGTGACACTGGTTGCTCACAGCACAGGATTCCTTATTTTGTCCTGTTAAACTGCATTCACGCAGCAAGCTCCTGCACAACATAGTTCTGCTGGCGGCACTTAAGGACAACATTCCTGAGGGACTGAAGTTTGCAAAGGTAACTAACCAGTTTGTTTTGCTGGCCTGGATGGAAAGCTAAGGCAAACTCCAGAAGTCAAGACAGTTAGTGTAACCTCTGTTTTTCCGACCATTATTTTGAGGTTATAACATTTAAAAACCTCAACTTAGTGATGTTTTGTATGTGTTAATCTATAGGCCATCAGGTGCTCGCTATTCTGTCCTGTAGCTCCAGCTACATTGTGAAACTACCTCCTCTTAATCATTGTGTTTATTTCTCTGTCTTCTTATTTCGTATCATACTATTGTGCACTCCTTACCTCACTTGTTACTAAGACACTTATAGTCTTATCACTGTTTACTAAGACACTTTATAGTTTTACTGAGACACTTTATAGTTTATAGTTTATCACTGAGACACTTTGTAGTTTATAGTTTATTTTTATTTCTAATTCTGCCTTTTCTTTTATTATTTATTACTGTTATATTTTCTGTAACTCTGGCACAGCAATTTCCTTCGGGATTAATAAAGTTGTTCTTATTCTTATTCTTATTCTTATTCTTATTCTTATTCTTATTCTTATTCTTATTCTTATTCTTATTCTTATTCTTATTCTTATTCTTATTCTTATTCTTATTCTACATTTAGGTTGGTCTACGCTGTGGCTCCTGCTTGCTGTGAATAACCTCTGTGACTAAGTCCTGTTGGTGTGTAGTGAACAGCCCTTGTGAGTTTGTTCCTGTTGCTGTGGAGTGAATAACGCTTGCCATTGTTATCTGGTTAAGTTTTGTGTGGAGTGAATTCCCCCCAAAAGGTTACTTGTTTATAGTTGGGGTGTAGGTGTAATACTTCCTATTTCCTCTGGGATGTTGCAGCCACAGCTGACTGTTTACACTTATTTTGCTTTCTTGTTAGGTTCTCCATCCTTGTCATCTCCATTGTTTTATGAACGCACAATTTTACCTGAATTAATACAACTGACTTATTTCTGCACATAAGCTTCCTTCCTTTCCTCATTCATTCTGTTGAATAACTCAACTTGTGTAGTACTCCCAGCGGCCTTTAGGTCAGTTAAATAATAATAATAATAATAATAATAATAATAATAATTGTTGACAATTATTATTATTATTGTTACTATTATTATTGTTATTAATGTATTTATTGATGCCTTTTTTTTTGAGCACAGGGGAGACGGAAGCTCGCGCTCGTAGGAGGCGGGGCTTACTCCAGTATGAAGAGGAATCGGGCGCTCGCGCACGTGTAACGCTAATTCGCTAATTTCTAGGCGCCATTTTGTTTGTGATTGCGAATCTCTTTTTAGCTAAATGCTGACGCAGTTTAAAAAGACGAAGAAAGCTCAACGGTCAATGGCGACGGCCTGCATTCAACGTCGAACTTCCATTCGGTAAGTTTATACATCGTGGTAAAGAAGACGACAGATAAGCCTCAGGGTCCTGTCAAGTACTTTGTGCGAGGGTACATGAGTCAACCGCCGTCATTCATGTTCGCTAATAAAACTACGTATAGTGCTTTTTTCTGTCAGTCGGGTAACGGTAGAAGCTAAGTCGTTGAAAAAACGGAATAACTCTTAAATGTCGGCAGTATTGTCTGGGTTATATGATTAAAAATTATATTTTAATTACAGCCTGTGTACGGTTGTGGGGAATTGCACTTTTCAAAGGTTCAGTAATTTTCCCACCTTAAATTTGCAAATTAGTCGGTGAAATTTTCGATAGCAAACGTAGAAGGGAGAAAGTTGTCGTTATGCGTGCGCGTATACAGGAAGTTAATTTGCAGTCAGATCACAATTTCACTTTGTTCATCACAATTTTGGATTTTAAAAAGTTCATAATCAACGAATTTCAGCCCTTCTCTCTTACTGTTGTTGTATACCCACTTTACTCAAAAAAAATCTGTCAGGAAACTATACATCTTCTTCTTCTTCTTTCGGCTTTTCCCGTTAGGGGTCGCCACAGCGAGTCAACTTTCTCCATCTAACCCTATTCTCTGTATCTTCCTCTCTCACACCAGCTACCTTCATATCCTCTCTCACTACGTCCATAAATCTTCTCTTTGGTCTTCCTCGAGACCTCTTGCCTGGCAGCTCCAATTCCAGCATCCGTCTACCAATATATTCACTATCTCTTCTCTGTACATGACCGAACCATCTCAGTCTGGCTTCTCTGACCTTCTCTCCAAAACATCGAACATGTGCCGTCCCTCTGATAGATTCATTCCTGATCCTATCCATCCTGGTCACTCCCAAAGAGAACCTCAACATCTTCATCTCTGCAACCTCTAGTTCTGCCTGCTGTCTTTTGGTCATTGTAACAGTTTCTAGTCCATACATCATCGCTGGTCTCACCACTGTCTTGTACACCTTTCCTTTTATTCTGGCCGATAGTCTTCTATCACATAGTACCCCTGACACTTTTCTCCACCCGTTCCAACCTGCTTGGACCCGTCTCTTCACCTCTTTTCCGCACTCTCCGTTGCTCTGGACTGTTGACCCTAAGTACCTGAAATCCTCCAGCTTCTTGATCTCCATTCCCTGTAGCCTCACCGCTCCACCCGAGTTCCTCTCGTTCACACACATATATTCTGTCTTGCTGCGACTAACTTTCATTCCTCTCCTTTCCAGAGCATACCTCCACCTCTCTAGATTTTCCTCTACCTGTTGTCTGCTCTCACTACAGATCACAATGTCATCCGCAAACATCATGGTCCATGGGGATTCCTGTCTAACCTCATCTGTCAGCCTGTCCATCACCATTGCGAACAAGAAGGGGCTCAGAGCTGATCCCTGATGGAGTCCCACCTCCACCTTGAACTTCTCTGTTACCCCTACAGCACACCGTACCAGTGTCTCACAGCTAGCATACATGTCCTGCACCAGTCTAACATACTTCTCTGCCACTCCAGACTTCCTCATACAATACCAGAGCTCCTCTCTTGGCACCCTGTCATATGCTTTTTCTAGGTCTACAAAAACGCAATGCAACTCCCTCTGGCCTTCTCTGTACTTTTCTATTAGCATTCTCAACGCAAATACTGCATCTGTAGTACTCTTCCTAGGCATGAAGCCATACTGCTGTTCACAAATGCTGACTTCTGCTCTCAGTCTAGTTTCCACTACTCTTTCCCATAACTTCATTGTATGGCTCATCAACTTTATCCCTCTGTAGTTGCCACAATTCTGCACATCCCCTTTATTCTTAAAAATAGGCACCATCACACTTTGTCTCCATTCTTCAGGCATCTTCTCACTCTCTAAGATACTGTTGAATAATCTAGTCAGAAAATCTACGGCTGCCTCTCCTAGACACTTCCACACCTCCACAGGTATATCATCAGGCCCAACTGCTTTTCCACTCTTCATCCTCTTCAATGCCTTCCTCACTTCACTTTTACTAATTTTTGCTACTTTGTGGTCTACAATAGTCACCTCTTCTACCCTTGCCTCTCTTTCATTTTCCACATTCATCAGTTCTTCAAAGTACTCTTTCCATCTTCCCATCACTCTTCTAGCATCTGTCAATACATTTCCCTCTCTGTCCTTTATCACCCGGACCTGTTGTACGTCCTTTCCATCTTTATCTCTCTGTTTCGCCAACCTGTATAGATCATTCTCACCCTCCTTACTATCCAACCGAGCATACAAGTCATCATAAGCCCTTTGTTTTTCCTTTGCTACCTCTGTCTTTACCTTTCGCCGCACCTCCCTGAACTCCTGTCTGTTCTCTTCAGTCCTCTCAGTATCCCACTTCTTCGCTAACCGCTTTCTCTGTATATACTCCTGCACTTCCCCATTCCACCACCAAGTCTCCTTATCTACTTTCCTCCCAGATGACACACCAAGCACTCTTCTACCTGTCTCCCTGATAACACTAGCTGTAGTTGTCCAATCATCTGGAAGCTCTCCCTGACCACCCAGACCCTTTCTCAACTCCTCCCTGAAAACCATGCAACACTCCTCCCTTTTCAGCTTCCACCATTTTGTCCTCTGCGCTGCCTTTGTCCTCTTCATCTTCCTTGTCACCAGAGTCATCCTACAAACCACCATCCTATGCTGTCTGGCTACACTCTCACCTACAACTACTTTGCAGTCACTGATCTCTTTCAGGTTACCTCGTCTATACAAGATTTAGTCTACCTGCGTGCTCCTACCTCCGCTCTTATAAGTTACCCTATGTTCCTGTTTTTTCCATCCTTTTTGCAAAATCTACCACCATCTGTCCCTCTGCATTCCTATCCTGGATACCAAATCTGCCCATCACTTCTTCATCCCCTCTATTGCCTTCACCGACATGTCCATTGAAGTCTGCACCAATGACCACTCTCTCATTTCTGGGAATATTCTGCATCACTTCATCTAACTCATTCCAGAACTTCTCCTTCTCTTCAGATTCACATCCCACCTGCGGGGCATAGCCACTAACAACACTGAGCATCACACCTTCGATTTCCAGTTTCAGACTCATAAGTCTATCTGACATTCTTTTCACCTCTAGGACGTTCCTAACAAACTCCTCCTTCAAGATAACTCCTACTCCATTTCTCTTGTCAGTACCATGATAGTACAACTTAAAGCCTGCTCCTAAGCTTCTAGCCTTACTACCTTTCCACCTGGTCTCCTGGACACACAGTATATCCACCTTCCTTCTCTGCATCATGTCGACCAACTCTCTACCTTTTCCTGTCATAGTCCCAATATTCAAAGGCCCTACTCTCAGTCCCAGGCTCTTTCCTTTCCTCCTCTCTCTCTGCTTCCGAACACGCACTCCTCCTCTTCTTCTTGTTCTTCGACCCACAGTAGCCCAATTTCCATTAGTACCCTGTAGGTCATCAGTACCAATGGCGGTCGTTGTTAACCCGGTCCGCGACCGATCCGGTATGGTATAGTTTTGGTTGTCTCGCATATTTGGTTTTGGCAAAAGTTTTACGCCGGATGCCCTTCCTGACGCAACCCTCTGCATTTATCCGGGCTTGGGACCGGCACAGGGAGACACTGCTCCGTGCCCTCCCAAGGCAGGCTTGGAGAGGCACGAGCCAGTGCCGCCCTGAGGCTGCATTTGTCAGGAAACTATACATACATGTATAAAATGTTTGTAAAGATGGAAATGGAGGATATTTATTCGACAATGACAATGTGGTTACTTGTATTGAAAGAAAAAAAAATGGGATAAAATCTCTTTTCTGAGCTTGTTTCACTACACAGCATGTTCAGTATGATATTTTTTTTATGCTTACTAATGAAAAAAATTGTCGTACATCAGAAATAACCTTTTTAGGTGGATTATGTTGTGGACTAGCCTCATGAGAACCATAACTTCTAAAGTTTGAATGCAGTTATTTTATATTGAGCTCTCACTGCACTTAAGTGTCTTAATGCTCTGCCAAAACTGTTCATATTTTTAATAATGTGTACTATCATTATTAACACATCGAAATGCACTGCGGTCAGCAAAGTAGGAATTTCACTGTACAGGAGAGCACGTTTATATACTGTGCGTGTGAAAATAAAGGCTTTGAATCTTGAATTGGATGGTGCCTCTCCCTACGCGAGATGGTCCTTTCTGTATGTTTGAATGTTGCTCTTTGTCAGCTTGGCTTTTTCTCTGCATTCTGAGGTTTCCACGTGCAATTCAGAATCCACTGATCAGTCTCAATGTAAATCTTTCCTCTTGCGCAGTGGCCAGAATCCAGGACAGATAGTGAAAAGTGACTCTACCTCACATTCAAAAAGTTTATTTTTGTGTTTGGATTCCCAACATGGAATTATTGATCATATTTGTAAACTCCAAACTGACAATATTAGTAATAATGATACTACAACTTGCCTTCAAATTGTTAGTCCTGACTAGAAACAACTGGCAGATAATGACGTCTTCATGTGGTTTGTGGGGAAACTTAATTTTTTTTTTACCATTCTGCCTCAGTCAAGTAGTGTTTGGAACTCTGCTTGTATAGCACATTTGCAATATTCCACCTTTATATGTGCAATAATACTACAACCCCTATGTGCAATATTCTACCAAAACATGTAAAAGCTGGACAATATTTGACTGTGCCTTACCTCTATGTTTGACTCACAGTGTGCCACCTGAATAAGTGAACTTGGATAATTATTGACTTTGTCTTACTACTTAATTCATCACGTGTACATCTTGTTTTATAATTGCTTCGTAATGATAATCACTCCCTTTCAATGAAACCGCATGGACAAAAAAGTCTTTCAGTGATGTCACATGATCACAAACATCACCTATTCACCATCAATATGGATAAGGTGCCATGAGGCAATAACTAACAGATCATATTTTGAAATTATTATATATGTTTTTCCTCCGCAACCCTGAGTGCAAGATAAGCAGCAGAAGATGGATGTATGGAAGGATGTTTGTGTTTCACTCATATCATATTGTTCAAAAAATGCTTCAAATGTGAAATAAGGGATATATTCTACTTCATTGCATATTGTATCAGCCACACGCCCCGTCTGTGAAAGTGGGATTGGTCAGTTTGTAAATGTAAGATGGTAATAACATAAATGTGTGCAGGTTAGAAAAATAAGGGCTCATGGTGTCGCTGTGGCTCAGCAGAAATGTGGACCCGATATGCCCACCCACTGCTGATGTATTTAATCATTTCCTCTTTTCCTTTCCACTGCTCCCTTCAGGGATTGCACAGCGAATCAACCTCCCCCATCTCGCCCTATTCTTTGTATTCTCTCAACCGAACTAATTTCATGTCCTCTGTCCCTATATCCATAAATCTTCTTTGGTCTTCCTCGAGGCCTCCCACTTGGCAGTTGCACCCTTAGCTATGGAGTGTAAAAACTACAAAAACGACATCCAATCTCTCTACTCCATGTATATAATAATTTCTACTAACTTTACACATAAGTATTGGTCATTATAATAATAATAATTATTATTATTTAAAAAATGATCTCAAAATTACTATTTGCCACCTGCTGGGCCGACTTCAAGGAAAAAATCTGTCTCAGTACCTCTTTTACATCTTTTGGATGATGTAGATGGATCTGTAGAAATATGTTCAAGGTGTTTTCTAGTGTCCATAGATATTTTAAGGCTTTTTATACTGCAGTAATGGGAGCATAAAAGACATGGTGTTTCTATTATGCCAAAAAAAATCCAACTCATGGATCATTTACTGGTTCTCTTCACAATTGTTTAAACTCCTGGTTCTTAATTGAAATGTTTGATTTGAGCTGCTGAGTGTTCTGTTATGTCCCTCTGCCTATGTAGCTGTATCTGTGTAGCTGTCCATGGTGCTGAAACGTTGGTCTCGTCAAGCATACTGTATCTGAATCTACATACTTCCTTATCATAAAATGTTGTTTATTCTGAATACGATTTAATAAAGTTTCAAATGTAAAACTGATGTGTGATCTTGGATTGTTTCTTTGTTGTAAAGTTCAAGCTATGGACTACATTACTGGGAATGATGCAATTACTGTTGGATGAGTCATTCAGCTGAAATCATTTCTAAGTTATGATTCTGAATTTTTATGTATTCTGAAACAGTTCTCTGATCCAGGTAAATGTTCTTTGATAATGGCAGAAGAGTTGAGATTCGATAAATGATTGACTTTTACTTCTTGGTTCTTAACATTTTAATTTGCCACGTTTTACAGTTACAGTGTCAAATAGTCATGAGATGATGGTTATAGCCGAAAAAACAAGACCACTTGTGGAACCAAGTGGCTGAAATGAGTTTTTTCTGCATGTTGTCCAGCTCTCTCTTAGTGATAGGGTGAGATGGTCAACGATTTGGTTGGGGCTCAGAGTAGAGTTGCGGCTCCTCCACCGGCAGAGGAGCCATGGGAGGTGGCTCAGGCATTTGGGACAAGGTGCCTCCTGGACATCTTCCTCCTTAGGTGTTCCAAGCATGTCCGACGGGGAGGAGCTTCCAGGTAAGATCAAGGACACACTCTACCCCACCCCCAATAAATATTTCAGTCCACCGCTGGCATGTTTTTCAAGTACGTAAACTTCAACAATTCACCCATGATTTCATTCCACACTTTTCCCTTCTTGGCTAAAGTAATCTCCATGCTTGTCCTTTTTCACCTATTTCTCCATGTTTGTACAGCTCTGTTGATCGTCAAGCATTGAAAATTGTGATTCTGTAATTGGTGTGTTGTTCAAAGTTCACTTGAATTATTTGGGCTCCCTCATGCGTTCTCTACTTTGGAGGACAACATTTATCGTTGTTTCATATATTTTAGCTACTGTATGCAGGTGTCTTAAGGTTTTGTCCCATTATTTCTAATGCACACATTGGTACTTACGATACCTAAAGTTAGTTTCTACAAAATTCGACAAATGGAGAGTAGTTATATAACTGATGATAGACTTCAACAATGTTATTTACTGTTTATTGTTTTAAACAGAACACAAAACAGCCCCAAATATATTAGTCTGAAATTGTTACGTTTATACATACATGTGTACAGTTTATTTATAGATGTGTGGATCTGCAGATGCTACTACATGTGCCCTTCACTTGCCCCTGTGGGACAGATAAGTGATTCTGATGCAATATTAGTGTCTGAAACCTATCAGAATTTCTCACACTGCTCCTACAACTCTGCTGTTCACAGTATACAAGTGGCTTGTGCTTTGCCTGAACAAAATTTTCACTAAATTGATAATTATGACCCCTTAGCTAGTTTGTAATAAACTTTTGAACATTATCTTGTCTTTTCATATTAGAAATGAGTCTGTATTTGTTCTGCATTGATTATCTTATTCTGTCTATATGAAATGTGCTGAGAGAAAAAAAAAAAAAACATGTTACGGTAAGGAGCACTGGATAAATTTTGCCTTATTTTGTCTTTTTGAATTCATGAAGCGTCTATGTAGAGTTATTGATAATTTTTATTCTGCACCTTTTATAGGTGTTTCATTTTTTTTTCTAGCACTTTCATAGATGATGGGAATTTGAATCTCATTCCAGCCTTGTGTGCTGCCTCCACTGATTATAATGCAGCCGAGTCTTATGCGTAACAGAGTGTTATGCGACTCACGGTGTCGCTGTTCACTGATACAAAATAGACACACAACTCCACCCATGACTACGGAAAGGGTATCATTCCGTTTCAAAAAGGACTGTCAGTCATATGTTACCCTTTCAACTATTAACCATATCTCGAGTGTCTGGATATATTTTGTGATTGGTCGTGGATTTTGATTTTTTTTGGGGGGGTGGGGGGAGATAAAAGCCGTGGTTTATGTGAAGATGGGAGACAAAGGATTTTCAGCGCTTCGTCCGATCATCTGCTTCGCTTCCTTTATTATAACGCTGCACCTCGTTAATGGCGATCTGAGTTATTCCGTTCCCGAGGAGATGAAACGTGGATCTGTTATCGGAAATATAGCCAAGGATCTGGGTATCGACCTGAAGACTTGGTCTGCTCGAAAGGCCAGGTTTCATTTGGATGGGACTCAGGACCACATTTGCGACATAAATCGGAGCACCGGAGACTTGATCACGTCGGAGAAAATCGACAGAGAAAGCCTCTGCGGACAGAAACCTTCTTGTGTGGTTAAAATAGATCTGGTTTTGGAAAATCCTCTGGAGCTTCATCGCGTGAGTCTTCATATTCAAGATATAAACGACAATTCGCCGACATTTCCGGAGAGTTTAATTGGAATGGAAATAAGCGAGTCCGCTGCGAAGGGAAACCGCTTCTCCATCGAGGAGGCCCATGACGCAGATATCGGTCAGAACACTGTTCAAAGATACAACCTGCAAAAGAACGACAACTTTATTCTCGCTGTTGACAATAACAGAGTCGAACTGGTTCTGGACAATGAACTCGATCGAGAGAAACAGCATGAAATGGATTTGCTTCTGACAGCCTTAGATGGCGGCTCTCCTCAGAGATCAGGTACAGTCGTCATTCACGTCACTGTACTGGACGCCAATGATAACGCGCCAGTGTTCAGTCAGGCCGTTTATAAAGCCAGTCTGCCTGAAAACTCTCCTGCAGACACGGTTGTGATTCAAGTGACTGCGACGGACGCGGATGAAGGAATAAACGGTGATGTGACCTATCAATTTGGTCATATAACTAATGATGACGCTAATGTGTTTGCAATTGATCCCAAAAGCGGAAAAATTACGGCGACTGGTCTGATTGATTTTGAAAAGAGTAGGTCTATTGAAATGCGAGTCAAAGCTAAAGACGGTTTGGGCCAGACCTCGTATGCCAAACTTGTCGTTGATATCGTTGATATGAACGATAATGCTCCTGTGATCAATATAAATTCGCTTTCTAACTCCATGCCTGAGAATGTGTCTCCTGGTACAGAGGTGGGCATCATTCATGTGGAGGACAGAGACTCTGGCAATAACGGACAGGTTCGCTGTTTTATTCAGCAAAATGTGCCTTTCAAGCTGGTTCCTTCTATTAAAAACTATTATTCCCTGGTAACTACTGGACACCTGGACCGTGAACTGGTGTCTGATTACAACATTACAATCAGCGCCACTGACGAGGGCTCTCCTCCTCTGTCCTCCTCTAAAAGTGTCCAGTTATCTGTAGCAGACATCAACGACAACCCACCTGTGTTTGAGGATCAGTCCTACAGCGCATATGTGAGTGAAAATAACAAACCCGGCTCCACTTTGTGTTCCGTTACTGCTCGAGACCCCGACTGGAGACAAAACGGCACCGTGGTTTATTCTCTGTTACCCGGCGAGGTGAACGGCGCCCCGGTGTCCTCCTATCTGTCCGTGAACGGAGACACGGGAGTGATCCACGCCGTCAGGCCGTTTGATTATGAGCAGTTTCGGAGTTTCAAAGTCCACGTGATGGCCAGAGACAACGGTTCTCCTCCGCTGAGCAGCAACGTGACCGTCAGCGTCTTCATATCGGACGTGAACGACAACTGTCCTCAGATCCTGTACCCCGCCCCGGAGGGCAACTCCTTCATGACCGAGCTGGTCCCCAAAGCTGCGCACGGAGGCTCTCTGGTGTCCAAAGTGATCGCGGTGGACGCGGACTCCGGCCAGAACGCCTGGCTGTCCTATCATATAGTCAAATCCACCGACCCGGGACTTTTCACCATCGGCGTCCACAGCGGAGAGATCAGGACGCAGAGGGACGTTTTGGAATCGGACAGCATGAAACAGAACCTGATCGTGGCGGTGAAAGATAACGGACAGCCCTCTCTGTCCGCCACCTGCTCCATGTATTTACTTATTTCCGATAACTTGGCCGAGGTGCCCGAACTGAAGGATATATCTTATGACGAGAAGAATTCCAAGCTGACCTCCTACCTGATCATCGCGCTGGTGTGCGTGTCCACCTTTTTCCTGACCTTCATCATCATCATCCTGGGAGTGAGGTTTTGTCGTAGGAGGAAGCCCAGACTGATGTTTGACGGAGCGGTTGCCATCCCCAGCGCGTATCTCCCTCCAAATTACGCAGACGTTGACGGCACGGGAACTTTACGCAGCGCCTACAATTATGACGCCTACTTGACAACAGGCTCTAGAACTAGTGACTTTAAGTTCGTCTCCTCTTACAATGACAACACGCTGCCTGCTGACCAGACTCTGAAGAAAAGTCCGTCTGACTTTGTGGATCCTTTTGAGGATTTGGAGGCAGCTGTAGAGGTAGGAGATATTCAAGACCTTCTATTACAATTTTTTCTGAACTAACCATAGAATTCATCAATATCTTTGAAGAACACTTTTTATTCATATTTGATTATGGCATTTGAATCAACTGATTTTTGTCCTCTTGCACGATTTAACAATGTATTAACTCCCTACCCACAAACATTACATTCACAAAGCTCCATTCATTGTCACGGGTTCTGTCATTTTTCTCCCCCTGTGCCCCTCTCTTTGGTCCCTTCTTGATTGTTTCTGGCTGCCCATTCCGTGGTTTCCTCTATATAGCCTGTGTTTAACCCTTTGGTGAGGGTAGTATCTTACTGGATTGTGCTGAATTCTAGGTCGCAGTGGTTACATGATTTTTGCTGGTTGTTTGGTTTAGATTCCTTGGAGCTTGTGTTATTGTTTTTAGTTTCAAATTATATCAGGTCATTGGCTTTTCTTGGTTTTACATTGGGGTTCTCTTTAACCTCATTAAGTCATTAACTTAAAATGTAAAACTTATTTTTACAGTGATATCATTTTTTTTTTCCGAGTCCTGGTTCTGAGTTGATTTGTTTGAATACAGCTGGTGTTTCAAGCCCTTGAGGGTTCAAAAGGGTTGTAACAGCTTTGAATTATTTTCTATACTTTCTGGAAGCAGGGGACATTTAATACACGTTTCTTGACGTTTCACATTTCACGTTTCTAAAATGACCAGTGAATGAAAAACCTCCTCTGGAGTTTTAGGACCTTCCTCTGTTTATGGAACATCATCTCAGAATGTTTGTAAGTGACTCGCGTGTTTTGCCACATGATTGGCAGTGACATGTTAAGTCCCCTTTTCAAGTCTTGAGGTTTGAATGAGATATTATCTTAAGGAGGTAAAACCCCCAAAATAGTTGGACTTGTTTCTCTACTTTGCCCTTATTGCTTGTCTTCATCTCAATCAATTTCTTCATAATTTTGTACAGCCCTGCTCATTATTTAGCCGCACAAAAAGTAATTCACTTTTTGCCAAATATTTCTACTGTATCTTCCTCTGAAAGAGTGAGGATAAGTGTGCCACCATATCTGAATTTCTGTTGTTCACTGCTTATTAATTTGTTAAGCCAATGCCCAGCACTGTATAAAAACTTCTCAGCGGGGCCTGGGAGTTGATGGTTGATTTGCCCAAGCAGTTGGTAGTCCCAACATATATAGTTATCACCCGACTTCAGCTGGATATGTTGCTGTGGTCTGAGATAGAGAGGATATTGTATTTTATTAAACTTTCGGTCTTCTGGGAGGATCAAGCTGAGGAGGCTCGTGAGCACAAAAAAGCTAGGTATGCTGAGATAGCAGTAGAGGTAGAGCAGCAAGATTGAAGGGCATGGGTGCGGCCTGCAGAGGTGGGTTGTTGTGGGTTTGTGGCAAAGTCTGTCATTGCATGTGAACATAAATATGGTCACCAGTGTTCTTTGTTGTTTTTTTTGCAGCAGAATAAGCTATAAATCTACAGTTGTTTAAAATTTTTGAGCTTGTTGAGTTAAAAAAATAATTTTTATATTATTTTAACTATCTCTTGATATTTTTTTTTTAACTCAGTGGTAAAACAGGACCAAACCAAGCATTTAGTATTTAGACTCGCTTTTAAAAATCCAATATTACTGGCAGTACTGCTGGATCATCCCAAAGAAAATAGCATATTCCCTTCTGAACACGTACACTAGTACTGAATATTATGTCAGATTATTCACATATGAGCCCAGCAATTGATATGAAAAAATGTATTAAATGCAAAATTCTATCAAGTCAGCAAATGCTGCTTGACTCATTCTGGCTCTTTCAGTGTAGCAATCTGCAATTGTTGATTCCATCTTTCGACTTCAAGTATCATGAAACTGCTCTCTGTATTGAGTAAATCTTGGCAAGATGGACACTAGAATCAGTTGTCCAATTTACTCATGTTTTCATTTGATACGTTTCCAGTATTGGGCGAAGTTACTCCTATGCTTGTTGTTCTACCTTTTCTGCATATTTATGTACAGCTCTGCTGATCGGGAAGCAGTGCAATAGCTGTTCTTTTCTTCCATAAAGCTTCCTGCTGTGTCTTTCTGAACAAGATGTTTGAAACCATGTCTGAACTTGTGAAGGAGACTGCTCATGGAAAAAAAGGTTTTCCAACCATCATCGTCATATGAGATTACCTTACATATGCTTGATGACTTTGTTTTCATTGTTCTGCAATAGTCTTACTTGTACAATCTTATTCGTAAAATATTACTTCATATTATTTGGCTTTTGTGAAATATCTTGGTCACTTTTCGATCTGTCAGAGGAGATCGAGGAGAATAATGTTTATGGAACACCATCTCAGAATGTTTGTAAGTGACTGCCCATGGAAAGATGTGGACGATAGTCCGGACTCTCTCTGAATGTCAACCTTAACTCACATGTCTATGATAAACTCATTTGAAGAGCTCTGCGAAGTCTTGTCCTGGACATGATATCCAGCCTTTCTGACATTTGCAAAAAAATCACTCTGAAGTGTTTTATTCACCAGTGATGAAACAAAAGTGTCTCGTGGTGTCGCTGTGCACCGACACAAAATAGACGGACGCAACTCCACCCATTACTAATGCAGGAATATCACACACGGTTATTCATGACAACCGCTTGAAACTCCGCTTCCATGTCAGATTTATCCGCTGACAACTGATTACTTCTTTACTTTATTGGGATATCCTGTGCTTTATATTTGACCAACGTTTTTTTTTTATATCAAAAAAATGCTTTTTTGTGTGAAGATGGTAGACAAAGGATTTCCAGCGCTTCGTCCGATCGTCTGCTTCGCTTCCTTCATTGTGACACTGCAGCTCGTTTATGGTGATCTGAGTTATTCTGTTCCCGAGGAGATGAAACGCGGATTTGTTATCGGAAATATAGCCAAGGATCTGGGTGTGGACCTGAAGACTTTGTCTGCTCGAATGGCTCGTGTTGATTTTGACGGTGGACGGAAACGCTTTTGTGACATCAATCTGAACACCGGAGATTTGATCACGGCGGAGAGAATCGACAGAGAAAACCTTTGCGGAAAGAAACCGTCTTGTGTTGTGAAAGCAAATTTTGTGCTCGACAATCCTCTGGAGCTTCATCGTGTGAGTCTTCATATTCAAGATATAAACGACAACTCGCCCGGATTCAAGAAGAATCGAATCGAAATGGAAATAAGGGAGTCCGCTGCGAAGGGAAACCGCTTCTCCATCGAGGAGGCCCATGACGCAGATATCGGTCAGAACACTGTTCAAAGATACAACCTGCAAAAAAACGACAACTTTATTCTTAATGTTGAAAGTAACAAGGTCGAGCTGGTTCTTGATAATGAGCTCGACCGAGAAAAACAGCATGAAATGGATTTGCTTCTGACAGCCTTAGATGGCGGCTCTCCTCAGAGATCAGGTACAGTCGTCATCCACGTCACTGTACTGGACGCCAATGATAACGCGCCAGTGTTCAGCCAGGCCGTTTATAAAGCCAGTCTGCCTGAAAACTCTCCTGCAGACACGGTAGTGATTCAAGTGACTGCGACGGACGCGGATGAAGGAATAAACGGAGATGTGACGTATGACTTTGGTCACGTGTCTGAAGATGAAGTGAATGCCTTTTCAATTGATCCTCTATCAGGGGAAATTAAAGTAAAAGGCATGGTTGATTTTGAAGAAACACCCTCTTTTGAGATAAGAATCCAAGCTAAAGACGGGTTAGGACTAACTTCGTATGCCAAAGTTATCGTGGACGTCATTGACGTGAATGACAATCCACCAGTGTTAATTCTTCACAGATTATCAAACCCCATACCTGAGAATGTGTCATCTGGTACAGAGGTGGGCGTCATTAATGTGCAGGACAGAGACTCTGACAATAACGGACAGGTCCGCTGTTTTATTCAGCAAAACGTTCCTTTTAAGCTGGTTCCTTCCATCAAAAACTATTATTCCCTGGTAACTACTGGACACCTGGACCGTGAACAAGTGTCTGATTACAACATTACAATAAGTGCCACTGACGAGGGCTCTCCTCCTCTGTCCTCCTCTAAAAGTGTCCAGTTATCTGTAGCAGACATCAACGACAACCCACCTGTGTTTGAGGATCAGTCCTACAGCGCATATGTGAGTGAAAATAACAAACCCGGCTCCACTTTGTGTTCCGTTACTGCTCGAGACCCCGACTGGAGACAAAACGGCACCGTGGTTTATTCTCTGTTACCTGGCGAGGTGAACGGCGCCCCGGTGTCCTCCTATCTGTCCGTGAACGGAGACACGGGAGTGATCCACGCCGTCAGGCCGTTTGATTATGAGCAGTTTCGGAGTTTCAAAGTCCACGTGATGGCCAGAGACAACGGTTCTCCTCCGCTGAGCAGCAACGTGACCGTCAGCGTCTTCATATCGGACGTGAACGACAACTGTCCTCAGATCCTGTACCCCGCCCCGGAGGGCAACTCCTTCATGACCGAGCTGGTCCCCAAAGCCGCGCACGGAGGCTCTCTGGTGTCCAAAGTGATCGCGGTGGACGCGGACTCCGGCCAGAACGCCTGGCTGTCCTATCATATAGTCAAATCCACCGACCCGGGACTTTTCACCATCGGCGTCCACAGCGGAGAGATCAGGACGCAGAGGGACGTTTCGGAATCGGACAGCATGAAACAGAACCTGATCGTGGCGGTGAAAGATAACGGACAGCCCTCTCTGTCCGCCACCTGCTCCATGTATTTACTTATTTCCGATAACTTGGCCGAGGTGCCTGAACTGAAGGATATTTCTTATGACGAGAAGAATTCCAAGCTGACCTCCTACCTGATCATCGCGCTGGTGTGCGTGTCCACCTTTTTCCTGACCTTCATCATCATCATCCTTGGAGTGAGGTTTTGTCGCAGGAGGAAGCCCAGACTGATGTTTGACGGAGCGGTTGCCATCCCCAGCGCGTATCTCCCTCCAAATTACGCAGACGTTGACGGCACGGGAACTTTACGCAGCGCCTACAATTATGACGCCTACTTGACAACAGGCTCTCGAACCAGTGACTTTAAGTTTGTCTCCTCTTACAATGACAACACGCTGCCGGCTGACCAGACTCTGAGGAAAAGTCCGTCTGACTTCGTAGATCCTTTTGAGGATTTAGAGGCAGCTGTAGAGGTAGGAGATGTTTAATATGCTTTCAAATACAGAGGTCTTTCACATTTGTGGTATATAATGTTTGCTTTCTAACTTTTTGTGTGTTTGAATCATAGTAATGGAATATATATATACATATATAAATGTGTGTGGTAAGCTAAGATGGCTCCGAAGTGACCATGAAAGTGCTCTGTCACCATTTCATCAAAATGCTGTGGTATTACAGTATAAACAAAATCAGCACACAAATCATTAGTCATATATCAATTGAACTTCACTATTCTATTTATTCTTATTCTTTTATCAATATACACAGGTTTAGTGAATATGACTTAATCATAAGCTAGTATTGGAATTCAAAATATTTTTTTGTTTTATCTCAATCCAAAAATTGAAAGTTATTTTGTGATTTGTCTGTTTGCTGAAGAAAAGTTAAGAAAACCCTCAACTCATCTCTACTGTAGGATTATTATTCACTGTATTTCCTGAGGAAAAGCCAAGGGGTGAAAAAAAATTCCCATGTGGATTGAGCTTTTTAAAAGTTTATAATGGAGTGAAGTTTTTTATATTCATACCATAATTGCTGCTTGTAGATTTTTTTTCACTAACATAAGTAGTTATCATACCGTCGTTTATATTCTTAATTTTGTAGGTGTCTCACAACCGTTTTTTGAACCATCTGTCGATATATTTTGTTCTGAAATGTAATCACGATGAAACCACACATTCAGCAGCAAGGTTTCTTTTTACTTGACTGTTCCTCAGAAATGAAGTGTAGCTGTCCATGGTGCTGAATGTGTTCCACCGCAGATTTTCTTTTTCTGATAGATGGATGGATGGATGGGCTGACTTTATCAGTCCCAAAGGGAAATTCTCGAGACATGTATCGACGCACAGGCTGAATAGTGAATAAGTAATTTAAACATAATACTGATGATTCCTTTGGCAAACGTTTTTGGGTGTAAAGCTTGCGAACAAGAAGGGGCTCAGAGCTGATCCCTGATGGAGTCCCACCTCCACCTTGAACTTCTCTGTTACCCCTACAGCACACCGTACCAGTGTCTCACAGCTAGCATACATGTCCTGCACCAGTCTAACATACTTCTCTGCCACTCCAGACTTCCTCATACAATACCAGAGCTCCTCTCTTGGCACCCTGTCATATGCTTTTTCTAGGTCTACAAAAACGCAATGTAACTCCCTCTGGCCTTCTCTGTACTTTTCTATTAGCATTCTCAACGCAAATACTGCATCTGTAGTACTCTTCCTAGGCATGAAGCCATACTGCTGTTCACAAATGCTGACTTCTGCTCTCAGTCTAGTTTCCACTACTCTTTCCCATAACTTCATTGTATGGCTCATCAACTTTATCCCTCTGTAGTTGCCACAATTCTGCACATCCCCTTTATTCTTAAAAATAGGCACCATCACACTTTGTCTCCATTCTTCAGGCATCTTCTCACTCTCTAAGATCCTGTTGAATAATCTAGTCAGAAAATCTACGGCTGCCTCTCCTAGACACTTCCACACCTCCACAGGTATATCATCAGGACCAACTGCTTTTCCACTCTTCATCCTCTTCAATGCCTTCCTCACTTCACTTTTACTAATTTTTGCTACTTTGTGGTCTACGATAATCACCTCTTCTACCCTTGCCTCTCTTTCATTTTCCACATTCATCAGTTCTTCAAAGTACTCTTTCCATCTTCCCATCACTCTTCTAGCATCTGTCAATACATTTCCCTCTCTGTCCTTTATCACCCGGACCTGTTGTACATCCTTTCCATCTTTATCTCTCTGTTTCGCCAACCTGTATAGATCATTCTCACCCTCCTTACTATCCAACCGAGCATACAAGTCATCATAAGCCCTTTGTTTTGCCTTTGCTACCTCTATCTTTACCTTTCGCCACACCTCCCTGAATTCCTGTCTGTTCTCTTCAGTCCTCTCAGTATCAAATGGAGTGCAAAAAGCTCAAAAGAAAAATCTAAGATTATACTGCATACAGCACCAAAGATATGTACAGGATATCAAAAATGAGCAAACAAAACAAGACAGTGCTCTTTTATCAATCTGCATATGAAACCGTATAAGTGTGAACGTGATAAATATGAAATAGATATTGTTCGAGAAGTGCTCTCAGCAAGAGTGACTGTTGCACGTGAGCACAGATAGTATTGTGTTTTAAGGATTTTGCAGGGGCTGGGGGATGGATGTCCTCAGTTATTTGTTTAGGAGTGATTCAACACCTTGTAGCTAGAAAATGTTTTTGAGTTTATTGGTTTTTGTCCTGAGTTCTGTGTAACCTTTTCCAGAGGGAGGGTGGGAGAAGATAGTTACCTGAGTGTGAGGAGTCTCATGATTCTCCTGCATTTTCGCTGGAGTACCAGTATTAATGACATTGAAGGGGAGGGTGGTGTAGACCCAGTCACCTGGTGTGTTGGAAAAGTCTGAGGCTCTGAGGAAGACTGAGACTCTGAGGAAAAGTCCGTCTGACTTTGAGGATCCTTTTGAGGATTTGGAGGCAACTGTAGAGGTAGGAGATGTTAAAGACCTTCTATTGCCAACGCGTCTTTGAACTAACCATGGAATTCATCAGTATCTTTGAACAACGCTTTTTATTCTTTTTTGATTGTGGCATTTGAATCAACTGAATCTTGTCCTTTTGTACAATTTATCTATCTATTAACTCCTTGCACACAAAAATTGCATTCACAAAACTCCATTCATCGTCATGCGTGGTTGATCTGTCAATTTTTTTCACCTGTGCCCCTTTCTTTTGTGCCTTCTTGATTGTCTCCTGTTGCCCATACAAAGGTTTCCCCTATATATCCTGTGTGTTACCTTTTGGTCACAGTAGTATCTTACTGGATTGTGCTGAATTCCAGGGTGCAGTGGTTACATGATTTTTGCTGTTTGTTTGGTTTCGATTCCCTGGAGCTTGTGTCATTGCTTTTAGTTTCAAATTAATTCTGGTCATTGGATTTTCTTGGTTTTACATTAAGGTTCTCTTCAACCTCATCAAGTCATTCACTTTAGATGTAAAACTTATTTTTACAGTGATATAATATTTTTTATTTATTTTTTTTAAAGTCCTGTTTCTGAGTTGACTTGTTTGAATACAGCTGTTGTTTAAAGCCCTTGATGGCTCCAAAGCATAGTAACAGATTTGAATTATTTTCTATAGTTTCTGGAAGCAGGGTACATTTAATACATATTTTTTTTTATAATTTTCTTCTATGTTTTGACCACTGATTATCTCAACAGTTGTTTTATGCTGTCCTACTTGTTTCATACTTTGTTACCATCATCAGGGATCATTTAATTTTAGGATTCTCAAAGCCAAAATCTGGTCTGCGCAAGTTCTCCGTCATCAAGGTCAAAGTCAATTATTGTCAAATCTTGTCATGGTCACAGGAAAGAGAGTAAGTCCTGTGGCCCTGGCAAGACATAATCGGACAAAATAAAACATTTGGATTTCTCATTGGGAATGTTATCCTGGATGTTACAGGAACTCTCTGTGGTACTGAAATGTTCATTCCAAGCAATTGTGTGTATTTCTTTCTGACTTGTACAGGTGCTAATGCAGTATATAGTGTCAAAATAGTCCAAATATAAAGCAGGTCACCATTTGACCCTGAAGGTTTGACAAGTTTTACGTTGAGCACGCGACTGGAGAATCTTTAATACAGCTAATTAGATATTATTTCAAGGAGGTTAACCCCCAAAAATAGTTAGACTTAATTCCCTACTTTTCCCTTATTGGGAGCAGTCATTGCTCTGTTTGTCTTCATCTCATCCATTTTCTCCATATGTTTGCACAGCCTTGCTCATTAATAAGCAGCAAAAAAAGTAATTTTACTTTCCCCAAATATTTTATTGTATTTTCCTCTGCAAGAGTAAAGATAAGTGGGCCACCATATCTGAATTTCTGTTGTTGACTGCTTATGAATTTGTTGAGCCAATGCTCAGCGCTGTACATAAACTTCTAGGCGGGGCCTGGGAGTTGATTGCTGATTTGAACAAGCAGCAGGTTGTCCCAGCATATAAAGTTAGCACCTGGCTTTGGCTGGATATGTTGCTGTGGTCTGGGATAGAGAAGATACTATATTATATTAAATTTACGGTTCCCTGGGAGGATGAAGTTGAAGAGGCTCCTCAGCACAAAAAAGCTAGGTATGCTGAGATGGCAGCTGAGGTAGAGCTGCGAGGTTGGAGGACGTAGTTGCAGCCTGCAGAGCTGGGTTGTTGTGGGTTTGTGGCAAAGTCTGTCATTGCATGTGAAGCGAAATATTGTCACCAGTCTTTGTTTTTTTTTTTTCTTGTTCTTTTTTTTTGAAGCAGAATAAGCAATAAACCTCCAGTTTGAATCTTCAAGCTTGTCGAGTTGAAAAAATAATTTTGTATTTTTTAACCATCTCTTGACATTTTTTTTTAACTCTGTGGTAAAACAGGAGCAAACCAAGCATTTAGTAGTTAGACTTATTTTTAAAACTAAAATGTTACTGCCAGTAGTGCTGGATCATTGTTCATCCCAAGGACAAATGCATATTAGCTTCTGAACACAGACACTAATACTGAATATTATGTCAGATCATTGCACATATTAACCTAGTGGTTGTTAAGAAATAATTTCTTTAAGGCAAAGTTTTATCAAGTTTTAAATAAGCAAATGCTGCTTGACTCATTAACAACAGTTAAGACAATACATATTTCATTATATTTCTTATTCTTCCTCCTTTCTACTATTATCTATTACTGTTATGTTTTTTTACTTAAAACTCTGGCACTCGGGAAACTCGTGATTAATAAAGTTGTTCTCATCTCTCATTCTGGCTCTTAAAGGGTAGCAATCTGCAATTGTTGATTCCATCTGTTGACTTTACGTATCATGAAAGTGCTCTCTGAATTGAATAAATCTTGGCAAGATGACAGAAGAATCATGTGTCCAATTAACTCCTGTTTTCAATTGATACTTTTCCAGTATTGGACAAAGTTACTTCTATGCTTGTTGTTCTTCCCTTCTCCGCATATTTTTGTGCAGCTCTTCTGATCATGAAGCAGTGCAAATAGCTATTCTTTTGTCCATAAAGCTTCCTGCTGTATCTTTCTGAACAAGATGTTTGAAACCATGTCTGAACTTGTGAAGGAGACTGCTCATGGAATTATACAATTACTAGCCACCATAGTCTTTTGACATTACGTTACATATGGCTGATGGCTTTGTTTTCATGGTTCTGCTCCAGTCTTACTCATAAGATATTACTTTATTTTATTTGGCTTTTGTGAAAGATCTTGGTCACTTAAGGATCTGTAAGCTTTGGAAATGGTGACTGTTTTCCTCATAGCTGTTTGTTGATTTTTCCTCGAGCTGAGTAATAATGGATATGGAATACCATCTCAGAATGTGTGTAAGTGAGTGTCCATGGAAAGATGCGGACAATAGCGTCAACTCACATGTCTATGATCAACTCATTTGAAGAGCTCTGCAAAATATTGCCCTGGACATAATAGCCAGCCTTGAATTACCTTTTCAACGAAATCACTCTAAAGTGTTTTATCCACTAGTGATGAAATAAAAGTGTCTCGCGGTGTCGCTGTGCACCGACACAAAATAGACCCACGCAACTCCACCCATTACTACTGCAGGAATATCATACACAGTTGTTCATGGCAATCGCTTGAAACTTCGCTTCCATGTCAGATTTCTCCGCCGAGAACTGATTGCATCGTTACTTTATTGGGATATCCTGTGCTTTATATTTGACAAAGGGTTTTTTTAATCAAAAAAATGCTTTTTGGTGTGAAGATGGGAGACAAAGGATTTCCAGCGCTTCGTCCGATCGTCTGCTTCGCTTCCTTCATTGTGACGCTGCAGCTCGTTTATGGAGATCTGAGTTATTCTGTTCCCGAGGAGATGAAACGCGGATCCGTTATCGGAAATATAGCCAAGGGTCTGGGTGTGGACCTGAAGACTTTGTCTGCTCGAAAGGCCAGGTTTGATTTGGATGGGACTCACGAACGCATTTGCGACATAAATCGGAGCACCGGAGATTTGATCACGGCGGAGAGAATCGACAGAGAGAGCCTGTGCGGAAAGAAACCTTCTTGTGTTGTTAAAATAGATCTAGTTTTGGAAAATCCTCTCGAACTTCATCGTGTAAGTCTTCATATCCAAGATATAAACGACAACTCGCCCGGATTCAAGAAAAATCTAATCGAAATTGAAGTGGGGGAATCCGCTGAAAAGGGTAGCCGCTTCTCCATCGAGGAGGCCCATGACGCAGATATCGGGCAGAACGCTGTTCAAAGATACAACCTGCAAAAGAACGACAACTTTATTCTCGCTGTTGATAGTAACAAAGTCGAACTAGTTCTTGATAATAAGCTCGATCGCGAGAAACAGCATGAAATGGATTTGCTTCTGACAGCCTTAGATGGCGGCTCTCCTCAGAGATCAGGTACAGTCGTCATTCACGTCACTGTGCTGGACGCCAATGATAACGCGCCAGTGTTCAGCCAGGCCGTTTATAAAGCCAGTCTGCTTGAAAACTCTCCTGCAGACACGGTAGTGATTCAGGTGACTGCGACGGACGCGGATGAAGGAATCAACGGAGATGTGACGTATGACTTTGGTCATTTATCGGCAGATGAAGTAAATGTCTTTTCAATCGATCCAAGATCTGGGGAAATTTCAGTAACTGGATTGATTGATTTTGAAAAAGGTAGTTCCTATGAGATGAGAGTACAAGCTAAAGATGGTTTAGGACTAACTTCGTATGGCAAAGTTATCGTGGATGTCATTGATGTGAATGACAATCCACCAGTGATCAATATAAAGTCCCTTTCAAACCAAATACCTGAGAATGTGTCGCCTGGTACAGAAGTGGGAATCATAAATGTGCAGGACAGAGACTCTGGAAATAACGGACAGGTCCGCTGTTTTATTCAGCAAAATGTCCCTTTCAAACTGGTTCCTTCCATTAAAAACTATTATTCCCTGGTAACTACTGGACACCTCGACCGTGAACTAGTGTCTGATTACAACATTACAATCAGCGCCACTGACGAGGGCTCTCCTCCTCTGTCCTCCTCTAAAAGTGTCCAGTTATCTGTAGCAGACATCAACGACAACCCACCTGTGTTTGAGGATCAGTCCTACAGCGCATATGTGAGTGAAAATAACAAACCCGGCTCCACTTTGTGTTCCGTTACTGCTCGAGACCCCGACTGGAGACAAAACGGCACCGTGGTTTATTCTCTGTTACCCGGCGAGGTGAACGGCGCCCCAGTGTCCTCCTATCTGTCCGTGAACGGAGACACGGGAGTGATCCACGCCGTCAGGCCGTTCGATTATGAGCAGTTTCGGAGTTTCAAAGTCCACGTGATGGCCAGAGACAACGGTTCTCCTCCGCTGAGCAGCAACGTGACCGTCAGCGTCTTCATATCGGACGTGAACGACAACTGTCCTCAGATCCTGTACCCCGCCCCGGAGGGCAACTCCTTCATGACCGAGCTGGTCCCCAAAGCTGCGCACGGAGGCTCTCTGGTGTCCAAAGTGATCGCGGTGGACGCGGACTCCGGCCAGAACGCCTGGCTGTCCTATCATATAGTCAAATCCACCGACCCGGGACTTTTCACCATCGGCGTCCACAGCGGAGAGATCAGGACGCAGAGGGACGTTTTGGAATCGGACAGCATGAAACAGAATCTGATCGTGGCGGTGAAAGATAACGGACAGCCCTCTCTGTCCGCCACCTGCTCCATGTATTTACTTATTTCCGATAACTTGGCCGAGGTGCCCGAACTGAAGGATATTTCTTATGACGAGAAGAATTCCAAGCTGACCTCCTACCTGATCATCGCGCTGGTGTGCGTGTCCACCTTTTTCCTGACCTTCATCATCATCATCCTGGGAGTGAGGTTTTGTCGCAGGAGGAAGCCCAGACTGATGTTTGACGGAGCGGTTGCCATCCCCAGCGCGTATCTCCCTCCAAATTACGCAGACGTTGACGGCACGGGAACTTTACGCAGCGCCTACAATTATGACGCCTACTTGACAACAGGCTCTCGAACTAGTGACTTTAAGTTTGTCTCGTCTTACAACGACAACACGCTGCCTGCTGACCAGACTCTGAGGAAAAGTCCGTCTGACTTCGTAGATCCTTTTGAAGATTTGGAGGCAACTGTTGAGGTAGGAGATGTTAAGAAGTTTCATTTTTATTAAACGTGTGTTTTTAATTAACTAGGCAGTAGTCAATATCATTGACATTTTTGCACACTGTTCTATTATCGTGTTCACAAGTAGAGGAAAAAGGGAATATTGTCAACAAATCAGCGAAAGCATATGGAGAATTGCAATGGCTTACAGTATCGAAATTACTATTTACTCCATGTTCAAATTATAAACATTATTTTAGAATTGTGCTTGATTGAAGCATTTCAATTAATTTTCCAATTATACTACTTGTTTACGCCTGTTGCTCTTTGTGCATAAAATTTAGATTCAGACCACTTCATCATGGA
Source organism: Fistularia commersonii (assembly GCF_037954325.1). Lineage (NCBI taxonomy): Eukaryota > Metazoa > Chordata > Actinopteri > Syngnathiformes > Fistulariidae > Fistularia > Fistularia commersonii. The sequence goes on from NC_141296.1 coordinate 3,503,222, forward strand.
TCCTTCTTACGTCAGTTATCCTAACCTGTCCCTTCTTGGGTTTCTCCACCTGTTCCCCATTCCAGTTTGGCCTACATTTGCTGTCTGTAACGCTTGGGTGAGAATGGATTGTACTGATTCCTGAGTTGTTTTGATCACATGGCTCATGCTGTTTGATTTGTTTTCATTCATTGGGTCTCTTGTCGTTGTTAATTCCTCATCATTGTCAGGTCATCAGAAGTTTTTTTTTTTTTTGTGTGTTTGGAATGTCTTCCACATTGTCAAGTCGTACAGTCCAAATGTGAAGCTCATTTCCACAGTGAAGTTATCGTTCCCTGCCTTACTTTTTTACTTACTTTGCCTTATTTCTTTGTTCTCGGGAGTCGTTGTTCTAAATTGAGTGATTTCAATACAGCTGATGTCTAAAACTCTTGTGGGGTCAATTGTTTTTTTATATAATATCTGAAATCAGGGAACATTCAATCCATGTATTATTTTAATTTATGTTTTGAGCACTGGTCATATCAACAGTTATTTATGTGTTGCTGTTACTTGTTGTAGCTGTCCTATGTGTCTGAAACGTTATCATTACGAAAAAAAAACAGTGTGAAAGTACTTGGTCATCCAGCCCATGGCCAATCTTTGTCGAATTATATCATGGCAATGGAAAAGAAATGAAGTTTGTTGGTCCTGAAAAGATATAGCAACAGGAAAAAATAAAACAATCAGATTCCTCTTGGGAAATGTTATTCTGAATTAAATGGAACTGTCTGTGGTGCTGAAATGTTCATTCCAACCAAAGTAACATAATCCCTCCTGAGATGTCTGGATGCTAATGCTGAGCATCAGAATAATTCAAATCTACAACTAGTAATTACTTCATTTTTTCCCTTCCTTTGACACATCTATATCTAGCAAATTTTTGCCTGCTTAATACAGTTGTGGTGAGCAATGTGATCAGTGAATTGATAACTTTTACTTGAGTTTCATCACTGTCCTCTAACAGTTGTTTTTCCCACATGTTTGGCAGTGAAATGTCAAATATACTTTCTATGGCTGCAGTTTTGAATGTAAAATCTTTCTCAAGGAGATAAACCCAAAAAATTGTTCATGACTTGATTCCCTACTTTGCCCTTATTGGGTGCAGTCATTGCTCTGCTTGTCTTTATATCTTTCATTTCCTCCATATGTTAGTACAGCTTTGCTTATTGTTCAGCAGTACAAAATGTTATTCACTTTTCATAAAAAAATAATTCAATTATATCTTCCTGCGCAGGAGTAAGAATCTGTGTGCCACGATCTCTGAATTTGTGTTGTTGACGGCTCATGGGATTGTTTTTTTGCCGATGCCTAGCACTGTCCATACTCTTAACTATCAGTTGAGCTGACCACACATGTTTGAGGACCCTATTTGAATGAGTCTGTAAAAGTCTTTACTGAAAAACAACTTTTGCATCAATCTTGCATCAAAATTCCAAGTGTTTATTGTCATTTGTACAGTCTTGAAACGTGTTTCCTTGAACAGTAACATTCTTATTTGCAAATGTAAACTGCTTAAAGAAATGTGAAAAGCATTAAAGGGATTTGCAAGTTGAGAAAGTGCAGATTGACATCTTAAAAGTTGAGTGCAGCATGAGTTCTCAGGAGTATAAAGGCAGTTGTGTAGAAGAAGCTCTTCTGTGTTGATGTCTTACATTTCACACTCCTGTACTTCAGGCTGGAGGGTCGGAGTGTGAACAGTCTGTGTTGGGGTGGGTCTGGTCCTTTGCAATGGAGACAGCTCTCCTGGGGACTTTGCGGTGGTTGATGCTCTGCAGAGAAGGCAGTTGTGTTCCAGTGATCTTTTCTGCAGTCTTTACCGCTCACTGCAGGCATTTGTGGTCCAAAGCAGTGGTGCGACCATGTCACATAGTGAGGAAGCTGGTTAAGAAACTCTCAACGATACAGCTGTGGTGTTGTATGAAGATCTTTGACAACATGCTAAACTTCCTCGGCCTCCTCAGGGAGTATAGTCGCTTTTGAGCCTTCTTCAGTGTGTCTGTGTGGTGTTGAATAACCAGGTGAGGTCCTCCCTGATTTGGATGCCCCAGGTATTTAAAACCGCTCACTTCTCTGTGTCAAGCTCAAGATAAACAGTGGTTGATGAGGTCTCTTCACTTTCATGAGGAAAGTGAAGTGACAAATTGAGTCTTGTTAGTAAAGTAGCATGCAAAGCTAAATATAGTCATCAGTGATGTTTTTTTGGTTGTTTTGGTTTTTTTTTTGCAACAGAATGTGCAGTAAACCTGCAGTTGTTTATATCTTGAGCCCTGTTGAGTTGAAAAAATGATTTAGTATTCTATATCCATCTTTAGACATGTTCTTTTGTACTAAATGTTCGACAAGGACCAAACCAAGCATTCAGCATTTTGGTTTGTTTTAAAGAATGAAATGTAACAGCTCATGGTGTTGGATCATTGTTCATCCCAAGCGAAATACCATTTTCCCCTGAAACAACAGATGCGAAGGGATTATATTGTCAGACTATTGCACATATGAACTCAGCGATTGATATAAAATAATTTCTTAAGTGCAAAGTTCTACCAAGTTTCAAATGAGAAAATGCTGGTTGAGTCACACTGGATGTCCAAGTGTAGCCATCTGCGAGTAATGGGTTTATATTTAGACTATATATGATTAAAAAGCTATCTCATTATGGTAAATGTTGGAAATATGGACATATGAGTTTTGGGCTGCAAGAACCATTTGTCCTGAGAAAAGGACTGGATTAATTACAGATTTCCACTGGAGATGATTGCCCCATACAACGGTATTTACCTGATTGTGTCATTTATGTTGTCAAATGTTTTAAGTGTTCAGCTTTGAATCTGAAAAATGTTTAACAGTTGGAAACCAGACCAATTTACTTATAGCTCGATACAGTACTTTTCCTTTTTACAGTTCCTTCTATGCTTCTTGTTCTTTCTTTTTCTGTGTATTTTCATGTAGGTCTGCTAATTGTGAAGAGGTGGAAACTGCTCTTCTTTTTTCATGAAGATTCCTTCTGTGTTTTTCAAAAGAGTAATTCTGTTTGAAACCATGTCTGAACTTGTGAAGGACATTGCTCAGGGAAATATGCAATTATATGCCATCATAGTTGTTTGAGATTGCTTTGGATACGCTTGCTGACTTTGTTTTCGTGGTTCTGCAACAGTCTTTCATGTTCAGTATCTTTGATGGCCTGTGTGAAAGCTCTTGGTCACTTACGGATCTGTAAGCCCTGAAATTAGTGACTGTCTTTCCCAAAGCTGTTTGCTGATTCTTTCTCTAGCTGAGTAATAATGTTTATGGAACACCATCTCAGAATGTGTGTAAGTGAGTGTCCATGGAAAGATGTGGACGATAGTCCGAACTCTCCCTGGATGTCAACGTCAACGCACATGTCTATGATCAACTCCTTTGAAGAACTCTGCAAAATCTCGCCCTGGACATGATATCCAGCCTTGAATTGCCTTTACAACAAAATCACTCTGAAGTGTTTTATTCACCAGTGATGAAATAAAAGTGTCTCGTGGTGTCGCTGTGCACCGACACAAAATAGACGCACGCAACTCCACCCATTACTACTGCAGGAATATCACACACAGTTGTTCATGACAATCGCTTGAAACTCCGCTTCCACGTCAGATTTCTCCGCTGAGAACTGATTGCATCTTTACTTTATTGGGATATCCTGTGATTTATATTTGACCAAGGTTTTTTTTAAATCAAAAAATTGCTTTTTGGTGTGAGGATGGGAGACAAAGGATTTCCAGCGCTTCGTCCGATCGTCTGCTTCGCTTCCTTCATTGTGACGCTGCAGCTCGTTTATGGAGATCTGAGTTATTCTTTCCCCGAGGAGATGAAACGCGGATCTGTTATCGGAAATATAGCCAAGGATCTGGGTGTGGACCTGAAGACTTGGTCTGCTCGAAAGGCCAGGTTTCATTTGGATGGGACTCAGGACCACATTTGCGACATAAATCTTAACACCGGAGATTTGATCACGACGGAGAGAATCGACAGAGAAAACCTTTGCGGAAAGAAACCATCTTGTGTGGTTAAAACAAATGTTGTGCTTGACAATCCTCTTGAGCTTCATCGTGTGAGTCTTCATATTCAAGATATAAACGACAATTCGCCCGGATTCAAGAAAAATCGAATCGAAATGGAAATACGGGAGTCGGCTGAAAAGGGCAGCCGCTTCTCCATCGAGGAGGCCCATGACGCAGATATCGAGCAGAACGCTGTTCAAAGATACAACCTGCAAAAAAACGACAACTTTATGCTTAATGTTGACAATAACAAGGTCGAGCTGGTTCTGGAAAATAAGCTCGACCGAGAGAAACAGCATGAAATTGATTTGCTTCTGACAGCCTTAGATGGCGGCTCTCCTCAGAGATCAGGTACAGTCGTCATTCACGTCACTGTACTGGACGCCAATGATAACGCGCCAGTGTTCAGCCAGGCCGTTTATAAAGCCAGCCTGCCTGAAAACTCTCCTGCAGACACGGTAGTGATTCAAGTGACTGCGACGGACGCGGATGAAGGAATCAACGGAGATGTGACGTATGATTTTGGCCACGTGTCTGACGATGACGTGAACGTTTTCATGATCGATCCTAGAACAGGTGAAATTAAATTGACTGGTTCGATTGATTTTGAAAAAGTAAGTTCGCATGACATGAGAGTGCAAGCAAAGGATGGTTTGGGACTGACGTCGTATGTTAAAGTTATAATAGATGTTGTTGATGTAAATGACAATCCACCGGTGGTAATTCTTCACAGATTATCAAACCCCATACCTGAGAATGTGTCTCCTGGTACAGAGGTGGGCGTCATAAACGTGCAGGATAGAGACTCTGACAATAACGGACAGGTCCGCTGTTTTATTCAGCTAAATATCCCTTTCAAGCTGGTTCCTTCAATCAAAAACTTTTATTTCCTGGTAACTACTGGACACCTGGACCGTGAACTGGTGTCTGATTACAACATTACAATCAGCGCCACTGACGAGGGCTCTCCTCCTCTGTCCTCCTCTAAAAGTGTCCAGTTATCTGTAGCAGACATCAACGACAACCCACCTGTGTTTGAGGATCAGTCCTACAGCGCATATGTGAGTGAAAATAACAAACCCGGCTCCACTTTGTGTTCCGTTACTGCTCGAGACCCCGACTGGAGACAAAACGGCACCGTGGTTTATTCTCTGTTACCCGGCGAGGTGAACGGCGCCCCGGTGTCCTCCTATCTGTCCGTGAACGGAGACACGGGAGTGATCCACGCCGTCAGGCCGTTTGATTATGAGCAGTTTCGGAGTTTCAAAGTCTACGTGATGGCCAGAGACAACGGTTCTCCTCCGCTGAGCAGCAACGTGACCGTCAGCGTCTTCATATCGGACGTGAACGACAACTGTCCTCAGATCCTGTACCCCGCCCCGGAGGGCAACTCCTTCATGACCGAGCTGGTCCCCAAAGCCGCGCACGGAGGCTCGTTGGTGTCCAAAGTGATCGCGGTGGACGCGGACTCCGGCCAGAACGCCTGGCTGTCCTATCATATAGTCAAATCCACCGACCCGGGACTTTTCACCATCGGCGTCCACAGCGGAGAGATCAGGACGCAGAGGGACGTTTCGGAATCGGACAGCATGAAACAGAACCTGATCGTGGCGGTGAAAGATAACGGACAGCCCTCTCTGTCCGCCACCTGCTCCATGTATTTACTTATTTCCGATAACTTGGCCGAGGTGCCCGAACTGAAGGATATTTCCTATGACGAGAAGAATTCCAAGCTGACCTCCTACCTGATCATCGCGCTGGTGTGCGTGTCCACCTTTTTCCTGACCTTCATCATCATCATCCTGGGAGTGAGGTTTTGTCGCAGGAGGAAGCCCAGACTGATGTTTGACGGAGCGGTTGCCATCCCCAGCGCGTATCTCCCTCCTAATTACGCAGACGTTGACGGCACGGGAACTTTACGCAGCGCCTACAATTATGACGCCTACTTGACAACAGGCTCTCGAACCAGTGACTTTAAGTTTGTCTCCTCTTACAACGACAACACGCTGCCTGCTGACCAGACTCTGAGGAAAAGTCCGTCTGACTTTGTGGATCCTTTTGAAGATTTGGAGGCAGCTGTAGAGGTAGGAAATGTTCACGACGTGTTTTGGCACAGCGGCATTTGTCACTTGCGATGTACGATATGTGCTTTCCGACACTTCTTTTCTCAGCATGACACAAATGCTCTGTCATCTGTTTAACAAGGTTTACATACTGTTTGGTCTGTGCTCCAAAGTGTTGAAGTTCCAAAAATTGAAGAGTCACTTCGGTGGAAATTTCGATTCCATCAGCTCCACTTTTCCTCTACGTTCATCATTAGCACACTGATGTGTGCGTCTATTCAGGAATGAAGTGTATAATGAGGTATCATTGATATCACCCTACACTATCACCTTTCCATGCGGTCATGAGTTCATCGACATTTTTACCGATGGAAAAAAGTTATAATCAAGTTTTTTAAGCCGCAAGAGTCGAGGCTGGTGGCTCCTTTGGTAGTGTAACTTCGTCCAGGATGATTGAGAGTAACCCCCCCAATTTTTCATCATCTTTGCTTCTCAGTCATCTGTTGAAGATTTATATTAGATTGGTGTCTTGTTCAGTATGATCTTGGATTCATCGTGTTCTTGCGCTTGTTTCATATCTTACGGTTCAAGTGTAACTTGCTGAGTTTCTTGTGAATTTTAAATGCCATCATGTACCCTTGTTCCAGCACCTCATCTCTGTTGGGTGCAAAACATATTGTCTTAGGATCATTGGACTACACAAGTGAAATGACTTAACATATACTGAAATAATTACAATGTGGTTTCAAACAAAATTGTAAACTCTGAATCATAGCTGAAATTAATACAGAGTTCTTGAGTTTCTAAAACCTTGTAAGAAACATAATTATTTCATCATGTATGTCACAAATACCTGTCTTACTTAATGCAGCTATTTAACAGTTGATGGTAAATTGTATATTTGTTCCAGAGCAGAATCTACTACAGACAGTCTTCACAGAATAAGCACACATTTAAAGCTATTCGCAGCTGCTTCTTTTTCTCCCTGCAGGAGAGACCACAGTTACCCCTAGCTTTCATCAAATCCAATTCTTGCTGCATTACTCCATGTGACTCCTTCATTACTTGGTCTTAGGTAATGCTTGGTTACGAGCAAAAAGCTCCCCTTGTATGTAATTTGAAAATGAGCATCTCTACTATTTTGATGATGTCTTACCCTCCATTTTCCACCATCCGTTAGTGATCCCTGCTTTCACAGTGTGCCGTTCATTCATCTGAGGTGCAAATATGAAATAGTCAGACAGACCAGTAAAGGGGGGTTATTCCTTTCCCTTCTCAACCCCTTGCAGCTGATTTAATAATTGTATTGAAAACTTTTACATTTTGTTTGAAAAGTCTTGTTGATATTTTTTTCCACTTGTGTTTGGTCTGCAAGAGTAAACGTGTTTCTCTGTGATCGCAATCTGAGGTTTTACTACTGGTCCTTCTGAGGACCTGTTGTGTATGTATATATGTTTATATATGTAGCTTATGTATGTATATTGTGACATGCTGTCCAGAGCTTTGTGGGGGAGTTTCCCTGCACCCTTCCTACCTTTGAATCATCAGCTGGTCACTTTGCCAGCCTCCTGCAGCTTGACAATGTAAAGGCCAAGTGTTTGTCAAAGTATGTTTGTGGAGGTTCTCAGTCATCCAGGTCATTGTGAATTCTTGTCGTGGCTACTGGACGCAGATTTCTTCGCTTGAAGATGTTTCAACCTTCACTCGAGAGGCTTCTTCAGTTCTAATGGCCTTTGAGGAGTTTCTGAATAACACAGAGTTAGTGGAAGTATGCTATACATATACCCTCACCTGTGCTGTACATTTGCATGATGGGCGAATAGAATGTTGAGACACCATCAGAGTGTATTTGTGCAGTTGATCAGGCCCTGAAGCTGTTATGTTTGTGATATACTTGTCAATCCTGCACATTTCTTAAAAGATTAGTTTTTAAAGTACTATGTCCTCTATTTCCTAGCTGTAACTTTGGCTCACAACAACACACACACATATATTTGTACATGTGTGTGTGTGTGTGTGGGTTTTGATACACACACACACACATATATATATATATATATATATATATATGTATATATATATATATATATATATATATATGAACGAACTCACCCTGGAAAAAAAGGTACATTAGTGGTAGAATTATATAAAAAGCGTCTCATGGTGTCGCTGTGTACTGACACAAAATAGACACTCAACTCTCCACCCATTACGACTGCAGGAAAATCACGTTCTGTTGTTTATGGCAATCGCTTGAAACTCATCTTCAGTGCAACTGATTTTTGCGCTGAGATCTGATGACATCTTTACTTTATTCGTACATTTCATTTGTTGTATTGGATCTAATTTCTTACAAGCAAAGGGGTCTTTCGTGTGAGGATGGGAGACAAAGGATTTCCAGCGCTTCGTCCGATCGTCTGCCTCGCTTCCTTCATTGTGACGCTGCAGCTCGTTTATGGAGATCTGAGTTATTCTGTTCCCGAGGAGATGAAACGCGGATCTGTTATCGGAAATATAGCCAAGGATCTGGGTGTGGACCTGAAGACATTGTCTGCTCGAATGGCTCGTCTTGATGTTGATGGTGGACGGAAACGTTTTTGTGACTTCAATCTGAACACCGGAGATTTGATCACGGCGGAGAGAATCGACAGAGAAAACCTGTGCGGAAAGAAACCGTCTTGTGTTGTGAAGGCAAATTTTGTGCTTGACAATCCTCTAGAGCTTCATCGTGTGAGTCTTCATATTCAAGATATTAATGATAACTCGCCCGGATTCAAGAAAAATCGAATCGAAATGGAGATTAGCGAGTCCGCTGAAAAGGGCAGCCGCTTCTCCATCGAGGAGGCCCATGACGCAGATATCGGGCAGAACGCTGTTCAAAGATACAACCTGCAAAAAAACGACAACTTTATGCTTAATGTTGACAATAACAAGGTCGAGCTGGTTCTGGAAAATAAGCTCGACCGAGAGAAACAGCATGAAATGGATTTGCTTCTGACAGCCTTAGATGGCGGCTCTCCTCAGAGATCAGGTACAGTCGTCATTCACGTCACTGTACTGGACGCCAATGACAACGCGCCAGTGTTCAGCCAGGCCGTTTATAAAGCCAGTCTGCCTGAAAACTCTCCTGCAGACACGGTAGTGATTCAGGTGACTGCGACGGACGCGGATGAAGGAATCAACGGAGATGTGACGTATGATTTTGGTCACGTGTCTGAGGATGAGGTGAATGTCTTTTCAATTGATCCTCTATCAGGGGAAATTAAAGTAAAAGGCATGGTTGATTTTGAAGAAACCACCTCTTTTGAGATGAGAGTACAAGCTAAAGACGGGTTAGGACTAACTTCGTATGCCAAAGTTATCGTGGATGTCATTGACGTGAATGACAATCCACCAGTGTTAATTCTTCACAGATTATCAAACCCCATACCGGAGAATGTGTCTCCTGGTACAGAGGTGGGCGTCATTAATGTGCAGGACAGAGACTCTGACAATAACGGACAGGTCCGCTATTTTATTCAGCAAAACGTGCCTTTTAAGCTGGTTCCTTCCATCAAAAACTATTATTCCCTGGTAACTACAGGACACCTGGACCGTGAACTAGTGTCTGATTACAACATTACAATCAGCGCCACTGACGAGGGCTCTCCTCCTCTGTCCTCCTCTAAAAGTGTCCAGTTATCTGTAGCAGACATCAACGACAACCCACCTGTGTTTGAGGATCAGTCCTACAGCGCATATGTGAGTGAAAATAACAAACCCGGCTCCACTTTGTGTTCCGTTACTGCTCGAGACCCCGACTGGAGACAAAACGGCACCGTGGTTTATTCTCTGTTACCCGGCGAGGTGAACGGCGCCCCGGTGTCCTCCTATCTGTCCGTGAACGGAGACACGGGAGTGATCCACGCCGTCAGGCCGTTTGATTATGAGCAGTTTCGGAGTTTCAAAGTCCACGTGATGGCCAGAGACAACGGTTCTCCTCCGCTGAGCAGCAACGTGACCGTCAGCGTCTTCATATCGGACGTGAACGACAACTGTCCTCAGATCCTGTACCCCGCCCCGGAGGGCAACTCCTTCATGACCGAGCTGGTCCCCAAAGCCGCGCACGGAGGCTCTCTGGTGTCCAAAGTGATCGCGGTGGACGCGGACTCCGGCCAGAACGCCTGGCTGTCCTATCATATAGTCAAATCCACCGACCCGGGACTTTTCACCATCGGCGTCCACAGCGGAGAGATCAGGACGCAGAGGGACGTTTCCGAGTCCGACAGCATGAAACAGAACCTGATCGTGGCGGTGAAAGATAACGGACAGCCCTCTCTGTCCGCCACCTGCTCCATGTATTTACTTATTTCAGATAACTTGGCCGAGGTGCCTGAACTGAAGGATATTTCTTATGACGAGAAGAATTCCAAGCTGACCTCCTACCTGATCATCGCGCTGGTGTGCGTGTCCACCTTTTTCCTGACCTTTATCATCATCATCCTGGGAGTGAGGTTTTGTCGCAGGAGGAAGCCCAGACTGATGTTTGACGGAGCGGTTGCCATCCCCAGCGCGTATCTCCCTCCTAACTACGCAGACGTTGACGGCACGGGAACTTTACGCAGCGCCTACAATTATGACGCCTACTTGACAACAGGCTCTAGAACCAGTGACTTTAAGTTCGTCTCCTCTTACAACGACAACACGCTGCCTGCTGACCAGACTCTGAGGAAAAGTCCGTCTGACTTTGTAGATCCTTTTGAAGATTTGGAGGCAGCTGTAGAGGTAGGAGATGTTCAAGACCTTCTATTGCAAACGTGTCTGTGAACTTACCATGGCATTCATCAATATCTTAGAATAACGTTTTTTTTATTCTTATTTGATTATGGCATTTGTATCAACTGATTTGTGTCCTCTTGTACGATTTAACAATTATTCACTCCCTTTGCACAAACTTTACATTCACAAAGCTCCATTCATTGTCATAGCTGCTTGTTCTGTCAATATTCTTCATCTGAGCCCATCTCTTTTGTCCCTTCTTGATTGTCTCCTGTTGCCCATTCGAAGATTTCCTATATACATCCCGTGTGTAATTCTTTTTGGTGAGGGTAGTATCTTACTGGATTGTGCTGATTTCTAGGTTGCAGTAGTTAGATGAGTTTTGCTGTTTGTTTGGTTTTGATTCCTTGGAGCTTGTTTCATTGTCTTTAGTTTCATATTGAAATCAGGTAATTGGATTTTCTTGGTTTTACATTGGGGTTCTCTTCAACCGCATCGAGTCATTCAGTTTAGATGTACAACTTATTTTTTCAGTGATGTTAGCATTCTATTGTTCTGTAGAGTCCTGGCTCTAAGTTTACTTGTTTGAACACAGCTGCTGTTTAAAGCCCTTGGGGGTTCAAAAGCTTTTAATACATATTATTTATTCTATGTTTTGACCACTGATTATCTCAGCAGTTGTTTTATGCTTTCCTATGTGTCTCATACTTTATTGTTACCATCATCAGGAATCCTTTAATTTTAGAAATCTCAAAGCAAAAATCTGGTCCGCGCAAGTACTCAGTCATCCAGTTCAGTCAGTTTTTGTCAAATTGTGTCATGGTCCCCGGAGAGATAGTAAGTCCCATGGCTCTGGAAAGATATAACAGGACAAAATAAAACATTTGGATTTCACATTGGGAATGTTATCCTGGGTGTTACAGTAACTGTCTGTGGTACTGAAATGTTGTTCATTCCAAGCAAACATATGTATTGCTGTCTGACTTGTACAGGTGCTAATGCAGAATATAGTGTCAGAATAGTCCAAATATAAAGCAGGTCACCATTTGACTCTGAAGTTTTGACAAATTTTACATTTCGCATGAATGGAGAATCTTAAATACAGCGATTCAGTTGTTACAACCTCCAGCATTTATTTCTTTTGTTTGGGTTCATGTATTTGAATCAGATCTGTTATAAATGACTGTTGCTCATGTGAACAAAGCTGCTTGGAATATATAACACAATTGTTGTGAGCAAAATGACCAGTGAATAATCAACCTCCTCTGGAGTTTTATGACCTTCCTCTAAAACTTTTTTACCACATGATTGGCAGTGACATGTCATATTCACATTTTAAGTCTGCATGTTAGAATTAGATATTATTTCAAGGAGGTAAACCCCCCAAAATAGTTTGACTTGATTCCCTACTTTGCCCTTGTTGAGTGTAGTCATTGCTCTGTTTGTCTTTATCTCTCTCAATTTCTGAATATGTTTGTACAGCCTTGCTCATTATTAAGCAGCTCAAAAAGTAATTCACTTTCCCCAAATATTTCTATTGTATCTTCCTCTGCACGAGGAAGGATAAGTGTGCCACCATCTCTGAATTTCTGTTGTTGAGTGCTTATGAATTTGTTAAGCCAATGCCCAATTCCTTCAAGAAACAGGTAAAAACTTTTGTCTTTCAGGACTATTTACTGCGCTGATGCTTGAGCTGCCCCAGATCAGGTTAGGCACCAAGTTAGGCTATTGTGTGTGTGTGTGTGTGTGTGTGTGTGTGTGTGTGTGTGTGTGTGTGTGTGTGTGTGTGTGTGTGTGTGTGTGTGTGTGTGTGTGTGTGTGTGTGTGTGTGTGTGTCCTAAAAAAAAAAAAAAAAAACCCAGCATACTGGTCTGTATATTTCCTGTGCACCTTGTATTTGCAAGTGTTATTTGCAGTTTATGTCCTCTATTGTAAGTCGCTTTGGATAAAAGCGTCTGCCAAATGTAATGTAATGCCCAGCACTGTACGCAAACTTTTGGCGGGGCCTGGGAGTTGATGGTTGATCTGACCAAGCAGTTGGTTGGCCCAACATATATAGTTAGCACTCAACTTCAGCTGGATATGTTGCTGTGGTCTGTGATAGAGAGGATATTGTATTTTATTAAACTTACGGTCACTGGCAGGATGAAGTTGAAGAGTCTCATGAGCACAAAAAAGCTAGGTATGCTGAGATGACAGCTGAGGTAGAGCTGCGAGGTTGGAAGATGAGGGTGCGGCCTGCAAAGGTGGGTTGTTGTGGTTTGTGGCAAAGTCTGTCATTGCATGTAAAGATAAATGTGGTCACCAGTGTTTGTTTTGTTTTTTTTGCAGGGGAATAAGCAATAAACCTCCAGTTTTTTTAAATCTTTGAGCTCGTCGAGTTAAAAATTATTTAGTATTATTTTAACCATCTCTTGATCTTTTTTTTAATTGTGGTAAAACAGGACCAAAGCCAGCATTTAGTAATCAGGCTTCCTTTCAAAAATCAAATGTTACCGGCAGTAGTACTGGATCATCCCAAAGAAAACAACACATTCCCTTCTGAAAAGAGACGCAAATACTGAATATTATGTCAGATTATTGCATATATGAACCCACCGATTGATATGAAATAATTTCTTGAATGCAAAGTTCTATCCAGTCTTAAATAAGCAAATGCTGCTTGAGTCATTTTGGCTTTTCAAGTGTAGCAATCTGCAATCGTTGATCCCATATTTTGACTATTTACCATGAAACTGCTCTCTGTATTAAGTAAATCTTGGCAAGATGACAGAAGTATCAGTTGTCCAATTTACTCATGTTTTCATTTGATACTTTTCCAGTACTGTGCAAAGTTACTTCTATGGCTTTCGTTCTTCTTTTTTCTGCGTATTTATCTGCAGCTCTACTGATCGGGAAGCAGTGCAAATAGCTATTCTTTTTTCCACAAAGCTTCCTGCTGTGTCTTTCGGAACAAGATGTTTGAAACCATGTCTGAACTTGTGAAGGAGACTGCTCATGGAATTATACAATTACTAGCCACATTGGTCATTTGAGATTACATTGCATATCCTTTCTGACTTTGCATTCATTGTCCTGCAACAGTCTTACTCATAAAATATTACTTCATATTATTTCACCTTTGTGAGAGATCTTGGTCACTTATCAATCTGGAAGCTTTGGAAATAGTTCAGTTTCTCTCAAAGCGGTTTCCTGATTCTTCCTCTAGCTGAGTAATAATGTTTATGGAACACCATGTCAGAATGTGTGTAAGTGAGTGTCCATGGAAAGATGTGGACGATAGTCTGAACTCTCCCTGGATGTCAACGTCAACTCACATGTCTATGATCGACTCATTTTGAAGCGCTCTGCAAAATCTTGCCCGGGACATGATATCCAGCCTTAAATAACCGTTGCAACAAAATCACTCTGAAGTGTTTTATTCACCAGTGATGAAATAAAAGTGTCTCGTGGTGTCGCTGTGCACCGACACAAAATAGACGGACGCAACTCCACCCATTACTACTGCAGGAATATCACACACGGTTATTCATGACAATCGCTTGAAACTCCGCTTCCATGTCAGATTTCTCCGCTGAGAACTGATTGCATTTTCACTCTTTTAGGATATCCTGTGATTTATATTTGGCCAACGTTTTTTTCTTTAAATCAAAATATTGCTTTTTGGTGTGAAGATGGGAGACAAAGGATTTCCAGCGCTTCGTCCGATCGTCTGCTTCGCTTCCTTCATTGTGCCGCTGCAGCTCGTTTATGGTGATCTGAGTTATTCTGTTCCCGAGGAGATGAAACGCGGATCTGTTATCGGAAATATAGCCAAGGATCTGGGTGTCGACCTGAAGACTTTGTCTGCTCGAAAGGCCAGGTTTGATTTGGATGGGACCCACGAACGCATTTGCGACATAAATCGGAGCACCGGAGATTTGATCACAACGGAGAGAATCGACAGAGAAAGCCTGTGCGGAAAGAAACCGTCTTGTGTTGTGAAAATAGATCTGGTTTTGGAAAATCCTCTCGAGCTTCATCGTGTGAGTCTTCATATTCAAGATATAAACGATAATGTCCCTGGATTCAAGAAGAATCGAATCGAAATGGAAATACGGGAGTCTGCGGACAAGGGAAACCGCTTCTCCATCGAGGAGGCCCATGACGCAGATATCGGTCAGAACGCTGTTCAAAGATACAACCTGCAAAAGAACGACAACTTTATTCTCGCTGTTGACAGTAACAACGTCGAGCTGGTTCTTGATAATGAACTCGACCGAGAGAAACAGCATGAAATGGATTTGGTTCTGACAGCCTTAGATGGCGGCTCTCCTCAGAGATCAGGTACAGTCGTCATTCACGTCACTGTGCTGGACGCCAATGATAACGCGCCAGTGTTCAGCCAGGCCGTTTATAAAGCCAGTCTGCCTGAAAACTCTCCTGCAGACACGGTAGTGATTCAAGTGACTGCGACGGACGCGGATGAAGGAATAAACGGTGATGTGACTTATGACTTTGGTCATTTATCGGCTGATGAAGTAAATGTATTTTCAATCGATCCAAGATCTGGGGAAATTTCAGTAACTGGGTTGATTGATTTTGAAAAAGGTAGTTCTTATGAGATGCGTGTTCAAGCTAAAGACGGTTTAGGACTAACTTCGTATGCCAAAGTTATCGTGGACGTCAGTGATGTTAATGACAATCCACCAGTGATCAATATCAAGTCTCTTTCAAACCCCATACCTGAGAATGTGTCACCTGGTACAGAGGTGGGCATCATTAACGTGCAGGATAGAGACTCTGACAATAACGGACAGGTCCGCTGTTTTATTCAACAGAATGTCCCTTTCAAGCTGGTTCCTTCCATCAAAAACTATTATTCCCTGGTAACTTCTGGACACCTGGACCGTGAACTAGTGTCTGATTACAACATTACAATCAGCGCCACTGACGAGGGCTCTCCTCCTCTGTCCTCCTCTAAAAGTGTCCAGTTATCTGTAGCAGACATCAACGACAACCCACCTGTGTTTGACGATCAGTCCTACAGCGCATATGTGAGTGAAAATAACAAACCCGGCTCCACTTTGTGTTCCGTTACTGCTCGAGACCCCGACTGGAGACAAAACGGCACCGTGGTTTATTCTCTGTTACCCGGCGAGGTGAACGGCGCCCCGGTGTCCTCCTATCTGTCCGTGAACGGAGACACGGGAGTGATCCACGCCGTCAGGCCGTTTGATTACGAGCAGTTTCGGAGTTTCAAAGTCCACGTGATGGCCAGAGACAACGGTTCTCCTCCGCTGAGCAGCAACGTGACCGTCAGCGTCTTCATATCGGACGTGAACGACAACTGTCCTCAGATCCTGTACCCCGCCCCGGAGGGCAACTCCTTCATGACCGAGCTGGTCCCCAAAGCTGCGCACGGAGGCTCTCTGGTGTCCAAGGTGATCGCGGTGGACGCGGACTCCGGCCAGAACGCCTGGCTGTCCTATCATATAGTCAAATCCACCGACCCGGGACTTTTCACCATCGGCGTCCACAGCGGAGAGATCAGGACGCAGAGGGACGTTTCCGAGTCCGACAGCATGAAACAGAACCTGATCGTGGCGGTGAAAGATAACGGACAGCCCTCTCTGTCCGCCACCTGCTCCATGTATTTACTTATTTCCGATAACTTGGCCGAGGTGCCTGAACTGAAGGATATTTCTTATGACGAGAAGAATTCCAAGCTGACCTCCTACCTGATCATCGCGCTGGTGTGCGTGTCCACCTTTTTCCTGACCTTCATCATCATCATCCTGGGAGTGAGGTTTTGTCGCAGGAGGAAGCCCAGACTGATGTTTGACGGAGCGGTTGCCATCCCCAGCGCGTATCTCCCTCCTAATTACGCAGACGTTGACGGCACGGGAACTTTACGCAGCACCTACAATTATGACGCCTACTTGACAACAGGCTCTAGAACCAGTGACTTTAAGTTTGTCTCCTCTTACAATGACAACACGCTGCCTGCTGACCAGACTCTGAGGAAAAGTCCGTCTGACTTCGTAGATCCTTTTGAAGATTTGGAGGCAACTGTTGAGGTAGGAGGTGTTAAGAATTTTTAATATTATAAAACGTGTCTTTGAATTTACTACGGCTGTAGTCAATATCACTGATTTTTTTTTTTTGCACACTGTTGGGTGATAGTGTTCGCAAGAAGGGGAAAAAGGGAACATTGTCAATAAATCAGTGATGGACGATTACAACTGCTTCCAGAATCAAAATCACAATTTATCTAATTCATCAAATCATTCAGATTATCGACATAATTTTTTCACGCATTTGATTGTTGCATTTCATTAATTAAATGATGTAATTTTATCCTTTTAAACTATTTTACACTTTTTGCTCGTTGTTATATAAAATTTAGATTCAGAAAACTCCATGCTTGTTATGTCAGTTATCCCAACCTGTTTCCCTTCTTGGTTGTCTCCATCTGAAATGTCAAATACAAATTCTATGTCTTCAGCTCTGAATGTAAAATTTTTATCAAGGAGGTCAACCCCAAAAAATGGTTCATGACTCGATTCCCTACTTTGCCCTCATTGGGTGCAGTCATTGCTCTGCTGGTCTTATATCTTTCATTTGTTCCATATTGTCACCCTCTTAAAATAATTGCCTGAGGTATTTTTTTTACAAAAATGTTTCTTTTTGCCTAAATCATGTCCTCAGGATGCTGACCACCTCTGGCAAAATTGCCTATATTCTCAGTTAAACAGATTGTGCCATTCTACCCCTTCAGTAGAAATTGCATATGTCAAGAGTGTGTTAAATGGTTCAGTTTTTTTGTGTTTCCTGAAAAATCTGAAAAAAAATTACTTAGGCGATTATTTTAAGAGGGTGACGGCTTGGTGACGGCTTGTTGACGGCTCATGGGATTTTTTTTTTTTTTTTTTTGATGATGCCTAGTACTGTCTATACTCTTAACTATCAGTTGAGCTGACCACACATGTTTGAAGACCCTATTTGATTTTCTTTACCCTATTTGTTTTTCTTTACTGAAAAACAACTTTTGCATCAATCTTGCATCAAAATTCCAAGTGTTTATTGTCATTTGTACAGTCTGGAAACGTGTTTCCCTGAACAGTAACATTCTTATTTGCGAATGTAAACTGCTTAAAGAAATGTAAAAAGCATTAAAGGGATTTGCAAGTTGAGAAAGTGGAGATTGACATCTTAAAAGTTGAGTGCAGCATGAGTTCTCAGGAGTATAAAGGCAGTTGTGTTGAAGAAGCTCTTCTGTGTTGTCTTACATTTCACACTCCTGTACTTCAGGCTGGAGGGTCGGAGTGTGAACAGTCTGTGATGGGGTGGGTCTGGTCCTTTGCAATGGAGACAGCTCTCCTGGGGACTTTGCGGTGGTTGATGCTCTGCAGAGAAGGCAGTTGTGTTCTAGTGATCTTTTCTGCAGTCTTTACCACTCACTGCAGGCATTTGTGGTCCAAAGCAGTGGTGCTACCATGTCACATAGTGATGAAGCTGGTTAAGAAACTCAACGATACAGCTGTAGCGTTATGTGAAGATCTTTGACAATGCTAAACTTCCTCGGCCTCCTCAGGGAGTATAGTCGCTGTTGAACCTTCTAAGGTGTGTCTGTGTGGTGTTGAATAACCAGGTGAGGTCCTCACTGATGTGGATGCCCCAGGTATTTAAAACCGCTCACCATCTCTCCTTCATGATCTTCAGATGAACAGTGGCTGATGAGGTCTCCACTTCTTCCTCGTGTCCACTGTTATCCCCCGTTATCATTCTTTGTGTTTGAGGTAAAAGATTATTTACAATATTTGTGAATATGAGATTTCATTTCAAGCTGACATTTTCATCTATCAAACAGTCGTTTTTTGGCTTATGCTCAGTGAAAATATGTCAGGGATTTGTTTCTAAACAAAAAGAAAATTGACAAAAAAAATGCTCCACTAATTTCTACAGTAAAATTATCATTCCACCATTTCAACTGAGAAAAATACTGCTCCAAATTGAGATTTGTCACAAAAGTGGATTTTAAAAACATAAGGTGTCAAAACTGGCCGTAACATATTTGGATAAATTTATTAATGCGTGGAAAGAAGGGAACTTTTAATCAATCAAGTCAACTGTGTTTTGTTTTTCAATAGAAAAAGCAGTGAACTTGCAGCACCCGTATCAATGGACAAATCATTGTGAACAAGATGAATATGAAATAGATATTGTTTGAGACCTGCAATTGTCATGAGAGACAATTGCACATGAACAGAGGTAGTATTGCTATTGAAATGTGTTGCAGGGGTTTTTGGATGGATGTCCTTAGTTGTTTATTTGAGTGTATTCAAGACCTCGTAGGTAGAAGCTTTTTTTGAGGTTATTGGTTTTTGATCTTGAGTTCTCTGTAACCTCCTCTAGAAGGGAGGTTGATGAAAAGGGAGTTACCTGGGTGTGAGGGTTTTTTAACTATTTTACTGTCTTTCATTGGAGTCTGCTAGTGTAAATTTCACAGAGAGGGAGGGAAGGGTAGTCCCAATCACCTGGTCTATTCGCCATCACCATCTGGTACAGGTCATTTCTGTCTCCTGCAGTGCAGCAGTTGAACCAAATTGTGCATCAGTCCGTAAAATGGGTCTCACAGTTGGATTTGTGAAACATGATGATCATCAGGTTCTTGGCGAGGTGGGCCTGATGCAGCTTCTTGAGGAAGTATTGTCGGCTGTATCTTCCCAACCTAGTGAGATCGGCAAAGATGTGGACCCCAAAGAACTTGAAGCTTTCCTCCCTTTCTACCTCCTCTCCATTAAAGTAGAGGCCAGGGTGCCTAGTTTGCTAAGGTGTCCTGAAGTCCATTACCATCTTCTTCGTCTTGGTGGTGTTGAGGTACAGGTTGTTTGAGTTCAGGAGGGGGCTGAGGACAAACCCCTGTCATGTAACAGTGTTCAGCATTAGAGTGGAGGGTATGTGGCTTCCCATCCTGATTTTTGGGGATCGTTACATAGGAAGTCCAGTATCCAGGTGCACCGTGAACTGCCAAGGCTCAGGCTGCACAACTTCTGAACCAATTTGTGGTGGAACCTGTCTTAAAGCCAGATTGGAAGTTCACAAATAGCATTCTCATTTTAGTGCTACTCTAATTCAGGTGTGTGGGGGCTTTATGGAGAGCGTTCTGCTTATTGAATTTTGACTTTTACTGCTTCACCCTACCCTTGGGGGGTGGCTTTTTACCTAGGGGTAAAAAGTATTTACCCCTGGCAGGCACTTAGTTTTTAATTCAGAAAATTATTTGTGGCTCTGAATTAGAAATTTATATAAAAATGGGAAACCTACACACTCTACTTGTGATTTGATTCTGTACTTTCTCAGTCATCTCTGTGCATGTCCTTATTCCTTCCGATTTCTGCATATATTTGGACACCTCTGCTGATCATTGGGCTGTGGAAAGAGTGATTCACTTCTCAAAAACTGACTGTTGTGTCTTTCTCAACAAATGTAAGAACCCGCATTTGACATCATCAATGTAATCAATACCCAACACTGTCAATGTAGATCAGCAACACAACCATTTGAGTTGACCTCACATATGTGTTGACCTTGTTTTAATAGCTCTGCAGCATTCTTTCTTGTACTTTTACAGCCTTTTTGAAAGCTCGAGGACTCAACTACTTCTATAAGATTTGCAATTGCGATTTTCTTGACACATAGCTGCTTTCTGTTTACTGGTATTATTATACAAGAGTAATAATATTTACGCAATAACGTCTCTGAATTTGTGTCTGTGGCTACTCATGGAAAGGTCTGGAAATTTTCCCCGATCATCACTGTCAACGTGCGATTTACCACGTATTCAGCTGACCTCGAATATCTATGATGAGCCCGTTCGAAGGGCTGTGCAAAATAGAGTCCTGTACATGATTTACAGTATTAAGATACCGTCACAACGATGTAACTATATTGTTCAACACCACAGTGATATAATAAAATGTAACTCGTGGTGTCGCTATGCACCGACACAAAATAGACGACCGCAACTCCACCCATTACTATTGCAGGAATATCTCATAAACACTCACACAACAGTTCGTGACAATTGCTTGACACTCCGCTTCAGTGTCAGATTTTTTTTTTTGCCGAGAACTGGTTGCATCTTGACTTTTACTCGTACCAGAAATGATATATATTGGATCCGCGTTTTTATCGCGATTTTTGTTTTATGCGAGGATGGGGGACAAAGGATTTCCAGCGCTTCGTCCGATCGTCTGCTTCGCTTCCTTCATTGTGACGCTGCAGCTCGTTTATGGAGATCTGAGTTATTCTGTTCCCGAGGAGATGAGACGCGGATCTGTTATCGGAAATATAGCCAAGGATCTAGGTGTCGACTTTAAGACTTTGTCTGCTCGAAAGGTCAGGTTTCATTTGGATGGGACTCAGGAACACATTTTCGACATAAATCGGAGCACCGGAGATTTGATCACGATGGAGAGAATCGACAGAGAAAGCCTGTGCGGAAAGAAACCTTCTTGTGTTGCTAAAATAGATCTGGTTTTGGAAAATCCTCTCGAACTTCATCGGGTGAGTCTTCATATACAAGATATAAACGACAACTCGCCCGGATTTAAGAAAAATATAATCGAAATTGAAGTGTGGGAATCCGCTGAAAAGGGCAGCCGCTTCTCCATCGAGGAGGCCCATGACGCAGATATCGGTCAGAACACTGTTCAAAGATACAACCTGCAAAAGAACGACAACTTTATTCTCGCTGTTGACAATAACAAGGTCGAGCTGGTTCTGGATAATAAGCTCGACCGAGAGAAACAGCATGAAATGGATTTGCTTCTGACAGCCTTAGATGGCGGCTCTCCTCAGAGATCAGGTACAGTCGTCATTCACGTCACTGTGCTGGACGCCAATGATAACGCGCCAGTGTTCAGCCAGGCCGTTTATAAAGCCAGTCTGCCTGAAAACTCTCCTGCAGACACGGTAGTGATTCAGGTGACTGCGACGGACGCGGATGAAGGAATCAACGGAGATGTGACGTATGACTTTGGTCATTTATCAGATGATGAAGTCAATGTTTTTTCTATCGATTCGAGAAATGGGGAAATTATAGTAACTGGGTTGATTGACTTTGAAAAAGGTAGTTCTTATGACATGAGAGTTCAAGCTAAAGATGGTTTAGGACTAACTTCGTATGCCAAAGTTATCGTGGACGTCATTGATGTTAATGACAATCCACCAGTCATAAATATAAATTCCCTTTCAAACCAAATACCGGAGAATGTGTCACCTGGTACAGAGGTGGGCATCATTAACGTGCAGGACAGAGACTCTGGCAATAGCGGGCAGGTCCGCTGTTTTATTCAGCAAAATGTGCCTTTCAAACTGGTTCCTTCTATCAAAAACTTTTATTCCCTGGTAACTACTGGACACCTGGACCGTGAACTGGTGTCTGATTACAACATTACAATCAGCGCCACTGACGAGGGCTCTCCTCCTCTGTCCTCCTCTAAAAGTGTCCAGTTATCTGTAGCAGACATCAACGACAACCCACCTGTGTTTGAGGATCAGTCCTACAGCGCATATGTGAGTGAAAATAACAAACCCGGCTCCACTTTGTGTTCCGTTACTGCTCGAGACCCCGACTGGAGACAAAACGGCACCGTGGTTTATTCTCTGTTACCCGGTGAGGTGAACGGCGCCCCGGTTTCCTCCTATCTGTCCGTGAACGGAGACACGGGAGTGATCCACGCCGTCAGGCCGTTTGATTATGAGCAGTTTCGGAGTTTCAAAGTCCACGTGATGGCCAGAGACAACGGTTCTCCTCCGCTGAGCAGCAACGTGACCGTCAGCGTCTTCATATCGGACGTGAACGACAACTGTCCTCAGATCCTGTACCCCGCCCCGGAGGGCAACTCCTTCATGACCGAGCTGGTCCCCAAAGCTGCGCACGGAGGCTCTCTGGTGTCCAAAGTGATCGCGGTGGACGCGGACTCCGGCCAGAACGCCTGGCTGTCCTATCATATAGTCAAATCCACCGACCCGGGACTTTTCACCATCGGCGTCCACAGCGGAGAGATCAGGACGCAGAGGGACGTTTCGGAATCGGACAGCATGAAACAGAACCTGATCGTGGCGGTGAAAGATAACGGACAGCCCTCCCTGTCCGCCACCTGCTCCATGTATTTACTTATTTCTGATAACTTGGCCGAGGTGCCTGAACTGAAGGATATTTCTTATGACGAGAAGAATTCCAAGCTGACCTCCTACCTGATCATCGCGCTGGTGTGCGTGTCCACCTTTTTCCTGACCTTCATCATCATCATCCTGGGAGTGAGGTTTTGTCGCAGGAGGAAGCCCAGACTGATGTTTGACGGAGCGGTTGCCATCCCCAGCGCGTATCTCCCTCCGAATTATGCAGACGTTGACGGCACGGGAACTTTACGCAGCGCCTACAATTATGACGCCTACTTGACAACAGGCTCTAGAACCAGTGACTTTAAGTTCGTCTCGTCTTACAACGACAACACGCTGCCTGCTGACCAGACTCTGAGGAAAAGTCCGTCTGACTTTGTGGATCCTTTTGAAGATTTGGAGGCAGCTGTGGAGGTAGGAGATATTCAAGACATGTTTTAGTACAGCGGCATCTGTCATTTGTAATGTATTTTATGTGCTCTGGCTTGGTGTTTCTTTAAATTACATTCCCAATTCAATTAAAGGCCCTTTGGTGTATTTAGGACCTTTGTTTCTTCCATTCACCACGAGTAATAGATGTATTTTAATATTTGAAGGGGAAATTATTCAGAAAGACTTCTGTGAAATGATTACGATTGCCAGCCATTTCCTTTTTCATATTGTTACAACTGTCGAGGGAGTAAATGTTCAAGACGCTTGATTTCAAACATGTTTGAACTAATAACGCAATTATTCAAGAAAGAAATTCAACTCCATCAAAGAATATGGATAATTTGAATGCCCTTATTGGCCCCTTTCATTAAATATTTGAAATTTTTCACACATTTTGGAACAGTACTTTATTTCTTTTAATGCGGTATTTGAATCAACCAAATGGTGTCATTTTATGAGTTTTTTAGAATGAAAGTCTTCACTTGTTGTTTGTCTTCATGCAGAAATATTAGATTCATAAAACTCCAGTCATTGTCATTGGTGCTCCTCTCCTGTGTCTGCAACGGTTTCCTTCTCCACAGTCCTTCCCTCGTTGTCTCCACCTGTTCCCCATTCCACTGTCACCTACACATTCTGTGTGAATCCCTTTGGTGAGGTCGGGTGATACTGGTTTGTACTGTTTTCTAGGTTGTATTGTAGACATGATTTATGCTGTTGGTTTGTTTGCATTCATTGGGGCTTGTGTCAATTGCGATTTAGTCTCTCATCATAGGTAATTAGATTTTCCAGGGTTTTAATTCTTCAAGTTATTCAGTTTTTATGTGAAACTATTTTCTATAGTGAGGTTATCGTTTACGATTTTATTTATTTATTTTTTCCTTTTCCTTGGGAGTCCTGCTTTGAATTGAGTTGTTTGAATACAGCTGATGTTCAATGCCCTTGAGGAGTCAAAAGCTTTTTTTTTTTGTTTAACAAAAGCATCATTTGATTTAACAATTGTAAAAGGAGAAAAGTACTCCAGAACATGGCCAGTTATTCTTGAATTGTGTCATGGCCAGAAATTTGGTCCTGTAGCACTGACAAGATATAACAGAACAAAATAAAACGTTTAGGCATTGGGAATCCTGTTCCTGTATATCATTGTTACTGTCTGTGGTAATAAAAATCTAATTCAAAAAATGTTGTGTCCCTTGGGGGCAATTACCAGAACTGTTGTTTATTCCAAGCAAAATTCCACAATCCCTTCTTTTATGTATCGATGCCAATGCTGAATATAGTGTCAGAATGATTCTAATTTAAAACAGGTCATCAATTTGACTTTTTCTCTGAGATTTAAAGTTTTGATAAGTTCTACATTTTAATGCTGTAGAACCAGTTACTGTAACAACCTCCAGCATGTTGTGTCATAGTTTGGATATGTGTATTTTGAGCCAGATCTGTTATAAATTAATGTTGATCATTTGAGCAGAACTGTTTGGAATATATATGACACCTATAGTGCCAAAATGTTATGTAAATGAACTACCTTCACTGGAGATTTATTACTTAAAAACCATTTGTTTTTAACACAGGTTTGGCGGGGAAATCTTAAATACACATCCTAAATCTGCAGCTTTGAATTTTAAATTTATGTCCAAGAGGTAAACCCCTCAAAAGTGTTTGCGACTTGATTCCCTACTTCATCTCCTCAGCTATCTGCATAGATTTGTACAGCTTTGCTTATTGTTAAACAGTGCAAAATTGTTTCCATTGGATTTTCTTCTGAGTGTCCAAATCAGTTTGCCACCATCTCTGAATTTGTGTTGTTGACTGCTGAGGGGAGGCTTTAGACAATCCTGAACGCTGTCTATAATTCTAACCATCAGTTGAGTTGACCACACATGGTTATGATGAACTTGTTGGAATAAGTTTGTAAAATACTTCCCTGTAAATGATATACACCTTTATTGAAAGATGGTTACAGCATCAATCATACATTTCAAGATTTAGAATATTTGTTATTTGTAAAGTCTGGAAATGTGTTTCTTTGTACAGTGAAATTCTTATTTCGCTGTCCATGTTGAAGCGAAACTGGGAGCAAAAGGGTTGAGTGTGCAAATTTACAAATTATAGATAGTATGCAGACAGAGATATAAACGGATAAGTTAAATGAACAGTTGAGTACAGCACCTGCTGTGCTGTACTCAACTGTTCATTTAAATTATCTGTTGTGGAGTGCAGAAAAGTGACAAATCGGCTGACTCCTGTCAGTTTCTCAGGAGTCTATTGGCAGTTGGATGGAATGAGTTCTTCAGTTGTGACGTCTTAAATTTCCCACTCCTGTACCTCCATCAGGAGGTTATGAATGTGAACAGTCTTTGTTGGTGGTGGATTTGGTGCTTGGCAATGGCGGCAGCTCTCCTTTGGTGTCTGTGGTGGCCGATGCTCTGCAAAGAAGGCAGTGGGGTTCTGGTGATCTTCTCTGCAGTCTTTACCAATTGCTACAGGCAATTGTAGTCCAAGTAGTTTTTCTGCTGAATCATATGCTGATGTAGCTGGTTAAGATTCTCTCAACAATACAGCTGTAGAAGTTGCTGATGATCTGAAGTGATAGAACAAAAATTCCTCAGCCCCCTCAGAAAGTGCAGCTGCTGTTGAGCCTTCTAATCCGTCTGCATGGTTTTGAGGTACAAGGTGAGTACCTCACTGATGTGGACGGCCAGGTGTATTTAAAACCACTCACCCTCTCTTCTCCATAATCTCGGATGAACATTGGCTGATGAGGTCTCCTCCCTCCTCACCCCCGCTATCATCTCCTTTGTGTTTTGTGTGTAATCTTCAATGGTTATTCTCACTTTTTTGAATGTGAGTCTTTTTTTATTTCAGACTTGTTTTTGAGTATATTTAGCAGTATTTGATGAGGGTGTCACAATTAAAAATATGTCAGTGTTTTTGTTTGCTAACAACAAAAATGACACAAAAATATCTACTCATTTCTAGTGTAGAATTATCGTTCCACTCTTTCAAGTCAGAAAAAAAGCTGAAGTTCCAAACTGAGATTTCTCACAATAGTGGATTTGGAAAACATTTAGGTGTCAAAATCTACTGGAACATATTTGTATTACTTTCTTTAAGTTTGTAAAGAAGGGGGACGTACATAACTTTTGTTGTCAGTGGTTTTTTTTTTTTTGTTTGTTTGTTTGTTTTCTGCTATAGCTGAAGCAGTGAACCTGCAGTTATTTCATCTTTAAATTTGTAGAGTGAAAATAATATTTTTGATATTCATATCCATCTTTAGGTATTTCTTTTTCAACTAAAAGGTCAAACTGGGCCAAACCAAGCACTCGTTTTTCAGTTTGTTTTTGAGATTGAAGTGTCGCTGTCCGTGGTGCTGGGTCATTGGTCATCTCAAGTAAAATAGCATATTCCCTTCTGACTGCAGATGCCAATGTTGAAAGTGTGTCAGCATATTTCAAATATGATCTTAGCAATTAAATTTGAAATAATTTCTTAAATGAAAAGTTCCATAAAGTTTTAAATCAGCACATACTGGCTGACTCTTATTGGATATTCAAGTGTAACAATCTGTGTGTTATGAGTTTATATTTTGATTTTATGTATTATGAAACATCTTTATGTTGGAAGTAGATGTTGCCAACATGTACAGAAGAGTTGAAGGGAACAAGAATCAGTTGTACTGAGGAAGGGGCTGGCATATTGACTGGCTTTCACTGGAGTTATTATCATGGCTCCTGACACCTCTATTCACCTTATTGTGGCATTTATGATGTCAAATGTTTTTAGTGTACAGCTTTAAATCCGAAATTTATTTCAACACTGGAAACCCAAACAATTTGCCCATTGTTTGATTGGTACTTTCCTTTATTGGTTACAGTCACTACTATGCATATCTTTTTCTGCATATTTCTGTGGAGCTCTGCTCATCGTGAAGCAGTGAAAACAGCTATTCTTTTTCCATAAGGCTGCCTGCTGTGTCTGTCTGAACACAAGTTATTCTGTATTTGAAATCTTGTCTGAATTTGTGAAGGAGACTTCTTCTCCTTCCTTTTGGCTTTTACCTTCAGGAGTCACTGCAGAGAATCAACCTTCTCCATCTAACCCTGTTCTCTGTGTCCTCCTCTCTCACTACACCCATAAATCTTCTCTTTGGTCTTCCTCGAGACCTCCAATTCCAGCATTTGTCTCCCAATATATTCATTGTCCCTCCTCTGTACATGATCCAACCATCTCAGTCTGGCCTCTCTGACCTTCTCTCCAAAACATCTAACATGTGCTGTTCCACTGATGGACTCATTCCTCATCCGATCCATCCTCATCAATCCCAAAGAGAACCTCAACATCTTCATCTCTGTTGTGAGGGAGACTGCTCCTCAAAATATGTAATTATTAGCCATCCCAGTCACTGTATATCAGCAACACTATTATTTGTGTTAACGATGCTTGCCGACCTGATTTTCGTGGTTCTGCAACAATCTTACTAGTACATTATTATTTATGGCCCTTGTGATTGATCATGGTCACATCATTTAAACTTAATAACATGCTATTTTTTTCATCTATTTTGATTCTTCTCCACTTTATCCTATGATTAGACGCTGCTTTCAATAAAAAGCAATTTCCCCCTTGGGGATCAATAAAGTATTCTGATTCTGATTATAGATCTGTAAATTTTGAAAACAGGTGACTGTTTTCCACAAAGCTGATGCTGATTCTACCTCCACTTGAGTAATAACGTTTGTGGAACATCATCTTTGGATGTTTGTAAGTGACTGCTCATAGAAAGATGTGGACATTCCCCACACTTTCCTTGTTTATCAACGTCACATATTCAGTTCAACTCACATCTCTATGATTAACTCATTTGAATACCTCTGCCAAAGAATGGCCGGTAATGGTTTCGAGCCTAAAGTTACCAAAAATATCTCTCCTAAGTGTTTTATTCGCTGGTGATTGAAGAAAAGGGGCTCATGGTGTCGCTGTGCACCGACACAAAATAGACGCACGCAACTCCACCCATTACTACTGCAGGAATATCACACACACAGTTGTTCATGGCAATCGCTTGAAACTCTGCTTCCATGTCATAGATATCTCCGATGAGAAGTGATTACATCTTTACTTTATTTGAATATTGTATCCATTATATTGGAACATAGTTTTTAAAAGCAAAAGAGTATTTTTTTGTCGAAATGGGAGACAAAGGATTTCCAGCGCTTCGTCCGATCGTCTGCTTCGCTTCCTTCATTGTGACGCTGCAGCTCGTTTATGGAGATCTAAGTTATTCTGTTCCCGAGGAGATGAAACGCGGATCTGTTATCGGAAATATAGCCAAGGATCTGGGTGTGGACCTGAAGACTTTGACTGCACGAAAGGCCAGGTTTGATTTGGATGGGTCTCGTAAACGTTATTGTGACATAAATAGGAGCACCGGGGATTTGCTCACGGCGGAGAGAATCGACAGAGAAAGCCTTTGCGGAAAGAAACCATCTTGTGTTGTTAAAATAGATCTGGTTTTGGAAAATCCTCTCGAGCTTCATCGTATGAGTCTTCATATTCAAGATATAAATGATAACTCTCCGAGATTTCCGGAAACTCGAATCGAAATGGAAATACGGGAGTCCGCTGTGAAGGGAAACCGCTTCTCCATCGAGGAGGCCCATGACGCAGATATCGGTCAGAACGCTGTTCAAAGATACAACCTGCAAAAGAACGACAACTTTATTCTTAATGTTGACAGTAACAAGGTTGAACTGGTTCTGGATAATGAACTCGACCGAGAGAAACAGCATGAAATGGATTTGCTTCTGACAGCCTTAGATGGCGGCTCTCCTCAGAGATCAGGTACAGTCGTCATTCACGTCACTGTACTGGACGCCAATGATAACGCGCCAGTGTTCAGCCAGGCCGTTTATAAAGCCAGTCTGCCTGAAAACGCTCCTGCAGACACGGTTGTGATTCAAGTGACTGCGACGGACGCAGATGAAGGAATCAACGGAGATGTGACGTATCAGTTCGGACATATATCTGATGATGACGTCAACGTCTTTTCAATCGACCCAAAGACGGGCGAAATTGAAGTAACTGGCCAAATTGATTATGAAGAAAGCATTGTTTATGAGATGCGTGTGCAAGCTAAAGACGGTTTAGGACTCACCTCGTCTGCTAAACTTATCGTGGATGTCATTGATATGAATGACAATCCACCAGTGATAAATATTAATTCCCTTTCGAACCAAATATCCGAGAACGTGTTACCTGGTACAGAGGTGGGCATCATTAACGTGCAGGACAGAGACTCTGATAATAACGGACAGGTCCGCTGTTTTATTCAGCAGAATGTCCCTTTCAAGTTGGTTCCTTCCATCAAAAACTATTATTCCCTGGTAACTACTGGACACCTGGACCGTGAACTGGTGTCTGATTACAACATTACAATCAGCGCCACTGACGAGGGCTCTCCTCCTCTGTCCTCCTCTAAAAGTGTCCAGTTATCTGTAGCAGACATCAACGACAACCCACCTGTGTTTGAGGATCAGTCCTACAGCGCATATGTGAGTGAAAATAACAAACCCGGCTCCACTTTGTGTTCCGTTACTGCACGAGACCCCGACTGGAGACAAAACGGCACCGTGGTTTATTCTCTGTTACCCGGCGAGGTGAACGGCGCCCCGGTGTCGTCCTATCTGTCCGTGAACGGAGACACGGGAGTGATCCACGCCGTCAGGCCGTTTGATTATGAGCAGTTTCGGAGTTTCAAAGTCCACGTGATGGCCAGAGACAACGGTTCTCCTCCGCTGAGCAGCAACGTGACCGTCAGCGTCTTCATATCGGACGTGAACGACAACTGTCCTCAGATCCTGTACCCCGCCCCGGAGGGCAACTCCTTCATGACCGAGCTGGTCCCCAAAGCCGCGCACGGAGGCTCTCTGGTGTCCAAAGTGATCGCGGTGGACGCGGACTCCGGCCAGAACGCCTGGCTGTCCTATCATATAGTCAAATCCACCGACCCGGGACTTTTCACCATCGGCGTCCACAGCGGAGAGATCAGGACGCAGAGGGACGTTTCGGAATCGGACAGCATGAAACAGAACCTGATCGTGGCGGTGAAAGATAACGGACAGCCCTCTCTGTCCGCCACCTGCTCCATGTATTTACTTATTTCCGATAACTTGGCCGAGGTGCCTGAACTGAAGGATATTTCTTATGACGAGAAGAATTCCAAGCTGACCTCCTACCTGATCATCGCGCTGGTGTGCGTGTCCACCTTTTTCCTGACCTTCATCATCATCATCCTGGGGGTGAGGTTTTGTCGCAGGAGGAAGCCCAGACTGATGTTTGACGGAGCGGTTGCCATCCCCAGCGCGTATCTCCCTCCAAATTACGCAGACGTTGACGGCACGGGAACTTTACGCAGCGCCTACAATTATGACGCCTACTTGACAACAGGCTCTAGAACCAGTGACTTCAAGTTTGTCTCGTCTTACAACGACAACACGCTGCCTGCTGACCAGACTCTGAGGAAAAGTCCGTCTGACTTTGTGGATCCTTTTGAAGATTTGGAGTCCTCCGGAGAGGTAGGGCAAATCTATGCTTTCTCATCATATAACTTCGTGGATTCTGTTATGGACAATTTGTGCTCATGAGGTTCAGATTTTCTTCTAAGTTGCAGAATCAGTGGAATTTGAAATAAGAAATCAATTATTAGAAATGGCTTGTTTTCAACATTCAAACTCAACATCCGTGTCCCTCCTCAAAAATATGTAACTGGTGGTTGTACTGAAGATTGTTCATCTCAAGGATGTTTGCATATTTCCATCTCATATTTCTTTTATATAATATACAGTACCATGTAGTATATGGTGCTGATTCTGAATATGATTTTGCAACATTTGAAAGACTGAATGAATACTTTCTTTATCTATTTCTTTGAGGGGAAATTCATGTGTTACAGCAGCAGGTGAGCTGCTGCAACAGGCTGCCATATTTCAGTGCCATCTTCAAATATAACACTGATGAATGATTTCAAGTAACTGAGGAAAAGCAAAGTTCCAGCAAGTTGTTATTTCTACACATGCTGGGTGAGTCTTATATTAAGCTGTTAACATGTTAACATGATGTTAAGATTTAATAGTTTAACATAATATATTTTGAAGCCGCTCTCTCTCATTTGAATAATTGTTGGACAGACAGACGGAACTGTTCGAGGGAACAAGAAATAGTTGTACTGAACTTGCCCCAACATTTGTCTTCTCCTCATTTTAGCACTTAGTGTCAAAAATCTTCTGTCTGCAAATTTGTTTTATCTTAAGGAGGTAAATCCGAACAATTTCCTGATGACTTGATTCCATTCTTTTTCCTGTATTGGGTCCAGTCATTTCTGTATGTGTCCTTAACTCTTCCTGCTTCTGCATGTGTTTGGGCAGCTCTGCTGACTGTTGAGCAGTTTTTGGCAGAACAAGGTCGTACAGCAGTGACAAAGCGTGAACCCAAATTAGTACCGAGCTTAGACGAAAGGAAAGAAAAAGAAGAGACCCTCTGCAGCATTACTGTTCACCTCTCAGTTTACTGCAACCCCAAGCAGTTGAGTGCAGGAAGGCTCTCATGAAACACGGCCAAAACAAGAGTAGCTCATCTGTGTCAAATTACAATTAAATTACTGAGTTTGCCCAACATCATAACAGATAAATACAAATAAATAACAATTGAGTGCACAATTAAGCACCTCTACTTGCTCTCACATTATCATGTCAAACATGTTATATTCTGTCAAAAACTGAACAAAATGACATCACCTTTTCCATTTTTTTTTCATTTAGTTATCTCCAAACATTAACTTGGCAAACTTAACTAATTTAAATGTTGCAGGTTTAGTCATAAAATCCACGACCATCTGGTCAGTTGGACATTCTCCAGAAGTACTTTGTCATCAGTCACAGCCAACTGTATAAAATGGTACTTTATATCCACATGTTTGCGCCTCTGTCTTCTGACAGGATTCTTAGCAAAAGCAATCATGCCCCGATTGTCATCATACACCCTGGGTATTGCATACAGATGTTTATTAATACCATCTAAGAGCTGTGTGAGGTGCAAACACTCTTGAATGGTTCAGCTAGAGCAATATACTCTGCCTCACAAGTAAACAGTGCTACTATGGGCTGTTTTTGGTTCAGGTTAGGCTCACACAATACCCACTTGTACTTAGTCTGTCATTAATATCAGTAGTCCAATATGTATCTCTGCAAGCTTCTATACACTCAGGTTTTTTGGAACACATTTTCATGTCACTTGTACCCTTCAGATACCTCAGTGTATGTTTGGCAGTACCCCATTGCTGCTCTGTAGGTTCAGAAAAATACTGTGGCAGTTTGCTTACAAAGAAACTCAAATCAGGTCTTGTACAGACAGTCAAATAGATTGGACTGCACCCTGCCTCTATGTATTTTATAACATCACCCATAAGTGCAGTATCATCAGTGAAATATAATTATTTTTCACAAGATGTTGAACTAGGGTTCCAATCATGCAAGTTGAACCAGGATTTTACCAACTTACTTTGACTGTAACATTGTTACACAGTTGTCATTGGTCAAAATCAGTGTTGAGAAAATGTCTTAGTTTGTCCAGGTCCTTCATTTGAAACCCTGTCATAAGCTGGTCTTTTGTAACCTTCATGGCCTCTTCATCACTTGTTGCAATGATTAAGTCATAACACAAATGCTGCGATCACCACCCGTTTTGTTTCCCATGTGTAAACACAATGATCGGCCTGATTTTGTTGAAACTTATTTTTGGTCAGATATTCATGTAACAGCTTGTTCCAATTCCTGCCCGATTGTTGTATCTCATACAGCAATCTCTCTAGCTTGTACACCAACTCTTTCTTTGTGTGACATGTGTGGCCCTCTGGCTCTTCCATGTATATCTCACAGTCTATGGATGCATTTAAGACTGTCTTGACTTCCGTATGGTGTAAGATCAAATTTATCTGTGCTGCTTTCTGCATCAAAATTCTGACACTAGTCATGTCAAATGGAGGAAACAATGTCTAATAATCTTCTCCCATCTGTAGACTTTTTCCCTTCGCAAAATACAAGCTTTTTATTTCTCAGACCTGTCAACCTTAGTTTTAATAGTATATGGCCATCTGTCCTCCGCTGCTTTCTTACCCTCAGGCAACTTGGTTATAGTGGATGTGTTGTTTTCTCTAAGTTAATGCAATTTTTCATCCATTGCTTTGACCCACTCCTTTGACTTATCCGAGTGCACGGCTTCTGTAAATGCCACAGGTATGTTACAGGTCACTCAAGAGCAGTCATCTATGTTACTCTGGACTTGGTCAGTCGCATACTTTAACAAATATGTAGACAGAGTGTTGTCTGTGTATCTGTCTGGCTTCCTCCTCTCTCTGGAGGGCTGTTGTATAGACTTTAAACTCACACTTTACTTCAACTCTGTGGTTGGTGGTGGATCATTTCAGGCTCATGTTGAGGCAGTTTGGACTTCTGGAGCTGTACAGTATGAAGCCATCATCTTCCAGTGTTAAGTTAGTCTCTGTCTGCTGTTTTACACTTGCTTTAGCCCCAAATTTTACCAATCCATGCTTCTGCACCTTCTTACTGGCACAAAAGTACACAATGTATTTAGGATATATTTTGCTCATATCTGATAAAGACACACTTTTGACGTCTTGGATTCAGTTTTCTCTTGTCCTGTTTGTAAGCAAAACACTTCCATCCTAATTGTTGCATTCTAGACAATCTGCCTGTCAACATATTGGGCTGGTGTCTGGTGGGCTGGTGCCCCGTGCACTTATAAAAACACCTGTTTCTCAGCACAGTGGCAGTCTGGAATGCATAAGTCCTCAGGTCTTTGGGATAAAGCACTTGTGTTTACCATCCCCCTTGCCACGTCAAGAAGTGTATGCTGGTTACATTCAACCATGCCATTTTGTTGTGGAAAGTAAAGTGCTGATACTTCATGTTTGATCCCATTTTTGAGGAGTATGGTCTGGTAACATTTTCCTGTGAATTCGGTACCATTGTCAGATCTGAAGCATTTCAGCTATCAAAAGGACATATTGTGTTCTATGAATTACTCTCTTCAATGACATTTTTGATCAAGTTGATTTGGTCTAATATACTGCGTGAAAATTACAAATACCATGTTTATATACATACTCCTGATGAAATGATTTTTTAAAATGTATTAATTTGCTATATTTCATCAAACACTATAAATTACTCAAGATTTAAATTCTTCTCCACGCTGATTTTCAGTTTATCTTGATCAAAAGGTCATTTATGACAAATATTATACAAGCTGTTGTGCTTAATCCCAATATTGACTTTTTTGGTCACTTTAACTTTTCTTTTCATGTATTACTTTTAAAATGTTACATTCAAATGTGTGCCTGCTCTTTGAAATAATTTGCCTTACCGTCCCGATTGCAATTATAACTCCTGATCTGAAACTGTACATGAAGTATTTTGTTTCTGCATACGAGCGTCTTTCATAAAAAAATGTCACCGGTCATTTTTGGCTTATGAATTGTACAATCTGTTGTTCCAGTCTGTCTGGGTTAGGGTTTGGCTGACGCTGACATTTCTTCCTGCCGTTGTTTTCAAACGAAAAGTGACTCACGGTGTCGCTGTTGACTTGCAGACAGTGAACACGATCACTTCTCCACCTTCTAGTCTTGGAGGGGGACGTAAATCTCTCTCTATATATTATTTTTCCTGGGGAGGAGTAAACGTCTCGATTACGTTATTTTACACGGATGTCTAACATCTCGGAGCGTTGCCTGTATTCGGAATCTATTTTGTCCCCTTTGGGCGCTTGATTTTAAAATCTGGAGCAGTATTTTTCAGGATGGGAGACAAAGGATTTTCGGAGCTTTGCGGGATCAGATACGTATTTTCCTTCATTTTAACGCTGCATCTCGTTCATGGAGATCTGAGTTATTCCGTTCCAGAGGAGATGAAACCGAATTCTGTCGTTGGGAATGTAGCTAAGGATCTTGGCGTTGGCCTGAGGATGTTATCTTCCCGAAATGCTCGGCTTGATTTTGAGGGAACACGAAAACGTTGCTGTGACTTCAATCTGAACACCGGGGATTTGATCACGTCGGAGAGAATCGACAGAGAAAACCTCTGCGGAAAGAAACCTTCTTGTGTTGTGAAATTAGATCTCGTTTTGGAAAATCCTCTAGAGCTTCATCGTGTGAGTCTTCATATACAAGATATAAACGACAATTCGCCCGGATTTAAGAAAAATACAATCGAAATTGAAGTGTGGGAATCCGCTAAAAAAGGCAGCCGCTTCTCCATCGAGGAGGCCCATGACGCAGATATCGGTCAGAACGCGGTTCAAAGATACAACCTGCAAAAGAACGACAACTTTATTCTCGCTGTTGACAGTAACAAGGTCGAGCTGGTTCTGAATAATGAACTCGACCGAGAGAAACAGCATGAAATGGATTTGCTTCTGACAGCCTTAGATGGCGGCTCTCCTCAGAGATCAGGTACAGTCGTCATTCACGTCACTGTACTGGACGCCAATGATAACGCGCCAGTGTTCAGCCAGGCCGTTTATAAAGCCAGTCTGCCTGAAAACTCTCCTGCAGACACGGTAGTGATTCAGGTGACTGCGACAGACGCGGATGAAGGAATCAACGGAGATGTGACTTATGACTTTGGTCACGTGTCCGAAGATGAGGTGAATGCCTTTTCCATTGATTCTCTGTCAGGGGAAATTAAAGTAAAGGGCATGGTTGATTTTGAAGAAACCACCTCTTTTGAGATGCGAGTGCAAGCTAAAGATGGTTTAGGACTGACCTCATATGCCAAAGTTATCATAGAAGTAACTGATATAAATGACAATTCACCAGTAATAAGTCTGAAATCACTGTCTAACCCCATACCTGAGAATGTGTCTCCTGGTACAGAGGTGGGCATAATTCACGTCCAGGACAGAGACTCTGAAAATAACGGACAGGTCCGCTGTTTTATTCAGCAAAACGTCCCTTTCAAGCTGGTTCCTTCCATCAAAAACTATTATTCCCTGGTAACTACTGGACACCTGGACCGTGAACTAGTGTCTGATTACAACATTACAATCAGCGCCACTGACGAGGGCTCTCCTCCTCTGTCCTCCTCTAAAAGTGTCCAGTTATCTGTAGCAGACATCAACGACAACCCACCTGTGTTTGAGGATCAGTCCTACAGCGCATATGTGAGTGAAAATAACAAACCCGGCTCCACTTTGTGTTCCGTTACTGCTCGAGACCCCGACTGGAGACAAAACGGCACCGTGGTTTATTCTCTGTTACCCGGCGAGGTGAACGGCGCCCCGGTGTCCTCCTATCTGTCCGTGAACGGAGACACGGGAGTGATCCACGCCGTCAGGCCGTTTGATTACGAGCAGTTTCGGAGTTTCAAAGTCCACGTGATGGCCAGAGACAACGGTTCTCCTCCGCTGAGCAGCAACGTGACCGTCAGCGTCTTCATATCGGACGTGAACGACAACTGTCCTCAGATCCTGTACCCCGCCCCGGAGGGCAACTCCTTCATGACCGAGCTGGTCCCCAAAGCTGCGCACGGAGGCTCTCTGGTGTCCAAAGTGATCGCGGTGGACGCGGACTCCGGCCAGAACGCCTGGCTGTCCTATCATATAGTCAAATCCACCGACCCGGGACTTTTCACCATCGGCGTCCACAGCGGAGAGATCAGGACGCAGAGGGACGTTTCGGAATTGGACAGCATGAAACAGAACCTGATCGTGGCGGTGAAAGATAACGGACAGCCTTCTCTGTCCGCCACCTGCTCCATGTATTTACTTATTTCCGATAACTTGGCCGAGGTGCCCGAACTGAAGGATATTTCTTATGACGAGAAGAATTCCAAGCTGACATCGTACCTGATCATCGCGCTGGTGTGCGTGTCCACCTTTTTCCTGACCTTCATCATCATCATCCTGGGAGTGAGGTTTTGTCGCAGGAGGAAGCCCAGACTGATGTTTGACGGAGCGGTTGCCATCCCCAGCGCGTATCTCCCTCCTAATTACGCAGACGTTGACGGCACGGGAACTTTACGCAGCGCCTACAATTATGACGCCTACTTGACAACAGGCTCTAGAACCAGTGACTTTAAGTTTGTCTCCTCTTACAATGACAACACGCTGCCGGCTGACCAGACTCTGAGGAAAAGTCCGTCTGACTTTGTGGATCCTTTTGAAGATTTGGAGGCAGTTGTAGAGGTAGGAGATTTTCAAGGCATATCATTCCAAACATTTTTTTGAACCATGCATCTACTCAATATCATCGCATTTTCACTGCGCTGGTATATGGTGTTATGAGCAAGAACAGGGGAAAAACGTAAATCAGTAAAAGCATATGGGTAACTTGCCTCATACACAATACCTATGAAATCTGTAAAATTCTGCACATATTTAATGAATAGCAGATTTCTATTTTAATTGCAGGTGAATAGAATAAATTTGTATTTCATACTATTTTAACAAATGGTAAACACTTGGTGGTGTTTGCTCACAAATATTACATTCAGAATACTCCAGTCATTGTCACAGGTACTGATTTTTTGGTTGTACTGGTCAAAGGTCAAAAGATTTTAATTATTCGCTCTAAAATATCTTTAAGTGAGGAATATTTTATAGTCTGTCTTTCTTTTTTTGTTTTGAACACTGATCATCTCTTTAGTTGTTTATATATTTCAATTTGTATGAGTGTTCTGCAGTTTCTGTCACCATTGTTTGGTGTCATTTGATTTGAAAAGGAAGGGGGATATTTGTGAAGGTTCTCGGTCATCAAGGTCATGGTCACTTGTTGTCAAATCATATTGTGGCAACTGGACAGACATCAGGTCCTATTGCCCTGACAAGATTTGAGAAGACAAAACTGAACTTCCACCCATCTATCCATCCATCCATCCATCCATCCCGGCTTATCTGGAGTCGGGTTGCGGGGTCAGCAGCCGGTGCAATGAGGCCTAGACCTCCCTCTCCCCCCCGACATAGTCCAGCTCCTCTGGAGGGACTCTGAGGTGTTCTCAGGCCAGCCAGGAGACATCGTGTCTCGAGTGTGTCCTGGGTCTTCCCCATGGTCTCCTCCCAGATGGACTGAGCTACCTCATCTGCCTCCTCACTATGCAGAGGAGCAGCGGCTGAACTGTTGTTTGGTTCACAGCCACAAACAACAGTCAGAACCCGTCCCCCCACCTGAAGGCGGAGGGAGGCTACCCTGTCCTCCACCAGGTTGAAGCCCAACATGCATGCCCCGAGACAGGGGTTAATCAATATGCCCACACCTGCCCGGCGCCTCTCACCAGGGGGCAACTCCAGAATAAAAGAGTCCAGCCCCTCTCTAGAGGTCTGGTTCCAGACTTCACGCTGTGCGTTGATGTGAGTCCAACTATATCTGGCCGGAATCTTTCAGCCTTGCGCCTCAGCTCGGGCTCCTCCCCCACCAGAGAAGTGACATTCCATTCCAGTGAATTTTCAGTATTCAGATTTCTTCCTAGGAATGTTTCCCGGAATGTCATTGTAACTGTCCGTGGTGCTGACATAACAACAATACCTATTAAAAAAAAAAGCATGTTCCCTTCTTACTTATATGGATGCTATTGCTGAATATAGTGATTTCAGTGTATGGGGTGTCCTCTAGGGTTCTCCGATTTCCTCCCACAGTCCAAAAAAATCCAGCAGGTTAATCAGAAAAAAAATTGCCCCGAATGATTGGGTGAATGGTTGTTTCTCTATATGTGGCCTGGTGATTGACTGGCGACTGGTCCAGGGTGTGCCCTGTCTCTCATCCTGTGACAGCTGGGATCGGCTCCTGCACCCCCCGTGACCCCGAGTGCTGGATAAGCAGCATATGATGGATGAATGGACTTACCAATGCATTGAACTCTTCATGTAAACTAACTATTATAAGAGTCAATCCAAAGTTTTTGAGAAGTGAAACAGAATGAGAATATAGAATCCCTTGTGGTCAATAATCTGAGAAAGTCCTGTTTCACTCAATGCAGCCATTTAATTGTTGTTGATAGCAAACACTGTATTTGCAAAAGAGCAGAATTCACTGTCACGAAAACTGCCAACCCTCCAAAAAAAAGAAAAAGAAATCAAAAGCTGATTACTTCCAAAATTTCTAGTGAGTGCTGCACCACTTCACGTGACTTCTCCATTATGTGCACCATAGTTGCTTTTATTGGTTGGACTTCCGTGCCTTTTTTTCTTTAATTTTCATTCAAATGTGACCATCTGCACTATCTTGATGAATCTTCCCTTTTCATTCTTGAATATTCTTTGGTGAATATTGTTTTTCAAAACTTGTGGTGCACACACCAAAAGTAGAATGCCAGACACATAGTAACTTTTACAGGGAGTTGTTGCTCTCAATCCTCGACCCCTTAGAGTTTCTTCAATCTTTCTGTTGAAACTTTTTTTTCCTGAACAATGTTTTGGCGAGTGCTCTTTCTGCAAGTGAATCTTACATTTGGCTGTATTTCTACAGTCAGCATCATTATTTAACAAGTATGTGTACATTTGCGTGTAATTGTCTTTCTTGGAGATGTTCAGCTGTTGGGTCTTATTGTTATTGCTCTTTTTTGGCAATTAATTGCATTTTTGTGAATTTAGGATAGTGATGGGATAGAAAGAACTTTGAGATGTGTTGTGATGGTACTTTCCTGACTGAGTTCAGGAGGGGAATAAGGAATTAAGCTGTTATTCTAGTAGACTCATAGAACAGAAGCTCATAATATCACTATGAAAACCTATGGAGATCAATTACAATCTTTGTCTTAATATCATATCTTATCATCCATCAGTATCTACATACTAGTCATATTGATTTATTTCTCTATTGCGTATTTCATGTAGATTTTCATTTGCATACAAAGATGTGCCTATTTATGTCTATTGTGACGTGGGTTTGGGAGCTTTGTTGGATTGTCTCAGCACACCTTTGACACCTTTGAATTATCGTCTGGTAGCTGTGCCAGGCTCCTGCTGTTTTACTGGTTTTTGTATGTTTTTTTTCCCACCTGCACATTATTAAGTAGTCCCTCGTATTCCACATATACACATATTCAAATATACATATTGATGCATCTGTGTGTTTTTATATATATATATATATATATGCGTGTGTTTGTGTGTGTGTGTGTGGTGTGTGTATAACATACTTTCACATGTAATTTTAACTTAAATTGAACATATAAAATCTCCGTTCCTCTGAAATATTTTGGACACCGGTGGGAGTCACATAAAGACCGACTGATGGTGTCGCTGTGCACTAACACAAAAAAAGACAGTCAACTCTCCACCCATTACTACAGCAGGAAAATTCAACACACATTAACCGCATTTGGTAGAAACTGCGCTCCAGTGTCCCGGATTTCTTCGCCCAGAGCTGATTACGTATTTTCTGTATTAGTATCTGTTATTCTTCATATTGGATCTTAGTTTTTTGAAGCAAAAGAGTCTTTTTTGTGAAGATGGGAGACAAAGGATTTCCAGCGCTTCGTCCGATCGTCTGCTTCGCTTCCTTCATTGTGACGCTGCAGCTCGTTTATGGAGATCTGAGTTATTCTGTTCCCGAGGAGATGAAACGCGGAT
Source organism: Fistularia commersonii (assembly GCF_037954325.1). NCBI lineage: Eukaryota > Metazoa > Chordata > Actinopteri > Syngnathiformes > Fistulariidae > Fistularia > Fistularia commersonii. The sequence continues at coordinate 3,544,335 of NC_141296.1, forward strand.
CTGTTATCGGAAATATAGCCAAGGATCTGGGTGTGGACCTGAAGACTTTGTCTGCTCGAATGGCTCGTGTTGATGTTGACGATGGACGGAAACGTTTTTGTGACATCAATCTGAACACCGGGGATTTGATCACGGCGGAGAGAATCGACAGAGAAAACCTGTGCGGAAAGAAACCGTCTTGTGCTGTGAAAGCTAACTTTGTGCTTGACAATCCTCTAGAGCTTCATCGTGTAAGTCTTCATATTCAAGATATTAATGATAACTCGCCCGGATTTCGAGAAAATCTAATCGTATTGGAGATAAGAGAGTCCGCTGAAAAGGGCAGCCGCTTCTCCATCGAGGAGGCCCATGACGCAGATATTGGTCAGAACGCTGTTCAAAGATACAACCTGCAAAAGAACGACAACTTTATTCTCGCTGTTGACAATAACAAGGTCGAGCTGGTTCTGGACAATAAACTGGACCGAGAGAAACAGCATGAGATGGATTTGCTACTGGCAGCCTTAGATGGCGGCTCTCCTCAGAGATCAGGTACAGTCGTCATTCACGTCACTGTACTGGACGCCAATGATAACGCGCCAGTGTTCAGCCAGGCCGTTTATAAAGCCAGTCTGCCTGAAAACTCTCCTGCAGACACGGTAGTGATTCAAGTGACTGCGACGGACGCGGATGAAGGAATCAACGGAGATGTGAGTTATTATTTGGGCTATCTGTCCGAAGATTTGAATGTTTTCTCAATCGACACGAAAACTGGACAAATTAAAGTAACAGGCTCCATTGATTTTGAAGACACCGTTTCTTATGAGATGCGAATACAAGCTAAAGATGGCTTAGGACTGACCTCTTATGCCAAAGTTATCATAGAAATAATAGATGTAAATGATAATTATCCATTGATTGTTCTGAATAGATTATCAAACCCCATACCTGAGAACGTGTCACCTGGTACAGAGGTGGGTGTCATTAACGTGCAGGACAGAGACTCTGACAATAACGGACAGGTCCGCTGTTTCATTCAGCAAAATGTCCCTTTCAAGCTGGTTCCCTCCATTAAAAACTATTATTCCCTGGTAACTACTGCACACCTGGACCGTGAACTAGTGTCTGATTACAACATTACAATCAGCGCCACTGACGAGGGCTCTCCTCCTCTGTCCTCCTCTAAAAGTGTCCAGTTATCTGTAGCAGACATCAACGACAACCCACCTGTGTTTGAGGATCAGTCCTACAGCGCATATGTGAGTGAAAATAACAAACCCGGCTCCACTTTGTGTTCCGTTACTGCTCGAGACCCCGACTGGAGACAAAACGGCACCGTGATTTATTCTCTGTTACCCGGCGAGGTGAACGGCGCCCCGGTGTCCTCCTATCTGTCCGTGAACGGAGACACGGGAGTGATCCACGCCGTCAGGCCGTTTGATTATGAGCAGTTTCGGAGTTTCAAAGTCCACGTGATGGCCAGAGACAACGGTTCTCCTCCGCTGAGCAGCAACGTGACCGTCAGCGTCTTCATATCGGACGTGAACGACAACTGTCCTCAGATCCTGTACCCCGCCCCGGAGGGCAACTCCTTCATGACCGAGCTGGTCCCCAAAGCTGCGCACGGAGGCTCTCTGGTGTCCAAAGTGATCGCGGTGGACGCGGACTCCGGCCAGAACGCCTGGCTGTCCTATCATATAGTCAAATCCACCGACCCGGGACTTTTCACCATCGGCGTCCACAGCGGAGAGATCAGGACGCAGAGGGACGTTTCCGAGTCCGACAGCATGAAACAGAACCTGATCGTGGCGGTGAAAGATAACGGACAGCCCTCTCTGTCCGCCACCTGCTCCATGTATTTACTTATTTCCGATAACTTGGCCGAGGTGCCTGAACTGAAGGATATTTCTTATGACGAGAAGAATTCCAAGCTGACTTCCTACCTGATCATCGCGCTGGTGTGCGTGTCCACCTTTTTCCTGACCTTCATCATCATCATCCTGGGAGTGAGGTTTTGTCGCAGGAGGAAGCCCAGACTGATGTTTGACGGAGCGGTTGCCATCCCCAGCGCGTATCTCCCTCCTAATTACGCAGACGTTGACGGCACGGGAACTTTACGCAGCGCCTACAATTATGACGCCTACTTGACAACAGGCTCTAGAACCAGTGACTTTAAGTTTGTTTCGTCTTACAATGATAACACGCTGCCTGCTGACCAGACTCTGAGGAAAAGCCCGTCTGACTTTGTGGATCCTTTTGAGGATTTGGAATCAACTGTGGAGGTAGGAAATGGTATTCACAACATGAGTTGTGAATAGCACTTGAATGTCACATTTGACTCACTATGGGATAATCTGACACAATTTAATTAAGTATTTGTCAACACTTGTTGGTCTTTGCACACCAAAATTAGATTTAGGAAACTTCACTAATTGTCATGGGAGCTCATAATGTCAATAGTTTGTGTCTGTTTCCCTGTTCTTGGATCCTTCTTGACGATCTCCACTTCTTCCCCATTGTGCCCTTACCTGTATATGTTGGACGTATCCCTTTGGTGAGGTTGGCTTCGTGCTGGATTGTACTGATTTGTAGGTTGCAATGGTTACATGATTTGTGCTGTTTGTTTTTATTCCTTGGTGCTTGTGTCATTGTTTACAGTTTCTAATCATAGTCAGGTCATTGGATTTTCTAAGTTTAGTGATTTGGTTCTCTTCAACTAACTCGAGTCATTGACTCTCGATGTGAAACCCATTTCTACAGTGAGTTGTCATTCACAGTCGTATTTTTTTTTTCTTTGTCTTGGGAGTCCTAGTACTAAATTGAGTTGTTTGAATAAAGCTGATGTTTAAAGACCTTGAGGGGTCAAAAGCTTTTTGTAACAGATTTGAATAATTTACCATAAAGTATCTGGAAGTAGTTTATCGTATTTTATCTTATGTTTTGACCGATGATCAAGTCATTTATATATTGCTGTTGCTTGTGATAGCTGTCCCATATTTCTCATACATTTTTGTTGTCATCACCAGGCATCATCTGATTTTGCAAAAGCAGAAAACCAGTGTGTGAAATTACTCAGTCACCCAAGCATGGTTGATCATTGATGAATCATATCATGGCAACTAGAATGAAATTAAGTCCAGTGACCTTGACAAAATATAGAATGACAAAGTGAAACATTTGGATGTCT